>NW_025422010.1:45287500-46487500 GCF_011764305.1 Mustela putorius furo
ATTATATGTGATTATATAGTTTACTTAGAAGTTTATGGGAACACAAATATATATGTGATATAGAAGTACATATTTTAAAATATTTGTTTATATTTACATATACATACATACATATTTGTGTGTGTGTGTGTTCACAAACCTAATTGTTGGATAGTTGCCAAAATCTACCTAAGGCCTTAGTGATAGCACAAAACTATTCCAAAGGTATGACAATGGCATCAGGAAGTGTATAGAATTAGGACCTTGAGGTAATCCTATCACCGGTTTGAGCCTCACAGCATCATTCCACCCATTTGGTCCTAGGCTCCACAACTGATGAGAGAAAGGACAACTTAGTCTGGATTTATAGAGAAGCAAACCCTGATTACAGAAAGAGCTGGAACTGAGAAAGAGGAAGGGATTATTTGTCTGGATAAAGAAGATTGTGAGGCGAGATCAGAACAGTTTCCAAGCATATATAAAAGACTCTAAAGTAAAGTTGAAGATCAGATGTTCTTCATAGACCAGAATTTTTAGGTAGTAGTCCCAGAAAATGAAATTGAAAGGTCTACATTTTCATTTCTCTAAGGTCATTAAAATACTATCTTTGCCAACAGCAACAGAGTAGCTTAAAGTTGATGCTTCTAATATTCTATTGCTGTAATTGCTACTAACCTTGAAGAAAAGTATACTCTTATGTCTTAAATGCTGTTTATCGTCTAGCTTTTTCACAGCTGTTACTCAGTTGCAGCCAGGAAAGGATTGTCCTATGAAGACACCCAGGCCTAAATAACGTTCATTAGCACTTACCTGTGCTTGGCTTTGAGGACACAAATTTGGAAAGGCCGTCCTGTCCTTAAGAAGCTAGTAGCTTAGTGGATTCCTTACGAGATTGATGTTACAATGAAAGGATTGCTCTTGTTTCACCTGCTTTTTATTGTCACTTAGTTTTTAGTGATGATATATTTACTTCTGTGTAAGGAAAAAAATATATATATGTATTTATATAAAATTAAATACACCACTTAGGCTCACAAATATGTCAGGGAAAAAAGGTAGTGTACATTCTAGAAGTTATTAAAAGAACCCCAAACCTAATTGTCACCCCATTTCCTGCCCCCCTTTCTCTCTCTCTCTGTGGAAAAGATCACTGATGGACTAGATTAAAATACTTCTTTGAATGGAACATGCTAAGAATAAAATCCATAGCTTAAAAAAAAAAAAACTTTTTTTTTTCCCGGAAGAGTGGGAGCCCCAGTCAATATTAATAGTTAAAACTCAAGTGAGATTTTACTTCCAATGCAGAATACATTCTAGTCACTTAAGACTAGAACCCAACCTAATTTTTTTAGGAGAGTAAAGACAGGTATGTGTGAGAGACAACCCAAATTGAAAATGAAATGCAAATCTCAACACCGTCCCTGTGGGGGAGGACAGATGTGTAGGTAGGAAGAGCAAACTAGAGAGAAATACTCAGCAGATTTCAAGTTACTTGTCACCTAAGACCTAGAGAGAAGTGTTAGATTGGGCAGAGATAACATCATATAGCTCCTTGTTAAAAAGGGAGAAGGAGGATTATGCAGTTAGAGATCAAGTTAGCTGAAAGAAAGTTACTTTGCCAACAAAAGTTAGTGCAAGAAGAATTGAATTGAAACTATGAAGTAAGAGAGCAATTTCTCGTCTATAAATCAAGCTGTCCATTAGAAACATGGTTCTATAAAACTAGGATTTTGCTGAGGTGTGTTTAGCATGAAAGCCTGAATTAATAAAGATGATTTCCCCCACTAGGATATGTTATCTCTAGACCTACATTCAATGCCCAGTGGCTTCCTTTGTAGATCTGAATGTGATTCCATATGAAACTATGGCTCCTTAAGGTGAAATTATCTGTTGATACAATTGTGATAGTGCCCTTGAAAGAACTATTTATTTTGAACACAATTTGGTAATCCAATTTGGCAGCCAATATACTTTAGACATTTAGTGTGGTCTCTCTCTTTAGATACACGTTTTCAAGAGAAGCCTGATGGGGTTATGCCCACTATTTTAACAACAAATTAACTAACCTCAAAGGGCCTGGGAACTTGGAGAGAATTGTCATGCTCTGGGGAATCTAGCTGACTTTCCACTGTACTCAGAGGAGAAATGTAGCCATCATGCTAATTTTTACTTTCTTCTTAATAAAAGCTCACCAGCCTATTTTTTTTTCCCCTCAATTCTTGTCAATCATTCACCAAAGTGATTTGTCCTGCCTCATTTTAATTTAAACCACCTGCATGGCTTTAAAAATGCACTCACTGCCATTTCAGAATTTTAGTAAATCTTTAGAATCTTCTCAAAATCAAGGTAATACAGAGTATTAGTTAATTGTTAATTATATGTATTAGAGCAGTATTTTACAGTTAACTCATCTTTATTACATACCTAAATAACTGGAGAAGAATAGCTAAGTAACTTATTTAAAATAAAAATACTAGAAGCCAAGCCTAAAGAAGATTGAGGAGTGATATGAGACACTCCTAAAAATACTTGTGAGGCATCTGCTATATGAAATAAGACTCAAAATACTATTTAGATTGTTGTTGGTGACTTTGAGGTTGAAATTACAGAAGATATTTCACTCTACAAAATTCAAATGATTAGACATAGCATAGAAAGTCTTATGAGAAAACCAAGTAAATTTATGAAAAACTTTTATTCAAATTTAAGATTTAGTTATAAAATTTGAATGATTTCAGGATAGAGGGGTTTCTCATCTATTAGTCATTTCTAAGTATGATAAACACTTTCAAGAACAAACTGTATTTTTCCATGATTCTGTTGGTTATTAGTCATTTTTGGTCATTATGCCTTATTCCCTCAGCCCCCATATTAAAATAATTCTTTATGTATGTACTATAAGTACTGTAGAAGATCCTGAGAAACTAATATCTAAGGGAAATGTAAGTAATTTATTTCTGGTCATGAATTTTTATTCTATCCAAAGAGAGTATAACCAAAATCAATATCTTTCCTGAAATTGTTGTAACATTATATGTGTATGTTAAGCAATTCTCTGAAATGAATTAATTCCATGTAAATGGCATAATTTGATAAATTTGAAAATTCATGGTACTTCATTTCTATTAGTCATTAGAAGTCACTACGCACCAAATAGTTTGTGAAGTAAGTGAAATCACTTCTTACATAAGAGTGGAAGGGAGGGATATTGTGTTCTATTCAAAGGAAATTAAAAGAAAAAGTATATGCTTCAGATCCCATCTGTGAGAATCATAACGTGGTTGGTAAATAATGATATATGTGAAAGATATCTTAAAATAAGAAGTGGTATAAAAACTGGACAGAGAGAGAAAGCACTACAAGAAGCAGGAAAATCCATTGTCAGATTCACGAAAAGACAAAATATCATGGTAAAAGGAGTATTCGAGTTTCCTCTTAGAGAATAAATAGAAATTATATCATCTGAGGAATGTAATTCCAGGAAAGGATCCATGATCAGAAAAATGCTGACAAAACATACTTATAGCCATCGATAAATCATATTCCTTCTTTCATCCCAGTTGCAATTTGTGTTGAGAATATAGGACTACAGAGCTGTGAAAGATAATGTGATTATACCTAGATCCCAAATTCCAGGCAGCAGATTCTAGTCTGTTCAGCACAGAAAAAGATAAAGGGATAAAATAAGAAGAGAAATACTGGGTAAACTTCAGTTGTTCACTGTCTTCCAAAATAGTGTCAACATCAAAATTATATTAACCAATAGGTCGAATTAATATTAGTGTGGTAGAGCCTCTTCCCCCAAAACATTATAAACTACTGCTAAGGTAACCAAGTGCCATAAAAATCAGTAAAAATAGTACCACTGGGATTTCTAAAAGGAGAGAGAATTTTACAAGAAGAAAATTAAAGTGACCTTTTGGAGAAGTGGATTTGTGACGGATCGGTAGGATGTCTACACTCTAAGACAAAAGGGAAAACAGCTCAGGAAGAGAAAAGTAAATGAACAAAGACAGTATCAGAAAAGGACGGAGTACAGTTTGTTAAGTTGAGCCCTCAGATGTATGTAAGGTATGTGTGGATGGATGCTTCAGAAAAACAGGTAGCAGTTGGCAATGCACTATTTAAAACAAGATTGAAAAGCTTTTACCTGATTTCTAATCCAACCCACACTTATAAATTTAGGTCTCTTGAAATCTCTCTCTTAAATTCTGTATTTATCTCAATTACATTTGCTCAAACAGGGAAGAGCTTTAGGACTTTTGGAAAGGTGTCCAATATAAGAGATACTGTACTCCTTTCTCCATGTAGCTAAGCTACACCATGCTTCGGTCTTTATTATTTTTCTCATCATTCACTGACATTTTATTTTCCAGGACAGTGAATAGCATGTTGTTAGTAATGTGGTTTCCATGACATTGTCCAAACTCCTCTTCCTCATCTTATATTAATATTGCCACAGAAAATGTAAAAATGTGCATTTTATTGAGTTCATATAAGCATCACCATCAAGAAAGTCTTTGCAGAGCGTATGCTGAGTATGAAGCACTGTGGGAGCCATTGAAATATGAAGAGAAATCATTATCCCTTATCTGTAGCACAAAAATTACTCATGACTATAACACTGCCCCACTTAAGCAGTATATTTTCAGAAAACATGAGATGTAGACCCATTTCTGATGTGTGGTATAGTCTCATGCTTCAACTTCCCCATTCAAGTGAGAAGCTACTTTTTCTTCTTTACTTACTGTCTGGCTTAGTGTGAAAGCTGGAAACCTGATAGAGAAATGAAGGTATGAACACAGCTAGGGAAGACAAGGTATCCAATGTAATGCTGAGAGCCTAAGGAATAAAAGAAAATCACAAAATTTAGATTATGGTTCACATATATGTTTGGAAGTGGAAAAAATTATTGAAGCACCCTTGCTACTCACTGTTTTATAATTATAATTGCATATTTAAGCCAAATTATCCCCTTAACTAATCAGAAGTCACTATTATTTTATTTTATTTTATTTTATTCTTTTCTTTCCTTTTCTTTAAGTAACCTCTGCACCCAGTGCCTGGGGCTTAGACTCAGAACCCCAAGATCAAGAGTTGCACACTGTACCAACTGAGCCAGCTAGGAGCCCCAGAAATCACTATATGTTATTAATTGATAAAACTGAATGTTTTGATAATTCACTATAATCAGCTTTGGTTTATTTAGATCCATTGAGAGGTAATAAACAGGAAGAAGATTTCTCAAGTTGAGCAATTAGAATGAATCTACCCCAAACTATTAGAAAATAGCCATCATTTAACTTTAGTTGTTTGTATTTAAGAAATTTTTCTGTGTAAAACACACTATTTTGAACATTGAGAATACAAAAGGATAAGTCAAATTGGAGAATCACACACACCCATATATATTTACATATTTATGTGTATATTTATATGTATATTTCTATACACATACACAATAATTAGTTTGTTGTGGGCAGTATACTCAGATACACTTTTCTATTCATTGTTTTTCCTTAACATACAGTGATGCGCAGTACATTTAAACATGACCTGTCTGGGGCACCTGGGTGGCTCAGTTGTTAAGCCTCTGCCTTTGGCTCAGGTCATGATCCTAGATCCTGGGATGGAGCCCTGCGGGAAGCCTACTTTTCCCTCTCCCACTTCCCCTGCTTGTGTTCCCTCTCTCGCAGTCTATCTCTCTCTGTCAAAAATAAATAAATAATCTTAAAAAAATTAAAATAAAATAAAATAAATATGACCTGCCATTCATTGTCTTCAATTTTTATCTCTAGATTATAGATGGGGACAGTCACTGAAGCTATTTGCAGTGAGTGGAATGTCTGGGACTTAAGCCCAGGCAATCTGGCTCCATCGTGAGGGCTCCTGGAATTTCACTTTTCTTTGCTCTTCTTCAGTATAGATTTGGTATTCTTTTCTCTTCCTTTCAACTCCTAACTGTTCTTAGTTCAGTTCTACTCTTCCCCCCACCCCTGCTCTCTAAATAGATAGATACTATGTACACACACACACCCCCCTCGGATACATATCAATAAATAGGCATACCTCTCTCTCTCACACATGTGTGATATATATGTATATATATGTATGTGTATGTATATGTGTATATTTATATATACATATATATATGCATCTGTGTGTATGTATATATTTTTTCCCAGATCCCATAATAAACTGAATATGGCAATAAAGTGAGTCAGAGGAGTGCCTGGGTGGCTGCTTCATTAAGCGTCTGCCTTTGGCTCAGGCCTTGATCCCAGATCCTGGGATTGAGCCCCGCATCAGGCTCCCTGCTCAGCGGGAAGCCTGCTTCTCCCTCTCCCACTCACCCTGTTAGTGTTCCCTCTCTCTCTGGGTCTCTTTCGGTCAAATAATGAATAAAATCTTTAAAAAATAAAAATACATAAAGTGAGTCAAATGAAACTTTTGGTTTCCCATTGTGTATAAAATTGTGTTTCCATTATACTGTAGTTTATTAAATGTACACTAGCATTAAGTCTAAAAAATGTATCACATACCTTAATTTTAAAATATTTTATTGCTAAAAAGTGCTAAGCATCACCTGAACTTTCAGTGAGTTGTAATCTTTTTGTTGGTGGAGGGTCTTGCTTCAGTGCTGATGGCTGTTGACTGCTCAGGGTGATGGTTGCTGAAGGCTAGGGTGGTAATTTCTCAAAGAAGACATCATTGAAGTTTGCCACAACAACTGATTCTTCCTTCCATGAATGGCTTCTCTGTAGCATGTGATGTTATTTGATAGCATTTAGCCTGGAGTAAACTTCTTTCACAATTGGAGTGAATCCTCTCAAACCCTGAGGCTACTTTATCAACTAGTTTTATATAATACTCAAAATCTTTTATTGTCATTTCAATAATCTTCATAGCATCTTTACCAAGAGTAGAATCCATCTCAAGAAACCACTTTTTTCGCACATCCATAAGAAGCAACTTCTGTTCAAATGTTTTCATGAAATTGGCAGCAGTTCAGTCCCATCTTCAGGCTCCACTTCTAATTCTAGTTCTTTTGTTATTTCTACCACATCTGCAGTTATTTCCTCCACTGAGGTTCTGAGCTCTCTCCAGGTCATCCAGGAGGACTGAAATAAACTTCTTCTACACTCCTGTTAGTGTTGGTATTTTGACTTTTCCCCACGATTCACAAATGTTCTTAATGGCATCTAGACTGAGGAATCCTTTCCAAAAGATTTTCAATTGACTTTGCCCAGATCCTTTGGAGCAGGCATGATCTATGGTAGTTATAGCCTTATAAAAGGTATTTCTTAAATCATAAGACTTGAAAGTCAAAATTACTCATTGATCCATGGGCTGCAGAATGGATATTATATTAGAAGGCAGGAAAACAACACGAATCTCTCTGTACATCACCATCAGAGCTCTTGGGTGATCAGGTAAATTGTAAAAGAGCAGTAATATATATTTTTTAATTTTTTAAAACTATGTTAATTTAACCATCTCTCCACACATGACAACATAAATGTGGCTATACATACATGTCCCCCCCTTTTGAATTAACATATAATGTATTATTAGCCCCAGGGTTACAGGTCTGTAAACCACCAGGTTTGCACATTTCACAGCACTCACCATAGCACATACCCTCCCCAATGTCCGTAAGAGCAGTAATATTTTGAAAGGAATCATTTTCCCAACAGTTGGCTTAAAATATTCAGTAAGCCATATTTCAAACAGGTGTGCTATCATTCAGACTGTTGTTCCCTTTATAGACCACAGGCAGCAGAATGAGAATAATTCTTAAGGGTTGGAGGAGTTTTGGAGTGGCTCATGAGCCCTAGCTTCAACTACAAGTTGCATCAGCTGCATCACCGCCTAACAAGACAGTTAGGCATTGAAGCTCTGAAGCCAGGCACTGACTTCTCCTCTATAGCTATGAAAGTCCTAGGTAACATCTTCTTCTAATACAAGGCAGTTTTGTCTGTACTGAAAATATGTTGTTTAATGTAGAGACCTTCATTGATGACCTTAGCTAGGTGTTCTGGAGAACTTGCTGTAGCTTCTGTATACCACCACTTGCTGCTTCACCTTGCACTTTTATGTCGTGGAAATGGCTTCTTTCCTTAAACCACATGAACCAACCTCTGCTAGCTTCAGAGTTTTCTTCTGCAGCTTCATTACCTCTCAGCCTTTATAGAATAGAAGAGATTTAGGGCCTTGCTCTGAATTAGACTTTGATTTAAGGAAATGTTGTGGCTGTTTCGATCTTCTACCCATACCACTAAAACTTTCTCCATATCAGTGATGAGACATTATCCATTTCTTATCATTTGTGTGTTTACTAGAGGAGCATTTTTAATTTCCTTCAAGAACACTTCATTTGAATTCACAACTTGGTTGTTTGGCAGAAGACTTTAAGGCTATGTCAGCTTTCAGCCTGCCTTCCTCAACTAAGCTTGATCACTTCTAGCTATTGATTTAAAGAGAGAGACATGAATGACTCTTCCTTTCACATGAACACTTGAAGGTCATTATAGGGTTATTAAATGGACTACTTTCAATATTATTGTGTCTCAAGGAATAGGGAGACCTGAAGAGAAGGAGAGACAGAGGAGTGGTCTATGGAACAGTCAGAACACAAACAACATTTACCTGTTACTTTTGCCATCATATATGTGTGTGGTTTGCAGTGCTACAAAACAATTACAAATTAAATCAGAGATCACTGATCACAGACCACCACAATAAATACAATAATAAAAAAATACAAAATATTTGCAAGAATTACCAAAATTGACACAGAGACATGAAGTTAGCAAATGCTGCTGGAAAAATGGTTCCAAGGGGTGCCTAGGTGGCTCAGTCAGTTAAGTCCAACTCTTGATTTTGGCTTGGGTCATGATCTTGGGGTCCTGGGATCAAGCCCCACTTTGGGCTCCACACTCAGTGGGGAGCAGCTTCTACCCTGGAGAAGATCTTAAAGGGAGAAGAGGAATAGACAATATGGTGTTACATTTTTAATAGCTCTAATTATTTACCTCCATTATCTTTGAGGCTTCAAGAATGTTAATGAGTTATTCTTCCACCTGAATTTTCAAGTTGCAAAAGAGGCAATTTTTATAAAATAGTTCAGAATGTAGGCAGAGGAGTCAGCCTGTCTGGCTCCACAAATACAGGTTGTATGATTTGGAGAACATTACTTCAATTCCTTGTACCCCAGCCTCTTTGTAAATGGAAACCACAGAGTCTCGGAGAATCATGATGAATACAATAAATATAAAAAGTATGGGACAGTTGGGTGGCTCAGTCAGTGAGGCATCTGCCTTTGACTCTGGTTAGAATCCCAGGGATCCAGGGACCCCTGGGTGGCTCAGTTGGTTGGACAACTGCCTTTGGCTCAGGTCATGATCCCGGAGTCCCGGGATCGAGTCCCGCATCGGGCTCCCAGCTCCACGGGGAGTCTGCTTCTCCCTCTGACTTTCTCCTTGCTCATGCTCTCTCTCACTGTCTCTCTCTCAAATAAATAAATAAAATCTTTAAAAAAAAAAGAATCCCAGGGATCCAGTCCAGCATTGGGCTCCCTGCTCAGTGGGGAGTCTGCTTCTCCCTCTACCTGCCACTCACCCCACTTGTGCTCTCTTCTCTCTCCAGACAAATAAAATCTTTAAATAAATAAATAGGGCTTAAAACAATCAATTATACAAGGTCAGCTCCCAATAAATATTGGGTGTTTTCTAGTAAACAAATACTTGATCAAAATCTATAATAAAATCAGGAACAGAATCAGACAACTAAGGTATTTGCTCAGAGGCATTCAAGAACTATTTCTGTTGCCTTTTAGTTAGTCGCCTTTTAGTTAGTTATTAGTTTGGTTAGTTGCCGTTTAATTAGTTTAGTTAGTTGTCATTGAATTTGGTTAAGGAATAAAAGATAGTCTCTTACTAATATTATCAATTATAAATAATTTCAACTCTATATACAATGGGGACATGTTCTCTTTAGAAAAGCTCTCTGACATTTTTTTATGTGTTTGATCTGTGAATATTAATGTATCCCAGCTGAGTCATATAAATAAATTTGCCCATGTGAAAGATCAAATAATTTTACAGTTCTTTTTTACTGGAGGTCCTAAATATTTAATTAAAAATCAGGAAAATAATATAGGGAGGATGAAGTGAAAGAATGAGGAAAAGGGAGAGGAAGAAAGAGAGAGATTAAGATTTCTATGCTCTTCAGTAGAAAAAATTAGGGATTTTCCACTGGTTCTGCCATTTTTCTAGAACATTCATCAATGTTTACAAGTTGACTTCGAAGTCAGGGGTGGTCAGAGACTACCCCTGATATATTATATTACATAATACCATATTAACCCAAATGAGCATAACAACAAATGAACATAGCAACAGCAATGACATAAAAAAAAAGCAATCTGACTTTTAAAATGGTTATTAAAAATGCATGTCCATGTCCTACCTGGAAACAAGTTCAAGGCAGCTATTTCACTATGAATTTAACCTGGGTCTAAGGCAACATGAATATTAAAATCTGACATCACTTTAAGATTCCCAGTGAAAGAGGGGCACCTGGGTGGCTCAGTGGGTTAAAGCCTCTGCCTTCAGCTCAGGTCATGATCCCAGGGTCCTGAGATGGAGCCTCAAATCAGGCTCTCTGCTCAGCATGGAGCCTGCTTGCTTCCTCCTCTCTCTGCCTGCCTCTCTGCCTACTTGTGATCTCTGTCAAATAAATAAATAAAATCTTTAAAAAAAAAAAAAGATTCCCAGTGGAAGAGAATGAAAAATATATATATATATATATATTTTTTTTTTAATTTCCCTCTCCTAGGCAGGGTTTTGAAGGACCAAGCCTAAGAGATTCATTAGCAAAGGTGTGTTATATTTTAATTGTAATTTTCTCTCAATTACAAATTTCCATCACAAAGTAACGAGTATTATGGCAATTAAGACATTAAATTAAATTAGTATATCACCTATCATGCTGAGAAAATAATAAAGCAGTATAGTAATGCACCACAATAGATAATTGCTAAGACAATATGAATGCATTTACAGTAAAGATGATAGTCATTGTTCGTGCCCATCATCATAGCCAGTTTCAACAGGGACTGAGTCCATCACATTAACTAAATCCCAATGAAATTCAAGAATTACAGAGACACTAGGCTTTCTTATGTTATAGTCTGGGTTGTCTCAGAATTATCATCTTCACTTTATTTACTTTATTAGCATAGCTTCCATAGTTTTATGTGCTGTTCAGTATCCTTTATGTAAGTCTATTGGATACAAACACTGGGTATTAAGAATGTTTATTAGATGTTACTTTTTTTTTACAAAACTGTTCTCTTTTTCTTTCCTGAGGCAAAACAGCACTAACTACAACTATTTAACTGTGTTTGGGAGGAGGGAGAGGTGATCTATCATGGCTCCTGTATAATAAACTAATGGTTTCAGGGAATTATTGAATTACAAGTATTCTTTCTCCCCGTACAGTGTTTCTAACTGGGCAAAGACCTTAGCATGCAGTTTCACTTTCCCACCCACTCACTTTTGCTTTCTGTCTTTGCAGTTCCGCCATGGTTTTTAAATCACCCTTCCAACCTGTATGCCTATGAAAGCATGGATATTGAATTTGAATGTTCAGTCTCTGGAAAGCCTGTGCCCACTGTGAATTGGATGAAGAATGGAGATGTGGTCCTTCCTAGTGATTATTTTCAGATAGTGGTAATTATCTTTTTTTTTTTTATTTGTATTAGCTTTATAGTCCCACTCATTGTTTACTCTATTTTCAGTTGCTTTTCTTTCCTGGCAAAAAGGTTCTTGTTGGGAATTTTTATGGTGTTTTAAGAAAATTGTTCCAGTAAAGCAAATGATTTTTTAGACTGAACAATTTTTTAGCTGAAAAGAGTGATCAATCAGCCTAGACCCCTTGTTTTACACACAAGGTTTTTTTGAACAAACACAATGAAAAGAACAGAAGATCTAAGAGACTATCTTTCCAAGTATCCTCATTGCTAATTCTTGGAAGAACTGAGTTTAGAATCTAGTTTTAGACTATATGAAGCCAACAATCTCTTACTTCTTTGACTTTTACCGATTATAACATGTTCAGCAAGATGTGCCACTATGATTATGGTACTTTTACTTTTGTAATATAGACAAGTTTTCTCTGCCACTCTTACAGATAGGACAGCTGATCCTATTTGAGCAGTAGAAAAGAATGTGGTGACAGTGACTGTGACAAGAGGTAGTGGCGGGGTTAGGAAGCCATGGAGACCCAGAGTTCACATGGCATTGAACTTGTGAACATTGGAAAAAAACTAAAGCTAAGCATAATAGTTCTTGTAGTTTCTCTAAGTTCTAGTGTACTCTCTGCCCTGTGGGAGATCACGGGGGTAATGGTATGTTATATTCACTAAGTTATTTTCCTTGTACACAGTGAGAACTCAGCACCTATCATTACTATCATTTGTTTTGCTTTTACCAGCAGAACTCTGCTCATTTAAAAATATGCTGAAAACTCTCCATTAGGTGTAGGTTAGCATTGGAAGTTCCAAATTCAAGGAAACAAATATATGAGAGATATGAAAAGCACTTTCTAAATATCAAAGAACTTTATAGCTAAAAAGGAGGATTTAGGTTCACTTTCCTTATGCTTGAGACCCAGACATAAGCTGTCAAAGAAGAGTGTCTAAACGAGGTCCTCTGGCAGAAGGGGAGTAGACTATAGGTGCCCTGCCAGTCCAGGCATGTGCTGTCCTTAACCTTGCCCTGGCTCTCATTGGTGGATCCATGTCTCTGAGGCTTGATCAGTTGACTTTCAGGAACTTCCATAACCTCCCCATGCATGCGTCTAGTCATACTTCCAGGGTTCTTAAGGACTACATCCCTAAAATATATCTTTATTACTTTGATCACCACTGTATTTTCACTTTTAGTTACTTTTTTTTAATTGGTTGGGAAGAATGTAAGAAAGGGAAAAAATGAAACTTTTCAATGCCACGCCAATCCATTAGTTCCTTTAAGTGCAATGCTATTTCTGCTACCACTGAATTAAAAATGACCTGCCGTGGGGCAACTTGAAATGTGTTGTGTCCGCCTAGAATATATGCTACTTGCATATAAAGGAAATTGTTGAGTGCCCTTAAGGACACATGATAAAATACAACATTTATTTTTTCTACACTTTGAATAATCTTTCTCCCAGAATGACTCATTACACCCAACCTATTTAAATGTTCTTTTCTTAAGGTGAAAAGAAAATGTACAATATGAGCCCTGTTCACATGAAGTTGTGCTTAAAAATATTTCCCCAATAGCTCCAGAAATCTGAGAGCCATTGTCTGTCACACAGTAACATTTAACACAAATAGTAACTTATAGGAGGATTGTTAATTAGAAGTTAGTCAGCTTTATCTCAGAATTTTACTTCAGCAGAGAATTGACTACAAGACACTAAAAACAATTAAGAATTCCCCATGAGGTAATATTTATCTCTTAATGACTTTAGGGGAAGTGATTTAACACGTTTCACTTACTGAACTAATTCTTACACTAATATTGAAGAAAAACTGAGTCAGTATAATTAAATGCTATCTCCAGATTATTTTATCATCCATCCTTAGAAAAAGATGGTTGCTCAATTTATATGAAACAGGAGTTAATATTGCTATGTTTAATTTATGGATTGCTGAAGGTAAAGCATTTTGGTCCTATAACAAGAATGACATGGTGTAAAATATCCACCATACCGTCACTCCAAATCCCAAAAGGGTACATGTCAAAGCAATTACAATTTTAAAAGGATTTTCAGATTTTTTTTCTCAGTAAACACTTCCAGAAAATATCCAACCTAGATTTTTTTTGTCTTTTAGAAGCTGCAAAAATCAGTTTCTTTTTTTTTCCCCAACAGCTGCTAAACCCAATTTTCCTTCAATAATAAGTGAAAGAATGACATTTCTTTTGATGCTAACTTTTGATTCTTGCCTATTTAATCAAAGAGCTTTCTGTTGCTGCTCATTTAGATATTGAGGATGATGTGTATTTTTATGAGTATAGTTTTCATTGCAGAACTAGGTTAAATGTATGCACATGAATTCAGCAGGGTATTGGGAATCTGTGACGTTTCCCAAGTGACATAGGACATATCTGTGAGACTGAGAACTCTTATGGCTTTCTTTCTTACTTCTTCTGTGAACTTTTATCAAAATTTATGTTCATTTTGTCTTTTATGAGGGTTTTGGGGTTTTTTTTTGTCTTTTTTTTTTTTTTTTTTTTTGCTGTTTAAAATATTGGACCTGCTTTTTTCTTCTCTATAGGGAGGAAGCAACTTACGAATCCTTGGAGTAGTGAAGTCAGATGAAGGCTTTTATCAATGTGTAGCTGAAAATGAAGCTGGAAATGTCCAGACCAGTGCACAGCTCATTGTCCCTAAGCCTGGTAAGTTGAGGGGAACTATGCCTTGGCACAGGTTAATCTCTCTATGATTGGTCCACTTGTGAAATCCATATTGCTTTCCCTATCTCTCAACGTCAATTGGAAATTACTTAATTATTTAATCTTAAAAATATTAATTATTTAATTATTTAGTTTATTAAGGTGTACACATGCATGTTGATGTGATATTCTTTCTAGAAAACTGGGTATGTATCGCCATCCAGTGAGCTAGAGTCATCATGAACAGTATGTACTTCTGGTTGTCAAGATAACAGCCACTAAATTATTACCTTCTCACATTTTTTTGTGGCCTGTGTTTCTTCTAGTATTTCAGGTAAACTTAGAATACAGAGAGAGATGTGTGTGTGTGTGTGTGTGTGTGTGTGTGTGTGTGTGTATATATATATATATATATATATATAGTCTTGAATCATGGATATTGGCATAAAAATACCAGGAACAATTACTTGAAAATAAACACATTTTTCTATTTTTTTAAAATAGATTCTGATAATTTGTCTTTTTCCTTATTATTTACTTATTTATTTATTTATTATTATTATTACATTCAATTAACCAGCATATAATCTATGAACTTTTTATTATATTTTGTCCTGTAGTCTTTCAGAAGTTTAATATGGTGGGGGAATCTGTTTGAGATTCTCTCCTTCTGCCCCTCCCCACCCCACAAGTAAATAAATAAATAAATCATTTAAGAAAACCTATCATAACTGTATATTAGATGTATCACGTATTATCTCCAAAACCAAAATATCCTGCTAGAAAAAAAGAAAAGAGAAAGAAAAACAAAACAAAACAAACAAACAAAAAAAAACCCCACAAATTGGTCAGCTTCTCTGAAATGTTATAACACTAAAGAAAGTCAAGAATATTCATTTTTCCCCTACCCCCTTAAGCCCCCATGTTGCAAAAAATACATGTTTATTAAAAAATAAAAAAATTAAAAAAATAATATCCATTTCTTAAAAATAATTATGGAAAACTTGTTTAGATAGACCTAGATACTTTAAAATGTTAGTGTCTTCTATGAAAGCTTTCATACCACATATTGATTATTTTAATTACAACTTTTCAAGACAAATTTCCTACCTCTTGCCGTGACTCACTATTCTTATGGCACTTTACATTTTATTTTTTTTTTTTTTAAGATTTCATTTATTTATTTGACAGAGAAAGAGATATCACAAGTAGGCAGAGAGTCAGGAGGAAACAGGTTCCCTGCTGAGCAGAGAGCCGGGGCTCTATCTCAGGACCTTGAGATCATGACCTGAGCAGAAGGCAGTGGCTTAATCCACTGAGCCACCCAGGCACTCCTGCACTTTACCTTTTAATAGAAAATAACTTAAAAGTATGAAATAAAGCCTTTCCTTGGCTTCTATCACTTAAAATATGTCTGTGAATGCCTTATATTTGTGCATCCCTAACCAACTATTTGAAGACTCTCAGACTTTCACAGTATTCCTCATGACAATGACCCTCCCTTTTTTTTTTTTTTTTTCTTGATTGAAACAAAAGCAGCAACCATAGAACAGTCTCAGATGAGTAAAGGAACTAAAAGAATTATCTAGGAATTAAAAGGGACAGTTAACACTCTTTTAAGAGTGCCAGTTTCTCCAGTGGACTATTTCTTTTCCCTACATTTACTGTGCTTTCAGTGTTAGTGTGTATTCTATTCTGCTGGAACAGTAAGGGATAAGTAGGACAAAAAGAACTTCTAACATCGGTCTCTAATGTGAGCCATGCTTTCAAGACTGTGCGCCGTCTCTTTAGTAATAACAGTATGACCCCACACAAGAGAATTCTGGTTAACCAGCTATGGCCATAATGCTGAGGAAAATGCTGGATAAGCAATCCCATATTTCTAAAAGGAGGTGTGAAATTGTTTCTCCTAGGACTTGTTAGCACTGACCAAACACAGCCAGTGGCAATCCCCTGCAATTGCTCATAGGAATGGAGAATTCTCTGAAGTTCTTGAGTTCATAGGATTAGAGATGATCATGGTGTTTTCCCTTCCACACAAGTCAAGTTGTGGAAACATCAGGAAAACCTCTTGAACAGATTGTGTGTGTGTGTGTGTGTGTGTGTGTATTTTACTGGGAATTGCTTGTAAAAATGGAAATTGGAAAAATTATGCAACCTGGAAATTGCCTGGAGCTGTCCACAAGGATGCCAGGAAGAGAAAGGGGAAGGCAGCTGTGGGGAGAATCTCTGTTCCCACCTTAGGGAAGAACAAAGATAGGAGTTGTGCTTGAAGCTAGCAGATCTGGAGTTGTTTTGAAAGGATCATGCCTGAGAGGGCTTGCCTGCTGAAGCTGCTCCCAACAGAAGATAGACACTGCCCAGGAGGGAGCTGCACTGAGGAGCTGGTGCCGACAGCCCACTAGGTCATACAGGAAGTCCAGTGTCGGGATTCCTGAGGTGAGGGCAGGAGTCTCTGAAGAACCCGCAGAGCTCCTCACAAAAAAGAAGCTTGTGGATGCTTTTCACTTTTGAAAGCAAGACTGTTCGCTCCTGTCTGACCCCAGAGAAGCTCTAAATAGAGAGTCTCATAGAATCTCTAAATAGAGACCTAAGAAACTGAAAAAAAAAAAACAAAAAAAAAAAACAAAAAAAACAAGAGACAGTCTCACTGCTTTATCCACACTTTTGGTCTCAGGCCTACTCTTTTAGGTGGGAAGAAACTGTAAATTGAACATCAGATTAATGTTTTGATTTAGCCTTACTCTGTGTGAGTGTGTGTGTGTGTGTGTGTGAGTGAGTGTGTGAGTGTGTGAGGGTGTGTGTGTGTGTGTGTGTGTATGTGTGTGCTGTTTTTGTTTGTTGTCCTTAGTACCTGAAGGTAAGGCTTTTTAAATACTTTAAGACCCCAGGACTAGAGGATTGGCCCAGATTGCTATCAGGATTGGGAAATAGATCTGCTAGAGTGCGTGTGAAGGTGGGCCACAGGCTGACATGCAACTGTTGTGTCTTAGAGTTCTAGCAGTTCCGCCCATTCTGTAAACCAGTTACAAGCATCCACGTCGCTTCTCCTGGCAAGCTCTCAGTTCAGAGGGTAGCCGCTTGTTCTTGGCATCTTGCCTTCCACCTGGGCCCCAAGTCATTTAGGTCTAAGTGGCCATACAGAGCAAGGCTCCCCTCAGGAGGAGAATCATTTACCTCCTCATGAGGGAAAGCTTCGGAGCATCCGGGTAATTCTTTCTTCCAGGTAGATGGTAAAGTGTTATCGGTGAATTCTGCACTCTTGGTCAGAATTCATTGTATTTGGCAGAGGATTAGAATGAAAGTAAAAGCAAATGAAGATAAAAATCTGAAAGCGTGACAGGACATGATTGTGACTGTCTTACATCCCCCCTTATAAATGATGGATTGCTTTTTTTCCTGGCTGTTCCATCAGACCTTCAAATCATGCTTCTCCAGCTCCTTGGAGCTGCAGTGTGGGCCACATGCACAGATGGTGGAGAGGCCCAGCTAGAAATGTAAATTCGGCAGTGAGGCTGACCATAGCGGGCAGAACATAGCCCTCTCTGTTTAAGTTTCCACAATAAACGGCCACCATGTATTTGGAGGCACACTGTGGACCCGCATTGCCAGCTGCTCAGCCCTGGGCTGAGTCCACAGGCTTGTGGCAGAGAGTTCCTCTTGGTAGCCATAACCATCTGCTCTTCACTGAAGCACACACAATGACCCGTTCAAGTCAGTGTCCATTGTTAATGGGTATTTACACAGGCCTAATGAAGTTTCAACATAGTCTTTTATATACAGTTAGCTATTCCCACCTTAGCAATTAGTGACTTAGGAAATAAAGTAAACATAATCTACTAAATTAAACTCAGTTAATGACTTGTTTTGCTCTCCAGAAAATAATTTTGGGAAAAATATTGAGATGTGTATACTGTAACATGTAAAATATATACATGGTTTCCCCTAGGCAGGGGTCAAGAAGATCAATGGCAATTTTACTATAGGAAGTCCTATAATATATATATATATATATATGTGTATATATATATATATGTGTGTATATATATATATATTATATATGTAACAACATAGTATATAGTATATATTAACAGTATAAATGTAACACTGTAACGCCATATACACAGTACCAGACTGCTGCCTCTTTGCCTCGCTCTTTCTCTCTTTCACACACATATACCACACGCACACACACACATGCGCGCACACACACACACACACAGGAGGCATGAAAGCCTGCATTCTTAAGACTGTATATATACATCAAAAAGACTTAAGCATATTATGGAATTGTAAATGGAAATTAAAATACTTTACCTGATTTATATTACTTGCATTATCTATTATTCTCTTCTAATAGCTAAGGAAAAGCTTTATTGTTGTTGCTTGTTTTAGTTTATTTATTTACTTTTTTTTTGGGTGGGTGGGGAGGGCACATTGGTTTAAGAAGTTGTTTTTCCAAGTGAACTATAGCTCCAAGTCCACCATTCAGAGCATAGACTAGCCAGAAAGTATCAAGACTCAATGTGTCAATATCCATCACCTGACTACCCCATAACCCCACCGCTCTCCTCTCTGAAACCCTCAGTTTGTTTCCGAGAGTCCATAGTTTTCATTAAACAATTCATCAAAAACTAATGATGTACTGTATGGTGGCTTACTTAACACAATAAAAGAAATAAAGAAAGAAAAGAAGAGTCAATGTGTTAGGTGTCATAAGAACAAGAAGGTTCAATAGGCAGATTTGCAAACACATGAGCAGTAGGTTATGATCTGATTGGCATAGCAGTTGCTGATGAACTATTTAGTATCAAGGTATCACCTAGTAAACTGTAGTGTGGGCAGGTAGTAATGAAATTAAGAAAACTATTTGATAGCTGGGTGGAAAAGTTAACAATATTCTTTTGTTGAGGGTGTGTGAGATAGGGAACAAGACAGGAAAGATAAGATAGATGTAAGGTATCAATTATCTCTGAGTTAGTTTTCCTTTTTCCAGCTGCTGGATGGTGTTCAGTTTCCTAGCAGTGGTCTGCAGTGAGGGTCATTGAAAATACTTAACTGTTGGCCAGGGTAGTGGAAGGCCAGGAAACTGGAAATGAATGTGGTGATGATCGGGACCTATGTTGTCTGGAATATTTTTAATTTAAAGGTAGAAATGGGTAAAGATAGAATAAAGTTGCCATGGGAAGAAATAATGTATTCTTCATATTCTCCTCTCTCTTTTTTTTTTTTTTTTGCATTCTTTATGCTTTAATGTGCACAAAAAAGCTAAATTTCAAAATGAATATATGCCATTATAAATATTCCCTAAGTATAGATTTGCTTAGGGAAAACACCATATTATGCCTTCCATAGAAGTAAATATGGACTATGTGTCTCATGTTAATATTGAATGCTTTCTAATCTGGTTTTATTTTATTTGTTTTTCTCCTCCAATATTGGTAAAAAAAAACCACACACACACACAATAGAATTTCCTACTGTAGAAGGGGAAATATATTGGCTAGGCATTTAGGAAAATGTGAATTGTTTTCAATTCCCTGTCCTCTTTTGGGAAAGGTTACTGGTCAAAAACAACTTTGAATTGCCAATAACTTTATATATATATATATATATATATATATATATATATATATATATATCTCCTAAAATTAGCAAAAGTATTTAAAAGTATTTAAGTCTGGTCATGAACACTAAGGCATAAAATCAGAAGTTTGTTTTTTGCTGTTGTTTTTGGGGGGATGAGTTGGCTTTTTTTTTCTTTCTTTTTTGATCTGTTTTTATGACTTGTTCCCTTTCCATGTGAGACGAATGCCTTGAAATCCAAATGGACCAAAGTAATATTTGTAATTGTATATTAGCTGCAACCAATTATAGTGTTGCATGTAATTGTAGCTGCAACCAATTATAGTGTTTCTTACTCAACATTGACTTTTACATAGTAAATTCAGTGATATTGTGTGAAACAATGAAAAATTGTACAGTTAGTCTTAGCACTTAAAATCTGTTGGAATTTGTCCGTTTAATAGCACACCAGTGACTAGATAAGAGAGAATGTAACTAAAGCAAACAGGAAGTACTTCTCAATCTCCTATTAGTCATGGGTGGTCAGTTAAGTTGAATTTTTATCTCTCATATAAAAAGGGTTATTATGACTTAAATGCTCAATTGTAGTTAGTGTGGGATTGTTCCTGAAATTCTGTACGTAATTTAGAAGAGCCAGTTCCATGTTCTAGACTAACGTGTTTGTGGATCCAAACTAAAAAGTAAGTCATTGGACAGTTTTCCTCATACAAACTGAGATACTCATTAAAACCACAAACGTTCTCTTTCATTTTCCATCATTGAGTCTAAATGAATAAAAGTCAATTTAATGTTTTTGAAACATCTTACCAGTGTGGTGATATTATACCCCTAAGTTTTCCATGAACATTTTCTCTTATAAACCTTGGAAATTAACTGTAGCTAATAGGATACAAGAACCGGAATTTTCAAGGTAGTTTATAATGTCAGCATATATGGCTATGAATGTGTTCAATCTACTGAATGTTATTTTTGCTTGCCACGGTGAAGATAAAATAAGAGGATGGTAGTCTATGCTCTTTTATTTTCTACCTCAAACTAGAGTGTTGACTTAGAGTGTCGATACTCAAACTACTACTTTTCCTGAAGGATTCAGAGTTTATCATAAATCAGTTTGATCTTTTATCATATAACATTCATACGCTAGGTGAGATGCACCTAAATCTCATCTCTATATCCTTTGCTAATTTACCTATAGAGGTTTAAAAACATAATGGAAGGGGTACCTGGGTGGCTTAGTCGGTTAAGCATCTGACTCATGATTTTGGCTTAGGTCATGATCTCAGGGTCATGAGACTGAGCCCTGCATTGGGCTCGGTACTCAGTGGGGAGTCTGCTTGAGATTCTCTCTCTCTGCACCTCCCTCACATTTATGCTTGCTCTCTCTCTGTCTCAAATAAATAAAGAACTCATTAAAAAAGCCCACAATAGACTATAAAATATATGTATATATATAACATATGTATATATGTGTGCATATCCATGTGTATATATACATAAGTACACACATATACATACATGTGTATATCATATGTATATGCATATTTATATGTATGTCATCTGTATATATGTATGTAGATATGTACGGACAGAATCACAGATTGTGTTGCCTAACCATTCCAGGTCTACATTTCCTCAGTTGTAAAATGTAGTGGGTGACTGTCTTGAAGATTTATTGCAATAAATATATGTAAAAGAGATTTGTAGGCTCTAAACTGCTACCAAATGTTAGTTATTATAAAATCTTCTGTTGGTTTGTTTTCTCAAGAAAAATAGCAGGCATTTATTGGGATGAGTACAATGATAGCTTTCTTCTGGTATATTTTCCCATTTCCAAGAAAAGAATTAATAAGCAGATATTTCAACAACAGTGCCCATTCAAAGTTTAAGTTTTTAGACCAGTGGACAAGGTTAAGGGAAAAGGTCTGTTTGAAAATGACTGCCGGTGGAAAGGTTGGCTGCAAGGTTTGCAGTATCAGTTTAATGACTTGCTCATTCCAGTTTTATGTCGGCAGAGGTTTCTCAGCAAATAAAGGCTTGTCATTCATCTTGTCCCTGGTTCAGCATGTGCTTCAAGTAGGAAATAAGCTCAGTACTAATCAGGAGGATATGGCTATATGGCAGACTTTGAAATTAGAAATGAATTCTTCAGTAATGTGAAGTATCCTGAGACAAGTGATAACTCTAAATCCATACAATATGGAAGAATTGATAGATTCATAAATATTGATCATAACATATTTTGGTGGTAAAGACACCAAAGATGTTATTCTATATCTTTTTTTTTTTAACCCCATAGTGAAGAAGTGAAAAAAAAATCTTGATTTTTACAGGAAACCCAAATGATGCATGCTTGTTGTGTTTTTATATTTTACATATAAATCACTCTCTGATAACAGTGTCTGTGTACACATACACCATACACATGCAATTATATATATTCCTTCTGATACATTATTATTAGAAAATTTTAAGTTATCAATGTAATAATTATGAAGTATATATAATTAGTTAATATTGTATGGGTCTAATTTTTAATTATGAAGGTGATAATATCCACATTGATAGAACTATAATGAAATGGCACTCATATGCATAATTTGAAGACATGAATTACAATTACAATATAGTCACAACAGATATCTCAGATAATCCCAGTAGAAGCTTTGAAACTGGGTTAGCATGAGGAGTCATTTCTATCTATGCCCAAAAATGAGTGTGGCCTTGAGTGAGGTCTTCTCTTTCGCTAAAGGCAATCACTACAGGTGGATTCAGTAGGGAATCTTCAGCCACTATCACTCCCTCCAGCTGGAGGAATGAGTGCTATAGTCCTGAAAGGTAGCCCTGGATGGTGTACTGCTCCATCCACTATGGTCCTACCCTTGTCCCATTTAAATCTATTTGCTTCTTGTAATATATTTTGGAAATAACTATTCCAGAATCTAAGTTGATCTTATTCCCTGGGGAAACGAGGAAGGTTAGAGGTGTGAATTAAATCCTCCTCCAGTGCAACTGCAACTGGTCTCACGGCTGAAACTGGTACTCATTCTTTCTATCCTCCTACTTATATATTCTTCTCACCCCCCCCCCAGCTTGCACCTCTGCCAATCTATCTAGCTCATCAAGTGGTATGACTCAAAGTCCTGTCCCTTCACAGGTCATAGAAAACATATCAGTCCACTTACCATCAAAATTGGGGAAGAGTACCAAGAGACACCTCCAGCAGATGACCTGAGTGCCACTAGTGGTTTTCCCTGTTTTCCCTCCTCCTCTTCCTGATGATCTGGGCAATTATTCTTGCCTTGCCTACTGGTGTTTTGTCACAAGAGGCCTGAAAGGACCAGGCAGCAGTGATCACTCAAGTTCAGTGACATCTCCTCTGAGATCTAGGAATTTTAAATCCACAGAGCCTAGAGTTGCAGGAGTAAGAAAGACACATACTGCAGCTGGGTCAGTGGGCGTGATGGTAAGCAGGACCACACCTACTTCAATCTCTTGTTTCCATGTACTCTACCTATTGGGGACATGGTCTTTGGTTTAGAGTATACACTGCACCCTAGGGAAAGGCACTCCATCTTAGGATATCATCTCTGGCTTGTTTCCTCAGTTGCTCCTCCAAAAGGCTGTCCTTTAGCTCTATCAAGTCAACAGCTTCACAGTGGTTGGTATATGATAGCATCAGGAGATCCTTTGGTCATGTATTCATTCCACACCTCTTTTGCAATTAAATGAGTTACTTAATCTTTTGCAGTGTTTTGCAAGATCTCATGATGGTGGCTCACATACTTTGTGAGCCCTCAGAGCTGCAGGCTGAAGTCTGAGAGCAGGAAAGGAAGAACATGTGTATATCCCAGTCAAGATGAACTGTGCACCTTTCAGAACAGAAGGGGTTCAATATAAATAATACATCACCAATAGGCTAGTTTGTCTCATCAAGGAATGGTGTCTGATTGAATGTTCAGCATTTGTCTTGTTTATTAGCAGACCAAACCTACCTGATTGTTTAGTGCCTCTTTAGAGCAGGATACAATCTGATGTGATTCAAAGATCTTGACACTTGGTATTCACTCTCACATATCCACCTACATCCTTCTTTTCCAAACCTCCCTGTCCCTGGTCTTCCAGCCACTCTCCCTCCAGACCCATAGTCAATCAAGCAAACCATTTGACTTGATTCATAGTCCATATATATATTCTTACTTTGGGCCATTTTTCTTTTCATATAAGATCGATGACCTGGTATACTCAACACTCTGCCTTCCAGGAAAGGTTCTCTTACTGTCCTCCTTTAGGGCTATACCCAAGTGAAGCTGTGGTATTGCAACCGTCTATTTTGAATGCACCCACATACAAAGCTGACAAAGCTTGGTCTTTTTCTTTCTCAGTCATTTAGCCATAAGAGTAAGTTGAGGGCGAAGGTACTTATACAACAGTGATTGAAAATGTGGTTGTACAGGTCACCTGCTGTTATGCCCTCTGGTCATGCTTGTGCCTGATGCCCAATATAACACTTTAATCTTACTTAAGTTGATGATGGTGCCACCTGGCCTTTTGACTCGAGCCATTTCTAATAACCTAGTTCATGATGATCAGTTATACCACTTGGTCAGTTGATTATCCCATGGTTGGGCATTCTTGTTCCAGCAGGGGTCTAGTATTCTGCCAGAACCCATTCTATAAATGGTGTATAATTTTCTGCTGCAGATGGCATGGATTTGCAATAGAACCCTAAGGGTGATTCCTTTATGAGGGCCTGCTATTATCTCTGCACAGATTTTTTTCAATCTACCACTAATACTTCTAATACTTAAGAGTAAACTTGGTTGTATCACACAAGTGGTGGAACCACTGGCTTCATAGCCTGGACTGGATACAATACCTGTTTCCACTCCAGATGCCCTACTCACAAGTGACAGTGTTTCATATTATCTGATAAGTAGGAGCAGAATGTGCTGCCTGCAGAACCCAAATGTCTGAGAGATATTGTGCTTTTTTCTTCGTGTTTAGAGATATGAAGTCCAGTAATTTGTCCCTATTTATAGGTCTTGTCTTTTCCTGTTCCAAGCCCTGTGCCCCTAAAAACTTCATTGGTATCATGGGCTACTGTACCTTCATAGGATTTGCCTGCCACTGCTGAGGCATGTGTTTTACAAAATTCCTCCATCTATAGGCCATTTCTCACTCACCTTCTCTGATTATCATGATGTCATTAACATAACTGACAAATGAAGTGTGCTACAAAATATCTGGATGGTGCAGATTCACTTGGACTATTTTATGACAGGACATGGGACAGTCACTGTAGCCCTGAGATATGACTGAAAAGGAATAATGACTTTTTATTCCTAGTGAATGAGAAATGTTCCAATAGTCTTTTCTTACAGGGATAAGAAAGAACACTTCACTCTGGCTAACTATATTATCCTGGAGATGTTATGTCAATCTGCTTACTGAAAGGTACAGCATTTGACACAGTAGATGGAATGGGAACTACCACGTAGTTAAATTTGTAGTTGTCCACTGTCATTCTCTAGTTTTGCTCTGATTTTTGTAGGGATCAGGCTGTGAAATTAACTTAAAATATGATAGGAATTACCATTTTTTAGGATTCTAAGGGTAACCTCAACCATTCCCCCAGGGTATGACATGCTATGGTGGTAAGTGGAATATAAAATATAAATAATGGGATATTAATATATAGTAGAATAAATATATATAATATGTATATAGTGGAATAAAATATAAAAAGTCAAATATAATTATTTTATACACTATGGGACTCAACTTTTATAATAAGTTTAAATCTAAATCTAGCTCTATATTTATAATTCAAAAGACCACTATATTATTTTTTTAAAGATTTTATTTATTTATTTGTCAAAGAGAGAAAGAGTGTGCAAGCACAAGCAGGGGGAGTGACAGGCAGAGGGAGAAAGAGACTCCCTGCTGAGCAAGGAGCCTGATGTGGGACTCGATCCCAGGACCCTGAGATCATGACCTGGGCTGAAGGCAGACACTTAACTGACTGAGCCACCCAGGTGTCCCACTACTATATTATTTTTATTTGAGAAATCAAAGTACACAGGTCCTAAGAAAGCATCAAACAACAAGTGACATATACTGAAGTATGACAAGGGTTTTAGAAATGTATGATTTTGCCTTTGACTTTAGCCTTCAAATAAAAAACTTGGAGTATTCTCTGCCTCTTGGACACTTACGAGGTACTAGGAGATAAGGCTTTTGTATTTGATTATTTTAAATCTAACGAGAAACTTAGAAATACAGGAAAATAAACACCATTTAATTATGGAAGGATATGCTAATAAGCTCTAATCAGCCCTGCTTCGAGTAAGATTTATATAAATACAGAAGAAAAGAAGAGCACAGATGAGAATAGCATTTTCCAAAACCTTCCTGTGTCAGGTACCATGTGTTAAGCACTTCATATGCATTATTCTATTTTCTGTGATAATTTGGTGCAGAATATATTACTGTTCACACTTCACAGACTAGAAGATTATGCTTCAAAGAGATCGGATACCTTGCTAATATCCAACAGCTATAAAGTGGCAGGGCTGGATTTGAAAAACACTATTCAATCTTTATTAGTGGGCCCCCCATGTTGAGTCAGGGCTTTACAATACCGTATTAACTGATTCTTCTCAAGAATCCTATGGAGGGTATACAGTTCTTTTCCCCTTACTTGGTGGGTGAGGAAAGTGCTGCTCAAGGAAGTTAGCTAACTGACCAAGGCCACTCAGCCAGCATCGTCTGACCTGCACACCTGCTGTTTCTATTACTCTGCCATAATGTGGATGTCCCCCCACGTTTGGTCTACCACATGGAGCTTGTCAAGGAAATGCATGATGTTTAATATTTACTTGGGTCTCATCAGACTAGTTTGGGAGAGTTACTAATAAGAGTTTGGGAGTTATTAATAAAGGAGAGGAGATTGAAATTAATTAAAATGCCTAAAATTCTGCCAAATGAATGGTATCTGCCTGAATTCCCAGAGTGCTAGAAATCATTGCTAAGTGTGGGCCAATTGTAGAATGTGTCCTGAGTCTTAAGAGTGAATACCACAGAACTCCTGTTACCCAGGAATCTGTAATTTAACCAAAAAAAAAAAAAATTGACACAACTAATCCTAATTATCAAATATAATTAAGACAGAATGATTTAATGATATATTAATTATTTAGCATTTACCAAATACCCAGAATATGAATAAAGACTCACAAGACTGTAATGAAAATTAAGAGGCAGTAGATGCCCTTTAAAGACAGTTCTCTGTATTAATATTCCTGAAATTCTAATATAGTCAGTGCTTCATCTATTCTGTCTTTTATTCAAACCCTATTGGAGGAGGACAGCGGTGCCACATGTCATGCTCTCAAGGCTTCTGTTGTTTAGAAAAGTTCTTTCACTTACTGTTTTGTTTTGTTTCCTGTTTAAACAGAGAAGTTCCAGTTTCTAAAATAGGTTAAAAAAAAAAAAAGGAGGGGAACAGTTTTCTTTCTTATAAATAACTACACATAAGTCTTTAATCTATGATGTAGTTCCATCTAAGAAAAATAATTAGTTAACAAGCCTAAATGACTAATGTATGTGATTTATAGCTGTCCTTGTTATTTGTATTGACAAATACTCACCAAGAATCCTTAGATGACTTTAACCTTCCCTGACGATATTGACAACACATATTTCTTTTATTTAGATTATATCTGAGTTTGATATATTGTAGAACATAACAAAATTCACTTGAAATAAAAAATAACCCATCCCTAAAGTAAAAACATGCATTGTGAGCCAAGAAAAGTCAAAGAGAAAAGCCGTTTTCCCATATTTCCTGATTTTTTTAGTCCTAGTTCCTATTTAAATGATGAGTTACCTGGTAATGAGGTAAAATGTTCTTTAGTTCTGAAAGATGTCAACTGAGTTTATGTATATGAACATGTACAAAAGCAAAATAAACTATTTTGAATGGAGAAGAATGATTCTTTCTCTAGGATTTTCTCTTAACAGCATGGCAGTTATTTGGAAGAAGAAGGAAGTGAAAATACTATGTAGCTTATTTTATATCCTATTCTTGCCTTGTGTTCTTGATTTCGTAAATAGAAAGAGGCAAGAGATAACAGAATTTGTGGCCCATACATAAGCCTTTGGATCTCATGAATGCCATGTCTGATTTCTGACAAATGGGTCACCCGTTTTCTTTTCAAATATGAGCCTTACTTCTCATTATTTAATATGAGTCTTTGAGCCCAAATTCTTACCAGATATTTTAGGTCTTTACCACACCTGCCTAGAAAGGATAACATGATCCTTGGGGAAATTCAACTGAGTGAAGTGGTAAATACCTTTTGCTTTTTATATCAGGAACAATAACAACAACAATAAAACCTCATTCCAAGTATGTAATTTCTTGCACATAAACCATTATCCTAGAAGTTATTCCTATTTTCTGAATACAGATGCTAAGTAAAATCGCTCAAGCTTCTAGTCTAATAGAGAAGTTTGGAGCAGAACAAATCATCACCATGAGTCCCGGGAGTATGTAAATACAAGGTGGAGGGGGTAGTACAATGGGAGCTTACGAAGTTCTTTCTATGGGAGTCAGAGGAACTCATTGCTGAGGATCTGACCTCTGAGCTGAGATGGACTTTGAAACAGAAATGTGACTTTGCCAAGCTGTCAAGAAGGGCAGGAAAATGGCTGATAGAAGAAATGTTTCTTCCCAAGCCTAGGGAAACAGCACAGAAGCAGAAATATATGTTCAGAGAAGTGTGCGTGGCTCAGTAAAACTAGAGAGAGAGATGCAGAGGCTGGATCACAGAGTATCTTTCTGAATATGTAAAGAACATGTGGCTTTTTGTCTAGGCTACGTGGGACATTGATGTCTAGAATGTAAAGGATGCTATTGGTGTTCTTAAAAGATAACTCGGGAAGTAGTGTCGATGATCGCTATACTGGCAGGAGCAGGAGGAGGGGCTGGAAATACCAAAACCAATTGGGAAAGTGTATCAGCAAGAGGTGAAGCTAGACAGAGTAAGGCCACCCACCACACTAGTACAGAAAGAGTGAGCAGATGTATCAGAAGATCTTCACAACATGGAGATTTGTTTATTAATATACAGAGAATATATATTGATGAATCAATAGGTTCTTGATTTAACTAAATAAGTGGCAATGCCATTGTTTCCAAAAGTAGAACACCACATAGTGACTTAAATGTATTTTGACAGAAAAAGCCTGGATGTTGAGTTCATTGAAGTTTCCTGTCTTGGTCGTCTCTGTATTTCAAGCACCTGGTAAAGGCAAAAGAGGTAAATATTTAAAAGATCTCAGGGCATATAACTGAAATAGGCAAAATTAACAGTGTGACTGAAAAGCGATATTCTGTCATGTATATTAAAAAGACTGGAGCAGAAGGAAAAAAAAAATGCAAGTATTTTGTAATATCCCCAGAGGGAAATAGTTATGGTCTGAACTGAGTGGCAACTCTGCTCCTAGAGAGAAAGATAAATTCAAAGAATCCTATGGAAGAGGAAGTGATTAGCAGTTTGCCTTTGAATTGAAAAGGAGTGTTTGATGCTGACTGGAAATCCTGTGAGTTACTGGCATCCCTGATGGTAATGAAAAGCTTAAGGGAGAGTTGACAGGGCCTTATTATGTATCCTTAGTTCCTTGATAGGATATAAGTGAATCATTCTCCCCCTGATGAGTCCATTCCTCCTTGCTGAACGTATTTTACCCAGCATTGAAGATGGGACTCATCATGCTGCCATCTTGGAAGAATGCGTTAAAGGGTTATGCATGAACATAAGATAATCACTGAGTCCTGTCACTGCCAGGGCTGGAACATATTGATTCGATTTAGCCCTTACCTATCAGAAGAGTAAAAGTGATCACTTCTTCTTATTCTCTCTCTTCTTTGTCTCTCCTTCTGTCTGTGGCAGACACAGATTAGAACCAAGAGATAAAAGAACTAACTTTGGCTTCCTGCCATCTGGAAATAAAATCCATTTAATTCACTCTGACTATCCTTGTTATAGTGTTAAATATAGACTAAATAGTTTAATATAGATTTATGTAATGACTTCACAAATTGATTTTGCAGTATATATTTGCTCTAGGAAATAAATACCTGTTTACCATGCCTTGAATGTCATACCTATACGTGGACTCACTTTGATATGAGGGATTTGGTTAAAAAATAAGAAATTTAATGTATTATCATTTTACCATTCTAGTATTTTTAAAATGCAGTCGAAAATAAACAAAACAGGGATTTAAGAACTCCAGTTATCTCCTAGTGGAAGCCATCTCTTTTGGGTGGTGATGCTAATGTTTCATCTTTGAGTGACAGGATGAAAAATAAAAGACCTCGACCCTGTGTCTGTGAAGTCTCCACTTCTTCTTTTCCCTTGTTCAAAAAAGTCATCTCCACCTTATTTAAATATTAATTATTTAACCTGGATTCTATGCGACGAATTTGTAAAATAAAATCCTTGCAAGTTTGAAGATGAATCGGGAGTGGTGCCTCTCTTAGCCAGGCCCCCACCTTCCCTACCTCGGGTGGCCAAATTGGATGTAATTGTAATTGGTGACAGGACATGTCAGCCAATCATTCTCGGAATGGCTACTAAGATTTGTAATTATAATGTCCTTTATTCCTATTTAAATTCAACAGTGTCTTCACATTATTATTCCTTCTCTTGAAACATGGGAATTTGGGCGTGGGGGTTGGGGATGGTTAAGAGTCAGGGTTTTGCTTTCTTGAGATCTACACTTTTTCACAGCCTGTCCTGTCTCTCTAAGGCACCATAGGCAGGGGAGGCCTGCTATCAAGAATGGTAATTTACAATCTAAGAGTGCTTAATCTAAAATCTGTCCTTGTCAAAGGAGAACACATTGGTCCCCACGCAGCAGTAATGGGAATTTTATTTCAGCATAAGATTCGATGTGGGCTTTCAATTGTATTCTTTAAACTACCCCATCCTTATCAATTTATGCAATGTATAGGCCTTGTGGGTCTATAACCTCATTCTATTTTTAAAATTGAAAACACTAAATGTAGTAAATAGTTTAATTCACATCTGAAAATATGTAAACTAACCTTGTAAACTGGCTGTAAACAGAACAAAAAAGTCTTATATAGTTATGATGGAATCTAGCCTTATTATTAATCATCTCTCCTGGTGATTAAAATTTAATCCTTCAAAGAGAACTTTTTCCCCAACAGACCTGTCTCTCTTTCACTGTTACCATTTTATAATCTAAAATTGATTTAATTAATTTCCACTTTTATATATGTTAGAGTTTTGCCTACCAAAGCTCTTAACAAAAATCATAGGTGCAGAATATAGTCCTCTAAAGTAAAAACTGCATCAGGTAGCCAAGAATTAAAATAAATATGTAAATATATAAAGTCTGTGTAACTAAGCAACACGTTAAATAAAGTTACATCAATGACATTTTAAATTAGTAATCATGGGGCACCTGGGTGGCTCAGTTGGTTGAGGGTCTGTCTTTAGCTCAGGTCATGATCTTCAGGTCCTGGAATCAAGTCCCAAGTCAGGCTCCCTGCTCAGTGGGGAGTTGGCTTCTCTGCCCTTCCCCTGGTTGGTGCTTTGTCTCTCTCTCTCAAATTAGGAAAAAAAAAAAAATAGTAATCATGGATATTTTGCTTTGACTCCTTCAACCCTTGATTTTTAGAAACATTTAAAATTGTCTCACCCTCATAGTTTCCATGTGCTGTATGTAAAGTTGTTTGTTTTGCTTCAGCAAATTCATACTGTAATTTCATTGACCCTGGTTTTCTGGCCTAGGATTAGTTAACTAGCAATATCTGTCTTATGAGTCCTGCCTTATTGGATTTCTGTTCACTCATTCTTTATTTGCCATATTTATACCTGCTTCTGTGGGTCCCTAAATTCTGCACTTCACTGGTTTCGACATCTTACTATCCCCATAACACTGGACCATTCCTTCCTTCATAATAGTTTTTACTAGGGAGCAATTAATCGTGAAATCCTTTTCTCCTTGACCTTTTATTCTACCAACTTTTCCAAGATATCATGAACCAACAACATATGACAAAACAAAATAACCTCCCCCCAAAAAAAGACAAAACAAAACAAAACCAAAAAGCCACCCTCATTATCACATGGTCATCATCTCCCCTTCCTCCTTCTCCTCCTCCTCATCATCTTCACACCATTTATTTTCCCCTTCTGGGTTTTAACACAATGTTCTCTCCCCAAACCCCCATTCCTCTCTTTTTCAGTTGTCCCAAATGGGAATGACAGTTGGTGGGCTTGAGATGGCATAGTGATGACGGTGGATGAGATATACATGTTGTATTCCATACGTTCTTACTGTAGTAGATGTCGTGTATCCAAGTTGTCTTGGCAAAGACTTGATTCCTGATATGTGGAATCCTCCATGCCTGAAGAAGCATAGCACAATAGTTTAGATGGTTAGCAACATGGATGAGCGCTGATGATATTAAAGGTATATACTGCATGTTGGGCCAGTTTCTCCTAAAATGTGTGATGCTGTCAAGAATACAAGGAATAGGGGCGCCTGGGTGGCTCAGTGGGTTAAAGCCTCTGCCTTCGACTCAGGTCATGATCCCACGGTCCTGGGATTAAGCCCCACATCAGGCTCCCTGCTTGGCAGGGAGCCTGCTTCCTCCTCTCTCTGCCTGCTTGTGATCTCTGTCAAATAAATAAATAAAAATCTTAAAAAAAAAAAAAAAGAATACGAGGGATAAATAAGACCTTTAGTTTGTTGTTGACTACTTGTTAGATTCATCCAAGGAACATTCTGTGATCTGGAAAATATTACTGACTCAAATGTATTATTGATAACTAGCAAGATTCCTTGCATAGTAGTTGTTAGAATGACTACATTTTAACTTCCTTTGCTATTCACAGTAAATTTAAAGACATAAAGATACCAAGAGTTTGTGATAATATGCTATTATTTAGAGAGAATCGTGTGGAAAATATAGGGTGTTTTTTTTTTTCACCTATGCATAGAGACTTGATGAACATTATGGAGTACTTGTGTTAACAGTCCAGTTCTCCTACTGTGTTTCCAGATATTTGAGACTTTGGGGGAAAAAATGAATGGCTGCAGTGATGTCAGCAGAAATCAGTGCCTACAGCCTTTTTCTGTGTACAGACATCTAAATATCAAAGGGTAGACATGGATATGGTGGAATTTTACTACACCAGTTAGTCAAGCTGAAACAAATTTTCCCAGGATTTCCTCCCTAAATGGTTCTAGGTTAGTGTAGGTCCAAAGAGAAATCTTGTATAAGATTTAGCAGGTAAACACAGAGCCAGAGCTGCACTTCTTAATGTTATGAGGGTTGTTGCAGGGCACATGTTTGCTCCCCTGTTGCACAAGACAGCAGCCTTACCTTCCATTTCATGTCTGACCTCCCGCTTCAGCTTCTCCAACTCTTGGGCTAAGTGCATGTTTACATATGAGACGGAGACAGTGAAAGGTTGAAGCAGATCCCAGTCTCTCCCATGGGTTCCATCTAAGCTTACCAGATTCTGTCTTGTCCTTGCATTCTCTGGTTCACATCCATCTTCCCTTGTCAACTTCCTGCTGTGATAACTTCAACCTCAAGGACAAGACTCGGAAATAACAGCCTTATATACACTTTGTAACCAGACCTTAGAACTGTATATTATTTCATCATGTAATAGCCACTTCCTCTCACCCTTTGACTGTAATGCGCTTATCAAAACTAATTGCTGCAGTAGAAAAATGGTAGAAGCAATAAAAGTGGCCAAGAAATTTAGGTGAACACCTAGTAAAGAGAGGGACACTTGGATGGCTTTGCTAAGACATATTCTAACAATATTTATGCTTTCTCCTGTAAATTAAAAACTGTTTTAAAATTCTCCTTTTCTACTAGAGTTCTAAGCCTTAAAATTTAAGCCTAAATATATAAGGGCCCCAGAAAGAAAAGAAGAGCATACTTAATTCAAGGAGGGTTTAGTGAAGAAACTGTTAACAAAGGTGTAAGCAGAATGTATGAAAACACAGGAGATAGTGCAGTACTGAGGGGCTGTTAACAGTGGAGCTGTTTTCACTATTGGGTCAGAGGGGGAACTTGATGAAGCAACTACCAGAGATGGAAGAACAGAGTTCCTTACAAAGGGGCTTATTTCAAAAGGCGTTGTGACTTGCACTGGAGGAAAGTAGTTAGCCTCAGACAAACCTGCAGTTTGGATACAGGCATGAATAAATACGCCGATTCACTCTCATCCCTCATTTGATTACTTTCAGTGCTCCCCATTGGGTGTTTTCAAAGAAAGCCAAAGGTCAATGAAACCTATTGAGGGGTCAAGCTCTCAGAGCTGGGTGGAGAGGAGTGCAGAGTAAGCACACCTGTGTGGAAACAAAACATATCCATCACAGCGTCTCCACCAACCAGCCCACAAGAAGCTTATTCTTCTTAGTCCAAAAGATTTAAAATTAAGGAAGAGTTGACGGGGAGTCACAGACCTTTGGAGTAAATTTTTAGTGTTATACACAGAACAGTGCCAGCCCTATGAGGTCCACTTCCTAATCTTTAGATTCTTCAGAGTATCATGTTATGTTGCAAAAGGAAATTAAAGTTGCAGATGGAATGAAGGTTGGTAATCAGATGGCCTTAAAATAGAGAGGTTATCCTGGATTATCCAACTGGACTCAATTGAATCTTGAGTCCTTTAAAGTGGAAGAAGTAGGCAGAGCAACAGGTCAGAACAATGTGATGGGAAAAGGACACAGCCTAGAATTATTGGGTTTGAAGCAGGAGGAAGGGCCTGTAAGTCAAAGAATGTGAGTGGATAGCCTCTATATACTGGGAAAGGAAAGGAGACCAATTCTTCTTTAGGGCATCCTAAAGAAAGGAGCAGAGCTTCGCCAACACTTTGACTTTAGCACAGTGGGAGCCATTCAAGCTTTCTAACCTTCAGAACTACAAAATAACAAGTATGTGTTTTTCTAAGCTACTAAGTTTATGGTAATTTTCTACAGCAACAGAACATAAATACACTCAGATGCAAGTTTCTTGAATTAATTTTACCCATACGTTTTGATCACCTCGGATAATTCTTACAGAAGTCAAACAACATTGAGCAGACCATAATTTTATGTTAATGCTAGGACTATCGCTGCTAAGAAACTCTGCCTCCATCGTTTACAAGAAGAGTAAGTGTTCCTTACAGAATTACAGAAATGGGGGGTGGCCTTTGTGATTCTGACTCTAAATAGGAAGATCATTCCTGCCAAGCAGTTTAAAACCTCCCTTATCATCCCAGTACTCAGAATCATCTCCAGAACAGGAGAACATAGTCCTCACTGGTAGGAAACAGAAGTCAGGAAAACCCTAGGGTGCCAAGCTCAGGGTGGGTAGATAAGACCTCTCATGTTCAACAGCTTTTCTTGTAATTAGTAAGTAAAGGCCAACGATTATTTCGAAGATCTGAAGCAAGAACTGAGTACCAGGGAGGCCATATAGAAGAAGAAAAATGTATATAGGAAAACCATTCCAAATCATACTGAGTCAGAGATTTATTTATTTATTTATTTATTTATTATTTATTTATTTTAGCCAAAGTAATTAAGAATCTTTATAATTTCCTTAGTAAAGAATTGTATCAAAACCCAGCCTGGTCCTTGTTTCTTCACTAAGAAAGTTGATTCAACAGTGTCAAGTTGTCATTATGATTTGAAACTTAAGTAAGCCTCCAAATCACCTAGTCATCTTCTTAAATTTCTTTCCTGAAGACCCAAGTGGTATTGTTACAAGGATTTACCTGGATTGTTTAAACTCTTTCTAATCAGTTTATTCAAATTCCGGTGTCAGGAGTTCTGGGATCGCGCCCCACATCGGGCTGCCTGTTCAGCGGGGCTCCTGCTTCTCCCTCTCCCACTCCCCCCACTTGTGTTCCCTCTCTCTCTGTCAAATAAATAAATAAAATCTTAAAAAAAAAAAAAGAGGTTAGGAGAATCACCACAGCCCCTTTAAAACCACCCTGCTGATGCTGGTTTTTAAGCTTAGATGGTACAGAGTTATTCATTCTCAGATATTTGCCAAAATGGTTGTTCTTTAAAACATAATCCATCTGTATGGACTCAATAATGTCGAAACAACAAACAGAATCAGTCATTCAAGCAGGATAAAATGAGCACATATTCTGTACACAAGATCCTTATCTATACCATGTTAGTTTCTGGTGGCTTGTTTTCGTACCTCATTGCTATCTAAGCTTCTTAACAGTGATGCCATAATCATTTCCAGCAGTGATTTCCTATTAGTTTGCACTGTATTTAAACTGGTTTTCTTAAGAAGCAAGTTAATGATCATATAGCTCTCATTTTTTTTTAAAGATTTTATTTATTTATTTGACAGAGAAAGATCACAAGTAGGCAGAGAGGCAGGCAGAGAGAGAGGAAGGGAAGCAGACTCCATGCTGAGTAGAGAGCCCAATGCGGGGCTCCATCCCTGGACCCTGAGATCATGACCTGAGCCAAAGGCAGTGGCTTAACCCTCTGAGCCACCCAGGCGCCCTCATCTAGCTCTCATTTTGAATATTAGAACAGATTGGCCAGCAAAAAACATGAACTCAACACTTGAAAAGTGTGTGATGCTTGATAGTACGAATATTCTCTAAAAGGAACTCTATCCAGTTGTGTATACCTAATTATAAATGCAGCCAGGCTTTCCTTATATTGATATGACTAGCCTGGTCATTAGTTTCATAAAGCAATGCAATGCTTATATTCTTATTTTTTAATAATTGTTTTTCCTTTCATGACTCTGCTGTTCTTCTGTATCTTATTTTCCCTGGAAAGGAGGAGAAGAAAATGTGTGAGAGTGAGTGATAGGATACAAAAACATGAAAAATAACAATCTTGGTACCTACTCCCCTTCCAGTAAACTCAGACCTTTTTATAGTGAGGGTTTCACATAGCTTTCATGGTCCAGGGACACTTTTGCCTCTGTAGGTCTCTTTCTCCGTTAAAAATAAAATAATAAGAATTATTCTTTATAACTGTATTAGTATAAAGACTGATATAATCCAGGCTGGATTATATGTCTATTTCCCCCCCTGCTGATTAAAAAAGTAAACAAATAAAGCATCTTCCTTGTCCTTAAAAGTCCTGGACACTTGCACTGTACCTACCATATCCAACGGATAAGTCAGCTCTGTTACAGCCTCACAATGGTTACACTTTTAGCAAATTTGGCTTACCTTTTGAAGTGCTCTACAGTCTTTTGATATATGAGTTAATCAATTGTTTCATTATCCCAATTTTTATATTACTTAATAAATCATTTTTATTTTAAAATCATTTTTATTTCATAGGTACATTCTGTAAGGTTGTGCCAATTAATTGTTCAATCAATGGAATCATTCTTTTTCATTAACCTGTGTTATTACCACAAAGGAATTGAATTTTTATTTCCTATCAATTCCCAGTTCAAATACCATCTACCTCTTGAGCTTTGAGAATTTTGACTTCTAGTTTCTTACCATTCCCCTCGGACTACTGACACACAGGTTCATACTAGAGCTCATGCTCTGTTACATATACTTGTGAAAGGTGTTGAAATTTAGAAAGTCTTTTACTAACAAAAGTGATTATCCATAACTTACCTGTGATATCACTTGTAATGCTAATATGTCAGGTTTTTTTTTCCTTAAAGCAAGAAATATAAGAAAATATTTTTATTATCCTTAATACTGTTCTTTAGAGGCAAATATTTATCTGCATTATTTAAGGAGCAAATAAATCTCTAAATACCAGTTCACAAGGTTAGTGCATCTCTTGCTGTCTGATAATTGAAACTATCCTTTCAGCATATTAGAACTTGGCTCGATACTCTATGCTATGCAAAAAAGTATTCCCAAATTGGTCTTCTGAGGAATATACTAAGGAATGTGCTGTGTTTCTTAATGCTAAGACTAACATAACCAGTTCAACCAACTTATGAAGGTTAATAATTTTTCTCAGTTGATTGAGAATGTCTTAGAGTTCAGGAAGATTTGGAGGTAAACTCTGGTGGCGTGCTCCACAGTTAATTTACAGCCTTGCTCTGTGGACTGCATGTCCTGGGGTCATCCTGCTCCCAGCACCTGTGGCAGCTGCATCCTAATGGAATGTAAGGAGTTAGTGCAGAATTCCAACAACCATTTTCATGTCCTCAAGCAGTAATTCATTCCACAGGTGTCTATCTTACCAGGAGTTGAGCCCCAACTACCTACAGCATGTGAATATAAGAGAGAAGGGCTATTTTAGTGACTACATGCTAAGTTAGAAACTGTAAATCCAAGACTTCCAGTAAATTTGATGTTCAGTGTACTTAGAACTCATATAGCCATTATAAATCCAAACTGCTTAAGCTAGCTTTTCATCTCTAAAGTACTGGAGATGTGATAACATCCAAGAGAATAACATAAAGAAATATATATACACACACATTTATATATATATATTAGTTTGTCCCTTTGATAAAACAACAAAAACCAAACCAAAACAAAAACCTCTTTCCTCTTTAATTGATAGTCTTTAAAATTCAGGGAATTCTAAATACTATTAGTTAAAAAAACTTGACTGAACTGAAATTTTCATGGATTTCTCATTTTAGACTTTGAAGTCATAAAGAACTCTGTGAATGATCTGTATTATAAGAATTCTGAAAATTGTAAGAGATTTAGTACAATGGTAGATTACTATAGGATAACCTTTTTGTTATTCCTAGACGTACTATACTGGTGATCAAAGTGATTTCTTAGACTTCAAAATTTAGAGAAGGCATCAGTGCTAATCTTAATTAGAACACATTTAAAAGGGTTTTAAAAATTATTTATAATTAAAATACCTAGTGTTTCTGTTTTTGTTTTTAAATTTAGTGCATGCAGGAAGCTATATTTTTTTTTTTGATTTTATTAATTTTTTATTTTTGATAAACATATATTTTTATCCCCAGGGGTACAGGTCTGTGAATCAACAGGTTTACACACTTCACAGCACTCACCAAATCACCCAGGTGACTCTTGAAATCAAGCAAGTTTTGGAACCAATGCCTTCAGAACATGAACTATAAAAATACTGTATTCTGTCCTCTTAATTTCTGCTTTACTTCTGATCTCTCCCCGAGAGATATATGTAAATCCATAATAAATTATTAGCAGAATTAGTCATTAGTCCATGATTAGAAAATGGACATTATTAACCAAGAGCACCTTCATATACTTATTATATCATTGAACAATGTTTTCTTATAACTCATAAATCTGGCATAATGTCAATGTTTTTACTTTATTATAGCAGTCTATTTTAGGAATAGAAATTTCCTAGAGAGATACTTTGCGGCATAAGGAAGAAGGTGCGCATGTAACTATCCTGCGAATCTGTTGGGATTCATGATGCTCAAGAACCAACATGCATGAAACTCCTTTCGGTGTGGCATTAACTGACATTACTTGGAGGGATAGATTTCAAATATTTATTTTATTTACAATTATCAGTCTACCTGTGTCTCTTCTGGAGGAAAAGGGGACTTCTATTTCTCCCATATATCCATGCCAGTACCTGTCACAGAATCTGATATATTATAGATATCGGAACACTAGTTGACAAAATCAATTACTACTCCCTGTGTATAAACACATGTGCATACACAATCTAGTGTTTTTAATATTAGCAACTGAATCACATGATTAGATTCAAAGGTGCATTCTTTCTCTAATAGGAATAGCTCTGTTACTGTTAAATGTGCATATGGTAACATTGCATATTATAGTTATATTACTATTGCTATTATTATGACCATTCACGTTAAAGCATGCTTACAGAAGGGCTTTTATCATTTGATAACAAAACATTTTGAAGAACCTATTACAATTGCCTCACACATTTTATCACTCTAAGTAAGAGCTAGATGCACAGCATTTGCCAACAAATATCAAAAGATTGTCAGCCCTGGAAAATAATCATCAGAAGATGGGCTGAGGGTCTTCTCAGCTCAATACATTTGAGCCCATGACATATTTTGAACTCTGACCTCAGAGAAGGAAGCGTGGGGCATGTTAACAGGATAAATCAGCCAAATCCCATCTGTCTGATCTTATTAGGATACCCTCAGGATTTAGGGTCTGACCTTCTGTAATTATTGACACCTATTTAATTTATCTTTTCATCCATAGCCAAGCCGAGTACAGCTGTGATGGCACATGTAAATACATCACTGTTGCCAGCACCGGCTGATTGGCATTCATGCTTGAGTGTCTTTTTTATTTTCTCCTTGGCTGCTGGGAGTAGCCTGAGCAGCGTGGAAACTAAAGAGCTTCATCTATTAGGCATGACAGATTTGTATTCAGCGGTAAACGCCTGACCTTGCTCTACTGCCTCATCCATTCCCATCATCCTCTCGCCAGATGAAAGAGTCTGCTGAACTCCTGCTTCCTGGCTGTTTCCTTGGCAACAATAACTGAGTCAGTCTGAGAGAATAACTAATAGAATACCCTGGTAGTAGGATTAAGTGCTAACATAAAATAAATAAATTAATTTTAAAAATCACCCACAGAATTATAAATGAAGAATGTTTAAAACTGAGATGTAAAAATAGAAAAAATACCCATCAGTGAAATTTTTGATTTTTATTATTAACCCGTTTCACTTTGTGGTAATACAGATTTTCCCCAAGGTACTCTAGCCTGAGAGCAGAGTATTTAAGCTTTTAGCGTCCATTTGAGTTACACTATGAAAACAGGTTAGTATGGTAATTAAATTCATAGTGTTTTAAATGTTGAATGAGTGGAAGATGTGTGCAGCCAGTGTCTCAACTGGAGAACTGTGCAGTGAAATGAGCACTGTTTCCCCCCCTTTTCTGAAGGCGATATGCCTTTTTAAGGTATTAGACCTGGAAGATCATAAACTTGCAAGTTTCATTTTCCTTTAGGATTCTGTCACTTTAAGCTCCAATTCTTTCTACCTCAAAGATTCATCAGCATTCTTGCTTTGTATTATTTTTTGACAACACATCACAAGGTTGTCAAAAGTCTAAAAATCCCTGTGGAATTCTTTAATTTTCAGGGAAATTCATGGCATCAGCTGAAAACTAACCTCCTAAATTTTTCAGTGAAACTTTGATGGACTTTTATAGAATGATTCTCGATGACTTTATGTCTTAAGAATGCACGTAACTAAGAGCTCCTGTACAGAGAGATCCACCAGAAACAGTGGGTTTTTTTGATAAAATGTTTTCTATTCTGGACATCCCTAATGATTGCATCATTCTTTTTTTTACTTTTGCGTGATTCACAGACCTGTACCCCTGGGGATAAAAATATATGTTTATAAAAAATAAAAAATTAAAAAAAAATTAAAGAGAAATTTTAAATGATTTCTAAAAAAATCCAATGTTTCTATTATTCTAAACTTATTTTTCTACTCATATTTAATATTTATTAAGGCTGTTTGACATATAGGTGTACTTAACTGGGTCTGATAAATAATAGAAGGTAGTAATAATGTAATAATGTTAATTCGGAGAATCTCCTACTTTAAAACTCTGTATTAAACAAAAGTTTAACATTATTTATATTATGATTATGTATCACTATTACCACAAATTATGAGAGCATAGTTAACTCCTATAATAAAAATCATAATTTCAGTTGAAAGCTTATTTATCTATTTTCTAATTAAAATATCAGACTCATGTTTAATGCTCCTGATTAGAATGGACATTATGCTTTGCAGTCTTTTATAAAGGTTAAATATAAATATATTCCAGTTGTCATTGCTGGTACTCTTTTCAGGAACTCTGATTTATCACAAAATAAAGTCTGAAGGAGATGAAGACCCCTCAGTGCCAGGTCAATGTATAGACTTGACTGCTCATGCATCTTCAGAAAGACATGGGATCGGAGGTCTGTCTTCCTGTGGGTATCCTCTGCCCATCACAGAGGAAGCAACTGCCTTTGCTGGTATATCTGATAAGGGAAAGGCTTTCAGATACTGTTTTTGAGTTGTTCTAACAAAATAGAAAAAACTCTATTAGTTTCCTACTGCTGCTGTCTCATACTTCCACACACCAAGTGGTTTAATAACACAAATGTATTATCTTACACGTCTGGAAATTAGAAGTCAAAATGAGTCTAACTAGGGTAAAGTCAAGGTGTTGGAAGGCACAATTTGTCCTCAAACCTTAGGGAGAATCATTTTATTGCCTTTTTCAGCTTAAAGGGGCATTTGGCATTCCTTGGCTGCTGCTCATGACCCCTCCCTCATTTTGTCAAATTCTAGCTTCTGTTGTCACTTCTACTCCCTTTGACCCCCAGCCTCCTTTGATAAGGATCCTGTGATTGCACTGGGCTCACCTGGATAACCCAGAGTAATCTCCCCATCTCAACATCCTTAATATATTCCCATCTGTTAAGTCTCTTTTACCGTGTAAATTAACATAATCATACTTTCCCCAGATTAGAATTGGGAAGGCACCTTTATTTGGGGGAAGGGAAGCCTTGTTCAGTCTACCACAGACACAGCTCAGTCTTCTGAAAGGCATACAGAATGGGCTTTTAACAAATAATTCTCAAGTGAATAAATGAGAATAACTACACAGAGATGTACAAGAAATAATATAAGGAAAGTGCACGGGAGTTTGTAATGTTCTCAAAAGGAGAAGCATAGTTTTCAAGTGAGTCATGCGCAGTCACAGGGTCAGCTCTCCAGTTGAGTATCGCAGGGGAGGGAAAGTGGACTTTCAATTAGCAGTTGTTTGTCTAGTTGACCTGGCATCTAATTTATTATTATTATTATTATTTACATCTTTAATATTTCTACTATTTTCATGGGAAATCTAAAATTAAATGGTAGAGAAGGTATAGGCTATAAAATATGACAAAGACATCAAAGAAATATAATGAAAGGGTTGTATTTTGATTGGAGTTTATAGCTTTATGGTGGGTTCTAGATCCCCTTTAACTATATTCCAGGATATATCAGTAAGGATAGGAAAAGAGGTGAAATTAAGCCGAGACCCAAAGCAATTGTTTAAAAATCAGCTTACAGTTTATGATATGATAATTATTATTATGATCCTTGTCTGTGATAACATTACCATAATTACCATGCTAAAAATATCATAACTACTCTGTAATGAAGTAAAATGTATTAATATTTAGTGTTGTGCATTTTACACAAAATACATTCTTGAAAGGTTTATAAAACAAAAAATGTAGTTAAAAACATACATCAAGAAAAAGAAAGAAAAGGGGAAAAGTAAAAAAAAAAGATGAAGCACAAAGGAAAGGTGGCTTTTATGATATTTGAAATGAGTTTTTAGGGAATGATACCAAAAGGTTTCAAGGAAGAAAAACCTAGTATGACAAAAATAGAGTTACAATGTACATTTATTTGTTCATTCAATAATAAATCACTTGATAGTTTCAATTTTATGTCCAAGGGGTTGATTAACCACCGCAGACAATCTGTGGTTTAAATTTACACACCTTCTATATTGTTTTCTCAATTCTGAATACAGTCATAGACATAGAGTGAGTCACTTGTTGGTCAATGAAGAAGTGAGCCCTCCACTTCCCTGTGTCCCTTTCCTTATCTGGTCCATGTGGGCCATCATTCTGCTCCCTCTGCATCCTGCTGGTGCCCATCTTTTCTCTCTTCACCTTGACCGACCATAAAGACATTTACACAAAGAAAGATGAAGAGTTTCTACCAAACTATACGCCTGGAATGATATCAAACTAAAGAAATATCTACTTGCAAAGGAACACAGACCTGAGGGAGATCAACCAAGATACCAATAAATTAGAGAAACCAGACTAAAACACATGCATTCAGTATTCATGCATCTTTGTAAGGGCCCAAGTATATCCAGTCTGTATTATGATCCTGAATTAGCATGCTTGGATTGCCATAACAAAATATCACAGACTGGGTGGCTCGTAAACAATAGAAATTCATTTCTGACAGTGCCAGAGGCTGGAAGTCCAAGATCAGGGTGCCAGCATGGTCTGGTGAGGACGTTCTCTTCTGGGTTGCAGAATTCTGGTGTTATCTTCATATGGAGAAAGTGTTGGGGATCTCTCTGAGGAGTCCTTTATGAGGGTGCAAATCCCATTCTTGAGGACCCTCTCCTCATGACCTATCACCTCCCAAAGTCCCTACCTACTAATAACATCACATTGGTCATCAGTTTTAGGGTGACATATACATTGAGACCATAAGGTTTTGATATTTACATTCCATATTTGGCCAGTAAGAATCCTTCTAGATATTTGCTGTATCCTTTTGACACATTCCAATTTCATTGTAATCTGAATAATTTCTAAGATGCTTAATCACAGAGCCCCAAATAATGCAATGAAAAGCACATGAAGGCACATAGAATTGAGTTTCAATTCTGGCATTGCTAGTTCCTAGCTGTGCAGTCTTAGCAAGTAAAACCTGAGTCTTGGTGTTCTAATCTAAGAAAGCAGAATGGGGATCAATACGAAAGCCTACATAAACCAAGCAACCCAGTGCTTAATATAATAATAATAATAATAGCAGCAGCTAATATTTATTGAACAGTGCATCCTTTAATCCTGTAAGATAGATATGATAGAGTAACCTATTCTTGGACATAATATTAGTAACTTGCTGAAGAAGTTTTGGAATCCAGAAAAAGTGGCTTTAGAGCCAAAGCAATAGGGTAATCAATGAAAATTAAGTTATTTTTAAATACTATTTTTATTTTTATGAATGTGAAAATAACTAAGATTTACCTTTATTAATGAAATAGCAGTGGGCCCACCTAGTTTCAGTTAGAGGATGTGGGGTTATGAGTGATACTAGCTTAGGAGCCTTCAACCACCCCACCCCACCCCTCATGCGTAAGATTTTAAGAGAATAAGAGAAGTGTGTCTGTGATTTAGCAGAGTATCAGGAGAGAGGTATATTCATTTACATTCTCTAAAATCTGTTCTAATTAAATAAAAATGTTTTGTAGTTTCAAATACCATACTTGGCCATAGGAAAGAAGAAAGGATAGAGAAACTGTTTTAGGTACTAAAGTAGAGTCAGAGGAAAGAGACAGAAGACAGGGAAGGAGAGGAGGGAGGGAACACCATTGTCTCAGGGGTCAGATGCTCGGTGGTACCAATGTAATATCATGACAAACCTGAGCACTTCATCATCTGTGTGGTAAATAATATAATTTTAATACTTAGCGTCCAAGAAGGGTTTTGCAAACAAAGGCAGGCAAAATACAGAGAGCCTATTTTATTTTTAAAAAGATTTTATTTATTTATTTGGCAAACAGAGGTCAGAAGTAGGCAGAGAGGCAGACAGAGAGAAGGAGACACAGGCTCCCTGCTAAGCAGAGAGCCCAATGTGGGGCTCGATCCCAGGACCCTGAGATCATGACCTGAGCTGAAGGCAGAGGCTTAACCCACTGAGCCACCCAGGTGCCCCAGAGTGAGCCTATTTTAAAAAGGGGGAGACAGTTACCATCCTTTTGTCTCTGGTGTTATGAAACACTGTCCACAAAAAGAATGTTCTGAGGAATTCATTTTTGACATAGTAGCTGTCAGTGCTATTCAGACCCCAGTGAAGGAGGAAGTGTACCCATTTATCCCGTAGCTCCTTCACCTTGATCCTGCTCTATACAGTCAACCTTTGTTTGGGTGGCCACTTTTTTGACTTCCCTGAAAACCCTACAATTTTGCTTGAAAGGCGAGATATATCAGGAAAAAATTAAACTAGGAACAATTACAGTCTTGAAATTGCCTTAAAGAGGGGTCTCCTTCCTGCTAGTACCAAACCATCAGAGCCCAAGGTTGATTCCAAATGCTATGTGTGAAAGACATAACTGTCCTCTCCCTGAAGGTGTGCTGGTGGGCACACACATTTGTACATGCACTTGGCAGTGCGCTCATTCTCGATGCCAAAGGAAGCTGTGATATCACAAAGTCAAGGAGATGAGTAGAAGCTCACTCAAAAAGTGGGTTATTTTAACCCTTGGGGACTATTCTATGCAATTGTTGCATGGGACAGAATGAGAGGTGTGACCAGTGCTAATCCACAGGCTTCCTGGGACCCTTTAATAGCAGGGCTAACCCCAAATCTCGTTAGCCCTGAAAAAGATGGCCAAGGTGAACTTTACATTAAGAATTCTGTGACTTGCTAGTCACACACCAGCGTACTGGGAACAATAAGTATACAGAGGTATTTGTTCAAAATATTTGATTTCCCCTATGGCTACTTAGCTAAGAAAACATAGAGGACAGCTCACTTTTTTACTGACATGTTTGTTGTCTTTTGTTCTGTAACCATCCTCCCAGGATGGGTATAAAATGCAGAGACTTGATTCTAAGATACTTTGTTTATGCCAGAGATGCCATCAAGCTCCTGGTGATTCCCTGGGACAAGTGGCCCTGCCTCCTGACACTACCGCTGGGCTGTTTTCTTTAGAGTGTTGACATTGATTTCTTTCCTCTTGGCTTGTAGAAGTCCCAAGTGCCCCACTGACCCATTACCTGAGACTGTAATTACTCCAGGAGCAGGGAATGAAAAGGGCATATCTCCTCTGCTTTCAGGGAATGACAGACTCAGGGCTAGAAGCAGGCCCTGCATTAAGGCAAATCTCTCCAGAGAGCTTAAAGAATCCCGAGCCATGATTCATGCATTTTTGCATCAATAGAGGCCAGGCTCATTATCACTGAAGGCAGCAGAAGTTCTGGAGTTGGCACATGACTCTGAAACCGCTTCATCATAAAGACAGATCCTAATGCTCATATTGGAAACCCAGACACACAAAAAAAGGTAATTAGTATAACTAGCTACCATCCCTCTTCCAGAGTACCACCATTTGGTGAGTGCTTTCCTACTTCATTTGGGGGAAAAAAAATGTTCATTGTAAAGTGAGCTGGTTGTTCACAAGCCCTTTTTTAGGGACACATTGATTTTTAAAAAGCGTTTTTAAGCAATATGAGTGGTTCCACGTTTTTATTCCTCAGAGCATATGAGATCTAGAAGATTTTATAATTTTGCAAAATCCATTTCCAAACTCTACAAGGTTCTTTAGACATTATATTAATAGACCTCTGCCTAATTTTTTAAAGTGAGTGTATTACCAGCCAAATATTCAGGCTATATTCCTGTGAGTGAATGAGCTTTGCTCCCTCAAATAGTCTGCTTAGCTGATTTTTAAAGTTAATTATGGTGCAGTGAAATTTAAAGGTCAGACCATGTCTATTTTCCTGGCTTGCTCAGTGCTGTGGGCATATGGACACCAGATAAATCCCTTCACTGCTGACCCAACTAATAACTTTCCTGTACACTTTAACCTATTTCCTGTCCAGGTTTCTAGAATATTTAGTCTGTTTTTAGGGTCTTCAGAATGGATTATTATGGTGCACGCCACTCAAGAATTCCATGAAGACCCTCTTAGAAATTTCAAATCATAAAATATAAGGCAGCTTTTCTACAATATGCCCCCAAGTTATCTACATATTTCACAGATTGCCTGGCTTATTTTGTTTTGTCCTTACTACTCAAGATGAAAATCAAATTTCAAAGAGAATTTTGAAAAGCATGTAATTCTTAGGGATGGTTAGCTCAGAGATTTGCAAATTATCTTCTTATTTATTTCTTCAATCATTTTATTCACACATTCATTCAGTGACTTCTTACTGAGTTACTGAGTCATCATCTGGGCATGTCATCATGCTAAATTCCATGAAATACAAGAACACAAGACATGGAAGCTGAAGTAAGCATGTGATTATAACCTGAACTAGAAATCCAGACCCACCTTTTATTTTTAAGATCTGTTTTCCTTATTCTAGAGAGAGAGTAAGGGGAGGTGAGGGAGAAAGAGAGAGAATCCCAAGAAGACTCCCCACTGATCATGGAGCCCAATGGTGCTCAATCATAGGACCCATGAGAGCATGACCTGTGCTGAAATCGAGAGCCAGGTGCTTAACTGACTGAGCCACCCAGGCTGCCCCTCCGACCCAGCTTCTACCAGGGAGACATGGAACCACAGTACACAGCCCCTGCAGTCTATGACAACAGAAGCTTGAGGGGGTTCAAAAGGATTCAGGAAAGAAGAGGGGACGATGTGGGGAAGAGAACGGGGTGGGGTGATAGAAAGCAATCCATTTGGGTTTTGTTTATGGTGTAAAACTCTTCTTTGAAATAACCCAAAATACTCACATATCACTGAACTGTTACGCTATGATTCCATGAAAATCAGAAGCCAATAATTGTGGTAAAATTGTATTCTAACTGATCATATCCGATATCCCCCAAATCACTTGTGGTATGCTTTCTTTGAATGAGAGGTTTATCTTTCTTCCGCATTAGAGAAGTTATTCTCTAATATTGTGGCAACAGTATTAAAAAGACAGTGGTTGGGGCACCTGGGTGGCTCAGTGGGTTAATCTTCTGCCTTCGGCCCAGGTCATGATCTCAGGGTCCTGGGATGGAGCCCCACATCAGGCTCTCTGCTCAGTGGGGAGCCTGCTTCCGCCCCTCTCTGTGCAGCTGCTTTGCCTGCTTGTGATCTCTCTCTCTCTCTGTCAAATAAATAAACAAACAGGATCTTAAAAAAAAAAACCACAACAGTTTATGGGGTGCCTGGGTGGCTCAGTGGGTCAAAGCCTCTGCTTTTGGCTCAGGTCATGGTCTCAGGGTCCTGGAATCAAGCCCTGCATCGGGCTCTCTGCTCAGCAGGGAGCCTGCTTCCTTCTCTCTCTGCCTGCTTGTGATCTCTGTCTGTCAAATAAATAAATAGAATCTTTGAAAAAAAAAAAAAAAGAGGAGTTTCTGACTAAACGCTTGTTACATAGTTTGTTTTCTCTGCCACAATTTGAATCCAAATATTCTCAAATAGGGGGTGGTAAAGCATGTATGTATTGATTTCTTTGCCTCTGTGTCAACTAGACTGATACATGAGAACTTAGAGACATGATCTAGAAATAAGGCAGGGACTAGGGTGAGGCAAGTGAGGCTCTTGCCTAGGTGCAAAATTTAAGGGTGTGCCAAAGCACTTGTTAGTGTCATCTCAAGATGACATTTTAATGTAATAATTTTCAAAAATCAAAATTAATGCAAAAATTCATGACAAGAAAAATATCAACATTTTAAATAAAGACAAAATTTGTATCACCAAATTTTCCTCTTCCTCAGCCTCTAATGTGGCTTAGCATGATACCACTCTAAAATAGTTGTAGACCCAGGTGAGACACTTGTGTTCTATAACAGCTATAGATCTTTAACTCCAGGTTATATCATTTCTCAGATTTTTTTAAAGACCTGCCTACTTGAATTTCTGTTGATCCTACAAAAGATATTATTCATCACTGGAATGTTTCTACTAATAGAAGTGGAATTTAAATATATTAGAAGTAAAAGTGCCCCTGTAAGTCAAATGGCTGTCCAACAGTATGGACTCAATTAACAAGTGAATAAGCAGCAGTGTTTGGTCTAGAACCTTCTCTTCTAACCCCCAGTGTAGTGTCTCTCTAAGTCATCATACTTCCCTGGGGCGTGTGCGTTTAAGAAGTAGAAGTAGGTTATTTATCATTTAGGGCTTCTGTCTGTGAAATCTCCTAGAGATATTCTATGGAAATTCAATTTAACCTTCTAACACAAAATGAATACACCACATGGGAGTAGACAAAGAACAGATAAATTAATTCCCATCTATGATTATGTAAATGCATTCTGGTTTTCATGCATGCATTTAATGGGTTAGCAATCTTAATTTTAAATACTGTACAAAGAAATGGCATCATTTGGAAATTTGTTAATTAAATGTGTTCATGTATTAACTGGCATTTTTAGAATTCCAGATCTTGGACAAATAGGGTGCGAAGAAGCTCTAACTAAAGCTCTTTATGTATGAGGGAAGCTCTTTATGTATGTATCTGATGCTGTCTCTTGCCACGAAAGTCCCTTAGCAAGCAGTTCTGGTTTCCTTAATGGAGAAAGCTAAGCCCCTTCTTGGGGTACTTGGATAAAATACTGGGAGCAACAAGTTCATCTTGTTGGTGGCTGGAAACATACAAGTCCTCATACTACTCCAAGGGCCATTTGTTTTCTGTGATTATCTGTCTCCAGAGATCCTATTCCCAGAGTATCCAGCTCAAAATCCCCAAATTTTATGTCATCTCAGTCCTTGCTTTATCTTGGGCCCGACTACAGGAAAGGATGAATATGCTTATTTATTTGAATATTGTTAAATAATCAGATTTCAGACTCTGCAAGGAAGATCCAGTTTAAAAGAAATAAGTACTCATATTCATAAGTGAACTGTTTTGAAAGGGTTGTGATATTCATCCTCTAACTTCATCAGAACGATGACAAGCTGTACATCTTATAAGTAAGTTACCTAATTTCCCTCACTCATTTTGGCCCCCTCCCCTCTGCACATCCCATTTTTCTAAGGTGTTTCCAGGGCCTGGGAAATAGAATGCATTTTTTTGTAGGTAATAGGTTATTTTCTTATCGGTCTCTGACAATTTGTAGTCTCACACCCTTGCTTTCTGCCATCATGCCTGCCGGAAAGAATCATTCTAGTGTGACCAACTTTTGAATGTCCTCTTTTAGTATATTTCCAAGGGCTGCCCCAGGCATTTTGTCTGCTTGCCTTCTTTCACACCTCCCTCTGACCTGAAATGAGAGAGTAATCTGAGAAGCAGAAGCACAGGAGGCTATTTGAAACCCTAGCCTGGCTTTCCTTGATTTCTGTCATTTTTTATTTTATTGGACTGTGGCAGTTTCATGGGTATATCAGAGCTTTCAGATATGACTTAGGGGAAGCTAATAAAATCCCTGACAGATTAGATTGTTTTCTGTTTCTTTCTATTAAACTTTTGGCAATTGGGCTTGATGGGTTAAAAATCAAAGGAGGTGTCTCATTTCGCCATGCTATCTAAATTAGATTCTTTGTTAAGGACAGATGTAACTTCCTAGTGCATTTTGCCATGTGTAAAATGCAGAGTGGAATGTCCTGCTCTTGGCTTTCCATCATGTGCCTGGTTCTTACTTGCTCACGAACACAATCGGCATGCTTGGTCCTGTCAGAGTGTATAGGGGATTTCACTGTATGCTGGAAGTCTGGACACACTCCAGGGCTGGAATGTATTTTTACTTGCCTTCAAAATCTGATCACTGTGGGTGCTGACTTGAATATAGGTATGAATTGGCTTGGCTACCTGGTAGTCAAGAAGTAACAAGAGAGGGTAATTCACTGTAGACTAACTTCCAGTTAAGGCTCTAGAATTGAAGATCTAACAGAAGACCTCAGGTGCTGCTCTGAATGTAGAAGAAAAAGACTCAAACCTTGAAAGGAGATCAAAGATTATACTGAGAACAGAAGGAAACACTGAGACATGTTAAATTCTAACCACAGAGAGCCACTTTACCCACTATATGTCATATGTAGACATAGAAGAATCTTCTATCTCGTTCCTACCATCTTGTCTGTTCTTCAATTGGCTTCATTTTCCTGGACTTTCTAAAGAAAACTTTCGCTCAACATGGAGTTCTAGTCTCAAATATTTAAAGCATTGTCCTAGAGAGAGCAGAGTTGGATCTGATACTCTCTCACCCTTACAACTGTTGCTCTCCAAAATGGAAATACGGAAAAAAGATGAGACCTGATCCCTAACCTCAAAGAGCTCATACTAAATTTGTCTTTTCTCTTTAATCAGAACTTACCTGGAGGTATTGCCAGATGACTAGTTAAGCTGATAAAGAAATTACACTATTTGTTGGTGACCATGTGTTACTTCCCAAAGATAGCATGAGAGACTTTCTGCCTCATGGTGCCATAAAGTTTTAAATGGTAGTTCATGCTCAAGTAGGTAGACTTTGAAGAAAATGGGTGAACATGAAGGTTATGATTTTCCTTTGATTTATTTATGCTCAATATTTGTTTAATCTATTGTTTTATTTCATCTTTTATTTTTAGGTGTTTTGTTTTGTTTTGTTTTACTTCTGTCTAGGATTGTGTATAGATATTCATCTTACTGTTCTTTCTTGCTTATCTGTTTATTATTTTCCCCTTACTATCCTCAAGTAGATAATCACTATCGTAGTAATGCATCAGAGCAAAAGAAACTAAGTATAAAACCCAAATAAATAAATCTCAGAGATTTAGAAACTTTAAGTTTATAGCAATAGCTTTTTGTTTAGTTACTTTCTTTTCTATCTTTTTTATTATGAAATAAAGACTCAAAAGAGCAATACTTGTGTGCAGGGGCATACACTCAAGCAACTCAGTGAATTCTCGCTTGATTCCTTCAGATCGAGAACTAGAATACTGCAGCCGATCATAACCTTCCTCGTTGCTTATTGCTGTTTCCTACCAAAGGAAGACGCTATGCTGAATTGTACTGAAACCATTTCCTTGCTTTTCATCGAGTTGTATCTCCTAAGCAAGGATCTCTGAACATTGCAGTTACTTGTTCTTATTTTTGAGTTCTTTGTAAATGAAATCATAAAACATGCCCCAAAATACGTATTGCTTTGTGTCCAGCCTTTTCTGTGGGCATTATGTTTATAGGAGTCATCCATGCTTTTGCGTATCTGTAGCTTGCTCATTTTATGACTATTTAGTTTACCATAGTATCAGTATACCTTAATTTACTTATCCATTCTACCAATGATGGATAATTGGGTTGTTTCCAGTGTGTGACTGTTATGCTGGTCAGAACTTACATGGACAATTCTCTCTTGATTCACAAGCACATGCTTTCCTGTTGGCTGTGTATCTAGTTATAAATCTGCACATTTTTGACCTCAGTAGGTAATGTTAACCTGTTTGCCCAAGCAGTTTTAACAATTTATACTCATACCCAGTGTTTATGAGAGTCGCTATTACTCTATGTTTTCACAAACACTTTCAGTCATTTTAAGTTTAACCTCTCTTGTGGGTAGGTACTGGTTTTATTTCATTATACTCTCAGTGCATGTTCCTGAGAACTAATGAGGGTGGCTACCTTTTTATATATTTATTTATGGGTATTTTCTTGAGAGATGCATATTCAGATCCATTGTCCATCTGTTTAGTTGTCTCTTTGTATTGACTGTATTGATCAGTTTGAGGAGGCATCAGGCAATTACCATATTGACCATCTTGATACTATATAATATTCAGTATTTCAACCTTCCAGTCCTTCATATAATATGTCACATGTTTATTTTTTACAATATTGACTACTTACCTGTTCTAAAAACTTTAATATTTAGTAGATCCTTCTTACCGTTCCTAAATATTTTATAGTGTTCTATGTAGAAGTCATGGTCATCTTGCATTAAATTCATTCTGGAGTTTCCAGCCCTCCTCCCGTCTTCCTTCTTTTCCTTCCCCTTTTCCTTCCTTCCTTCCTTCTCTCCCCCTTCTTTCCTCCTTCCTTCCTTTGCTCCTTATTCCCTTTCTTTCTCTCTATTTGCCTTATTTATCATCTGGACATTCCAATAGAGAACTGGTTCACAATCCAGGACAATTTTGTCCCCCAGGAGAGATCTGACAATATATAGACATTTTTGACATCACAACTCAAAGACTGCTATGGGCACCTCGTGGATAGAGGCCAATTATGTTGCCAGATATCCATAATGCACAGGTCATCCCCCCACAACAAAAATAGTCTGACCTCAAATGACATTAATGCCCAAATCAGGTAACTCTGTAGTATAGTACAGTACAGAGTTGTAGAGAAATGACAATAGTGGACATGGTTGCCTTGTTTTTATAGCAAAGTAAAAGATTTTAATATTTAAGCAAGCAGTATAATGTATATTATAGGCTTTCAGTAAATAACTTTTATTGAATAAAAGCCATTTCCTTCTATTCCTACTTTGCTGAGAGCTTTATTGTGTGACAGGCATCATATCTACAAAAATGTTGAAGAAAACAAATTGAGACCTAAGAAGATGCTGTCTTTCTCCAGTGAAAATTCACATTGCCTCTGCCTTAAGATCCCCCTCTGCAGGGATTGAGATAACTAAAAACTGACTCCAGTCTATACTTCTCTATACTTCCGGTTTATGCCTATTTTGTTTTATGCATATCCCTATCACTATCTGTATCTATTTCCCTGTAAGACAAAATTAGGAAGGCTTAGCAAGACTCACTATCCCTAGGTACAAATCCTAGTTGCCTTAGTTCCTCAAGACTGTCCAAAGCAGCAGCATCCTCAGGGCCTTTTACTCTCTCCCCATGGAAAGTAACAAGTGTTCTGGAGTAAAATGGGTCCTAAACCCTGGGACCATTTCCCTTTGTCTCTATTTTCCCATTTCACAGTAATACTTCACTCTGTTTTAGCTCTCCCATGCTTTCAAGTAGACTAGTTTTGTTTTGCCCCCTCCTCCCTTTGTTTTCTAGAGTTTATCAATGGGAATATTCTTTTGAATTATCTGGTCTACCATTACAGGAAGCAGAATTCTTGTTTTAATTTACATGCATTCATTATTTCTAGATAAGACTTCAAGGAAATGAAGTCTTGAAAATTTTAAAGAATGAAAATTTTAAAGACATTTCTTCTAGAAAGTAGTGCATATTCATCTGTAAACTATTGAAAATGTTGAGATATGATGCTCATATTTCACACACACCCAAAATTGTTCTTATTTGAGTGAAAACTTTGTGCCATTTTTTTCCTCTAATTGCTATAATCACAATTCACATATTTAAGCTGAAAAGATGTCCACCTACGCTCACCATTCCTGAATTGGAATAATTAAATGATTAAAAAGTAATTCTGAAATAAAGTGAGGTGACTTGTAGTTCCCCAGTTTTTTAACTGAATTAGCACAGCTTTATGAATTGGCATGTCAATATCATCAATAAGATGTGTAGACAGATATCCAAAGCCCACTGTTGGCATTTTCTCTCTTCTTTGTATTATGCAGATACATTAAAAGATTTCTTTATCTTAGAAGTAGATTGGAGGTTGAGTGAAATCAGATAATTAAGCAATCAGCAAGTTTTAAACTTTTGGGGACTTCCATATCTGACCAGGGAGACACAATCAGATTTTTGCCACTTTGTACCAAGTTGAAGTAAATCTAAGTGGCTCCCAATTTTAGACTTCATTTCTCTATCCTAGTTGTATACAGCCACTCAGAAAAATATCCACTCTGGTATCTCTTCTTTCCTCACAAATGAGGATTTTACAATCTGCGTTTATTAGTCTGCCTTTTGACAGCACAAAAGCTTATTTAAGTTGCTTTAAAGGAGGAAGAAAAAAATGACTCTTATGATGTTTAGACCCTCAATCTTAATTCTAAGCATTTATACTGACAGGATGAATAGATGTCCATTTTCTAAATTTTCTCTGCAAACTTGTGACCCTGTTGGAATTAATTGAATAACTTCATACGTAGTCGAATCTCTAAGGATAATGAATGTGAAAAGAAATGAGAAAAATGGAAATGCAGCCCAGAGCCAGTCACTTTAGACATTTAGTTGTTTTGCAATTTGTAGTTTCAATTGCTGAAATTTTTCTTGAATGCTTCATTGTCTCACTGATCTACCAGGGAATGAGAGCTGTATTAAGGGGATGGGGGCAGGGGAAGAAAACACCCATTTCATTGTGGCCTGAGTATTGGTCCAACTGGATACTGAGTATTGTTTATGCTGTTGCTTTTTTTCCTGCACTAAGTGACTCTAGCAATGCATTTAGAAAACACTACAACAAAAAACAAAACTAAATTAAAACAAAAACCTAAAATAAGTAAAACCTTGTGTTATATGTAGGCCTTATAACAAAAATGTATTCGATATATTTTTGGAACATTAAAATACTGCTAATTTGGAAAAAGGAAAATAATGTTGGTTTTATACTAGTAGCTCATTTCTCCATAGCAATCAACTCCTTGATATTATTAAAAATAGCAATAAAGGAAAACATTTAGTGGATGCTCTTTCTGCTAAGTAACTTATCATTCATTGTTCCCAGCATTTAATCCATTTTGTATTACTATGGTGCAACACTATGGTGAGGGAGGTTCTGCTGCACGGCTGAAGAAAATGAAGCTTTAAGTAGTGAAATAATTTGCCTGTTACCTGCACAATAAATGGCAACAACTGAATTTGAACCCAGATCTGGCTTTATTTTCAACCACAGTGCTAATATATCATGTATTGGGGGGGCTATCCAATGACTGACTTTTGGGGATCTGAACAATGGAATAAGGAGACATATTTATTAGACTCTGGGAGGACATCCTTGAAAGTATGGGAAGAAAATTTATTTCATTTCAATTTATTTTGATATGGATCCCACAGTGACAGGATTCTTCTGGTAGAATTGAGTGTTAGTCATATTCAAAGATCATTGGGCAGTGAAAATAGAATAAAGCAACAGATACAGTGACTTAGCTCTGTTTGTCCTATCGTGAAACTATTTTCGCTTTCAGCATCCAAATGTGTAACTGCTATGCATATTATTTGTCATTATTACTTATAGGGCTTGTCACTTAATTTCAAAATTGAAATTAGAATAGTGACTTACACTTCAAAAATCCCCTAAAAAATATCCTCTTTCACTTGGAGTCTTACTCATGACTGATTCATAGAATCAGTAATATGCAGGGCCAGTATTTTAAGAGGTTTTCTTTTAAATGAGTTTCTAGGGCTCCAATGATTCAAAAAAAATCCCATTAAAGTATATTTTAAAAATTAAGCTGAACCCACCAAATAATATATCCCAGAATGCTTATTTGAAAACAATGTAGAAGACAAGGTTAAAGAAGTTGATGTATATTTTATTCTTTTTAAAATATTTATATGGGACAAAAATTCAGAGAGTTAAATCTTTTATTCAGAGGCTGCTCAGTAAATAAACTACAGAATGTGTAAGATTCACTTTTACGTAGTTAGATATAATTTATTAATTCTATTCCAATCCCAGTGAGAGGCTTAGAATAGTTTAATAATTAACATGATAAATTATGAAATATGTATTTTCTTCATTTACTTCCCTTTTGGAAATCTCATAAACTTATCCCTACATAATGATTTTCATTAACCCTGATCTATTTTTCCTTAAAAAACAAAACAAAACAGGGGCACTTGGGTGGCTCAGTGGGTTAAAGCCACTGCCTTCCGCTCAGATCATGATCCCAGCGTCCTGGGATCAAGCCCTGCATCAGGCTCTCTGCTTAGCAGGGGGCCTGCTTCCTCCTCTCTCTCTCCCTGCCTGCCTCTCTGCCTATCTGTGATCTCTCTCTGTCAAATAAATAAATTAAAATTAAAATCAAAAAACAAAACAAAACAAAACAAAAAACCCAGATCTTGTTATTCTCTTTACCTGTGTTTGTTTGCTTATTTATTTAGCGTCAGCTTTATTGAGATATAATTTACATACCATAGATCCTATTCTTTTTTTAATTACGTAGGAAGTAAAAGTTGAGGGATGCCTGTAATACAAAATGGATATAATTTTATATGTATGTAATACATATAATTACATATATGTAAAAATCACATGCATATGTATGTAATATATGTAATTATATTACATACATATGCATGTAATACAAAAAGTTTGGAATGTAGATCATTTTTAGAACTATCAAAGCAAAAACCTTCATGTTTTTACCAAAGCCTGAATCTCATTTAGAAATAATAGATACATTTCTTAACAACAAACTAATTGTAAATCCCAAGTGTTAAGCTTTTTAATCTAATCTAATAACTTTCTTTTCTTTATTTCTTAAGTTTTGAAGACTGTTTTTTAGAACAGTTTTATGTTCACAGCAAAACTGAGAGAAAGGTACAGAGATTTCCCATAAACTACCCATAACCCTACACGTGCATAACCTCCCCCATTATCAACATCCCCTCCCAGAATTGTACATTTGTTAGAATTGTGGACCTACATTGACCATCATAGTCACCCAAAGTCAGAGCTTACATTAGGATTCACTCCTGAAATACATTCTGTGGGTTTGGACAAATGTAGAATGACATGCAGTTACCGTGATAGTATCATACAGAGTAGTTTCACTGTCCTAAATATTCTCTGTGCTCTCCCTGTTCATCCTTACCTCCCAAACTCTGGCAACTCCTAATCGTTTTACTGCCTTCCTAGTTGTGCCTTTACTAGAATGCTTTGTACTTGCGATCATATACTATAAATATAATAATATCAGTTACTTATAGCCTTTTTCAGATGGGCTTCTTTTACTTAGTAATATGCATATAAGACTTCTCCAGGTTTTTTCATGGCTTGATAGCTCATTTATATTTAATGCTGGATAATATTCCAGTGTCTGGATAGATCACGTGTACTTATCCATTCAGCTACCAAAGGGCATCTTGGTTGCTTCCAAGTTTTGATTATAAATATAATGGATTATAATATGCTATATGATATGATAGAATAGAATATAACATAATTTATATTATATTATTATGACATACATAATATAATATGATATAACAATTATAAATAAAATGCATATAATCATCATGTGCACATTTTTGGGTAGACTTAAGTTTTTCATTTTTGTGGATTAACAGCAAGAAGTGAGATTGCTGGATCATATGGTGACAGTATGTTTAGTTTTGTAAGAAACTGCCAGTCTTGTCCAATGTGGCTGTCCCATTCTCCATCTACACCATCAATGAATGAAAGTTATTGTCATGTCATCTCCTCATCAGGATTTGGATTTGTTAGTGTTTTGGATGGTGGCCATTCAAATAGCTGTATAGTGATATCTCATCTTTGTCTTAATTTATATTTCCATGATGACGTATGTTGTGAAGCATCTTTTCATATGCTTATTTGCCTTCTGTGTATCTTCTTTGGATATTCTTTTTTTTTTTTTTTTTAAGATTTTATTTATTCATTTGACAGACAGAGATCACAGCAGGCAGAGAGGCAGGCAGAGAGAGAGGAGGAAGCAGGCTCCCTGCTGAGCAGAGAGCCCGATGTGGGACTCGATCCCAGGACCCTGAGATCATGACCCGAGCCGAAGGCAGCGGCTAAACCCACTGAGCCACCCAGGCGCCCTTCTTTGGATATTCTTAAGGTCTTTGGCCATTATTTGATCAGGTTGTTTATTTTCCTATTATTGAGTTTTAAGAGTCCTTTAACATATGTGTCTTGCAAATATTGTCATCTAGTCAGTAGCTTGACTTCTCATTCTCTTGTCATTGTCTTTTACAACGTGGAAGTTTTAAATTTTAACCAAGTCCTGCTTTTCAATTGTTTCTTTCATGCATTGTGCCTTTGGTGTTGTATCTTAAAAAGTTACTGGCGTGCCCACAGTCACCTAGGTTTTCTTCTGCATTATCCTTTAAGAGTCCTACAGTTTTGCATTTTATATTTAGGTGTGTAATCCATCTTGAGTTACTTTTTGTGAACTGCATTAAGCTCTGTATCTCAACTCATTGTTTTGCATGTAAATGTCCAGCAATTCTAGCATCATTTGTTGAAAAAAAAAAACTATCTTTGCTCCATTGTATTGCCTTTGCTCTTTTGGTGATAATCAGTTGACTATATGAATGTGAGTCTATTTCTAGACTCTCCACTCTGTTCTAGTGATATAATTGACTAGTCTTTCACCCATACCACACAGTTTTGATTATTGTAGCTTTATAGTAAGCCTTAAAATCTGGTAATATAAGTCCTCTAATTTTGTCCTCCCTCAATAATGTGTTGACTTTTATCATATATTTTTAAAGATTTATTTGTTTATTTGAAAGAAAGAGAGCATGAGGGGGTGCAGGCACAGTGGGAGAAAAACTCAAGGAGACTCCCTGCTTAGTGTGGGATCTGATATAGGGCTCAATCTCAGAACCCTGAGATCATGACCTGAGCCACAATCAAGAGTCAGACACTTAACAGACTGAGTCACCCAGGTGCCCCAATATTGTGTTCACTTTTGAAATTCTGGGTCTATTCTGGGTCTTTTACCTTTCTTTTGTGTTTAATTAATGGAATTTTGAGCCATGTTGCTTCATTTCTGTCACTTTATTACGTAATCTTCATTAAGTCATTGCAATGCATTTTGATTACAACTTTATTATTATATTAGATTCACATTTTCTTTGTTGCTCTACATTTCTGAATTTTCTGAAGCTTTCATTTTCTCTAAATTTCAAATGTATTTTCTTCTTTTCAAAATTAAAGTTGTGAACATGACGATTGATGGAAAACTACTAATTATCAAAGAAAAACAAGTAAATAGCTCTCCGCAAGGTGGTATCCTATGACACTTTGTCATCATGACTTTTGCACTAATATAGTCTTGTGTATATAAATGATGTCCTATCAAGTAGTCGCATGTAGTACCAGTCGGTAGCATTGTTATTGAATCTTGACTATGTTTTATTTCTAAATCTTACCATTTCTTAAATAACCCCCTTCTTTTGATGCCTTTAAAAGACAATGTGAAGAATGTAAAATAGTTGAGATTTCTGTAAAAAATATTTAACATTCAAGGGGTCCCTGGCCGGCTCAGTTGTTGGAGCATCCAACCCTTGATCTTTAGATTGTGGGTTCAAGCCCCACATTTGGTACAGAGGTTACTTAAAAATAAAATCTTTAAAAAAAGATATTTAGCATTCAAAATAAAAATAACAGCCTGGCAACTTCATAGTTCACTCTCTCCTGAGATTCAGAACTTGTATATGTTAACATAAAACACATTAAAAAGTAATTCTCTGTATAAAACAAATTCAAAAGGTGTTTTTCTTTTACCTTCGTTTCAGTATTTGTTAAAATCTAAGTGTGCCATTGAGAAATGGGTTTTGATTTTTTTTTTTTTTTTTTTTAAGGGAAGCTACAGTTTTCAAAATGTCAAGTGTGTTAGGTAGTGCACACACTGAGCTACAGGGCTGCAAAGGAGCATCACTGGGAGCCAGCCTGATGGGTTATTTACATGCAGATCAGCCATGCTGGGCTGAGTAGCCCCCACAAAGAATAGCTCAGGACTAAAAATCACTTTCAAAAGACCAGACCAGGGCTATAGATTTCTATGGACTCTTGTTTCTTGATTACATTTATGGTTGGATTCACAAATGTATAAAAATGAGCCAGTTCACTTATTTGGGGCCAAATGGAATACAGATGAAGAAATTTTTATACACTTGATGAAAGAAATGTGTCCAGATGCAATTATTATTTTGAACTTTGAAAGCAAGGCCCACTGCTGTCAATGCCAAAGCATGAACCGTTGCATTCTCTGTCTGGCAAGCTGAGCTCATGTTTGAAATGAACTCTTAAGAGTCTCCCTTACTTCAGGCAAACATTAAAATTTTCTAGTTTTACTTCTTAAGAAAAGACTTATTATTTATTATCTAACCAGTGACTTGGAGAAAATAGAATTTTAAAGAGAGAGGAGATTAAAATTACACTTATGGATTATTGGTGATATCATCAAATACATAATTTGTTGTAGGGCCCAGTAGAGCAAACTAGTTTACTGGTTTTTAACAAATGGTGGTTTTCTGAAGTATGCAAAATACACTGAAATCTTTCTATCTAAAAAAAAAAAAAAAAAAAAAGGATTAACACAAGGAATACGCATAAAATAAAAATAAAATTAAAAGGCAACATCTCCACAATAATATCTAATATATTTCCTTCTAGTCTTAGATATCTAAAAAATCTTCTAAGAAGTAGTTTTGCATTTTTACCCAATATATTAAAGTTGGTGTGTGTGTGTAAACACATTGTGTTTAGTAAAGGGGGGTGGAGAATGGAAAGCTACAGTGGCCTAATGTGATGAAATGACTAGCTGCCATCTTTCTAAATTCTATTTCAAAATTAGGCCATTGAATCACTCTCCTAGATTTGATTCACCCATCTGATTATTACAATTTGCCCAGTAAGTTGTGAAAAGTTTAAACATTCCAACGGTTGTATTTTCATAACTAAGGTAACATTTGACTTACAAAAAAGAGTTCACATAACTCTTTTGGGCATAAAAACAATGTGCATTTTGACAATTAGAACCATGCTAGGATTTTCATTCATTCAATGTGTGTTTTTTGTTCTTTAGCATTAAAAGTAACATCGGCTTGAAATTGAAACAAATTATGGTATTTGCTAAGGTGTCATTATGGGATGTCTTAATGGGAGGATTAACATTCTTCTTTGAAAAAAATTTTTTTCTTACTATTACTTATTCTGTAGTGATAGTTTATACCAGATTAGTAATTTCAGGAATATAAACTATGAGTCTGTAGGAAATATAGAAAGATGGACCAGGGAAAATAAGTCAGAGATGATAAACTGATGGACCAGATGAAGTTTCATCATGGGCTGAAGGAACATATCACATAATTTTATATATATCAATATTATATAATAATATATAATATAATATTATTATATCATATTATATGATATAATAATGCTGACCTGTTACTTAGTAAAAAATCCAGATGGAGCTGGATTTGTACCAAATGGAGTGATTTGAGTTTAGCTCAATGGTTTAGTTTATCACTGTTTTGTAAAGTTAATTCTGCCTTAATCAAGATAGGTTCATTTTTTGATATGTTATACATTGCTCCAGCTATTTATTATTGAATTTTTAACATAATCATGAAATGTATGCCTGAGTTTCAGATCAAGAATTATTAAAAATGATTTGCAGTAAAGGAGTGTATTTTATATCCTGTTCAATATCATATACTGCTAATTTGTTCTTAGCAAAAAATTAATCTAAGGCTTTCCCTATCAACTTTAAGACAGGATTTCTGACCTCTTTTTAATTTATAGTATATATTGCTAACCTTTGAAAAAAAGTCCACATTTATCTCACCTACTTCACTAATTCCTACATCTAGACCTAAAGGGCAGATCCCCCATATTAAGTTAGTTTTGAAAAAATAAAATAAATTTATTTTCTCTTGTGACCAGAATAGTTTAGTTTTTCAACCAGCCCATCAAGTGAACTTTTAAATAACCAAATTCACATTGAGCTATTTGTGAGATGGAAAGTTATAATCAATGAAAATCCAGTCAGATGCATATATAAATCCTTCAAATGTCAAAACAAACTATCCGATCTAAGCTTTGGAATACAAAACACTTTAAACATTTTCAATTTAAAGTACCTATATTTCATTAAAATTTGCTTATATGAGATAATTTAATTCATTTCTAATTTGGGAGTTATTTTGGCTGGATAGTCAGAAACTGCCTTTGTAGTGTAGGAGCAGAAAAAGTTTCCCTTCTAGGTTCTTTGGCTGGTTATTTAATCAAAAATTAAATTGATATAAGACATATTAACAGGAGAAAAACACACACTTTTCCTAAGTACAGGATACCCATAAAAATATAAGACCTAATAAAGCCGATATTAATTTCCACTTTGGGGGGAAAAAATGTGACCCAAAGGAAAACCAGGTTTATAGAACCTGAAGTTCCATAGAACATCCTGAGCTGAAAACAGAGGTTAGGGGGTCTGGGGGTACAGAAGAAAAGAAGATCATTCACAAAAAAATGTTTGTATAGTACCCAGTTAATATATATGTTTCTTTCCTTTTTAAAAAATTTAATTTTATTTATTATTTTAAATAATATATAATGTATTATTTGCTTCAAGGGTACAGGTCTGTGAATCATCAGTCTTACCCAATTCACAGCACTTATCATAGCACATACCCTCCCCAATGTCCATAACCTAGCCACCTTTTTTCTCCCCCAACACTGCCCAGCAACCCTCAGTTTGTTTCCTGGGATTAAGAGGCTCTTATGGTTTGTCTCCCTCCCTACCTGGGGAAAAAATGAAACAAGATGGAACCAGAGTAGGTAAGTTTCTTAGGTAAAAGGTTTCTCTGTTAGTAGCTGTCTTTCTGGTACAGGCCCCCTTTCTAATGTAAATTTTGGCAGTTGAGGTAGACTGATAAGAGTTTTTCCTAAATCAAAGGATTTTTGATTGCCTTTAGCTCAAAATGCAAAGAGGTATTTTGAGGTGGCAAAATCCATTCCCTTTTGGTAATTTTGTCTCAAAAGTTTATTTGCACTGCATGAAATTGCCAGTATTGGATGGTTTTTGACCTACAAAAACAGCAATTTCATTTGGGTCAGACTAAAACTACCCATGCTAAGCTCCATTTAAGAGTAGAGGAGTATGGCACAGAAAGAAGCTTCAGGGTTAAGGTCTGGTTTGCTACTCATTCTCTGGCCTTTCTTCAGTCTGAGCCCACCCTATTTGTAGCCAATCTCTTTGTTGCTGGCTATTTGGGGCTCTTGAGATGTCCAATTTGTATCACTGTTTCAAAGTGGGTGGTTTCTTACCTTCTGCTTATATGCTGACAGCTATCAGAGAATAAGAGAACTTTTAAGCCTAAAGGATCCTGAAGATTGAATTAGGGATATTCAAATTCAACTAGGTTTCTGTTTGTTTGTTTGTTTTCAATTCCAGTACAGTCAACATACAGTGTTGTATTAGTTTCAGGTGTACAATAAAATGATTCAGCTGTTTCCTACTTTCCTCAGTGCTTATCAAGATAAGTGTGTTCTTAATCCCCTTCACTATTTCACCCCCTCCCACCTTCTTTTTGATAACAATTTGTTCCCTTTGGTTAAGAGTCTGTTTTTTTATTTTTTCCCCCTTTGTTTGTTTTGTTTCTTAAATTCCACATGTGAATGAAATCATATAGTATTCATCTTTCTCTGACTGGCTTACTTTGCTTAGCATTATTCTCTCTAGAGCCATCTACCTTGTGGCAAATGGCAACAAATTCATTCTGTGTATATACCACATCTTCTTTATACATTTATCTGTTGATGGATATTTGGGCTGCTTCCATAATTTGGCTGTTATAAATAATGCTTTAATAAGCATAAGGGTGCATATATTCTTGCAAATTAGTGTTTTCATAGTCCTTGGGTAAATACCCACTAAGACAATTACCAGATGATTGGGTAATTCTATTTTCAACTTTTGGAGGAACCTCTGTATTTTCCACAGTAATTATACTAACTTGCATTCCTGCCAGCAGTTCATAAGGGTTCCTTTTCCTCCACATCCTCATGAACACTTGTTGTTTCCGGTGTTTTGGTATTAGCCATTCTGACAGGTGGGAAGTGATATCGTGGTTTGACTTGCATTTCCTTGATGATAAGTGATATTGAGCATCTTTTCATGTATCTGTTGGCTATCCGTATGTTCACTTTAGAGAAATGTTTGATTGTGTCTTCTGCCCATTTCTTAATTGGATTATTTGTATTTTTGGTGTTGAGTTGTATTAATTTCTTGGCATGTTTTGGATACTTCAATGAGTTTTTAATTAAAATGATCACCCTACAACAGGGGTCAGCAAACTTGTTCTATAAAGGCCAAATAGAAAATATTTTGGTCTTTGTAGGCCTTATGGACTCTGTTACAACTAGTTAACTCTAGCATTATTGGGCAAAGCCATAGAAATCAGGTAAAAGAATAGACATGCTTGCATTCCAATAAAACATTATTTATGGATACTGAAATTTGAATTTCATATCATTGCCACCTGCCATGAAACACTGTTCTTTTGATTTTTCCGCCAACCAGGTATGTAGAAATCCTTCCTATCTCACAGGGTGTATAGACAGGCAGCCAGATGGATTTCTTCCATAGGCCATCCTTGACCAACCCCTGCTTCACGGCAGCTCTGATGTGGGTCATCCAACATCATCAGTAAACACCTCTCTTGGTTGGAGGGTGACACAAAGGAGCACATTCCAAATGCTTCATTTTGATACTGAACAGGGCCCTTGAGCTCTCTAAACAATAGAAATTGAGAAGAGAGCAATAGGGAGTTCCTGGAAAGACTATCCTGGGACTTAGGCTGGAGCACAAGGGAGACCACACAAAGGGAAGCGTCCTCCGGCTAGCTGCCTGAGGAGAGGTTGGGAAGAGTTTTCAAGAGATTAATGTGGGAAAAGGGTAAGGCTGAATGTGCAAAAGTAGAAATTTTGTGGTGCTTGCCCACCTACGGTCATACGTCTTCATGTGTCACATGTCCAATTAATATGTTAAATCTCCCTCCTTGGGTGTGATTTTTAGTATGAAAATGAAGGAGGGGGCACCTGGGTGGCTCAGTGGGTTAAAGCCTCTGCCTTCGGCTCAGGTCATGAGAGCCCTGGGATCAAGCCCCACATCGGGCTCTCTGCTCAGCAGAGCCTGCTTCCCTTCCTCTCTCTGCCTGCCTCTCTATCTGCTTGTAATCTCTGTCTGTCAAATAAATAAATAAAATCTTTAAAAAAATAACTTAAAAAAATAAATCCTTTCTTTAAATATGACAGGCAATGCATTGAGTATTGTAAATATATCATCTCATTGAATCCTCATCACAACTCTATGAAAAATGTCATTTTCCCTGCTTATAGAAAAGAAAAATCATGAGTGGTTTTGATAGACTCCAAAGTAGGACTTAGGTCTTTTTGACACCAAAAGTATATTGAGGCATTTTATTGCCTCTTATCAACTTATAGATATACAATGCCCATGTGCCCACATGATAGAGTGGTATTTTTAGTTTTGTTTTCCTCTCTTTTTCTGTCAGGTAAGATTCTTCTTACTCTTCAGGTCTTATTTTAATGTTAAAGCTTCCATGAATCCTTCTTCCAACCCCATCAGGCAGAATATGTCATTCCTCTTGCATTTCCAAATTTTCACAGTATATTATTTTTAGCATTTTGAGGAAGGTACTAAAGTGTTTTTATGCAGTACCTTTGAGTTGTCTATCACAAAGCACTGCATGAAGTCGAAAATCAATAATTAGCCATTGAACATAACTATAATGTGTCATGATATGCTTTAGAAGCTTTGTCCCATTGGCACAAGTCCTCTGTCTCTGCTACAAAGAGAAGACTATTATATCAAACACTTTGGTCTTATCTTTGCTTTATTAACTTTGCCTTCTTTTCAGGTAGCTTACTCAACTTCTCACCCCTGTTTTGTCCTGACAGTCTTATCTCTGTATACCTAGCTTTGGGATGTGTGTTGGTCCAGCTGTTTTACCAGCAGGTAGTGTGTGGCTCTCCAAGGCCTCCATCTTCAGTATAAGGTCTTCAAGAAGAGAAGAGCAAGACCAGAGTTACCCTTTTAGAAATTAGAACCCTCAGGAGACCACAGATAGCACAGATTTTACCCTTCACATTGCTATTTAAACATCCTGAAATACTAATTGTTATAATTGGAATTAGATTTGGAAATGTATTGGATAAATATATTTCAGTGTTTGGGTTCTGATTCTATCAGTTTGCCTTGGAGAGAGTTTCATATATCCATCAACATTGCACTTGATCTGCTCCATTGTCATTGTCTTATCATCATTTTTGTATGATCATAAGATGTGTAGTAACCTTTTAGGCAATTGAATAGGAGGGCTGTGTCATCATAGTTGGTGTTACTCAACTAAGTGTTTTTATCTCTTTACATATTTTGTATTGTTTTCTCTACTGTCTCTAACTTCTATATCCTATACATCTTGGATAGGATGAGACTGAGAAAAGGAAAGGCCAAATTATACCCATATAATATGGAAATTGAACAATCTAATGTTAAATGATAACTATTCAATTTTGCTTTAGAAAAATTGGATTGAAAATTGCATCCCAGGCAACTTTACTACCCTGAAAGTTTTGATGAATGGAGTTTTATCAGAAATTTAAACAGTGTACAAATCATGCTACGTATCTAGCTGTATTTCAACAATATGTTTTTCAAATTCTGGAAATCTCTAAACATAAACTTCAACAGGTCAATTTTATGTAAATAATTTGAGTAGTTTCTACAAATTCTGAAATGGGAATATATCATATATGAAATCTTTGCATGTTTTGTCATATGGTCGTGTGTGTGTGTGTGTGTGTTTGAAGAATTTCATTTTTATAAAATACTATCCATTTCCGTCAATTAGCCTAGAATATGATTAAAATGCACTTCAAATTTATAATATAATCTTAAAAGGGGATGTTGATTTTAATTGGTATAGATTTTCTTTAAAAAAATGCATCAGGCAATTTGCAATTGGTTAAGACTATCTTCAGTTAAATAAAATGTTATATCTTAATTCTTTAACATAGGTGAGAATCAACTCTTACTTAGTAACCAGAAGCTATATGAACACTAATGAGAAGGTTATATAACGCAGTTTAACTCTATGCTCTGCTTACCTTTATGCTCAGCAAAAGTGAATTTACAAGGAAGTCAGAGGAAAAATTGCCCTGGTAATAAGCACAGTAATGATTATGAATAATGAATATTGGAATGCTATTATAGAATAAAGCCACAAGCCATGATGTATCTTGCTGCTAAATTATTTAAAATGCTGCCTGATAATTATAGACTTGTTTTAAGTCTACATCTGTACGTGTTAAAGCTGGAATCACAGTTTCTAATCAGTACCCTTTTTTCCTTCTTGGTTAGGTGGGAGGAGAATGTTCTTGATGGAAAATACGTTTTACAGTTAGAATATTTAAAGGGAAACTATATTTTAAATTAATAGGTGTTTGGGACATGTGTTATGCCAGGGCAAGGATTACTGAGATTTTAGAAATACACTGAAGTAAGACTATCATGATTACTCGAACTGTTACTTACCATATTCTATAGAAAGTATTAAGGGAGGAAATACATTTTATCATTAAGGAAACAAAATATGAATTGCATATTTAACACTTCATTAAATATGTAGATTGCTGTGAAATCTGGTGAGAAAGTTAAGGATAGTGCGATGCCGTAAAGCCGTCTCCCCACACACGTTTCATTATTTTTGTATATGATAAAGTTAGAAAATTAGAAAAGAACCAAAGAAGAGCCAGAGTTGGTTAGAGGTGAAAAATGAAAGATTGGAAACAAAAGCACATTACTAGGGATATATCTTTCCAAAGGTAAATTAAGGACCATTTAAGACCCTCTTAATACAAAATATTATTTCAACAAACTACATGTGAAATAATGTGAGCTACATTTGAGAGTGAAAATTTCATCAAATATTATAGCATATGCCAAATGAAATGATGTGTCACTACTCATTTCCTGCATTTTTGACTTATGTGCACATTTCCTCTTGTCCCCTTGTTCATATTCATGAGCCCCTGCCTCAAATACATTATGTAAACTTACAATTATATGCATATGGTCGGTGATTTTGATTTGAATTAATACTTTCTTCATCTTTTTTTTTTTTAATGAGTATTTTACCTGTTAAGATAATATTTACATACCTATTTTTTAAATTTTGGGGAAGGTCAAAACTGTCATTTTTTAAACTTTACATTTTTGCCATTTTTCAGATAGAATGCAGTATAAATAATACCAGTTGATCACCTATTATGTTCAAATACTGTAGTTTATATTATCTTTTATAATATTAATCATAAATCTTAAACTTATACAAATTTTAGATGGAGAATCTATGAACTAGAGAAGCTAAAAACTTACCTGGAGGTACAGACTTTATGTTGAATGCTTATTGGTCTATAAATCTCACTCAGACTAATTCTATTAATGAAAAGCTGTTACATTTTTATAAAATGATTTATTGGATGCTTTATAGACCCACTTGGTGCTGAACACATTGAGGCTCTATGCAAAAACTATTTTGAGAAAGAGAATAATTCAAAAATCCCCTTCTAAATTCCTCACAGCAACCTTGTGTTTTAGAATTAATAAGTGAATTTATTCATTTGTTCCTTCTCTAATTGTTTGTATCCAATGGCTACACGAGTTTTGACTAATTGAATGAATGATTTCATATTTTCAACTTTCAAGCTGACTTGTATGTAAATTAAATCCAAGAGGTTATTGTGTAACTGAAGACTTGTGGCCTGAAATGTTGTAACTGGTCACAGTTATGACAATAAGCACTGATTTTACTGTAGTAGATAGAGGAATAGAAATTAAAGTATTTTTTTACTCTTTTATTACTAAAGAACTTTCTTTCTTTTTTTTTCATCCAGATTTGTGGTGTCTGCTAACCATGTAAACATATACATTAGCATCTCTTAAAAAAATGAACAGGAATTATTGCAGGTGTAGCGATAGGAACCCCCCGTAACACACACCCCATTTCTCTCACAATTGCATTTCTTCTTGTCTGTGAAAAACTGTTGTTTTAATGGGGAACACAGTATTTCATTAAGATATAGATTTGCTCTGCCAGTTCTCCCTTATTTCTGTAAAATTCAATAGTCTAGAAAAAACTTTATCTTAGAAAACATGTAGTAAACATGATTGACCATATTAGCTTTGCTGTACCATTAGGCCATGAGACTGGACTCTTTAGCTGCCAGAATCAATTCAGGATTTAATTAAATTGCCCTATGATCTGACCTTAAAGAGGGAATGTCACAGGACTTCTCAGATATTAACATCATGGTTATTTTTGAAGCACAGAGAAGGAAAGGGATTTTTTTTTAAATAACTAACTATTACAAGAGCCCTATCTTGACTATTTCCCATGCTCTGCAAAGGCCAGATACTTCTGAACTTTAGCCTTCCTGCGATTATTCTATTTTATCTCCCTTTTGAATACACATCCTTGTCGAATGCCCCTTCTTCTCTCTTTGATATGCAGCCATTTTCTTGTGAATTCAGCTACAACTAAACATAAATTGCATGGATAATATGGGCTAAGACCTGTAAGGATACAGGACCTCTCATAATGAAGGAAACAGATTTTGCATTGGGACTCATAGAGCTTATATTCTAGTGTGGGAGACAGATGTCAGTCAACAAGTTCTTCACATATTATTATTAGAAACTGTTGTAATCACTGCATAGAGTGTTATTAGAATATATAATAATATATTTAAAAAATTGGAGAATATTGGGAGAATTACATAAAGGTGATTGGACACAGACTTTCCTGAAGAACTACCTTCTTGCTGAGGTCTCAAAGAGGCATAAAAGGTACTTGGGTAAAGTGGAGGGAATGATGGGTCAGGTGCTGGTGATTCAGGACTAGGGGCCAGTATGGACCAAGACCTAATAGGGGAAGAAGCAGAACCTTGAAGAACTAGGGGACATTAAGCAGGGAGCAATGGCGTCTGGTGGTGGGTATAGGGTTCTGAAGGAGATGGAAAGATATCAGTACCATACCCAGAAGACCTGCATGATGCTCTACGGCTTTGGAATTTTTAAATCTGAGCTCCCTAGGGGGCACGTGGGTGGCTCAGTTTAAGGGTCTGATGCTTGGTTTTGGCTTACATCAAGATGTCCCTGTTGGTAATGGGATCTGTTGGTGGATCCATTGGTGCTGGAATTGGGCCCCATTAGTGGTAGCATTGAACCCCATTGGTTGTGGGATCAAGCCCCACCTGGGGCTCCATGGGGCTTGTGCTCAGTGCAGAGACTGCTTCAGATTCTCCTTCTCTCTTCCCACTCATGTGCTCTCTGTCTCTCTCATAAATCAATCTAGAATTTTCTCACTGGGAAGTTCTATGTGCAGTCAGCTCAAATAAGTTTCTTTCAATATATATTTTTTTTCTCTTGAGACAATTTAATGATACATAGTTACATATATTTTTAAATAGGACTGACCTTTCTTATGAAGACATTTTAGAATTTTTGAAAATTAGATCATGTTTACTATCTTTGATTCTCTTGATTTCATTCTTTCTATCCTTTCTTCCATCTTTCTGCTTTTCTAAAAATCACTTTCATGTATAGTCAAGGTCTCCATCCCTCCCATCCATCATTACAGCACTCTAGCAGGATATGGTTCAAGTGTTCCCCTTGCATCCATCCCATCTTCCTGCTTTTTCTCCTTGGCTGGAATAAAGTCCCAAGCAGCCATTTTGCTCATCACTTTCTTTGCTTTCTGGATGAGGAAATCACCAGTGAGGCACATCAAGAACATATCAGATGATCAGCTCACATCTGAATTATACTTCCAGCAGATGCACAGGTAACTGAAGCTTCCCGTGGCTGGAATGCCTTCTGTCTGTGCCATTATTAATTGGAGGGGGAGAAGAACCATGAGAGACTGTGGACTCTGAGAAACAAATTGAGGGTTTTGGAAGAGAGGGTGGTGGGAGGATGGGCGAGCCTCATAGTGGGTATTAAGGAGGACACATATTGCACAGCGCACTGGATGTGGTGCATAAACAATGAATCTTGGAACACTGAAAAAATAAAATATAAATACACATGCACACACACACACACACACACACAACCAACAGCATGGGTGGAAACTGTGGGCCAAACTTTTCTGTTTTATACACACACACACACACACACACACACACGTGTGTTGCTGTTGGTTTTTGTCCTCTTCCTGTGAAAACATTTCTGTTTCTCTCTCTTCTGCTCTTGACCAGTTGCTTTCTCCTCTGCTCTCCTTCCTAAAGTTGGTAGATTTTCTTTTTAAATGCTGCATATTCTTTTATATATATTGAGGGCTTGACTATGCGGTGAGGCTTAAATAAAACATTAAATGCCTAATATTTGAAAAGATGGGGGAAAATCAAGAATAAGATGTGCAAGGACCAGAGGACATTAACCCTGTGAGGATAGCAGGGTATCTCTGTCAGTGCTCAGTGGGGTCAGAATGGTAATTATTTTACCTAGGGTTTTAAGATAGTTACAGTACTCACTGTAACTAATCAATACTGTACATGATTGAAGATGATGGTGATAAGGACAAAAATGTGCTACTAAAGATACCCAATCATCTTCTTTATTTATTCTTTATTCTTCTTTATTTATTTTCAGTTTTTAGGTGTAACTTTATTATTGAATGCATGTTCAGTCTTTAGAAGGCTGTGGTTAATTTTTTCAAATTAATGGAGTGATTAAAAAAAGCTTAACAAGTTGAAACCAAAATTTGGACATATGTAATATTTTCTGTAAAGCATTTCCAAGTTAAAGATGAGTAAATTTTCATAATATGTACGTAGTAAAATAAAAGTCCATTTCAAATACTATCAGGCTCATAGTCATCAATGGATTCTTTGGAGTTCTTCAAAATCTTCTGTTAAATTTGCAAATTTGTTTTCTGTGGCAAAGGGAAGTAACAAAAAGCTTCCTACCCATCCTCATCCCCCACCACCACACTTTTTTTTTTAATGTGTTTTTTTTAATGTGTTTTTTTTAATATTTATTTTATTTTTTATAAACATATAATGTATTTTTAGCCCCAGGTTTACACACTTCACAGCACTCACCATAGCACATTCCATCCCCAGTGTCCATAACCCCAACACCCTCTCCCTCCTGCCCTCCCCCCAACAACCCTCAGTTTGTTTTGTGAGATTGAGTCACTTCTGGTTTGTCTCCCTCCAAATCCCATTTGTTTCATTTATTCTTTTTCTACCCCCTAAACCCCCCATGTTGCATCTCCACTTCCTAATATCAGGGAGATCATATTATATTTGTCTTTCTCCGATTGACTTATTTCGCTAACCATAATATCCTCTAGTTCCATCCACATCATCGCAAATAGAAAGATTTCATTTCTTTTGATGGCTGCATAGTATTCCATTGTTTATATATATATACCACTACTTCATTATCCATTCATTTGTTGATGGACAACCATGTTCTTTCCATAGTTTGGCTATTGGAGACATTGCTGCTATAAACATTTGGCTGCACATGCCCCTTCAGATCACTACGTTTGTATCTTTAGTGTATACCCAGTAGTGCAATTGCTGGACCATCGGTAGCTCTGTTTTCAACTTTTTGAGGAACCTTCATGCTGTTTTCCAGAGTGGTTGCAAAAGATTTCATTTCCACCAACAGTGTAGGAGGGTACCCCTTTCTCCACATCCTCGCCAGCATCTGTCACTTCCTGACTTGTTAATTTTAGCCATTCTGACTGGTGTGTGGTGGTATCGCATTGTGGTTTTGATTTGTATTTCCCTGACGCAGAGGGATGTGGAGCACTTTTTCATGTGTCTGTTGGCTATCTGGATGTCTTCTTTGCAGAAATGTCTGTTCATGTCCTCTGCCCATTTCTTGATTGGATTATTTGTTCTTTGGGTGTTGAGTTTGCTAAGTTCTTTATACATTTTGAACACTAGCCCTTTATCTGATATGTCGTTTGCAAGTATCTTCTCCCATTCTGTCAGTTGTCTTTTGGTTTTGTTAACTGTTTCCTTTGCTGTGCAGAAGCTTTTGATCTTGATGAAATCCCAATAGTTCATTTTTATCCTTGCTCCCTTGCCTTTGGCAATGTTCCTAGGAAGAAGTTGCTGAGGCTGAGGTCGAAGAGGTTGCTGCCTGTGTTCTCCTCAAGGATTTTGATGGATTCCTTTCTCACATTGAGGTCCTTCATCCATTTTGAGTCTATTTTCGTGTGTGGTGTAAGGAAATGGTCCAATTTCATTTTTCTGCATGTGGCTGTCCAATTTTCCTAACACCATTTATTGAAGAGGCTGTCTTTTTTCCATTGGACCTTCTTTCCTGCTTTGTCGAAGATTAGTTGACCATAGAGTTGAGGGTCTATTTCTGGGCTCTCTATTCTGTTCCATTGATCTATGTGTCTGTTTTTGTGCCAGTACCATACTGTCTTGACGATTACAGCTTTGTAATGGAGCTTCAAGTCTGGAATTGTGATGCCACCAACTTTGGCTTTTTTTTTTTTTTTCCAATATTCCTTGGGCTATTTGAGGTCTTTTCTGGTTCCATATAAATTTTAGGATGATTTCTTCCATTTCTTTGAAAAAAATGGATGGGATTCTGATAGGGATTGCATTAAATGTGTAGATTGCTTTAGGTAGCATAGACATTTTCACAATATTTATTCTTCCAATCCAGGAGCATGGAACATTTTTCCATTTCTTTGTGTCTTCCTCAATTTCTTTCATGAGTACTTTATAGTTTTCTGAGTACAGATTCTTAGCCTCTTTGGTTAGGGTTATTCCTAGGTATCTTATGGCTTTAGGTGCAATTGTAAATGGGATTGACTCCTTAATTTCTTTTTCTTCTGTCTTGTTGTTGGTGTAGAGAAATGCACCTGATTTCTGTGCATTGATTTTATATCCTGACACTTTACTGAATCCCTGTACAAGTTCTAGCAGTTTTGGAGTGAAGCTTTTTGGGTTTCCCACATATAGTATCATATCATCTGCAAAGATTGATAGTTAGACTTCTTCTTTGCTGATTTTGCCTTTAATTTCTTTTTGTTGTCTGATTGCTGAGGCTAGGACTTCTAGTACTATGCTGAATAGCAGTAGTGATAATGGACATCCCTGCCGTGTTCCTGACCTTAGTGGGAAACCTTTCAGTTTTTCTCCATTGAGAATATTTGTGGTGGGTTTTTCATAGATGGCTTTGATAATATTGAGGAATGTGCCCTCTATCCGTACACTCTGAAGAGTTTTGATCAGGAAGGGATGCTGAACTTTGTCAAATGCTATTTCAACATCTATTGAGAGTATCATATGGTTCTTGTTCTTTCTTTTATTAATGTATTATATCACATTGATTGATTTGCAGATGTTGAACCAACCTTGCAGCCCTGGAATAAGTACCACTTGGTTGTGGTGAATAATCCTTTTAATGTACTGTTGGATCCTATTGGCTAGTATTTTGGTGAGAATTTTCGCATCTGTGTTCATCAAGGATACTGGTCTTTAGTTCTCTTTTTTGGTGTGATCCTTATCTGGTTTTGGGATCAAGGTGATGCTGGCCTCATAAAATGAGTTTGGCTTATAATTCTTGGAACAGTTTCAGGAGAATATGAATTGATTCTTCTTTAAATGTTTGGTAGAATTCCCCTGGGAAGCCGTCTGGCCCTGGGCTTTTGTTTGTTTGGAGATTTTTGATGACTGTTTCAATCTCCTTACTGGTTATAGGTCTGATGAGGTTTTCTATTTCTTCCTGGTTCCATTGTGGCAGTCTATATGTCTCTAGGAATGCATCCATTTCTTCCAGATTATCAAATTTGTTGGCATAGAGTTGCTCATAGTATGTTCTTACAATTGTTTGTATATCTTTGGTGTTGGTTGTGATCTCTCTTTCATTCATAATTTTATTTATTTGGGTCCTTTCTCTTTTCTTTTTGATAAGTTTCGCCAGGGGTTTATCAATCTTATTAATTCTTTCAAAGAACCAGCTCCTAGTTTTGTTGACTTGTTCTATTGGTGTTTTGTTTTGTTTTGTTTTTTTGGTTTCTATTTCATTGATTTCTGCTCTGATCTTTATGATTTCTCTTCTCCTGCTGGGTTTAGGCTTTCTTTGTTGTTCTTTCTCCAGCTCCTTTAGGTGTAGGGTTAGGTTGTGTATTTGAGACCTTTCTTGTTTCTTGAGAAAGACTTGTATCACTATGTATTTTCCTCACAGGACTGCTTTTGCTGTGTCCCACAGATTTTGAACCGTTGTGTTTCATTATCATTTGTTTCCATGATTTTTTTCAATTCTTTAATTTTCTGGTTGACCCATTCATTCCTTAGAAGGACGCTGTTTTGTCTCCATGTTTTTGGGTTCTTTTCAAATTTCCTCTTGTGATTGAGATTTAGCTTCAGAGCATTGTGGTCTGAAAATATGCAGGGAATGATCCCAATCTTTTGATACTGCTTCAGACCTGATTTATGAGCCAGGATGTGAACTATTTTGGAGAATGTTCCATGTGCACTAGAGAGGAATGTGTATTCTGTTCTTTGGAATGAAATGTTCTGAATATATCTGTGATGTCTGTCTGGTTCAGTGTGTCATTTAAGGCCTTTATTTCCTTGTTGATCTTTTGCTTGGGTGATCTGTCCATTTCAGTGAGGGGAGTATTAATGTCCCCTACTATTATTGTATTATTGCTGATGTGTTTCTTTGATTTTGTTATTAATTGGTTTATATAGTTGGCTGTTCCCATGTTAGGGGCATAGATCTTTAAAATTGTTAGACCTTCTTGTTGGACAGACCCTTTGAGTATGAGTATGATATAGTGTCCTTCCTCACCTCTTATTATAGTCTTTGGCTTAAAATATAATTGATCTGATAGAAGGATTGCCACCCCAGCTTTTTTCTGATGTCCATTAACATGGTACATTGTTTTCTACCCCCTCACTTTTAATCTGGAGGTGTCTTTGGGTCTAAAATGAGTTTCTTGTAGGCAGCATATTGATGGGTTTTGTCTTTTTATCCATTCTGATACCCTGTGTCTTTTGATTGAGGCATTTAGCCCATTAACATTCAGGGTAACTATTGAGAGATATGAATTTAGTGTCATTGTATTTCCTGTTATGTGACTGTTACGCTATATTGTCTCTGTTCCTCTCTGATATACTACTTTTAGGGTCTCTCTTTGCTTAGAGGACCTCTTTAAGTATTTCCTGTAGAGCTGGTTTGGTGTTTGCTAATTCTTTCAGTTTTTGTTTTCCTGGAAGCTTTTTAATCTCTCTATTTTCAATGATAGCCTAGCTGGATATAGTATTCTTGGCTGCATGTTTTTCTTGTTTAGTGCTCTGAATATATCATGCCAGTTCTTTCTGGCCTGCCAGGTCTCTGTGGATAAGTCTGCTGACAATCTAATATTTTTACCATTGTATGTTACAGCTTCTTTTCTTGGGCTGCTTTCAGGATTTTCTCTTTGTCGGTAAGACTTGTAAATTTTACTATTAGCTAACAGGGTGTGGATCTATTCTTGTTAATTTTGAGGGGGGTTCTCTGCACCTCCTGGATTTTGATGTCTGTTCCCTTTGCCATATTAGGGAAATTCTCTCCAATATACCTTCTGCTCCCCTTTCTTTTTCTTCTTCTTCTGGAATCCCAATTATTCTAATGTTGTTTCATCTTATGGTGTCACTTATCTCTTGAATTTTCCCCTCGTGGTCCAATAGATGTTTGTCTCTCTTTTGCTCAGCTTCTTTATTCTCTGTCATTTGGTCTTCTATATCACTAATTCTTCAGCCTCATTTATCCTAGCAGTGAGAGCCTCCATTTTTTATTGCACCTCATTAATAGCTTTTTTATTTCAACTTGGTTAGATTTTAGTTCTTTTATTTCCCCAGAAAGGGCTTTTATATCTCCAGAGAGGGTTTTTCTAATATTTTCCATGCCTTTTTCAAGCCCGGCTAGACTTTGAGAATCATCATTCTGAACTCTAGATCTGACATATTACCAATGTCCGTATTGATTAGGTCCCTAGCCTTCGGTACTGCCTCTTGTTCTTTTTTTTTGTGGTGAGATTTTCCACCTTGTCAATTTTTCCAGGTAAGAATATATGAAGGAGCAAATAAAATACTAAAAGGGTGGCAAAGATAAGACCCCAGGAAAATGCACTTTAACCAAATCAGAAGAGACCCCAAATCGTGGGGGGGGGGGGATAAAAGAAAACCAGTCACCAGTCTTATATAGACATATAGAAAACATATAGAAAAACTCATATATATATATATGAGACTGGTGATTAGAACAGAATCACCCACTTCATTTTGGGAGTATTTTGGTCTCTTAGAAGAAACTACCTCCCCAAATTTTAAATATATAAATATGAAAAATATATATAAGCATAAACACAATGAAGGGATGGAATATTCCTATAAGGATGAATTTTTTTTTTAATTTCTAAAAAAGGAGTTGATTAAGTTGGTTGGGAGAATAAAGGAAAAAAAGTGGAGAGAATTTGCTCAGGGTGGAGACTAGAACAAGCCCAGAGCTAGATTTAGGGCATATTTTGATCTATTAGAAGAAGTTGTACCCCAAATTTTTTAGAAGAAAAAACCCTATGTGTATACAGAAAAATAAAGTTAGATACAATGAAGGATAAAATATGACTATAATAATGAAGGTTCAAAAAAGATTATTACTATTTTTTATGAAGGGTATTGTTAAGATAAACTAGTTTAAAAATGTTAAAAAAGGAAGGGGTAAAAGTTAAAAAAAATTAGCAGAAAAAAATAAAATTAAAAAAATTAAGTTAACTGCAAGATTAAAGAATGGGGAGAAAGCCATGAGTTCCATGCTTTGCTTTCTCCTCCTCTGAAATTCCTCTGTTCTCCTTGGTGAGTGAACTTGGTCTTGGCTAGATTTCTTGTTGATCTTCTGGGGGAGGGACCTGTTGTAGTGATTCTCAAGTGTCTTTGCCTGAGGCGGATTTGCACTGCCCTTATCAGGGGCCAGGCTAAGTAATCTGCTCGGGCTCACTTTCGGGAGCTTTTGTTCCCTGAGCGCTTTCCCGTAGAGTTCCGGAGGACAGGAATACAAATGGTAGCCGCCCAGTCTCCAGCCGAGAGGAACAGAGAACTCGGGGCGCCACTCCTCAGTGCGCCCTCAGAGAAAAACGCTCAATCACTCCCATCTCCCCGGCCTCTGGCCGTGCTCGGAGCTCACCGAGCCTGTGACCAGTTCAAGGTAACCCTGAGCTGAGAGCTTACTCCTCGGCTCTGTCTCTGTAGCCAGCTTCCCTGGTCCAATACTTGCGAGCTCTGCGACACTCAGACAGCCCCCATCCTTCTGTGACCCTGCGGGACCTGGGGCCATGCTGGCCCCGCGTGTGCTTCACCCCAGTTTAGCCTCTGGAGCGATGTCCCTCAGTGGACAGACTTTTAAAAGTCTTGGTTTTGTGCTCCTTTGCTCCACCACTTGCCGGGAGCCGGCCCCTCCCCCCACGGTCTATCTTCCCCTGCTTTGAACTCACTTCTCCACTGGTCCTACCTTTCAGAAAGTGGTCGATTTTCTGTTTCTAGAATTGCTGTTCTTCTTCTCTTCAATCTCTTGTTGGATTTGTAGATGTTTGTAATGGTTTGGTAAGCTATCTAGATGATCTCCTGCTACCTGATATCCTCTCACCCTGCTACTTCTCCGCCATCTTGACTCCTCCCCCACCACCACACTTTTTAAGCTCTGTTCATTTTCATGATATCACTTGTGGTGTTAGTTCTTTAAGATGGCAGGTAACTTGTTCAGGGAATCAATTTCTCTGTGAGATAGTCCAAAGAGATTGGGAGACAAGGTCAGTGCTCAGATATTCATTCTGGGCTTCTTGCACCTCCCAGAATAATATGTTTTTTATCGTAATCATTTCCATTTTTTGAAGAATGCTTTCAAACATAAAAAACATCCTGGAGGTTTTAAATGGTTTTGATCAATTATACTTATATTTCAAAACATTTTTTCTTTAAACCTGGAAATTTACACTAATGGTAAGCCACTCTATTTTAAGCAGCACCTAAAATTACTTAGGGAAGTAGTATTTTATCAAACATCAAGCATCATAATTTGCTGCTCTGAGAAACTTGGATGGATTTTACTGAAATAATAGTTCTCGTGTTGTTAGGAGCTTTATTTAATTATCCCTTTTGCAAAATTGCACCTTTCTTTTTCATAGAGCGTGCCTTCTCTCATTAACATTGTGGCAGGTAACTCAGTTTGTGATAACTGTCAAAGCCTTAAGGACCCTAAAAAAGCAATGTCTGAGTCTTACTCTGCCAGATACAAGTTGCATTTTCTTTGCTTCAAAAATTCTTACATTGGGCTCCCTTGCCACATCTTCCCATCATCTGAAATTGCATGTTTTTATTATAATGTCTCCTAGCAATTTTCCTATTATTAGTACTCACTCTTACAGGTCCTTCTAACCTTTGCTGGGTTTGATGTTTGGCCCTAAATGGACACCAAACAAGTGACCACCAGGGATTTTTCACACCAAATGATTATAAGCAGTTGGTTCAGTAGAATAAGCTCTCAAGGTACTGGAGATGTCTTCATTCCTAACTATCTAGTTCCTGGGCACCAGGTAGCACATCTGTAACCAGACCAAACCAACAATTCAGACCACAACCCCAGAGTGCACATACAGACACAATAGTCATTTTATGCTATTATTGTGTGTCTTGACACATAATTTTCAGAGGACAGCACATTACATACAAGAAGGAATGGATGCATCTGCTGGCAGCTTGCTGAACAGGGAACATATAATAGTAAATTATTGTGTGTATTAAGAAGAAATGTGTGATAATAGGTGAGTTTATAAGAAAGGGGCCTCACCTAGCAATATACTCTCAAGAGGAAGAGATGTTTCAAAGACCTGAGGGGGAAATACTAATAACTAGATAAAGGACCCGGGGCTAGGGGAAAGGTGCAGGGGTGGGTTAGAGATAAAGACAATTGTGTGGGTGAATCCAGAATGACACAGTGTTCAAGCTGAGAATTTTTCATTCATAATTCTTTAATTTGTTTTCCTTTTAACATGAATGTATCTTTTTGCAGACCACTTCTTTGTTTTTAATCTCTGGGATCTTATTTGTGCCCAGAATTTTTAAGCAAGGAAACATTTCCACATTGTCCCCATCTCTCTTTAGCTAATATATTGCCTAACAAGAATAAGACAGCTTAATAGATGATGCAACTTTTATAATCTTGGAAGTACTTTCCTTTTATTTTATTATGAAATTAGGTTATTCATTGTGACAGTTACTTGAGATACTATGTTGAGCTGTTGCTAGGAGTAGTTAGTTTTATCTATTCAGTCTTTAAAATATAAGAAACAGCTGGGGAAATCACAGATATTTTGGGACAGCACACATATCCTGGACTGCTCGTTGACTTTCCTATTGATGTTTTTTGCCCGACTGTTTGTTCCAGATAAATACAAAATATGTGGAGAATAAAAAAGAGTACAGACTAATACCTATCACTGAGAACTATTCATTTTGAAGTTCACGTTCTTTGTTGTCATTGTTTTCTTGTAATGCTGGCATCATCCAGATGCTTGGGTCAAAGAGAGCCTAAGTAAGAAAGAAATAGCTATGACATTTGAGTTGACAGGCATAATTCTGAAGTGTAGAAATCACTAGACAGAAAAACAAAATTTAAAATCACAAATGAGAGCTTAAAATGAGAATCATGCTGTCTACTTCAGAATTACTTTTTTGTATACCCAATATTTTATGCCAAATATGCCTGGCTTTAAAGAATTGAGGACACAGAAGAAAATAGGTGACTACTTGGATGTGTCCCAGGAACCAAAGTCTGGCAGGTGGTAACTCATCTGTTTCAGACCCAACACGTGTTAGATAGAGATCAGTTTTAGCAATGATTTTTGGAAGGATTTTCTCAGATAAGAGATGCTTCTCTAAAGACTGGACTCACTTCTAGTTAATGACTGCGAGGATCATTCAGATAGAGCTTGCTCATACTTTCCTAGAAATGGCTAAACTTGGAAGCCCTACAGTTTGCCTTGGTTCTACTAAACTGGATTCTAAATCTTAACACTGTTTTCTCAGTCTAAAGGGACCTTGGAAATCCACATTCAATGGTGCTGAATCTATCAAATTTTAGAGACCACTCTGATCACTACTGTCACCAGCACCATTTAAGGATTTTTGTTTTTAATTTGTATCATCTGGATCTACTGATGCTTGGCAGGCATAAAAAGTGACTTTGAACTAATGAAAACCTTCCCAGCAAAAACATTGATTAACTTCAATGTCTACACGAATGTTTTCCTTCCAAGTACTTACTTTGGAAAATTACTTTGAATGTTTTTGGAACTCTGCCTTTAAAAGTAGCTCCAGAGTCAGTGTACAAGCCCATAGTAAAACACTGTCATTGCTTTATAGTTATACCTTATTTTCCTCATAAATACAAAGTGAGCCATTCTGCTGGAACACCAAACTATTCAATACATACGGCACCAAGTTACTTTTTTTTTTCTTTTTGTTTTCTCTTAAAATCTTGAAAACACTAAAATCTCTCATAACTTCTTTATATACAACAAACTCTAAACACAATACCCAAAAAAGTTCCAGAAATTGTGTTCATAACTTCATTATTAAGGCAACTTCTTGAAAAAAAAGAAAACAAAACAGCACTCATTTGAGTGTTAAGCAGTGATTAATTTTGTTAAACCTGTGAAAAATATAAACCTAAGGTCATGTCAGCCATATGTCCTGATGGTAATGGACTCAACTTCTTTTTTCACTTACTTTAGTAAGGAAGACTATTTCTATTTTTTTAATATCTGCTCTATACCATGAACTTTGCTGATTTTACATAAACATGGTTATTTGCCCCTAAGTTTTTTATTGTATTTTGCTAAAAATAACATGGCCAACCTCAAGAAGAGATATACACAGAAAATGAATGCATAGACTCAGCTCAACTTGGCTTAAAAACACATCTTTCTGTCCAACATCTGATGGTAACATGGAGACTTCACATTTCCGCTTTTCCATCCTTGCATCTGTCCCTAATGATATTAGAGACGTCTGATGATAGATTGTTAACAACTATTAGAATTTGCAAACCGTTTCTTGTGAAACTCTCAATAATACTCAGAGCTCTTAATGAATGCTGATTTTCTTGTTTTGGTTTGCTCTCTTTGTTGCATTAACTTTTCTTTCCTTGATTTTATTAAGTGTTTTAATTTAATTCCACTATAGTGAACATACAACATTATATTAGTTTCAGGTGTACAATATTGTGATTCGACAATTCTATGCAACACACAGTGCTCATTACGTATGAAAAATTCACTCCTTAATCTGCGTCACCTATTTCGCCCTTGCCTCCACCCACCTCCCCTGTGTTAACCATCAATTTGTTCTCTATATTTAAGAATCTATTTCTTGGTTTGTCTCTTTCTGTCATTTTCCCCCCCTTTTTCTTTGTTTCTTAAATTGCACAGATAAATGAAATCGTATCATATTTGTCTTTCTGTGACTGACTTAATTTGTTTTGCATTATACTCTCTAGCTCCAACCCTGCCATTGCAAATGGCAAGATTTCATTCCTTATGTGGTTGAATAATAATTCGTTGTATGTATATACCACATTTTCTTTATCCATTCATCTTCAATAGACTGCTGGGCTGCTTCCATAATCAGCTGTTGTAAATAATTTTGCAATAAACATAAGGATGCTTATATCCTTTTGAATTAGTATTTTTGTATTCTTTGAGTACATATCGAGTAGTGTGATTACTAGATCATAGGATGGTTTCATTTTTAAATTTTTGAGGAAACTCCATATTGTTTTCACAGTGGCTGCACCAGTTTGCATTCCCACCAACAGCATACGGGGGTTCCTTCTTTCCCACATCCTCACCAACACTGTTGTTTCTTGGGTTTCTTATTTTAACCATTCTGACATGTATGAGGTGATCTTATGACGGTTTTTTTTTTTTAAAGATTTTATTTATTTATTTGACAGAGAGAAATCACAAGTAGATGGAGAGGCAGGCAGAGAGAGAGAGAGGGAAGCAGGCTCCCTGCTGAGCAGAGAGCCCGATGCGGGACTCAATCCCAGGACCCTGAGATCATGACCTGAGCCGAAGGCAGCGGCTTAACCCACTGAACCACCCAGGCGCCCCTTATGATGGTTTTGATTTGAATTTCCCTGATGATGAATGATGTTGAGCATCTTTTCATGTGTCTGTTGGCCAGTTGTATATCTTCTTTGGAGAAATGTCTGTTCATGTCTTTTATTACATTAACTTTTAATTTTTTCTTTATTTTGCTTTTTTAATTTTTTACTTTGTTTTATTATAAAATACAAGATAAAAAACATATATTTGAAAGGTTACTAAATTTAGAAGGAAGGGAAGAGATATAGAGGAAGGTAACATAGAAAAGCCATGCTTCTTTCAACCTAGACAACTTTACCCCTCTGAGATAATAATTTTCAAAGTTTTAGTTGTTTCTTCTAATAATTGCCTCCATATTCTGAAATGATATACATGTTTAGTTATCACCTTTAGATATTAGATTTTGATTTCCTATTCAGCAGATTAATATTTAATTATCCTATACCTCACCCTTTATCTTCTCCATTACTTTGCTTTAAAAAAAATTGGTGCATAATTAATTTGTAATACAATGCATTTTTATATATTTACGTAACTACCACTCAAAACAGGATATAGAAGACTTATATTCTTCCAGATTTTCCTTCATAGTCTCACCCAGTCAGTTTTTTATTGCCTTTCCCCTTATACACATACAACATTTTGTAGTAATACACAATTACAATAATTTGGACATTATTGTATGCAATAATTTTTTGGCCTGTATTTAGATTTTATATAAATGAAATCAAGTAGTACTGCCTCTTTTGATATGGCATTTTTCCTTTTACCTAAAGTTTTTGAGGTTCATTGTGTTGTTGTTTGTATCAATAATTTATTCATATTTTATTGCTAACCCATATTTCACTGTATAGGTAAGTCACAATTTCTTCTATTGACTTGTTGATAGATATCTGGACCATTCCCAGTTTTTTACTATTATCACTAAAGCAGCTTACAAACATTCACAAAGAGGTCTTTGTTATTATGTATGTTTTCATTTTTCTTGGAAAATACTAAGGAAGAAAGTTTTGCTAGGTCATATGGAAGACGCATATTTAACTTTATTAAACACTCCAAAATATTCTTCAAAGTGGTTAAAATCAAATACTATTTTGCAATTCTTCCAGCAATATATGAGGGTTCCATCCATATTCTTCATTATTTGGTGTTTCGTTTTAGCCATTATTCCTGATTTAGTTCCATGTTTGCTCTGTTTCATATGTATTCTATATGTTCTCCATGTTCTCCTTTACTTTTTGTCTCTCTTTTTTATGCTAGAGGGATTCCTCAAATTCTAGGAATCCTAGGCTACCAATTCATAGTTAAAAGTGAAGCACTAAGAATTTATTGAAAACATTGTGTTTGTAGAAAGGAAGATCAAATTATAGACCTCACTTTAGGACAGTCAAGTGGCCATCTGTCTTCTGAGAGTGGTCTCTTAAAGAGTAGCTTCTTTTAGTTTTTACCTCGCAGTGGTTCAAACTATCCAGAGATCCTCTTGTCTTATAGTTTGGGTTTATAAATTTGGTTCTGAGGTTCTGGAGTCCAGCAGGTGAGGGGATGTGAGACTTCTCTCTGTACAGTATGTAGATTTTATTTAGTGTTTCTGTTTCCATTCTTATACTTCACTATTCCACTTCTCTGTATTTGGTATCCCAAAGTCTAGAGTTTTTCTCATTAATAAATCCAGAGGCTATCCCTCTTTTCTCCTGCTCAGGGAGAGGAGAACCAGTAACTTGACTATCCTCTGTGGGGGTAGAAATAGAGAGGGTTGGATGTGCTTTTAAAACAAAATTGTAAACAACTCTTCTGTTTTCAGCTCTACATCACCTTGGTCTTCTGTAGTACTAGGCTCTCCTGGGAGTTTGGGGTGAGTCATTCACTTATCATCAAAGTCTTAGATGCACATAGGTTTACTGTTCCTCTTCTCTGCTATATCTTGTGCCATCCACCATCCATATTCTCTTTACCTTTGGTTATAGAAATGTCCTGTTTTCCTAAATTATATCGCTTGTATTTGTTCCTTGATTTCCACTGGTTTTTACTTTTCAGTTGTACATATCCATATAAGATGTTCAAATTACCCTCTACTTGAGTCCCGAGGGAGAGTGAGTTAGAGGAAAACTGTAGTATTTGCTGATGAAGAGCAAATTTAGTATATCTGAAGAGCCGAATCTTGTGGGGCCATTCAGTTTATTTTCAAGAATACTTAAAAGACTGCTTTAGAAAATGAAACAAAAGAACTTCAGAATGCCAGAATAGGGGTGGCACCCAGTCTCTCTTCATCACCATAAGGGTTTTGAGGGTAAAAGTTCAAACAAAAGATATAGTCACCTTTTAAAATGTAAATGAACTGCAACATCAGCATAATTTTCTTGTCCTACCTTTGAAAAAAATAAAAGTAAGTACATTCACAGTTTTTCTTTATCCTCTCAAGAAGGGCTTTGAAAACCCATAATTATGGAATTTATTAAGGAAAAAATAACTGATAAATATATTGGAGACAAATACTCAAAGGTTTAAGGATTGCTGGGCAAAATATCTTTATTTTTAGACTATTTTGGAAGGATGCCGAAGTTGTTGCTCACTGACAAAGATAAAGACAAGCTATAAATTAAGCATGCTGTAAGCAACAGAGAGGGTTAAGAGCTGACAAATTATTGACATTTTGATGATCTGACTGCAAGTGTGACTCTTGATGTATATTACCAGTAGGGAAAAATATCCGTACTGTACCTATCAACATATATAATCAAGAACCTATGACTTGCTAGTCATTGTGTAGGCTATCAAGAAGTATGAGCACATCTATGATTTCAAAAAAGGTTAGTTTGGTTGTAGAGGCACACTCAAAAATCCATAAAGGAACAGACACTGAGTATCAAGTGATTCAGACAGTGAATACCACCCTAGCTCAGAAGGGCCTAGAAAGTAATAGGTAGATGGAAAATAGAGTCTGTGCAAGAGAGGCAGAATTTTCCATTGGTCTTAAAAATAAATCAGTGTGAATCAACATAATCTAAATTTTCTAGATTATAAAGGAACATAGAGTGACACCTGGGGGGCTCAGTCGGTTAAGCTTTCTCTCAGGTCATGGGTCCCGGGATCAAGCCCCAAGTCGGGCTCCCTGCTCAGGAGAGAGCCTGCTTCTCCCTCACCCACTCCCTCTGCTTGTGTTCCCTCTCTCACTGTGTCTCTTTCTGTCAAATAAATAAGTAAAATCTTTTTTTTTTTTTTAAAGGAACTCAGAAAACATGGTATCATTGTCTCTGAGTTTTCTTTTTTCTTTTTGTTTTCATACCTATCTTGTATTTTGACTGACATAAAAATTCATATAATTCATCATGGTCTAGTAGGTACAAGTTGCTTAGATACTTTTATAGTGAAGATAAGTCTTTTTGCTCTATTTATATACTTATGTGATCATCTTTGTGGCATGATCACAAACTACCAAATTTGAGAACTTTGGCCAATGGAGATAATATTATATTCAATTGTGTGCTTTTTTTTTCTTTTAATAAGCAAAATTCCCAGGGAGAATTCAGAGTGGAAGGGAGTCAACTAGTGATGTGCAGATAAGGAAGACATCCATGATTTGTAGCACTGACTGATTTGTGTGGTGTGAATATTTGCACCATGGCCAGTTTCAAGCTGCCAACTCGAGGTTACTGTATACTGACTAGGGAAGAGTTAAGCACAGTTCACTGTCCTGAGCTGGTGCAGGCTCCGTCCAGCAGTTGCTGAAGCTCTCAGAATTTCAGAATCCATCCAGTGAAATGTGGGGAGGGATGCTAGTCCACATTTTAGCTTTTGTTTTCCCAGTCTAATCCATTCTCAGTCTTCCCATCATTCTTCCTTTTCAGGTAGATGACTCTGGTGACAGCATTATAGAAGTCAAAGATAATTTATCATAATATGTATCTTGTTCATTTAACCTGTCAAAGGTAATTTAGTTGGTTATTGATAGCAGCAGTGTCTTGCTGCCTGAACAGACTAGTGGCAGGGATGCAAAGAGCAGAGGAGAGAGGCGTCAGGACCTGAATGCAGTGCAGGTGTGGTGCAGCTGGATATGACGAACTTACTTCTAAGACAAGCTTGTCACTCCAGGGTTCCTCTTCTGAACACTGGGGGAGTAATCCTTGAGTCCTCCACAGATTGTGGGTAAGAACTCAGAATTACATAACTCTGAAGGCCATGCCAAGGTCAATTTTTTTTTATTAAGATTTTATTTATTTATGAGAGAACGCAAGAGACTGAGAGAGAGCATGAGCAGGGGAAGGGGCAGAGGGAGAAGCAGGCTCCCTGCTGAGCATGGGGCCGGATGTGGGCTCAATCCCAGGACCCTGGGACCATGACCTGAGCCAATGGCAGAGGCTTAACCCACTGATCCACCCAGGTGCCCCGAAGGTCAAATATTTTATGTGATGCTTCATTTCCTCTAATGGATCTGAGACACACTGTGTATGGGTGTTCAGAAGCCGCAAGTGCCTATACCATTAGGCAGCATCCCAGTATCAAGCCTGACCAAGTCAGGTGTTTACCCAGAACTATGTGAAGCAGAATAATCAAATGGTGAGTGAGAATCTAGTTAGAGCTTGTTTTGCCAAAGGCCAGTACTATTAAAAAAGGACTGACTTCCTTCCTCTAAAATGCCACATATTCGTGGGCCTCTAGTAATCCTCTCAGCTACTACATGGCATTTACTCTTTTCCTGCTTTCTGCATTGTCTGTGGCTGTAATGTCACCAGATCTGTCAGAGCCTGTGCCAAAGTACAGCTGCCCCAATGGGTCTTATTGATGCACAGGAAGTTCCTAGGGAGATCCAGGTGGTGTCTCAAGGCCATTCCAGTGCAAACCACACTAGCATGACTGAATTTAATAGGAATGATGTGAATTTATAATCATTCCTGAGATTTTAGTGGAAAATCTAAAGACTGTTTTAATTGTTTGTCTCTTCGTTGGCTGAAAACTCTTTCTAAAGATTCAGCAGAGTCCACAGGGCTGAGCTAAGTACTGTGGGTAACAGACTTTCTACCCCTTCTGTAATGAGAGAGTTTCCTAGAAGTGCACCTCCATGGCTTACCCCTTCTCTCAGGCTATTATTCCTTCTCTGAGATTCTCGTTTTGAGAATCCACCACTCAGTAAGATCATTTCCACCTTTCATAGGCCACACAGATTTTATAAAGATGGTGGAAGGGATGGGAGAGAAAGCGATTTCTGGTGCATGAACTACTCCACCTCTTCCTTGTCACTGAAAACACTGACCAGAAGGGCACACTGGTTTGGGAACCGTTGTCCTAGAAGACCCATCTTGGAGTCTCTAAAGATCTTTTTATAGGAAATCACTTATTCAACAGATGTTTAGATAAAGCCAAGGGTCAGACCCAGGGATGCAGCAATATTGCCAGTTGTGAAGAACTGGGGGAGGTCATTCAAAGAGTAGAATGGAGAGTTGAGATGCTGGAGTCTGGAATGAATGTGAGTTGGGATGACAAGAACCATTGAGAGTAGAAGCCGTAAATATTGTTAGAGAGCAAGAGACCATTTTTATGGAGTTCTGGCTAAGTTAATGGAGTCGGGCAGGGTGGAATCTGTGAGCTATATACGATTATTTATTACCAGCCAGCTGGGGCAAGTTGAGGCAGCTTCTCTTTTTGGAGTATCTGCGTTTTAAAGATGAATCTACGTTTTGCTATACTTTGGGTTTATTAGAACATCAGCATACGTGTTGACAAGGCAAAGGTGTGTTAAATATCTTTATGGGTAGTCAATCCTAATAAAGCAGGACATACGCTTAATTATAGTCATTTGATGGTAGCTTTTCTACATTAATTATAATTTTATATAATCTATGCTTGATTTAGCTGAATAATAATGAAGTAGTATTCATATGCTGTGTGTGAAGAGGGTTTTGGACCCTGTATACTTATGAATTATACTCTCAATCTAAATATATAAGCATATATAAATGATATAAAAGCTTTTCAAAAATATCACATTATTAGAACTTCACACTTAAATATAAACAAGATTTCTTTGCAGGTCATTGAAGATACAGGGTAATGTTGAGTGACACGCTTTTTATACACAGATCTGGATTTCACTTAGCCTGTAGTTATGTCAGAAGCTAAGGGCCCAATGAATGGCTCATCTCAGTTCAGAATTTGACTCTGGGGTGAAACGACTATAGTTAAAAGAAATTATTTTTTTGACATTTTGTCACAGTGTTTTTTCCTTATAGTGATTTACTTTGTACATTTACTTGCACCTAGAGATTTCAAAGGAAAAATATATTTAACCCAGTTGCTGCCTTTTTGGCTAGAGGTGGGATTTTCAGAAGAGTGATACTCTCCATCAGCAAATGCAAATGACGTTTGCAAACATCAGAGTCAAAATTGGAAAATCTATTTGCCCGCTCCCTGGCAGCATGCTCTCATTCCCTCATGCCAGTGTTATAACTGCCATCACCCTCTAGAGTCTCTCTGTGGTATTAGTACTAGATTGTTAGTGGTTCTATTAGGCATCATTTCTGGCAAGAAAAATAATACCAGGAACCGTAATTGCTTGGAAATTTTCATTCATTTGTTTTTGATTGTTAAAGACACATTTGCATAATGGATTCTCTAAATCTGTTCACTAGACATGTTCCTTGAACCTCTGCTTCTCAGAATACTGGGATGACTGAAGCAAAAACTAGGTCACTCTGAGTTCCTCAAGCTGACTTTTGGTGATAGAGGGGAACTTGGGGAAGGGACCACGTAAGGAAAAAGTTTCCTGCCAAAGATGATGGACCCAAACTGACCTTAAGGTCATGACATGAGGGTGGAGAGAAAGATGAAATAAGAACTTGGCCAGTCAAGATTCATCATTCTAAATATATTTACATCAAGATTTGTGGAATAAGGATCATAAGACAAGAATGCCAACTAAAAAATCATGTCTATTGCATGAAGAAAAGACAATGAAATATGACATTTGCTTTTTATGTCCTACATTCTGTGTCTGGATAAAATTCTCTAGCATTGTAGGATTTTTTTTTTTTTTTTTTTGGTGGTTCCTGGTGATTTTGAATCCATTCTTCCTCTTCTAATATGATTACAGTTGGGGGTCCTGCCACCTGGAGCTGAGTGCTGCTTTCAGTTGGGCAAGGTTTTGTGTTTTTCTTTGCTCCCCAAAAGGATCTCAAGTCTCTTATATTTATTCGTGTATTTTAGTTTGCATGAATGGGAGAAGGAAATAATGTTCAGCAAATCAAAGGTGGCTGAATGGAGTAACAGACTTCATTTCCTGAGGGAATGTTTGAGGGTGATTGAATTGCTCTCAATCTGCAAGCCATGTTTTTACACCATTTTTCTACTTGACTAATTGATTATGACAGGTGTCACCCAAGCTCTGCAGCTCAGTGTGGCCCTGATGCTAAGACAGAAGCAGAGCAAGCAACCTATGTTGATGAAATAGAAAGGCTATGCATGGGCATTTTTCATATTGATTTTTCCAGTATATGATGTCAGTTAATTACTGAGAGCCATTCACTGCATTAATGTAAGCAGTCATTATGACCTTATTTCCAATTGATTTTGTCCCCTGCAAGCATGATCAGCGATTTGTTCATTTGGAGCCAAACAGAACTTGAAATATCCATGGTTGTAAAATATATATAAACATTAGATAATGGTGACTATCATATACCCATAAACCCCCTACAATATAAGTCAACCCCTTACAAAATAAGCATGGGTGTATTTGAGTGAGTACCGAAGGAGCAGCACACAGCATTGCCATGCTGGGACTCAGTCATTATACCTAAAGACAGAGTTTTTGGTTTTGAGATACTGAGTTTTAAGCACACTGCTTTTTCAGTTTCATAACACGATGAAAAAATTTAGAAGATCCACATTGTACCAAGTGAAAGAGGCCAGACACCCAAAAAATTGCATACCTATGAGTCCACGTATATGAAATTCTAGAAAAAGCAAACTGAACCTCTAGTGACAGAAAGCAGGTCACAGGTTTCCAGGAACTGGTGGTGGCAAGAAGAATAGCTACAAGGAAGGAACAGGAGGAAAGTTTTGGGGTTGACCAGTAGGCTCTGTTTCATGATTCTGGTGGTAATTTTATGAGTTTATACATCTGTCAGAACTTGACAAATTATATGCTTCAAATGAGTGCAGTCCATTGAACAGAAATTATACCTCAATAAAAGTTGTTTTAAAAAATGAAAAGATCTATTTCTCCTCACTTAAGCACTATTTAGAGAATTACCATAGATTTACCATGTTTCTAATAATACTAAACCATTTGTGCATATGGATGAAAACTTCATATTGCTCAGAATGTACTCTTAGAAGAAATTGAATTGACAATATCCTTCATATATATTAAATATTCAGGCTCCAAAGGACTATTCTGAAAACAATTGAAATTTTCTCTAGTGGACTTAATAATCTCTACTCTCCTGGGAAGAGGAGAGACCTTTGAGAAGTATCTCATATTGACCTGTATGATAGGTTGGTGTATTCATTTCCCACTGCTGTATAATAAATTACCATAAACTTAGCCATTTAATATGATATACATTTCTTATTTCTTAGGCTCCTTGGGTCAGCACACCAAGCATAGCTTTGTTGAGTTCTCTGGTTCAGGATCTCACTAGCATACAATCCAGATATAAGTCAGAGTCTACTGCAGTCAAGTTTGACCCAACTCCAAGCTTCTAGGTTATTGTCATAATTTGTCTGGGGCTACAGGATCAAGATCCCCATTTCGTTCCTGGCCATTCCCCAATGGCTACCCTTAGATCTCAAAGGCTACTCATAGTTCCCTGCCATATGGCCCATTTCATAAACAGTTCACAAAATGGCAGCTCATTTCTTTAATACCATCCGTCTACTAAGACTGAGATTTATAAGATGTTACCTAATCAAGATAGTGCTCCTTCACCTCTGCCAGATAATGTAAGGGAATGCCTGTCTCATCAGTTTTGCCATATCTGTTGACTATAAGCCCATCTGTACTCAGTGGAAGTACAGTCAACTTAAGACATCTTATGATGTAGTCATACAGTTGTTTAAGAGAAAGCCCCTTAAATAAATAATTATCTAGTAATATGTTTAAATAAACAAATAAGATACCTTTAAGTAAATTTTTATGTATGTGTTTCAGAACTGCTTAAACAGTATGTGATTTGAATTTTAAATAATAGTGTTATTGGTATACTTAAGTTTTGAGTTAATTTATACTGGTTTGGTTTTTATACAAAATCCCAGGATCATAGCTATGGTACAGAATCAGGCATGTCCTTACAGGCTGCATCAGGCTCTGAAAGAGTTAATGTGCCTCTCTGAAGTTGTCGATTTCCTTCTTCCTCATCAGTAAAATAAGACCTATAATTTGCAAAATGAATCTACATTCTTGAACAGTGACTGAATATAAAAATGGAGTATTTTAATAATTAGCTATTCAATTATCTTATGGTTGCCTACTGTTCATAAAATCAGAAACATAATGTAAAATAACATAGATCATAATATTAGTTACAGATGTCAGCTTCTTCCTTTTTTCATGAAGAAAAGGTGTTAATGAATTACTCTAGACTGATTTCTGACATAATTGCCAGGATTGTACAATATATCATTCTACATTTATGCCACCAAATTAGCATCTGTGATTCATACCAGGGTAGCTTTCTTAATTTTATCATGTACTAAATACATGTTGTTTAGGTTTTCAAAATAACAGGTGGCTCTATACCTTCTAGACTGAAAAGAATTTACAATTCTGTCATGGAATTAGTGAATATTTCAAAGATGACACTAACAATATGCCTGTGGGTTTACAGTAAAATAAGGCTGCAAGTCTGACAAGCTACTAAATACTGCAAGTGCATCAATAATTTGAACCTGAGAAATATGATTTTTAATAATTTTTATCTAATATATTTTTTCATGACAAGTGTATAACACTTAGCACTTAATATTCATTTTAGAATATCAGGAAGGCAGCTACATGTGGTATCAGTAGAAGTTTGTAATGCCCTCTGTTCTTATACAAACTATATGGTTTTATTGCCACCAAAAGCTTGGGTTTGCAACATTCTCTACCCCTTGATCTGTGTGACCTTAGGTGCATCCTGAACTACCCGGTGTCTTTCATGATACAAAATTACAGTAGACGCCACTTGATGTGTATAAACTGATTTGCACAATACATGATACATAGGGATCATTCAAAAAACAATGATGATACAGTCCCTTATCAAACTCAACCTTGGATGTCCAGTGTTTTTGTCTTTTTCCAGCCTAAACCACTCCCTTGGGGCTAGCAACTAATGGGGCAAAAAGCAGCAGAGTGTGCTATTTCTAATTACACAACTTTCTTCTGGGATCAGGAAGTCATTTGGGCTCACTCTGCCCAAGTGAAAGAGGCAGTTGAAGTTTATGTTATTATATTTGTCTTTAAAATGACCAAAGAGAAACAAAGTAATATTAAAGTGTTTGCCCAATGTAGTGCACTGGTGAAATTGGAATCAGTAAGCACTGTCTCATGATCTAATTCCTAGTTGTTCTTTTTCTTTTTCTTTTTTTTTTTTCTTGTTTTTCTTCTTGGACATCTCCTTTATTCAAAAGAAGCTAATGGAATACTTCTTTTCAGACAGTCATTCTTGTATGTGTTTTACAAATTTGCACTCAGTTGACTATTAAAATAGTCTTAGGGGTTAAAATAGTCTTAAGGGTTAGGTATTGCTGTTATCATCCACATTCTATAGATGAGAAAACAGGTCCAGAAAGGAGAGATAATTTGTTGAGGACACATACGTAGTATGTAACCAAAGAAATCTGGCTCTGGAATCTTTACTTAATCACTGTCCTTTGCTGCCTTTAATTTTTAGATGTAACTCTTTTTTTCCTCTAAACCAAAAACACATCAGATAATACTTAACTTCCCCACTCTGTGATCATTAGAGCATCTACTTTATTTAATATTCACTACTCACTCACCAAAGAAGGTATGAATGAGTTATGTGAATTCCAAGAATGCAAAGGGTTATCTTTTTTACTTCATTTCTATGACCTAGAATGCTGCCTGTAACAGAGGAGGTGCTCAGCAAAAACATTTTGAATGAGCATATTATCAGACAAATAGATAAATGAATGGATAAGTGTACAAATTATATATGTGCCTTGTTATAAGGGAGTTTTTAGTCTACGAAGACAAACCATAATTCAGATAAGTAAACTATAATTCAATAAGAGATAAGTAAAAGGGTTTATGTCTTTTTATTCTCTTCATATTGTTCAAAGAATCTTTCTATATATAAGACTATTCCAGTCTGGGTGAAACAGATTTGCTCAGTTTTAAAATATATATTAGAAAAACATATGGTAAAATCCAAATTAAACAAGATTTTATTTGTGTGGCTCAGTCTCAATCCAGATTAATTTGGTAGAAGTGAAAATGAATTCTTTCACAGAAGTTATCTTGCCATATTTTAGCATGGCGTTTCCGTATGGGTGACATTTTTATGAGAGGAAACTGAGAAGCAGAACTAAGAATGGGAAAAAGGGGGTGTTGAGGTGACTTCATTTAAAATATACCCTCAATATACCAGAATCTAAAGAGATCAATAACATAGGGAGGTTAATAGAAAGGATTTGGTAGATGAGTTTCCATCTCCTTATCATTATAAAAAATAATGTCAAGTTTATGTTTTAAAAACTGTGGGCCATTCAATTTGCTCAAAAAGGGAGATAAAGGTAGATATGATCAAGAAGGCAGGCTAATACAATCAAGAGGGAGAATGTTTTTTTGTGTAAAGATTAATATACGCTAAGGGAAAAGAGGAAGAAACTGTCAGTGTGCAGTAATGGGGGGGATGAAGTTATGTTTTTTAAGATTAGAAAGATAAGGTCTGAGAGGGGAGTTATATAAAAATGTGTAAAACCATGAAGGATATAGAATGTGGTCACTGATTTATTCAATAGATCCCAGTATCTTATACCCCAAGAATCTACTCAAAATTCAGAAGTAGTTGTTTTAACATGAGTTATAAGTATATTTCATAACATGTAATGAATTTTCAGAGTGAAAATGGCACAGGCAGCTCCCTAATAAGTCATTAGATAACTTATAACATTTTTAATATACATCCCTAAATTTTGCAATCAGTACCATGAGAATCATGAGAATCAGTCAAGTATTTATATAACATGGTCCCTGGTGAAACCTCCGTCAGAGAAAAATCTGCCAGACTCATTGATATTGAGTTGATAACTATAGCTTTCTTTAGATGAGATTATTATGGAAACAAAATTATAATGAAATTACCTAGTGACATATTTTGTGGTTTTTAATGAGCTAAAAATAGTGACATTATCTGAATGTAAGGGTTAGGAAAGAAAGAAAGGTAAGAATAGACATAGGTAGGTAGCTCCTAAAAAAACAAAAACAAACTAGGCTATGTTTTTGGGCAAAGATTCGTGAAGCAGAGGGCAACCATGAGTAAGAGTAAAGTGAAATTTAAAATTATTTACCATAACTGCTAATAGTTGAAAATGGAAAAAAGCCTTGGAGGAGAAAGAAGTTGAAATTGCTAACCAAAATGGACTTTATAGTTATGTTGGAATCATAAATTGCCATATGTAGAGGACATATTAAATTATCTGGAAGTTTATCCTAGATCTTAGTTATCTATGATATTCTTACTCTGGAGTAACAAAATCTGTGTTATGTAGGTTTTAGAAATATTATTTTAATTGTATAGATTTTATGAATTCTTCTGGTTATTCAGTCTTTTCACTTGAGTCATTGGTATTTAAGTGTTCTCTTCTATGAATTTTAGTTTTCTAGACTTTCCTCAACAAGTTGTTCTCCTCATTCCTTCTCCCCTCCGTCTGCTCCATGGTTATGCGTTTACAAAAAAACAAAGCTTCCCACCAATAACTTTGAATTTTGTTGCCTTGGTCGTTATTACCTTTTCTTACCATCCTTTAGAAAATATTCAGTATTTCTCAAGGAAGCACATAGAACACCAAGCCACCCAAGGTATGGTGGCTGTAAAACCATCTGAGCGCAAATGTCAAACTTCTTACCTGAGAATTTCCCCACATGACAAACATGGTGATTAGCTAGGTCCATGCTGTCTGGGAATTTACTGTGTCAACGTAAGCAAAACAGCTTTTCCATTCTGTCATCTTTAATTTTACTAGCTATTAGCTGCTAAGTAGGTGAAAAATGAAATGAAACAAGAATCTAGATGGAATCCATTGCATTAGTTGTAGGATGAAATACAAAGTGGATACACAGTTAGACTGGTGCCAGGGGATACAGAAGCATCAGCAAGAATCATAAGCACTCTGGGAAGGAGGACAATTTCCAGATCCATTAACACTTTGTCTCTCAAATCTGTGTTTGGAAGTCAGTATGGTGCACATCCCTTTTAACTCTCCAGAAATATTTTTTCCTCACTGACTCGTAGATGTTAGGTCTGACCACACTAAGAATCCTAAAAGTTAACACTGTCCTTGTTTATTTTTTTCTAATTTTTCACTCAGAAGTGAGACGATGCACCCCTAATAGATAAGATTTCTTTTGTCACGTGTCTTCATGGAGTCTACTTTCAGCTAAAATTAAGCAAACAAACAAATAACAGCAAGAACAACAAAAAACAATGCTAAGGGCATTAGAGTTGACCTATCAACTATGATTAAAGACACAGCTCCTCCTGTTTTCTAAATTATATATATATACATATATATATATATATATATGTATATATATATATAATTTTTGATTTACAAAAAACTTGTGAAACTATTACAGAGCTCCTGTATACCCTCATGCCAGTGTCTCCACTGTTAACATCTCCCTTTACCATGCTATGTTTTTCAAAACTAAAAACAACAACAACAACAACAACATTGGGACCAGGACTTCTGGGGAAGATGGTGGAGTTGGACCATCTAAAACTCACCTCATCCCATAGATAAGACACACATAAATATAAATAACCAAGAAAACTACCCAAATACTGAAAGAAAAGAGTCTCTATGGCTAAATGTAGAGAAGAGGCCATGTTAAAAAGGGTGGGAAGGGGGGAGTTGCAGTCAGGAACCAAATGGATTTGTAGGACTGTTAATGGGAGGAAGGCATGCTATGGGCACAGAGAAGAGAGAGGACCAGACCCCAGGTCAGTTATCCCAGGTATGGGAGACCCATATGGGAGAGATGAACCCTTGTAACATTTGGTTTTGAAAATCAGAGTGGCCTAGTAATCAGTGGAGCTTAACACCAGAAACATTAAAAATCAGCAGGCAGAGACAGGAAGGCAGAGTCACATCTTTAAAGAGACAGCACAACAAATAGCCCTGCTGAGATATGTATAAAACCTGCAGTTCAAAAAAATGCCTGGAGTATAGATTAAGGAGATTTATTTACAAATCTCAGAACTTGTGCTGGAGGGCAGGGATCTTTGGCAGACTCCTCTAAGAACAAAAGAGCTGGTGGCCCCTTTTCCCTCTCCAATCCCCCAGCTGAGATATACAGATATATATTGTCAGAACCAGCATAGCAGAAATGCTGTCCACCTAACTTATTAACAGCACACCTCACACCCATTCTGCAGATACACTGCCTCCATGCAATCCATCCTCTCATGGCTGTAAGCCCCCTCCCATAGTAGAACTATGCAGAACTTGTGTGGCACTTCACATGCCACCCCTGCCTAACTTCTCCTGTGGGCCTGCCTTCTGCAATACATCCTTAGCCAGAGGCCTTTCAAAGCAATGCTGCAAGCCTGGCAGTCTGCAAGCAGCCCTAGTGGGCCAAAACTACTCCGGAATGACTCATGTCCCAGGGAGAGGAGATGACAACCACACACACATACCAGTCCCACTGCAGCCCCACAATAGACTGGGCACATACATCAGGTCTGACTACACATCTTACCCACCTACTAAAGCTTCTCAGGGGACAACACAGGGAAAGTGCCCTGCAATTCAGTGCTACTGCATCTTTAGCAAATGCCTTGTCTGACTCAACTGAAGCCCAAGGTGGCCTCAGACTCACCTACTACAGGAAACATACCCTGCTTATAACTAGCAAAGGATCCATTGCATGTGACTGAACTGAAGGCCAAAACAGCTCAGCCACAACAGTAGGACATACACAATACACCCAATACACACAACACACAGGAGACACTTCTGTAGTGCTAAGTTGTGGTGAACAGGGACATTGCAGGGCATTATATGACCAATTCTTATAAGGCCACTACTTTCAAGAACAGGAGACATAGCTGTTCTAACAGAGAAACAGACATAGAGAGTTAGACAAAATGAGAAGACAGAAATATGTCCCAAATAAAGGACAGAGCAAGAGCATAGTGAGAGAGCCAAACAAAATGGAGATCGAGTAATATGTCTGATAAAGAATTTAAACTAATAGCCATAAAGATATTCACTGGACTTGTGAAAAGAGTGGAGGACCTCAGGGAGACTCTCAGAAAAGAGATAGAAAACACAAAAAAAGAGCCAATCAGAGATGAGAACTCAGTAACTGAAATTAAAAATATACTACATGGAATAAATAGTAGACTGGAGAAAGCAGAAGAATGGATCAGCTACCTGGAGGACAGAGTAATGGAAAGCAATCCACCTGAACAGGAGAGAGAAAAAATAAATAAATAAAAATACATAGGCAGGGGCGCCTGGGTGGCTCAGTGGGTTAAGCCGCTGCCTTCGGCTCAGGTCATGATCTCAGAGTCCTGGGATCGAGTCCCACATCGGGCTCTCTGCTCAGCAGGGAGCCTGCTTCCCGCTGTCTCTCTCTCTCTCTGCCAGTCTCTCTACCTACCTGTGATCTCTCTCTGTCAAATAAATAAATAAAATCTTAAAAAAAAAAATACATAGGCAAAACTGCAACATCTTCAAGCATAATAACATTTGCATTTTGGGGATCCCAGAAGAAGAAGAGAGAGAAAGGGGGCAGAAAATTTTATTTATTTAAAAGATTTATTTATTTATTTATTTATTTATTTGACAGATAGAGATCACAAGAAAGTAGAGAGGCAAGCAGAGAGGCAGGCGGTGGGGGGGGGGGGGCGCGGCGGGGTGGGGAAGTAGGCTCTTTGCTGAGCAGAGAGCCCGATGTGGGGCTTGATCCCAGAACCCTGGGATCATGACCTGAGCCAAAGGTAGAGACTTAACCCACTGAGCCACACAGGTGCCCCATAAAATTTATTTGAAGAAATAATAACAAAAAATTCCCTGGAGAAAGCTGGAGAAAGACAGAAATCTATATCCAGGATGCACAGAGAGTCCCCAACAAAATCAACCCAAGGAGGGCCACACCAAGACATAATAATGAAAATGGCAAAAAGTAGTAAAGGAGAGGGAATTTTAAAAGCAGCAAGAGAAAAAAAAAAACGGATACATACAAGGAAAACCCCAAAAGGTTATCAGCTGTTTTTTTTTGGAAGAAAGTTTGTAGACCCGAAGGGCGTGACATAATGTATTCAAAATGATGAAAGAAAATATAACCTGCAACCAAAAATACTTTATCCAGCAAGGCTGTCATTCAGAGTAGAAGGAGATACAGAATTTCCCAAACAAACAGAAGTTAAAAGAATTCATGACCACAAAACCAGCTCTGAAGAAATGTTAATGAGGACTCTGAGTTGAAAGGAAAGATGATAAGGAGAAGCAAGAAAAGTAAGAAGCACAAACACAGTAATATTTAGTATAGCTATAAAAATCAGTCAAGGGATTCACAAAATGAAAGAATGTGAAGTATAACACTATGTACCTAAAAAGGAGTAAAGAATGGGTTCAAACTTCAGCAACCATCATCTTAATACAGACTGCTATATGCATAAGAGGTTATATATAAACCTAATGGTACCTACAAATCAAAAACTGGTGATAGAAATGCAAAAAATAAAGAGAAAAGAATCTAAGTATATCATTAAAGAAAGTCAGCAAACCATGAGAAAAGAGCAAGAGAAGAAAGGAATAAAGAAAAACTACAAAATCAACCACAAAACAAGTAACAAAATGACAGTAGTAAGTATATACCTACCAATAATTACTTTGAATGTAAATAGACTAAACACAAAAAAAAAAAATAGACTAAACACTCCAATCAAAATACATGGAGGGGGTGACAGAATAGATAAAAAAGGAGAACCACTCTATATGCTTTCTACAAGAGACTCATTTCAAACCTAAAGACATGGGCAGGCTGAAAATAAAGGGATAGAACAGCATTTATCATGCAAATAGCAGTAAAGAGAAAGCTAGGGTAGCTATACTGATAACAGAACAACAACAACAAAAATCCTTTAAAACAAGACTTTAAGAGACAAAGAAGGACACTATGTAATTATAAAGGGGAAAATCTAATAAGAAGATCTAATAATTGTAAATATTTATACACCCAACATGGGAAAAATCAAATACATATAAAGCAGCTAATAACACACATAAAGAAACTAATTGATAGTAATGCACTAATAGTAGAGCACTTTAATACCTCACTTGCATTAATGGTTAGATCATCCAGAGAATCAAGGAAACTGTGGTTTTGAATGACACATTGGAGCAGATATATTCAGAACATTCCATCCTAAGACAGCAGAATATACATTCTTTTCAAGTGTACATAGAACATTCTCCAGAATAGATCACATGTTAGACCACAAAACAAGTCTCAACAAATTAAAAAAAAGATTGGAATCATACCAACCACCTTTTCTGACCACAACACTGTGAAGCTAGAAAGCAGTCACAAGAAAAATATCTGGAAAGAGCACAAGTACATGGAGGTTAAATAGCATGCTCTTAGACAGTGAATGGATCAATGGAAAAATCAAGGAGGAAATAAAAAAATACATAGAAACAAATTAAAATGAAATGGTCCAAAATCTTTGGGATGCAACAAAAGCTGTTCTAGGAAGGAGGTTTGTAGCAATACAGGTCCACCTTAAGCAAGCAAGAAAAGTCTCAGGTAAACAGCATAACCTTACACCTAAGGAGCTAGAAAATCAAGAACAAACAAAACCCCAAACCAGTAGAAGGAAGTAAATAATAAAGATTGGATAAGCAATAAAAGAAGTAGAAACTAAAAACAAAAACAAAAGCAAAAAAACAAAAAACACAGTAAATAACTCAATGAAACCAGGAGCTGGTTCTTTGAAAAGATCAACAAAATTGATAAAAATTTATCCAGACTCATCCAAAAATAAAAAGTTAATACCTCTTCTTCTCATTCTGCCCCCAACAAAATAAAAGAGGAAGGAAAGCTTCTAAATTCATTCAATGATACAAGCATCACCCTGATACCAAAACCAGATAAAGCCACTATCAAAAAAAAAAAAGAGAGAACTGCAGGCCAGTATCTCTGATGAGCACTAATGCAGAAATCCTCAACAAAATATTGCAAACTTTATCCAACAATACATTTAAAAACCGTTCACCATGATCAAGTGAGATTTATTCCTGGGATGCAAGGGTGGTCGCAAATCAATCAACATGATACGTCATATCAACAAGAGAAAGGATAAAAACAATATGATCATTTTAATAGATAGAGAGAAAACATATGACAAAGCACAACATCAATTCATGATAAAAACCCTCAGCAAAGTAGGTTTAGAGGGAACATACCTCAAGATAAGAGAGCTCATATGTGAAAAACATGAAGGCAGGGGTGCCTGCTTGGCTCAGTGGGTTAAGCCTCTGCCTTTGGCTCAGGTCATGATCCCAGGGTCCTGGGACCCAGCCCCACATAAGGCTCTCTGCTCAGCAAGGAGCCTGCTTCCCCCTCTCTTTCTGCCTGCCTCTCTGCCTACTAATGATCTCTTTCTCTCTCTCTCTCTCTCTCTCTCTCTCTGTTAAATAATCAAATAAAATCTTAAAGAAAAAAAAAAGAAAAAGAAAAACATAAAGGTAACATCATCTTTAATGGGAAAAAACAGAGAAATTTTCCCAAAGGTCAGGAACAAAACAAAGATCTCCACTCTCACCACTTTTATTCAACACAATACTAGAAGTCCTAGCCACAGCAACCAGATAACAAAAAGAAATAAAAGATATCCAAGTCAGTAAATAGTAAGTAAAACTTTCACTAGTTGCAGATGACATGATATTATATATAGAAAATCCTAAAATTCCAATAAAGAAATTGCTAGAACTGATAAGTGAATTTAATAAAATCATATGATACAAAATCCATGTACAGAAGACTATTGCATTTCTATACACTAATAATGAAGTAGCAGAAAGAGAAATTAGGAAAACCATCTCATTTGCAGTTGCACCAAAAATAAGATACCTAGAAATAAACCTGGCCAAAGAGATGAAAGATTTGTAATCTAAAAGTTATAAAACACTGATAAAAGAAATTGAAAATGGTACAAACAGGGCACAAGTGAATAGGGGTGGGAGGGAAGAGCAATGGAAGAGGGAGAGAAGCAGACTCTGCTGAGTGCATACCCTGAAATGAGGCTCAATCTCAGGACCTGAGCCAAAATCACCAGATGCTTAACTGAGTGAGCCACACAGGTGCTCTGGTACTTCGTATTTTTATGGTGACATCCTTTGCAGTGACATGATTATTTTTGGTGGAATTAGTAATTATTCTGACAGATAATAAGAGTTTTCAAATATATTGAAAGCTGCATATACTGATACTATTTTCCCATCTTTTTTGGCTCTGCCTTTCTTACTTACTTTCTTGTCTTGGTTAGTTTAGTTAATTTGTGACAACTATTTGCATATTAGGAAAATCAGTCCTTTATAATATCATTAAAAATACTGTTCCAATTTGTCATGCATATTTTAATCTCACTCATTATGCTTTTCCATACAAAAGCTTTAATTTCAATATGGTGGTAATATTTATTTTTCTTTATGGGGTTTTTTTTTTTTTTTGTCATATCCTCACAACTGCCTGCCCATGTGTTTTATGATGAAAAAAATGCAGAGACAGGAGACATTATAATAAGGTTATATAGTAAGTAATGACTCTGGCATAGAATTCCATCATTTTAACATCCTAATCCCAAACCCCGCCACTCCCAGTATTATGTTATCTTTAAGGATAACCATTATCCCTAAAGTGGACTGTGATGCTGCCATTGGGTTCCAAATTCTATCCCATATTTTGATGAATCAGCTTCAGAGAAAAAAAGAGAGAAATAATAAGTAGAAAAACAAACAGGAAAAAGAGACAGAGATGGAAGACACTGTTGCTTCCTAGCATGATAGAACCTTAGTGGTAGCAATCTTATAACCTACCTTACCCTAGAAGATATCTGTCCAGCTACTGACTGAAAGACAATATAGCCTTCCTTCTTATTGCAATCCTAGGATTCTTTTCACTTTGCTCTAGAAAAAAAATGTCATCCATTATACCTCTTGATGAGGAAAAATATGTGGATATAGGTCAAACATATATTTTGCTTTAGTTATAATAGCAACCAAGAATCAAATTTGAAATAGATACATTTATTATCATAGTTGAATACATGTATCCTATATTTCAGAATAATACATGCCCTATGTTATATATGGAATTATTCAATAGATTTACCAGCCATCATTCAAACTGATACGGGCCTTTGAGTAAATCAACACATATATGGATTATTTAAAAAAATCAAACAAGACTTTGTGAAAGACCCATCTTCTTCTGTAGGAATTAATACTGTTCTGTTTAGAGTGAACAAAAAAGAATGCTGGAATTTGATTCACAGCCATAATTTATAAAATAATGTGTTTTTATTACTTGATCATCTGTGATGGCTATTCCTTTTGTTTGCCTACTTAATGGATATGAAGTATGAGTGCTAGGTTCAGATCAATAAGCCTTTTTTATAGTTTACAGCTTTACTAGCATTTTCTTTACTTCAGTACACTAAAAAATAAAAAGAAGGGGGGGGGAGTTTATGTGAGTGATCACTCAACTGTGGCTGCAAGTTCTCTGTGCTCACTGTCTCAATTCCCAGAAAGGGGACTAGAATAGAATTGTACTGCTTCTCTCACTTATGTGTGTGCTCTCTCTCTCTCTCGCTCTCTCTCTCTTTCTCTCTCTCTTTTTCTTTGTCTAATATATCAAACTCAAAAGAAACAGGGTCCTAAGGAAACATATTTCCTATGCATTCTGTGCCCCCTTGTAGTTTTTCAGTGGCTTCATAGTGGTGATATGAGACTCTACTTGTATAGACTTAATTGGAATAAGTAATAATTTATCTTAGTTTTATATCCTCTTTTATTCTATTTATTTCCCTTTAATATGTTTTGGAGGCTATAAAACTTGAGGATGAGTAGCTAGGGGTTAGAGCCAAGTGAACTGCACATGGCTGCTTAATAAACCTCCATGCCCTGTCAATGCACTCCTGGCCTGAGATGCTGCCTCCCATGCTCATTCTCTTCTGGTCTACCAGAAGCATAGCATTTGGTGAGTATTTTCTGAAATTCTTATTCTCAGAGACGTTTCAGAACACCAAAACTAGCCCATCCTGGCAATGAGCATTTCCATGGGTACACTTATACAGTAACTTTAAATAAATTATTTAAAAATTTATTTTAAATCCCATGGACAAAGTTGGGCATTTGCCATTAGTAGAACTCACCAAGCCATCAAACGAGATTGCAGCTTTTTTTTTTCTTTTCCCTGAGTGAGCGGACCATGGGCCAGGTGGGTGACTCGGTATCCAGAAACAGTAAAAACAATTCTTAATAGTATCTACATTACTGAAGAGAATAACTAAAACTTTTCAGCTCCCCCTACTTCATTTGTATTATTTTCAACTTACTTTTACTTGAGTTTCTTAACAGAATAATTCAGCTCTTATAAAAAAAAATTAATACTACCTAGCATTGATTCAATTATTTTTTTTCTTAACAACATAGCTTGTTAGCTATTTTATTTTGGTAGCGTCTCACCAAAGGAAATTGCGTAAAAAATATACTGTTTCTTAATGCCTACCATGCTGATTCGTATCAGCAATACATGTGTTCTTTAGATGTTCTTCACGGCTGGAGAAGAGGATTGCATGGCAGCCAGGGACAAAGTGCCATATGGCTGAGATAAGGTGAATGTTGATAAAGGCACGTGAGTGGTGGGAGGGGAGATGTCATAGCTTGTCAGTCTTTATCCCTAGAGGAAGCTCTGGTGACAGGGGAATGATTGAAATGGCACATTTGGGGTCCCTGGGCATTGAGAAGGGATAAATAATGACTAACAATTCAATGACATAAACTCAAGGGAAAGATGGAAACAAAGGGACAGAGTAGAAGTGGAGCTTTCCTACAGTTGGTGAAAGATGCCAGGAAGAGACATTGATGAGAGAGATGATTAAAGGTGGCCTCACAAAGCCTTGAATAGTGACAGATGGGAAACGTACAGTGATTAGTAAGAAAATACAGAGAGAAAAGAGACCTGAAATGAAGTACAGGCTTGCTGAAATAGACATGTGGGATAACAAAAAAGAATGAATTTTCTCTGTAACCTGAGAAAGGAAATAGGGAGAGATATTGAGCTGATCAACTCCTATCCTTGCATGGCAGAAGCACCCTTGTCCCCAACTCACTTGAACTATCAGATTTAGCCCAAATCCTTCCCAAAGCCTTTCCAGTAGGGATCCTAGATTTCCAGCCAGATATCATGAAGCTGGTCCAGCAGAAGCTGACTTTCTGCTTTCCAGATCTGAAGACAGATACATAACAATAAACATTCACTGAGTGTGTATCATATGCCAGGTACTGTGAGCAGCCCTTAAATCCAGTTTACATCATCAGTGAATTGGGTCAGTTTTCAAATGTAGAGTGTACAGCTCAGAGAAGCCAAATAGCTTGGGGTTCCAACCCCATCTATTTAATTGCAATATTCTAGTTGAATCCACTTGTTTACAAAAAGGTTGGACTAACCACCTTCTCAACCTGCTTGAGGTCTGCTCCATTTGAATAAACCCTTTTAAAAAGCACTTTCTTAAATAAAGTGAAAATAAAGAATATAATTGGTTCACACATGTATAGGTTGGCCCGTTTCATTTACCAGATATTATTTTCCTATCATTCTGTCTTTTGAAAAACTTTAAACTCTGAGAGATATAGTAATCTCTGCTGACATGATAATATCTTCTAGAATTTTTTTTTTCATCTTATATCTTTGTATGGCCATAGGTAATCCTTCTTACATGCAACCTTGTCCTCACAATTCTCTTTGATAGAGAATTGGTTTGGGGATAAGAATCACACTTCAAGTAACAGATTCCCAGATTCTTTTATGGATGCATTAGTCAGCTCAAACTTCTCAGGCTTCTGCTCTGCTTCTTAATGAAAGCATTATTTTTCTTAGAAATTATTCCTATATGAACACATCTTCTACATTTTTTGGCACATAGTTGGATTTTAGGAACCTGTTCCCCTCTCATTTGGTCTGAAATGAAGTAGTCTCATCATAAATCTACATTCCTTTGGAACCTGTCTCAGAGTTCAGCTTTTTAATCTACTTTGTCATTTATTAGCAGAGTAATAGTGATTAGCATGGCCAGCTTGTAGTAATAGCTCAGTCCCCTCCTAGTACATAATCTCAGATACCTATTTTTAAGCTTTCTGAGAGGGAATTTTTTAGTCAAAGTCTTAACATTATAAATTTCACACTTTTCCAGTGCCTTTCATTTAACTAACACTATAAGAATGCATTGGATGCCTAGGATGTCACTAAACATATGCTACTAGATTTGGGGATTAGATTGGTGAACAGTGTAGACTTTGCTTCTACTCTTACAGAAAATACAATTTGGTATAGAATTAAAAAAAAAAATGACTAGACCATTAGAATTCAGTATACAAAGTTTCCAGAGGGGACCTTTTCTATTCCTGTGAAAGTCCAGAATGAGGGGCTCCTAAGCCAGGGTGGGAATCAGTGAAGTGACACCTGAGCAGAAGGTTGAAGGAGAAGCCCAGGTCAGGGCGGCAGAGCAGTTGGAGGGAGATATTCCCTCCAGGTTGCTGTACACAAAAGTAGCAGAGGTGAAAGCATGAGATCTTCATGGAACCAATTAAGGTCAATGACCCCAGAGACCTTCCTCTGTGCCCTTCTCAGGCTTACAGTTACCCACGACAACTGAGAACTTAGAACTGGGATGGAAGAAGCAATGTGAGAGGTAGAAGAGATAGGTCCTTGTCGGTGAAGATGGGGGGGACAATCACCAATGGCTGAGCTGGCTTCCGGCTCTGGCCTTGAGACGTGGATTTAAAAAGGCCTTCATGCAGGGCACCTGGGTGGCTCAGTGGGTTAAAGCCTCTGCCTTCAGTTCTGGTCCTGATCTCAGGGTCACAGGATCAAGGCCTGCATCAGGCTTTCTGCTCAGCAAGGAGCCTGCTTCTGCCTTCTCTCTACCTGCCTCTCTGCCTACTCATGATCTCTCACTCTCTGTCAAATAAATAGATAAAAATATTTTAAAAAATTGGAGCCCCTGGGTGGCTCAGTGGGTTAAGCCTCTGCCTTCAGCTCAGGTCGTGATCTTAGGGTCCTGGGATCAAGCTCCGCATTGGGCTCTCTGCTCGGCGGGGAGCCTGCTCCCCCCACCCTGCCTGCTTCTCTGTCTACTTGTGATCTCAGCCAAATAAATAAATAAAATCTTTAAAAAATATATTTAAAAAAATAAAATAAATAAAAAGACCTTCATGCAGTTTCTTACACATAGTAATCCCTCCATTAATATTGAATGGACTAATGATTGGATACCTGAAATGATTTACCAAAGAAAATGCAAAAATGTATGATCCAATTCCACAGCACTACTACTATGCTAGTCTGTAAAATGATAAATTAAATAGGTTTCTGGGGATGGATTAGAAATGGTTTAGGGAGAAAGCGTGTTGTGATTTCTAAAACAATCACCCTACTGAAAATTTAGGATGGAATTAGTTTATAAATAAGAGACTATCTCAGACTTAGTAATTGTCTTACATGTATACACCTATGTTCTTAGGGAAAAAGCCAGAGTTTAAAAATGATTTTTTTATGGAGGGGGTGCACTGTTTTTGGAAATACTACAATACCAGGTCCATGTGTGGAGTAGAGAGAGCAAACTCCTCTTCCATCTCCCCGATCCAAATATCCATTGAATATATTGCCCTCAGTTAGAGGACGTATCAGATATTAAACTGATAAGAACAGATGCTATACTTGATCTTCACTAAAATGCACAGAAGCAATTAAAAATAATTCTTCAAATCAAGCATAACAGTAGAAACTTGATAGACATTCAATAAATATTGATTATTCCATTTTAGAGACTAACCCAATAAATTCTTTTATGTAAAGATTAAGATTTAATGAAATATGGAGATCATTAACTTCCATCTCATATTAATTTAAAATTAAAAAGTCATTTCAAATCATTATTTTTTAAAATTCACATTTCTTTGTTTTACTAAAGTTCTCAATATACTGACTAGAAAACCATGATTCTTTGAATATTGAAAATAATATGAAACCTTAGAAAAAATTGTCATTCTCTATAATTTCAACCTTATATTGCTGAGCATCTTTCTGGCAAGTTTGCAAAATTACTTTGTGAAATATAAAAACTTTAAAGCAAAATGTAAATTTTATGTGCTTCTTCATTTGGACAATTAAAAACTAGAGTTTGAGGTCAAGGAAACAATGATAAGAAAAAAATGCAAAAGGAAAAGAAATAATATTTGCCCCAAGAACAATTAAATGTTCCTTTAATTTCCTTAATGTTACCCATTTATATTTTACACAAATCTTCAGGCTAATAAGGAGATGATGTGAATAAAACATCTAGTTGATATGGTGGCTACATTTATAGGTATTTTCATTAATAATATGGGGAATGACAAGAAAGTAAGCCTATTGCTTGTTTGATATTAATAAAAATTAAATGTTTTTGTGAATACATCTAATCATAATTCATGTGCCTCATAGGGAGTAGAGGTCAGGCAGTTAATAAGGTTAAGGAAAAATTAATATCTGTAAACATATAGTAAAATTCTAAGAGAAACAAATTTTCTGGTATCTAGGCAGACATGGCTTTATAGAAAAATTAACCCAATAATGTAATTGTTACCAAGGCTATTGCACTGCCATCATTAAATAGTAGTAATAGTACTAGTAGTAGTAGTAGGGACAAGGAACTTAGAAACCAAAATTTCAAAACTATTCTTTGAATTTCTATTATTTTCAGAAATCACTTCCTTTTTCTGGATTTTATTGTGATAATTTTCTTTGATAAAGAGATTCTTCTAAATAAATTTTTTAAAAAAGACTCTGTTATAGTATGGTAAATTCGCCTCCTCTTCTCCATGACCACAGATAAAGAAGCCGTAACCATGGCAACAGTAATGGGCCAGGGAGATTAGGGCCAGACTGGAGATTAGGTCTCCAAGAGCAAAGAAAAAAGTCCTGATTAGTTCCTTATTGAGACCTTCTGTGGAGACGAGTAACTGTAGAGAGAAAGCATGGAGGATTAGTAAGAACAAAATTAATTCCTTGTATAAAGAAAGAAGCCATCCCTTTGTTAAAAAATGTGTCCATTCCTTTTCATACGAGGACTGTTTAAATTGAGGTAAAAGGGTCTATGATTAATTCTATTCTGAGCTTTATCTGTGTCATCTGCGTCTAGACTGGCTCTGTGAGAAGGCACTTCTGGAAGCCTGAGGAGAAAAGCATCCTTGCGCAGACTCCCATTGCTCTCCCTCTTGGCAGCCTCTGAATAGGTGGGGAAACCACCTCATTTTTGATGTGATACCATCTCTAAGTGAGGTGCATTTTGGGAAAAAGGAATTGAATTTTTTTTTCCTGTTCTTTTAAAACTAATTTGTCTAACTTCTTGAGAACTCTCAAAAGATTTATACAGGTCATCCTGGATCATGTTTTGTTTTTTAGAAAATCTTTTGTTTAAAAAAAAAATCTAGTAATAATCCCATTTGCTTTAAACTGGCAAGATGTATAGGGTTTACATTTTGAGAAAATGAGCTATGATTTTGCCAGGATGCATGGATAACGAGGTTACTTGGGGTGTTTTAGATGATAAATTTATAAACCTGAGAATGGTCAGATGGCATGAATATTACTCATATTAAAGGATTTTGTGAAATTAACCTCTAAAAAGACTGCCCTTTTTCAAACTTCAGTTGACAGTGTAAGAAAATGTCACATCCTGGCCAACCCTAGATACTAACATTCTTTAAAAGTCTTGCTACTCTGACAGATTTTTTTTTAATACACTTTATTCTGACAGACTGTTTAGATTTTATTTTAATGCACTTTATTATTTTTTTTTTTTACTGTCAGGTTGAACCCTAATTTCAGATAAGATTCTTTATTTTTTATTCATTTTGGATTTGTTTTTAAATATTATAGATCTTAACTATCATGTTAGATATTTTACAAACACTTTAGGTTATTCTTTCCCGAGGAAATAGCACTAGACTAAGTGAAGGGGAACAGCAGGAGTTAGGTGGACAAGATGGGTCTGTTAGCGTGGGAGCTGCTGTGGGAAGGCTTCAGGGAATCACCAGTGGATCCACATGGGGAGAGCCTGCTTAGTGCAAGCAGCAAAAAGCCAGGGAGCCTCAGATCCTCTTGTCATTCACAGGTGTGATGATTAGGTGGCATTTTCCTCCCTCAAACCTTATTATGAACTCAGTACATCCCCCATCTGTGGGGCAGTGATGGGGGATGGTGAGGAGAAAATCCAAGAAACCTCCATGTGAGCTTCAGGAGGAATGCCGTCATCTATTTTTTGCCATTGACTTCTCCATACCTAGAAGGGCTGGCATTAGATAAGCACTCTATGAGTATTTTTTTTTTTTTTTTTTTTTTTTTTTTGATGAGTGGAGCTAATGGATGCTGCTTATTGTGGAAACTTTGCAAGCCTTTCCCCAAAGTGGTATTTTTCTGGCAAGAGGAACACACTAGGCTGTTATGCAGGATGGCCCTCGGAATCACCCTCAATCGGTGGTGGAGGAGTAGTGGATAAATACCTTAGTGTGCTTCTTTCAAGACAGTTAACCTAGAGGCCAGTGCCACCTTGTCCCGCAGAGCCCCACATGGAGCTGCCATCCAGTTCCCCACAGTGCTAACTGCCAGATAAGTCACGTTTTCTAGCTTTCACTCCCTGCCGTCTCACTCCCCAGCTTGCTTGGATCACTTCCAAATTAACTCTTTGTGCTTCAATCTGTGTCTTAAGCCTCTTTGTGGAGGAAGCCGAACTATGAAAAGGGATAAACAGGAGCCAGGCCTGTCGACCCATTTCCAAGTTTGGTGATTCCCTGAGGTAAAGAACAGACACTGAGGAAAAATAAATAGTAGATTAATATGACCAGATGTGTCTTTTTATAAGCTTATTCAGAATGCTGTCTGTACACAGAGTACATTTGAGGGAGATGAGTAGAAGGAAAGCAGAGGAGCTGGAGAAAGCAGAGATAACTGTGCTTATCACAGTTGATAATGTAGTGGTAGAATGATGATGTAGTGGTAGAGCTAACATGGGGTAGGTTTACCAGATGTCCGGGGTTGGAGGACTTCTAGAAAGGTTGAGTGAGAGAGAGAGTCAGGAGTAGGAGATACCTTTTGCATTTCTGGGCTATACAGTTGTGAGGAAGGTGTAGATACAACTGAATTGAGCAACCCAAGTGGAGAAGTACACTGAGTGGACAGTGAAGGGGGTGGGGAAGATAAATTCACATAGCTGTACTAGTATGAGATGTCCATGGTGTGTGGAACTACAGGTTTTTGTCAGGAGGCTCAATATCACCCACATTTTTGAGACAGATGCTACATATCCAGGCATCAGTCTTCTCCCTCTGCTCACCACTATGCCACATAAGATTGACTAACTTGCTGCTAATCCACCATTTGTTTCAAATACTGGGTTGACCAAAAAATCAAGGGGAAATTTTACCTATAAAGAAGTAGGCTAAGAAGATATGGAGCCAGAAACAACTGTGAAAGATTTCTGTAGTTCTTTAAAACTTCTTTCTCTCTATATAGGGTATGTATTGTCAATTGATAATGTTTCTGGAACCATTAGGAAGTAATACAGCCCCCCTGACCCCAGTGGATCTTCCTGCTAACAGGAGTGTAGTGCACAGTAGGAATAGTGACTCAGCCAGCCCCTGGAGAAAGTGAATGCAAGGACGAATCCTCATTTTGGTAAGAACTAGAGAAAATGTCCCATAAAAGCCAGTTTGAAGATTAAATGTAGGCAAATGAGTCCTTGTGATTTGGGGCTAGAAATCACCTGTCAAAATGAAACATATGTTTCCTACCCTTGGGAACCTGAAAAAATAAGAAGATGAATTATGAATATACACATTTAATAGAAAATTTCATTATAGATTGTAAATGCCCCAAATATTTTTTAAAAAATGGGTTCTTCAATGTGGATGATTTATTCCTGTGAATAACAATTCTTAAATTTTGCCATACATGCAAAGATACTCTACAAGTATAGAACATTTGTGTATCTTTAGGTCTGGTAGAATTTTTTTCTGTCAGTTCCTTTCTAGCAGGTCGTCTGTAAGAACTCTTTCTGCTCTTGGTTAGCTTCTATCAACTTTGGTTTCTTGTTACTTTAAATTGTATCTAAAACAGGGTAAACAGGCTCAGCGTGGAATAAGGCTTTACAGTAACTGCTTGGTTACCTGAGGCATTTATCCATGGCTATGTTTCTCTGTGTCATGCCTAAACAGAACATTTTACTTGTTACAGATCCCATGAGTAATGTATGCAAGAGAGTCATATATGTTATTAATTTGCCACCTTTCATAAGGTCCAAGAAATTCTAATATATCTTTGATTCCATTCACAGTTTGCTTTCCCTTGTTTTTCTTCCTTCCTTTAGAATGGACCATTCTATGTTTGCTAATAGATTGGTTTTGCCTTCCTGCACATTTCCCATCTATGGCACCAACACCTCTCTCACAGCCTCCTCTTCTTCTTCCCTAGCTATCCCAAGCTCCAATGTCCTTCCTTCCGCTCCCAGAGATGTGGTCCCCGTGTTGGTTTCCAGTCGGTTTGTCCGTCTCAGCTGGCGTCCACCTGCAGAAGCAAAAGGGAACATTCAGACCTTCACAGTCTTTTTCTCCAGAGAAGGTGACAACAGGTAAGTGCCACCAGTACATAATCTGCCATCTCTTTATATGTCTACTGTGGCATAAAGGCACCTGCAGGGGATCTTTAGCAGCGGCATTGGAGACCATGTGGAATCAGCTCTGCCCATCGCTCATCTGTAAGCGAAGACAATATATCTCCGTGGACTATGTGTGTTTTTTTAAAGTGGAATTGTTTATAGAATAAAATAAAGTCTTTGATAATAAACTTCCTTTAAAAGAGACAAGCATGTGAATATTTAATAATCAGGTATTTTTAATTTTTTTTTATTTTTAAAGTGCTAAGCGGAGAACAGAATTAGGCTGTATATTAACAGAGCAGGATATGAAAGAACCACAGTAGCCAGAGTGCCCTTGATATCATGTGAGCTCAAGAAAACTGCACAAGATGGGATTGGGAGGGAGACAAACCATAAGTGACTCTTAATCTCACAAAACAAACTGAGGGTTGCCGGGGGGAGGGGGTTTGGGAGAAGGGGGTGGGATTATGGACATTGGGGAGGGTATGTGCTTTGGTGAATGCTGTGAAGTGTGTAAACCTGGTGATTCACAGACCTGTACCCCTGGGGATAAAAATATATGTTTATAAAAAATAAAAAATTAAAAAAAAAATTAACCAGAATAGTGGGAATGAGTTGAAAATAAAAAAGTTTTCCTATGAAAAAAAAAAAAAAAGAAAACTGCATAACTTCTTTGAACCTGACTTTACTGTATAATAAAAAGTGAATAATAATGCTTAACTCTCAAAGTTTTTGTTAGGATTAAATTAGGTTGCATATGTAAAGATCATACCAGAGTATCTAATATTTGGTAGAAATTATTGTTTCTCTCCCTTTTTAAAACTATTTTATTTATTTATTATTTTAGAGAGAGAGAGCTTGGGAGGAGGACCAGAGGGAGAGGGAGAGGGAGAGAGAGAATATCAAGCAGACTCCATGCTGAGTGTGGAACCTGAAACAGGGCTGGATCTCAGAACCCTGAGATCATGACCTGAGTCAGACACTTAACCTGCTGAGCCAACCGGGAGCCCCATGTTGTTCCTCTTTTTACTTGTCACTTATAGACAAGAGTATTTTGTATATGTCTAGTTTCAAGATCACAATCCATTATTCTTGATTTTTCTCAACACTTTCTCTTTGAAATGTTTCATGATTTTAAGACTTTGAAGTTTGATTTGTAAGTCTAACATAGATGTTGGGTAAATTCCAATTTCTTCTATAAGAATAAATGGTGAGGGCCCCTAAGTGGCACAGTCAGTTAGACATCTGAGCCTTGGTTTCAGCTCAGGTTGTGATCTCAGGGTTATGATATTGAGCCCCACATCACACTCTATGCTCAGCTCAGAGTCTGCTTAAGATTTTCCCTCTCCCTCTGCCGCTGCCCCTGCCTGTCTCTCAAATAAATAAAAATTTAATAAAAACATAATTTAATAAAAGAAGAAACTGTGAAATACCTATTTTATTTCTTTAAATGTATTAACTTATTTTGTATTCCATGGTTGATTATTCTAGTATCTATAGTCTTTGAGAGTCTAGTTCAATGATTTGTTTCTGCTGAATTTTACTCATAATGGCTTGTTTGTTTTCATAAATGGGTGATTCTTGATTGTTAACTCTAATCCTAATTTCTCTGAGGGAGATTTTTGTGACCAAGTATTACAGAACAATCTTGGGAGAATGCGCTTTACCAAAATGAGACCATGTTAAACCAGAATTTTGTTAAGATTTATTTGGTCCATACCAGTCTCATGTTGATATTTTATTGAACATGAGAAAGACCACTAAGTATGATAACATTTTTTTCCTGCCATTTTTAACATATCAACTCACACAGGTAAATACAGACTTGTGGAAAGGAATTCTCAGATTTTTTTGTTGTTGTTCTATTTCCAATTAAGCTAAGACTGGGATCATATGTTCACCTGTTCTCTCAGGAGCCTAATTTCATTTTCTAGTTCACCCACTGAGGTTTGCTCTTTTAGGATCCTGGCTGATGCGAGGTTCTCTAATCAGACTGTACACCCTTCTTTATCTGCAAGCTTCATTTCCTATTCTCTTCTCCTACCGGTTCTAAAACTCCTCGCTCCAGACTTCTATTGAGAGGCACATACCCTCAGGCAAATACCTGCGCCACAGTCTGCTTTCTCACTATGATAATTCTCTTATTTTGCTGCCAATATATTACAGATAAAAACCGCCTTTTTAAATAAAAAAGATTTTTAATAATTTGCCCAGCATTTTAGATGTGCCATAACAGAAGAGTTTTTCATGTAATACCTAGTAGCCATATCGTTTGAAATGACATTTGGAAATATTTATTTTAATGCCTGTAAGATTGGTATCATTATTATATATAATTATTGACAGTTGAGCAAGTATATTTGAATATGTTCAGTGTTTAGGAAATCTTATTTAAGATTAAAGCATAGGGGTACCTGAGTGGCTCAGTTGGTTAAGTGCCTGACTTTGACTCAGGTCATGATCCCAGGGTCCTGGGATCCAGCCCCACATCAGGTGCCCTGCTCAGCAGTGAGTTTGCTTCTCCCATTCCCTCACCCCGCTACTCTGCCTGTTTGTGCCCTCTCTCTGTGTCAAATAAATAAATAAAATCTTTTCTTTTTAACGATTAAAGCATAAAGCCACTCTGTGAACATTCCACTTAAAAGGAATCATTCACCGAGACTAATATTACACTGTATGTTAACTAACTGAAATTTAAATAAAAACTTTAAAAAAATAAGGAATCAGAAAAGCAAGGCATGCGGCTTTCTTAATAGACCTTTCCATTCTATTCCTTGGGCTTTTTTTTAACTTTCTATCCTCCTCATCAACATTTAGTTTTTCTGTGTCCCAAATTTAAGGCAGTCAAAGAGATCTGCCCAGTTTTCTTCAGAGAAACACTATGTTGCCAAATCCTCAAATTCTGTAGAGAACAACACCTATTTACAAATGTACTCTGCAAACCTACTCTGTGTCTCACACAAGGTTGGAATGTCATCATTATGCTCCTCAAGAGGTGAGGATTTGGGTAAGGCAACTAGGATGTGCATGAACATTGGTCTGCTGATATGGTTAAATCCTGAGATCCACATCTTTTCTTCCCTATTAAATTGCCTCTTATCTAGAACCAGTCTAAAATGGATTCCCCTTGGTAGGCAGGGGTTTCTGGGATGTGGCAGCTTCTTCTTTCATCCTTCCAATGCAGACTGCATTCACTTTCTGTAAAGTTTGCCAGCCAAGGGAAATGTGATCTGCTTGACGGATCTACATAGATGTTGTATTTTGGGGGTTGGTGACAGCATGGGAGAAGTAGAAAGGGAAAGTGAAAAAGAAAGTAACAGAAGTAGAAGGAAAGACAGAAATGGCAGGTGGCCCAGTGAGACCCACTTGTTCACAGGGCTGAGTTCACACATCCTGGCTTTCACCATCCATTCTTCTGTAGAAGAACAAAGTAGACTGCTGTCCCAGGTATTCCGGTGCCAATTGAGTTATCAGTAGAAAGTGTGTGGGGAGAAGCCAGGATTCAAGTGTGAGGCTTCATATAGTGTCTCCAATGTGTGAGTGCTCTAAACTCATAGTGATCCTTAAGAACCCCTCAGGATTCAAAAAGCTCAATACAGCTTGGGCTGACCAGAGTGGTCTTTAGTGCAGTACGATAAGCAGAAGGGATAGTACAACTTCGTTCATGCTGTGTCTCAAAATGCTTCCCTCTCTAGTCCACAGCAATAAAGTATGTCATATTTAAGTTTCTTTTTTCTTTCATAATTTGACCTGACTTTAAAATGAAAGAAATAAACATGAGTACACAGATAGCCTGTGTTCCCTAAGATCACTCATTACCACAAAGAAGCAGGCATTCATTTTAGTCTCATCTGCAGCTCTTTAACTCTGTGACCTTATCATGAGCCTGATAGTCTTTGGATTTCAGTGTATGCAGCTAAGAAAACTGGAGGTAGTAATTCTTGCCCAACTATCTTCATGCAGTCGTATGAACTTCCTGGAGCCACCTTAAATTTACCCTGCCCCAAACCATCCTATCTCCTCCTTAAATATATTTTCCTCTCTTTTCTTGGTGTATGTTAGTACCTTCCATCCTGTGGACCAAACAAAAAACCCAAGTCATATTTTACTCACCCCAGCCTCTCGACTCTGCCATTAGTCATTGTGTCCTGTCAAGTCTACCTTGGCCACAGCTCAGCTCTGCCCCTTTATTCTGTCATCTCCATCATCACCGATCAGATCTCTGACAAAGCTTCTTGCCTTCTAATCCATCCTCCTCATTGTCTCTAGTTATTGTCCTGAAATACAGTTAGGATCACTCCCTCTGTTGTGAAAAAAGTGTGAATGTTCTCAAATTTAGGTATGATAAAATTTCTGTATAAAGACATGCCCATAATAACTGAAAAAGTCTTTTGAATGGAAGTCTATATCCAATCTATACATAGGTAGAGTGTGATTCCTATGACCTATCATGGTTAAACCTTAGCCTAAACGGCTGGATTTGAAAAAGGTACTACTGTTTTATTAGATGTGTAACTTGGGGCATTTAGATATGGGAAAGATGGAAATAAGATCTCTCTGGTGTGACGGATAGAGGGAAGATGAATTATGCCTCTCTGAATTGCTATGAGAACTAATTGGAGGAATTGAAGCAAAGCATCCAGGGAAGTCACAACATAGGGCAGAATGGAAGGGCTCAAAATAGTGTGCACTCAGAGACAATATGGGAAAGAAGCTGAAAATAAGGCTCAAATGTGGTAATCATCATCATCTGACTTACCTACCCAATGTGTCTTTCAGCATATAATTTGTCTCCTCAAATTTCTATAAAAAATGCCCATACTCTTAACAAATAAGGCCAAACTTTCACTTATGCACTGGATCTCATCCTTTTTTAAGCAAAAGAATAAAACTTCAGTGATTCCATTTCTCCCCTCATTATCAATGTTTTTCAGTCTTGTGGATCATGTCTGTCAACATACAGGCGTGCAGTTGTATTTTCCATCTCAACGAATTTTCCCTCAATCCCATTTCTCCCTCCTCTAGCACTCTATTCTGTGTTCCCTTGCATAACAAATCCCCTTGAGTTGTCTAACTTCACCCCAATACCTTACCTAATATTTTAATCGTGATTCTGTCCCTAATTTCAAGCAACTGTTCTTATCTAGGTTTACCAGTGGCTTCCATGTTGCTAAACTCAATAGTCAATTCTCCGTCCTCACATTACTTGGGCAGTAAGCAAATTTTGTCATATTTGATCACTTCCTTTTTTGTGACACTTATCATTCTCTTGGGTTCTATTACACAGACTTTCCTGATTCTACTCTAATCCCTCTGGCCACTCATTTTTAGCTTCTACTTTTTACTTCAAATCCCCCCTGGCCTGTGAATATTAGATTGCCCCAGGGCTCAGGCTTTGAAGATCTCTTTTTATCCAGTTTGTAACTTTATATTTTGTCAGTATGCTGATGTCTTCCAAGTTTGTAGCTCTGGTCTTGACATTTTACCTGCATATATCCATATATATATATATATCAAATATCCAGATTCTGTCTTGGTTTCTTAACTTTTGATTTCTTATGAGCATCTACAACTTATCAGCAAAACCAAATACTTGTTTTCCTTCAACCTGCCTCTGAATACTTTATTATTACAGAGATTGCTCTGTCTCAATGAAATCTACATATTTCTCATCACTCAGGCCAAAATCCTTGGAGTAATTGTTAATTCTTTTCTTTTTCTTATATCCTATAACCAAAAACATCATCAAGTCTTAGCAGCAATATCAAAATATATCCTAAATCCTGGAAACAATATAATACTTGGTATTTGTTATAAAATAATACTGAAGATTTTCAGTTTTGAGCTGAGTGATAGGAATAAAGTGGTACATCCTCTCATTCTGTCTAGTTGTGTGTGGCTTACAATTTTCCATGATAAAAAAATAAAGCCAAGTAAGTAAATAAAAATAAAACATATACAGAATCTTACCACTTCTTGCCCCTTTATATTACCATCAAGTCTCATCTGAACTATTGCAATAACCTTTCAAGGCTGTTCTCTCCACAGCAACAAGAATAAATCCTTTAAAACATACCTTAGATCCTGTTATCCTCCTGCTACAAAACCCTCCAGTGACTTCTATCTCATACAGAGACTAAGCAGATATCCTTCCAGACCTGGTCCCTTGTCACCTTCCTAGTCTCATCACTTATTCTTACCATTTATCCATTTTCTCACTTCTCTCCAGTCTCACTGGCTTCCTTGTGTTTCCAAAATATACCAAGAACCCTCCTCCCTCAAGTTTTTGCACTTGCTGATCAACCTGTTCCTCCCCTTGGTATCTACGTGGATCATTCTGTAACTTACACTGAGTCTTTGATGAGTGGCACTTTCTGCTGGATGCCTTAACCTGACCTCTATCATTCCCGATGCCCTTTTTCATTCATATTTTTTCCATGGCTTTATCACCCTGTACTTACTGTTTCCTCAATCCCCTTTCTTGGTGCCAGAATATAAGCTTCATGTGGGCAGGGCTGTTCTTATCTCCTTTCTTCCCTGAGCTATTCTTAGCACCTAGAGCAATCTGGAATCCATAATAAACACTCACAAACTATTTGTTGAATTGAAGCCCCAACTGAAATGTCAACTACTATAGGAATCTCTCCACAGTCCTCCAACTCAGAAGTCTTTTTTCCTTTATCCCCCCCTTATGCTTTGATTACGATTATATTATTCCTACCTTCTGGCCAATTTTGTGTGTGTTTGAGTACATGCATGTTTCCATTCCTGATGATGGAAACTAGATCTTATTTATAATTCCATACCCAAGTGTCTAGTATCATGAATTCTGTAGACATTCATTGATTGGAACTAGTAGGAATCAAGTGGCAGAGAGACAGATGTGGTATTCCTAATAGGTAGTTCCTTAACCAATAAAACAAATTGTGTTACTGAGGAGGATGAATAAACTGACTGGAGTTCAATAAAAACTTTTTTAATTGAGAAAAAATAAAAGTTGATTTTTGAGATTTGATTCCAATATCCCTGTTCATTTTCTGGCTCTCAACTAGAGCAAATATACGCCATATGTCTCTGAGCGGCTAGCTGTGATGCTCATTTGCTCATACAGCTTTATGTAGCTCCTTAACACAATAGCTTTTTAAAAGGTAGTGGATTTAACATTTGCCTCAGACTAGTAATGACTTTGTCAGGCAAATGACTCTAGCTCAGATTATCATTAATCTGTCTGACTGGTTAATGGTGTCAATAATGCAAGTGCCATAGTTAACATCTTTTTTTTTTTTCTATTTTATTTTGTTCAGCCCCTTGGGTGCTTTCATTTCATAAGTCAGGGAGTGGGATAAATTCCAAAACCTGAAAGTCAGACTTCCCAGCTATCCAGCTATCCCTTCCTTGTACCTAAAAATCATTGAATAGAAAGTGATCTTTGGAATCATAGTACAACTTTCTGCTACTTAAACATTTAGAAACTGATACTCAGAGGAGGAGTAAGTCTCACGCCAAAGGCCATAGAGTAAGCATTCATGATGAGAGAAAGTATTTATTGAATATTTACTGTGCCAGATGTCAGGGGAAGCATCTCTTACATAAATTGTCTTACTTCATCCTCACAATAAAACATTATCCACATGAGGCTTAAAGAAGACATTTTCTTCTCTGATACACAGCTAGTAAGTGGTAGAACCAGGATATGATGCAGGTGTTCTCAGTCACTGGACTGACTTGCTCCTCACAGATTAACCTGGAAGAGAATCAGAGTTTTTTTTTGTTTATTTTGTTTTTTGTATTTTCAGAATTATGACATGAATTCTTCCATAGACTTCTTTCCAGTAACTTTCTGACTTAATTGCTAAGTTGGTATGCGTCATTTCTTTAGCAATTATAGACACAGTAGCAAACTTTTTGGACATGTTTAGAACACTATACTTCCCATTTCATAATCTAAAGTCACTTATGGAGTGTGACACAGGGTAGCCAGAAGCCTAAGGTAATGTTGCTGTGGAATTGAACTTCATGGGTTTCAATCCTGGCTCAGAATTTTACTAGCTGTGTGGTTGTCGTGTGAGATAGATCCTTCATATGGGATAATAATCATAATTGACATGTAAGCCTAGGATGACTTCAGAAATCATTAGTGCCTAAAACATTTGTTTATTGCCTGGTGTTCCAAAAGCACTCCGTTCTTGTCAGCCAGTGCTATGTGCGGATGACTGTGTGTATTAGAAATGGAGAGCAATGAAATACAGGTGTATATGTACAGAGGACTTTATCACTTTATAAATGTTAGCCCATTTGATCCTCAGATAAGGCAGGTATGATAATTTCCATTTTACTGATCAGAATGCCTCACTCCGTTCAGAGAATCTGAAACAAAACAAAACAAAACAAAACAAAACAAAAAAAAAAAAAAAACACCACTGCTAAAAAGCTACACAACTAGTAAATATTGGAAGAAAGATTTAAATGCAAGGTTTCTAGTCCAGTGACCTTTCATGGTACCATACAAAGTAAAAGATATCCCCTAAAAGACATACATATAAAGTACTGTGGGAGTTCAGAAGAGAGAATTAAAACACTTTATGAGCATCATTCAATTTAATCCTCACAATAACCCTGTGAGGTAGGCAGATAAAGGACTGGTATCTTTACTTTGCAAATGAAGCAGGGAAGGTTCCAAGATAGCCCCTGACTTGCTCAAGGTCACATGCCTATTCTGCGGCAGGACAAAAGTGGGACTGGGCCTTCCAACTTGCAGCCCGGTATGCGTTACATTGCTTTGTGCTGCCTCAGAAAACCTCTGCTCCCTGCTCAGGATTAGAGGGCCGCCTTTGCGTGATTGACATGGAGGATTCATCTTAGAATTCATCGTGCATTACATTTCCAACACGGTGTTTACATCTTCCTTCCCCGCTCTTTAGTGCTGGGGCTGTGCAGCTGATGAAGCTCGTTATGAAGGGAGGGTGTTGTGAAGGAAAGAGAACAAGACTCAGAATCCAAAGCTCCACACTGTGGTCCTGGCTTACAGCCTGGCCAAGTTAGCCCCCCTTTCACTCTGCTTCTCTGTAAAAATGTAAAGCCCTGTCCTTTCTACCTCGAAATGTCCTTAGATCATTGAGTAAGAGAATAGTGATTTAATTCTTCCAATGGGCTTAATGTATACGGAAAAATAAAACATGCCCTCTATAAAAGCCATATACAAATGAATGACCCATTATTCACTCGTGAGTTGACTATGTGTCCGGCTCTGTGTTGAGAATAATACAGAAGCCAACAGCCTCTTTGGAGGCAGTTTAATAATGTCGGGAGGATCATTCCACTGAGGAATATATAACTACACACTGAATTAAGAGCTCTAAAGGAAAGGAATGTGCTTCTGTGAGAGAAGACATGTGTGCATAATGTGCTGGCCATAATCAGGTCTGTATTTTGAAAAGAGGACTGGAACTGCAGCGTGGAAGTTAGACCCCTGTGGTCATCCCGGTGGATGCAGGGAAACTATCTAGTCTATTGCAGAAGTCCGGGTGAGAGAGGATGGTGGATCAGTGGAGACGGAGCAGAGGAAATAATATTATTCTAGAGATATTTAAGAAGCAAAATTGATAGCAGCTGACAGATTGGCAGTCATGGTGAGACAACGGATGTTTGCAAGGATAGTTCCTAGTTTTCGGGCTTATTTAAATTGAAGGATGGGAGGGTAAGCCGCTGACATTAGGGTGCTGCAGAAGACCCAGGCTTGAGAATGAAGATCATAAATTCAGCTTCAGACAATTTTTTTTTTTTTTACATACATTCAAGTGGGAATGTAAGTAGGGCCTTTGGAATAAGGAACCTGGCTAGAGCTCAGAGAAGTTTGGGCCAGAAATATGTAAATATGTCAGTATTTTGTCAGCATATGGATGGTAACTGCAGGTTTCAAAGGAGAAAATGGGTCAGCTCCCCAACCTCCCCCCCCCAAACTCCCCCCTCCAAAAAAGCAAGAAAAGGACGCAGAACTGAGTCATATTTATTAGGGACAGAGGCTAAAACTAAATAAAATTAACAATTTGAAACAAAAAGCTTTTTTTTTTCCATGAACGATAGGTTTTTTTTTAATGTTTTATTGCAGTAGCTACTTGTTACATAACTAGTCCCTTGAATGTTTACTAGATGCTAAAAATTTTAATTGAAAATTAAATTGAAAATTGAAAATTAAAATTTTGGGGACACCTGGGTGGCTCAGTTGGTTAAGCAGCTGCCTTCAGCTCAGGTCGTGATGCCAGCGTCCTAGGATCGAGTCCCACATCGGGCTCCTTGCACAGCAGGGAGCCTGCTTCTCCCTCTGCCTCTGCCTGCCATTTTGTCTGCCTGTGCTCACTCTCTCTCCCTCTCTCTCTGATAAATAAATAAAATCTTAAAAAAAAAAAAAGAAAATTAAAATTTTTTAAAAGTCTGTGCCTCAGACTATGCTTTTTAACAATTCAAGAAAAAAAGCAATTTTTAGCCAAAATTTAGTCAAAATACCTTTGACCAACTAAATGATCTCCATTTTCCATTATGCTTTAACTGTTGGCAAGTCACCTATGAACCCAGTTGTCCTTCAAGATAGCTCTTGATTTCAAACTCTATGACTCTAGGGTAATAAAGAATGTAGCGCTGGATAAGCTATTGCTGCTGTCATTTTGAGCCTTATTTTAGTAGACACCATATTTCAGTTTTGAAATCTTCTCATCATTGCACCATTTTTGTTGTCACTAAAAAAAATCAGAGTGAAAGCAGAGTACATAAAACGGGGATGCTAAAAATCTTTCCTTTAAAATTAACATAGTTCCTTCTCTATAAAGTACCATTACTGTAACTCACCCCCCTTTAAGCAACTAATTAGGTGTTTGATACCTCAAGACAACATTCGTTGCTCACCTCACAGCTGTAACTAAATGTTAATTCCCTGGTGCACTTGGGCAAGACAATATGTGTTTACTTAATTTGTATACTAGAGACATGTTGTTACAAATGATCCAGTAAGAAACAGTATCATGCTTAATCTTTAAAAGTCTACTTACTTCTGAAATGTAAATACAGAAGTGTTGAATTCAATTACACACACATCCGCACACAATTTTCTATTCCCAACAAAGACTATTAGATTAGAAAGGCTACTTTGAGTAGATCCCACTCTGTTTTCAAATGATGAAAGCGAAATATCTTCAGGAAGATGAAGTGGCATGCCAAAGGCCACCCAGCTAAGATGGGATAGAAAACTGGAATCAGATCCAGCGCTCTAAACATTGTGGAGATTACACTATGTGGAAATGGTATGCAGTTATTCTATGAACATTTTTGCATTTATTTACATATTCATTTAAAAATCTTTGAGCACCAGCAACATAGTCATGTTTATATTCAGTGGGTACATATGCTGAGTGAAAATGTGAGTGGAATATGGCTTTTCTTCTAAATTCACAACTGAGTGAAAGACAGGCATCCCTAGTAATACAATGTGATGTGTGCTACAAAAGATCTATAAACCAAAAGAGCAAAAGCATGAAAGAGAGTATTTAATGCTGCTGGAATCAGAGGACATGATAGTAGGAAAGCTTCAGTCAAGAGATTTTATTTGGATTGGGCTTGAGAAATGAACAAGCTTTTGCCAAACTGAGAAGGAACTGTAAGTCAGGAAACAGTAACTCCAGGATAATTGAAATAAAACAAAATAAAACCAAACTAATGAAAGGCAGAATGACAACAGACCAAGAAGTAGAGATGGATATGGCATTGTGGGGCAGGGTTAGTTGTTGTAGATAAGTGTGAAAATGTTTGAGCCTCATCTTGATGGTCTTCAGACCTTGTCACAAGGAGTTGAGATGTATTAACCATAGAATGGCAGCCAGCACAAAGTCTGGGGCATGGAGTTTACAGACTACAGATGTTAGAAGAGTATGCCCATCCATAATCAATAGAAGAAAGAACTGGGAAGATCAATGATCAAAAAAAAAAAAAAAAAAACCACCATCACCACCACCACCACCAACAAAAAACCAGAAAAAGCTATTATTCTAATACAATACATTGTAAGTACAAACCAGAGCAGGGCTGGATGTCAGGCACAGAAGAATACAGCCTAAGCGGAGTTAGGTCTTAATGCAACTTGTACAAGGATGCCTTCTATGATGCCATCTTGGACTTTGTGCCTCAGAATGTATCAGCACCTAAGACTTCACCATCTGATCTCAGAAAAGCAGCAGCATCCTCTTTATTAAGTCACAGAGTGTGGAGTTGCTTTTATTTATTTTTTTAAAGATTTTATTTATTTAGAGAGGGAGAGAAAGAGAGCAGTGGGAGGAGTAAAGGGGGAGGGAAAGGGACCAGCAGACTCCATGCTGAGCATGACCCCAGCAAGGGGCTCAGTCTCAGACCCTGAGATCCAGTTAAGTCAGACACTTAACTGAATGATCCACCTAGGCACCCCAAGAATATGTTTATAGAACATAGATAGTATTGTCTAAGAAATCTCTACCAGGTGATCTAAAGCACCTAAAGTTTTACTCCAGTAAACTCAAGTTTACAAGGAAGAAATTTCTCCTATTTGGAAACTCTTCTTGGTCTCCATGTAAGGGTCAAAGAAGGCAAGTGGCCCACAGTTGTGTTCAACCAGCAGAAGGAAACTGACTTTATTTATTTATTTATTTGTTTGTTTATTTATTATTCTTTGTGGATTTTCAGTTTATGGATTTATAGTGAATGGATTCTAGAAAGCACAGGTGACTTGTTCCCTTTAGTTCAGTCAACTAATTTTGAACCTGCCCAAGTCACGCACTACCCACTCAGAGTCCGGGGAAGGGAAGGGAAGTCATGAAGCCTTGTCTGACAATATATTCTGATGCCACAGACCATGCCTCTGAGCTCTGTGAATTTGAAGACATTATGTCTTCAGAGTCAGAGGAGAGAACTTCACCAAGAGACAGCTGGTCTGCGCCCCTGCTGCTTTTCCAAGGGTAGTTGGTACAATAAGAGGCAGAACAGCCCTCCCAGTCGTTGGGCAAACGCCTGACAGCTACTGGTCTCTGTTCTTCAGACCCTAGGGTGTTTACCTGCCCATTGACAGAGGAGCATGGACCAGAGTGCACAGAGAGAAAATCCTAATTACCAGTTGGTGCAAGTGAGGACTCTGGAGAGTATAACCACTTCAGGTGGCTGCCATTGGCTTATTGGGAGATGAGAGAAACACAGAGTAATACATTGCTCTTCCAAACTCAGGTGTGACTTACTTGTTGGGAAAAGATTTGTGATGTTTTATTTTTGAACTCTTAAAGCATGAAAGGAATGATCAAAAGCCTGCGAATCTCTGGGGCTTGAACCGTACAAATCTGTGAAGGACAACAGGCAGGAAATGCCCGTATCCCAGAATGCTTTAGTATGCCTCTAGCAGTTTGAAGACCACCCCCCATCCCCTTGTAGGACCCGAGGAAGTACCAGAGCAGCCTGGCAACAAAGCCCAGGCACTAGCAGTAAGGACACCACATTTCACAGGGCTGTTCAGCTACCCTGTGGGACACAGAGAACACCAATTCCTTCTCAGTTTGCTGTCAGTGAAGCCTCCACCTTTAAAAGTTGTTACTGTTTCCATTATTGGAACTTATTCAATACTTCTGGTTATGCCCACTTTTAAAATTTAACTTCTCTTGGAAAACAAAATTAATCTTACAAAAAATATTTTTAAAAAGTGAATTGTTTTAGGAGAGTAATGGAGCAGACCCATAGAGCTCAATGAAATCTATTGATATATTTTTTTATTTTATGATTGCACCTCTTAATTTCTCTCCTCAAATATATATATATATATAATTATAATAATAAAAATTACAACAATAACTATCACGTATATGAAACTCCATGTTGATTCCCAGGCAACCTGCCTCTTGCCTTATGTGGTTTATACAGTATCTCATTTAATTTTGGTTATTTTTTTCCTAATATTTTATTTATTTACTTGACAGACAGAGATCACAAGTAGGCAGAGAGACAGGCAGAGAGAGAGGAGGAAGTAGGCTCCCTGCCCAGCGGAGAGTCTGATGCAGGACTCTATCGCAGGACCCTGGGATCATGACCTGAGCTGAAGGCCGAGGCTTAGCCCACTGAGCCACCCAGGTGCCCCTCTCATTTAGTTTTTGAAAAACTCTGTGAGTTAAACATTTCATGGCCCCAATCAGCACCTGAGGAACCAGGCCCAGATAAATTAATAAGAAAGTCAAAACAACAATTCCAGACTTAAGAATGCTGAATGCACCCACAGCTTCCAAAGCATTTTGATGCAAACTCACTTTGATAAAATGAGCAGATTTCTGAAAAGAGGCACATAAATTTGAAATGTTTATATTAAATCATTGTTTTAAGCCACTAACCGCCTACACTGAAGAAAATAGTGGTCAGTCCAGGGCAGTACTAGCATGTGATGAGAGCAGAGGGGTAGAGTGGTGTTGACGGTATTTAAGAAAAAACACACTGTATTTGCTTAAATTGTATTTTTTTTTCCAGATTGCTACTGTTGAAGTATTTTCTAAAATTGTTTTGTTCAGTGTGCCTGGGTGGCTCAGTTGGTTGAGCGACTGCCTTCAGCTCAGGTCATGATCCTGGCGTCCGGGGATCTGGTCCCACATCAGGCTCCCTGCTCACCGAGAGTCTACTTCTTCCTCTGACCTTCCCCTTTTCATGTTCACTCTCTCTCTTTCTCTCTCTCTGTGTCTCTCTCTCTCCAATAAATAAATAAGAAATCTTTAAGAAAATGCTTTGTTCACATTTAATGTAATATGGAGGAAGCATCAATTGTTCATATAATGAATATACTTTTTTCTGGACTATTATTAATTTGGAATACTTTTTGGAGGCTGATAGAGATTATGGGTACCTAAAACTCCCTCCCTCATAATAAAATCCAGCATCTACTTTTATATCTGAGTGATATTTTCATTATATGATCTTGGACATTCTTACATGGGCTTACCCAAATTTTCTTGATTATTTTCTCTTTTCCTTTGAAGAACACTTGCTGAAGAGATTATGTCAGCATGTCCCAGAACACAGCTCATTTACCTCGGTTCTTTAGTAGTATATGAATAAAGTCAACTATGAAAGCTCTTTCCTCACAGATACCCAAGAAGTTTGGTATCTGACCTTCAATAACAACTATGTTGTCATGGATGGCTAGAAAAGATATCAGAGTGGGGGACAGATTCATCTCACAGTGGTTTCTGAATGCCTAGCATTCCTTCTACTCCTTTGGAAACTCAGGTCTTCTACCCAAAGTGCCCATGACCCAAATAGCCCCACAATTCTTTCCCTACAATTGTTGAGTGATATCAATACTGGGTTTAGAAGCTGAAGCCCCAGATTCTGTTTTTAGCTCTGCTATCCACTATGAGTCCTTTGGGGAAAAAAAAAAATGCTGTCTTCCAAATACCTTTGCATCTATAAAATGATGATAAAATCACCCTATCTATAAAAAAGGTCTGCATGATGAAATGTATCTAAAAGTTCTTCTGCTAAAGAGTAATAAGTAAGTTGCAAAAATCCATATATCCACAAGGCGTACAATCTGGATTATGAGCTTTCATTGTTTTTTTTTTCTTTTGTTTTGTTTTGTTTTCTCAAAGCAACTTGTTGGCCTAAATAATCTTAGGTGGATAGAATAGAGCAGTGTGGTATGTGGTATATGGGAGCATTATCTGATGTCTTACCCCTACCTACTTTCAGTTACTGTTAAATCCCACCCAGACTCTGCCCTATCCTCAGCCCCCACCATAAGTCACAGTTCAGCCTTGTAGCAACTTAAAAAGAGCACTCCTAAGGACTATCTAAACCTTAGGCTATATTAAGATTCACACAGGTTATTTGTTTGTTTGGTTGTTTTTTATTGTGGTAAATATATATAACACACAATATTTACAGTTTTAACCATTTTTAAGTAAGGAGTTCTGTGGTATCAAGTGCATTCAAAGACCTATCACCATTCTCTGTCTCCAGAACTTTTTCATCTTCTCCAATTAAAAATCTGTACCTGCTAAATAACTTCTTCCTCTCTCCCCCTAGACTCTGGTAACCACTCAGGGTATATATTTTAATTATTAGTAGTACTGGATAAAACAGCACTAACTGCATAACAAACAAAGCCTAATATTTATAATGACTCAAAACTGTTTGATTCTTTTTTTTTTCTCAGTTGAATAGTTTTATTAACATATAATGTATTATCTGCTTCAGGGGTACGGGTCTGTGAATCATCAGTCTTATACAATTCACAGCACTCACCATAGCACATACCCTCCCCAGTGTCCATAACCCAGCCACCCTATGCCTCCTCCAACACCTCCCAGCAACCCTCAATTTGCTTTGTGAGATTAAGAGTCTCTTATGGTTTCTCCTTGACTCCTCTGTCATCAATATATAACTGCCAACATAACCATGCTTGTCTCCCTCAAGCTCCTAGGTGAAGGAGGAGAACACAGAAGTAAACATGTTACTAGGCCAGGCCCGGAATCAGAACATGAGGAATTCACTCAGACTCACTGGGTAGACCGAGTCCCATGGCTTCATCTAGACCTCACAGTGGCTGGGAAATCCCATCAAGCATGTTAAGAAGAAAAATGGGTTTGATGATGAATCAACCAGTCTCTGTCATATCTGTCAAATTCACATTGCATACATGCCCAAGATTCACCATCAATGCCCTTAAAAGTTTGTTTTTATTTTTCTCTTTGGAAACTTGTTTGCCCTGAGACAAAACTAGGTTTCAAGTATCTCCCCAGACAAAATAAAACCAAATTGCAAAGTTAAAATGTGCATCCTATCCCACTAAGATGCAGGAGATACCATCTAGAAATAGAAACCTTAACAAACAATTGAGTAGCTCAGGAGTTCCTTCTTCACCCAAGTCAATTCTATGAAACCAAGGAGGATACAAATGTCTATAATCATGTGTATCTTTAAAGAACACTTTAGTAGCTATTGTTTCTTCTATGTTAGCATCTATATCGGGAGAGCTTGCCCTCTCCTAATATAGACTACCGGTTGCACCAGGATCAGCACATTAATTTGTTTGTGTGGAACAACTGAGGAAGGTTTTGGTTGGGAAATGGATTGGACACATGTAGATGTGGCTTGAAGAACAAGGCAAGTTGACATGTGTTGCAGTTTCTCCTCACGTAGAAAGGAACCCACCCTCCTTCACTAATTGCACTTAACTTAACCACAGGAGCTCAAGCTCTGTGCACAGCAGCACTTAGCATCTGTCTTTTCCTTCCCTACAATGAGAGAAAATGCATAAATGCATTTGTTGGCAACACTGACAAAGACCGATTTGTGGAATAATTGAGACCTTGATTTCTAGCATTAGCCGGATGTTTACGAAATGCATCTTCCTGTCTACATTCCAGATGTTTCTTCTTATTTTAATAGCTCTTTGTCATGAGTTTTGCATTCTGAATTGTAAAGTGTTGAGGGAAAAGACTTTCACTTGCAAGTTTCATGGCGATGGCATAAACTTGAGCTCCCCCCAAACCCTGCAGTATTTATGTGTGGGTCCTTCCAGTGTGCTTTTCACAATAAACCTCAGAGGCCTCAATTTATAGCAAAAACAGCATGAAATGGTCAGCAAACCTTGGTCCACCTCACTGCTTTGGCACATTAAATAAAAGTTTGGCTAAAAGCATTGATGTTAGAATAATCTTTCCCTGAAACTTTTACTTCCCAGGGAACGAGCATTGAATACATCCCAGCCTGGGTCCCTTCAGCTTACCGTGGGAAACCTGAAGCCAGAAGCCATGTACACCTTCCGAGTTGTGGCCTACAATGAGTGGGGACCAGGAGAGAGTTCTCAACCCATCAAAGTGGCTACACAGCCTGAGTGTGAGTATAAACATAGAAAGACACGTTTAGAAAGTATTTCTTTTTGCTGGCAATCTCCTTGAATCCTCTCCTAGAAATTAAGGTTAAAATGAAAGGAATAATTCTGGAAGGAACATATTTAACTTGAGGATTTTTAAAGGTAAGATAACGTTTTAACAAAATGGCCTCCCCACTTAGGCCGTCATGGAAAATTAACAACTAGGAAGGCCTAATTCATCCATACAGTTTCCAAGTTTACTTCCTAAGTGACTGACGGACTCTGCTGAGTAGGCCTTTATCATCAGCATCAGGTTTCAGCCGCCTTCGACTGACTTTTTAGGTTTCCCAAGTTTGTTTATGAAGAACACCAAAGGTGAGAGATCAACCACATGGGACTTCCAAATACAGGGACCCGTTAAAGAACTTAAACGTACTCTGGATGCCCTTAAGGAGATTCCAACTGCCAATCTCAACTCAAGAAAGGGAAAGGGATAATCTCTATTGGCCAATCTCACTATCTTCCAATTTAAATCCCTCTTTTAAGCTATATCATCCCAAAGTAAAGCAGTTCAGTATTCCTTGACCATGTGATAATTCAGTGATTTCTACTTTTATAAAATAGCTCCAAGGCTATACATTTGAAGGATATCTATTTTATAAAATTTTGTGTGTTTTTTTCCCTACAAACTTCTAATGTTATTTGAAAAGATGGATTATGGATGAACAGTTTTTCAGCATTATTTTGTTAAAAATTTATTATAATCTAAAGTGTAAATGAAGTGACTACCTATAACAAACTACATTATTTGAAGACCTAGCTGTATCTACTCCTTTTTCTTTTTATGAATGATACTATTCTGCTCAGATTCCTGCTCATTTTAAAAACAATGTTTCATTTCAGAATCATCTCATATGCTTTTGGAAGAAGGTGAAATACTAATTAGAAACATTTTAGTTGGTAAATATGAGGAAATAATCTTTGCATTATGTCAGTTCTTGAGTATTTTAATTTTTTAAAGATCTTATTTATTTATTTGATAAAGAGTGAGTGTATGTGTGCATGGGTTGGGGAGGGAGCAGAGGAAGAAGGAGAAGCAGACTCCCCCCTGAGCATATGCCCGGCTTGATCCCAGGACCCTGAGATCATGTCCTGAGCTAAAGCGAGACACTTAACCAGTGGAGCCACCTGGTGCCCCTACTTCTTGGATGTTTTAAATCATCATGTAGAGAGAGCAGTTACCCTCTGATAGGTAGTCTGGGTACTGGTATCATGTTCTATATTTGGCAAAATCTACATTTTTTCCCCCCACTTAGCCAAGGTTGCCAAGAAAAGATGATAAAGAATTATAATGAAATATTTATTAGGGGTGGGGGAGATACCTAAACAGTACAAATCTTAGAAATACTTGCCTCACAAAAATAAAACCTCAGCATTTTTAAAGGCATAGTAATGTACAGGTTTCAGATAATAATAGGAAACACAGGCTCCTGTGCAGGATCCAGAAGCTACAACAGGGTATTAAACCTCATTCCTTGCAGGACTTTGCACAACATCACTGGTTGTTATGCTCATGAATGAGGTTGGTTCTACTTCCAAGTTTCTGTTCTTGAGAATGTTTTTAAATGTTTGCACTTAAATCACTAAATAATGCCAATTTCCACTTCATAATATCTATGTTTTACTCGACAGTTTCTTCATTGACTTACTCTTAATAGATCATATAGAGAGAGAATCAATAACTTTTATGAATATTTGATATTTGTAATCAACAAAGTTGAATAAAAACAAACACTCAAAATACGTATTTCTAAAAATATGGTATATGCCATGTTGTATGTATTAATTAAAAAACATCAAAAATTCTCTAAAGGGCATGGACTGAAGGGGATTATGCTAAGTGAAATAAGGCAATCAGAGAAAGACAGTTATCACACGGTTTCACTCATATGTGGAATATAAGAATAATGCAGAGGCCAATAAGGTAAGGGAGGGAGAACTGAATGGGAAGAAATCAGTGAGGGAAACAACCCATGAGAGACTCTGGACTCGGAAGCAAACTGAGGGTTGTGGAAAGGGAGGTGAGGGGGGAGGGGGTAACTGGGTGATGGACATTAAGGAGGGCACGGGATGAGATGAGCCTTGCATGTTCTGCATAACTGATGATTTATTGAACATTACATCAAAACTAGTGATGTACAATATGTTGGCTAACTGAACTTAAATACAAAAAAGAAAAAGTTCTCTAATGGAAAACTTCATTCAGTTTGCTAGTGCTAGAACTTAAACTTTAAAAGTATGTTCATTTTCAAAATATCCAATTTCTATGAATTATCTGAATTCTTTACTTTCCTAATCTTAACGTTTTCCATAGAATTGTTTTAGTGTACATTTTAAGGCTGACTAGACATGATTACATTACATTCTGTGAAAACCCTAAGTAGTCAGCCTTGTTTTCTAAGACTGAGCAACATTATTTTTTTCTTCTATCAATTTCATTGTTTCTGTCTCCAGCTTAAATAATCAATTCCAAGAGGATTTTTCTTTTTTAAAATCACTTTCTTTTATGCCAGTTTTTCCAAGCCACAGGAAAGAAAGGATACCAACTAATAATAATGCCTCATTTCATGAAACTACTACTCATCATATAACATTCTCTGCCGTATTTAGTATCATTAATAAAAAGAAAATCAGACAGTAATTATTGGCATCACACATGTGGCCTTAACTTGTTTAAAAAAATGCCATAATTCAGTTTATAATTTTGCCGAATAAACATCTGCTATGTTCCCAGTACTGTTCCCTGACATCTGAGGCACCTTAGAAAAGCATATGTGTGTAATGAAATAACAGCACTTAGGGATCTCAGAAGCTTCTTGAGGAAGCACATATTCTAAATGCGTAACAATAATAAAGCAAGTAGAGTAAGGGAGCTTGTAACAAGTTGTTAAGTGAAATATTACCATCTCAATCATGGATTTACATGTGGCCCCCATTACCTGTGATAGCTGAGGTATAATGTCTAGTTATTTTTGTATGCCCAAATCACATTGTGTCTGCCTCACATTGTATCTGAAATATGTGTATTTCAAAGACAGCTGCCTCAGATCTTTGTATGTCTTCCATTCAGAAGGTAGTCTGAGAGTTGGTGCAGAGGACCTCACTGGGTGCTTGTCTCTGTAAGCATTTATTTGCTTAGAAGTTAGCATAAATGATGATAAAACTAAACGATTGAGTGAATAAAGCACATTGCTTGTTAGTACTACTGTCTCATATAAGTTATATTTTCCCCAGAAAATGAAATGTAGAATCTTTCTGCTTTAGTGACATGAAAGAGCTTTAAATTTTTTTCATTAACAGCGGTGATAATGGCCTTAGGATTCTAACTGTACTTTGGCCTTCAGTAACAGCACTGTTTTATTAAATCACTTCTGGTCTTACCACCATATGGAGTAAGAATTCTTTCCTTTGCCAGACATTGTTTACTTGGATGGTGACCTAAATCTGTTTTGTTGAGAGTTACCTTGGAAAATTCACCTCCTACTCGGTGGATAGGTACATAGAAACAAATCAGCTAGATAAACAGTACATTCAGAATATCCTTTAGATGTGCAAAGCAGTTAGCCAACTCCTTCAATTCATTTAGATTAAGAATACTGTGTAGCTCACCTGCTGTCTTTACTACAGACATTAGGATAAATAAATTACGTTATCATGACTAATAGGTACTGCATGTGTACTTTATCTTCTGTTGTTAACACAAAATGCCATTTTGGCAATTTAAAAATATGTCTAGGATAAGGAACACTTCATCTTCTTCAAGTCTGTTCAGTAGTGTACCAGTTGCTGAGGAAGACGGAACATCCTAGAGATGCTGTGCTTCATTTCTCTCCTCTCCCCCCTCCCTTCCCCTTCCCTTCACTTTCTCCCTTCTCTCCCCTTCCCTCCCTGTCCCTGTCCCCTCCCCCCTTCTTTGTTTTGAGAGGAAGTTCAAAGGCTGATTTTATTATTTGGGTGGAATTTCAGAATTTAGAGGGCAAGGTTCGGGGGAGGGGACATTTCTATCTCTATTTCTTTCCCTGACAAAATGATCTTATCTTTTGAAAATGTGTCTCATCTGGATGTGTGTTCGGTTGCTCCTTTTATCACTGTTTTTCCAAATATGATGGAGTAATTGTACACTAAAATTACATAGCTTTTATACAAATTGAATTTCAAGTTTTCCATAATATTTGAAAATATCAACTCTATTATGAAAACCATATTCTCAAGGAATAAACACTAATGGAAAATATGTCTGAAATATAAATCAGCCAGCAACTGTTTCTAAAAGTGCATACATTTTGTAGTAATCATTTAAAGAGATCAACAGCCCAAGATCCAGTTTATGAAATAATCATGCAGAATAGAAAAGCTTGATTTATGGGAAGGTTTATGTCCCCCGATTATATCTTCCTTTTGCTCAGCCCTTGCTTCTTTCCCCTGCCTTTATGGTGTATAATTTCTCCACTGTATTATCGGTCCGATTTAAGCCCCTGCCTGCTTAAGACTTGTCTAATCTTTTCATACCACATGTGGAGAGTTTTTGAATTATTATTTGGGGTCTTTTAAGATGCTGTTAAGTCAGTTTAATCATGAAGGATGTTAAAATGGACCACATACAGGCTAGAGGTTTCAGTTAGAATGGGAAGCCTATTTGCTAGACCACAACCCAATTATCCACAAAGCCCTTTTATATTTGAGTTATAAGTAATATTCTTAGTCTGTTATATTTACACTGAAAAGATGAGTGAAAGCTACCCCCCCCAAGTTGAGTCACTTTGGAATATAGCATCTAGAGGAATAGGCATATTTGCTTTTTCCCTCCTTCTTTGGAGATACACACACACACAAACACACACACACACACACACACACACACACACATAGTATTTGTAATCAACAAAGTTGAATAAAAACAAATTACATCAAAATACATATTTCTAAAAAATGGTATATGCCATGTTATATGTAGACTGACAACTAAAAAACTCATCAAAAATTCTCTAAAGGGAATGGACTGGAGGGGATTATGCTAAGTGAAATAAATCAAATCAATCAGAAAGAGACTATATATATATATATATATATTCTCATTCATTCATTCATTCAATCATTTCTTCATTCGTTCATTCTTATAGGGCTCTATGTGTATGGTGTTATGAAGGCAACTGATAGGTCTCTGAGCATTGTCTGACCAAACATTACTACCTGCATCCTAGGTCAAGTTTCATAATCTTTGAGACTTTAGTTTCTCCAACTATAAACTGAAGATATGATTTATTCCTCCTCCTTCCGGGTTGTGAAGAAGAAATGTGGTAACAGATAGGAGACTTCTGAGTCTTACCTGGCATCTAGTAGGCAGTCGACAGAGAGAAACTCCCTGCTCCTTACAGGATCAAATGGAACCATAATCCCTATTTCCTGGCACTTGCAAAGGAAGTGGAACACTCAGTAGGTAATAAGGCTCATATAATACCTTGTTGATAGTTTGGAACTGGCTTGATTACTATACAATCAGCCATTTATATATTTTATTACTTTTCCCCTAATTATCCTCTGCCTGTAATTTACCAGGCTATGATAGAAAAGTTTGTCCTCCAATTTTACCCAATATACATCTTTTCATCCCTAACTAAATGTTGAGGTCTTAAGATCAGGAAATACTCTTATTATCCCATAAAATGTATCACAACATTGCCATTTTATGAATAGCTGGTGGCTTCAAATTTGCTGGGAGAATCTGATCTATATACAATGTATGGCCGAGATGGTAAATATCAGTTATATTTATTTCATACTGTTCCTATAGATTGAGTAAATCATAGTTCTGTCTAGCTCATTTATTTTTATCATGTGAGCTGGTTTGTGATTACTAAGTGCACTGGTGATTTGAGTGACTATTTGGGATGACTGTGGAAGGAAAGTTGACCATGATCCAATAAAAAGTGATCCAGTTGCACGGTCATGTGCATAATCGTAGGTTACTCATAGAAAGAAATAATGGTAAGTGCTGATATTCCATCGTTTCTTGGTAGCACACAGATGCTAATGCAGTTTAAAAGGTCCCTCATTGCAAAACAGGCTTTTAGGTGTACAAATACAAGATGAGAGACATTTAAAGCCTTATGGTTTGGCATCCTCAGCAACAGAAGACTTAAGTAATCCATTTGGATTTAATGGTCAATTAGGTGAGGTATTATGTCTTTTATAATGAAATATAGCAGTGGAAGAATTAGAGGGAAGCTTGGGAGGATGGGTTGTTTAATCACACTAGAAGAATTCAAGGCAAATGCAAGTCACTCTGTAGTTCATTCATGCATGTATTCATTCAATCAAAAATGATTCTTTTGTGGGTCCCTAGGTGGCTCAGTGGGTTAAGCCTCTGCCTTCACTCAGGTCATGATCTCAGGGTCCTGGGATCGAGCCCCACGTCGGGCTCTCTGCTCAGCAAGGAGCCTGCTTCCCCCTTCTCTCTATGCCTGTCTCTCTGCCTATCTATGATCTCTGTCTGTCAAATAAATAAATAAAATATTTTAAAAAAAGAAGAAAAAAAATGATTCTTTTGTGCTAAGTTCTAAACCTTCACTGTCCAGTACAGTAACTATTAGTCACATGTGTTTATTTAAGGTTAGGTGCACTGAAGTAAAACAAAATTCAAAATCCTGGCACATTAGCTGTATTTCAACTGTTAAACACTTAAAATTTAAATAAAGTTGAAAACTAAAATTTTAATTCCTAGGCCATATTAGCCACACTTCAATGGTCTATATATGCTATTCACTACCATGTGGGATGGCACAGAGAACATTTCTATTATTGCAAACAGTTCTATTGGACACCATTAATCTAGACACTAATCTAGCACATGAGGCTACAAAAGCTAGTCAGATATTATTATAGCTTTTAAGGACTAGTAGTCTAGTGGCAAATACTTTAAACAGAGCAATAAAAACATTAACGATTAATCCTCTTTGAATGTTGAGAAATTAAATATAAAAGATTTCTTCTTAAAAGCCCACAGAATCTAGAACTGAACATATTCTCTGGTTAGTTGTTTAAAGTTCTCTAAATATTTTCTCAGGTTAAAGACATGTAAGTATCTTTCAAAACACATTTAAAGACGAAAGACAAAGATTACCTATTGCTTGAGTGGGGCATTTTAAGTTCCATTCACCCAAAAGAGTCTGTTGGCTCACTATTTTCTTTTACTCTGAGCACAAAACATAATTCAAGACTCTTCCACTGGTACAACCAAATATCTAGAGAAGCTATCTGCTTGGTAGAAATCATATAAGTTATAATATCTGTGTTAGGTAGATATTACCTGTCTATATAATTTCTATAGATATTATCTATGTTATATGTGTATAGATAGATAGTAATACTATAATGTAGAGAGATATTAGAGAGTATGAAGAAAGAGGACATGGAAATATAATAATTAAATATAATAATAATAATGAGAAGTTTTTGAGAAGAGTAGGTATCCCGTTTGGAATAAATAGGGCTCCCCTAAGATAGATTGATTTTGGGTTTAATTGCCTAGTCTGGTTGTACACCCTAGCAAAAATGAAAGTAGGTTGCTTGTTAAACTGTATTAGAGCAAACTGGAGCTTGAGCATCTTTAGGGATATTGTCATCATGCTGGGCCAGCCAAATAAAACTCTACTCCAAATATGAAACAGCTGAGCTGAGTGTTTTTATGGGATTCCTTCAGTTACATCTGAGTCTATGAAGAGCTGGTGAATGTGGCTAGTGAAAAACAAGGATAGAAAGAGAGTATGCTCTACTCATCTGTACAGATATACACACTGTATTTGTACCTTTTCTCATCTTGAGAGGCTCTTTAAATCTATTCTGTCTATAAAAGCATTTTTTGAGCATCTACTATGTGCCCAGGCCTCTGTAAGGCACTGAGGATAGGAAGTAAAATAAGATGGGTAGACTAATACCCAAAAATTTAGGGATGAAATTTTTGATGAAAATGTATCTATAAGATACATTGTTCTAAATCATACTGTGGGATCAAATTATTTCTTCTTTTTTTAAATCTGAAGTTACAATTACAAGGTATTAGTGTACAAGTACTATCGAATTTAACGCCTATATATGTTATATTATTAGAACACAAAACCCATGACATTATATGTTTCAATCTCTAAGAGATAATGCTATTTAATACACATATATGTTAGACACACATATATATGTTGTCTTTTAGTGTGCAATATTAATGTGAAAGAATTACATCAAGAAACTGATATGATACTCAACCCAAATTAAATTACCTCACTATTACAGATTCTTTTTGCTGTGGCTTATATTCTGCTTGCTGCAGTATACAATAAATCTTATGTGCCACACAAAAGGGCATAATGTGAGTATTGTTCTCTAACTCCAATGTTCCTGCATTACTGTATCGTTTTAATAAAGATATTATTTCTACTTTGTAGACCTAAGGAAAAGAAACCCATAACTGGTCACTATTCTATGAAAACTCTTTTCTGTCTCTGCCCAATTTTCCTACCTTGGGATGCCCCAAATCATATCTAATATAAGAGTTGAGTTGAGTCAGAATTTCTGGTTACAGGATATTTGATAGGTACAGGGGATTGCCATGGGTCAAAATTGAAAGATTTTAAGGTGATGATACACAATTACTGTGTTAGATTGCAGCTGTTAAAATCAGAGTCAAAACATTGCCCCTCCACGTTCAGGAGGAAATAATCATGGAGTTTTTAATCAAACCGGTGGAACTCTGAGCCCAAGGTTAATGCAAGTAACTTGTTAGTTACCACCTTATTTAAATCTATAATTGGTGTTCCAGGTCTTCCAAATGGAAGGAGAGTGAAAGGTGGTTAAGAACAATAATTCAGAAGTCAAACTGGTTTTGAATTCTGGCTTTTTCACTTACGAGCTAACAGGGTCTATTAAACTACCATTTTCTCAGAGGTAAAAGAGAGACATCTTGCAGCAATGTTGTAAAGCTTAAAAGAAAATCTGTAGAATGGATCGCAGTACATCATCAAAAGGTTATTCAGAAGACTGAGTGAGATAATTACTATAAAATATTTAGCCTGATCTCTGGTACTTTGCCAGTCCTCATTAATGGTAGCTTTTATAATCATGTATTCCTCCATTGCTGGATTCTAACCATTCTTCTTGCAATCATGTTCCTTAACACTGAACATAGTCTGTTCATTTCTATCTCTGTGTTTTTCATGTGTGTTTGAAATGATCTCCTTTTTTCTTTAGGGTATTTCATAAGTCTTTTTTTTTTTTTTTAGACTTAAGATTTCTAAGAGCACAGAGCCTGTTGACCTAAGTTACCATATGGATCAGTCTCAGCCTGCATAACCTTATTTTTCACTCCAACTTTGTTGGAATTCTATCATGCCATTCACTCCTTCCTTCATTCATTCATTCATTCAACAGATATTCATTGTGTGCCCCCATGAGATACCCTGTATTTCCTACTACTGGGAATTCAGCAGTAAAAAAGAAAGACAAAATACCTTGATGAGGTATTTATATTAATTATATTAGTGATTATTTATGCTAGTGATCAGGAGATATAATAAACAAACAAAAACCAAATATGCAAAAGAATAAAAAAGTTTAAGGGGGTAGAGAATGAGCAGGATGATGATTCTAGAAAGGAAAGTCAGGAAAAAATTCTAGAGAAACAGCATTTTAAGGGGACATCTGAATGATTGGGAGGGGTGCCAGCAAAGATTTTGGGTGGAGACATTTCAGATAGAGACAATAGCAAGTACTCTGGCCCTGGAGAGGAAGCACGAGAACACCACCGACCATGCTACAGGAGGGCAAGGGAAAGAGAGAATGGGAGATGGTTTGACAGGTGGCAGGGCTCAGCCAGGAAAAGCCTTGAAAGCCACAGTAAGGAGGGCTGATTTAATCCTCAGTGCAGAGGCATCTGTGCAGGGGCGAGTAGCTTAACCTATTCCTTTTCAAGTGGGAATGAGAGCAGAGAGGAGGCTAATGCAGTAGTGCGGCCAAGGGATGCTGGTAGCTCCAGTTTCGGTTTTAGATCCAGGACACCTTGGGAAAGTAGGGACAAGTCTTGCTCGGGGCTGTAGGATGCGAGAAAAGACAGGAGTCCGTTTTCCTCTTAGGTTCTTGCCCTCAGAAGCTCAGTGAATCAAAGGGCCATTTGTTGGGATCAGAAGCTGAGGAAGGAGCTGGCTTGGAGGGCATTTAGGACAAATCAAGAGTTATTTTTTGACATATTAGGTTTGAATATTAAATGTGTGCAGGTTTTATTTTCTAGTTAGACTGTATTTGAGGAAGGTGCCGAGTATTTAGAATATAAAAATAAGAGAAAATGCCACATAGTACTAGGCCAATAGCCAAATGCATGTGGTATTCAGCTTCTAATAGTGGTAAAGCTGAACAATTGTTGGAAAAACATGGAAGAATTCCCCATGCTATAAACTGTAAAACATCTGTGCCCAAATGTCCCTAATGAAAGCACTGCAGGGATGTGTGCACCGCCATGCACAGCAGACATTCACAAATTTGTCAATCACAGAGAAGCTTGCTTCTTAGACTGCCTCCCTACAGACCAGTGAAGTAGGATTTGATGTGACTGCTACCAGCAAGGAGTGCCTAAAAGGAGCTCTGATCTGCAGCCCAGTCTGCTAGCTGCCAAGATTTTCTGAGGAACTGATCCAAAAGGGGCAAGTTAGTGCCAAAATAAATGTTATCCCAGAACCAGCTTGTTTTCTGACATGTACCCTGCCTGTGTTCACTAAACCGGAGACTGGATTCTAATGAGATGTCTGTTCACAGAAGATCCTGAGGTTGAATCACCTTACCGCTCTGGGACTGCATTGGAATTTTACCAGCAGATGCTGGGTTTAGGCCCGAGTGGAGACCACAAAGCTGAGGAGTTTGCCTTTTATCTTTCAACATCCCTTTTCTTTATCCTTTTCTTGGTGTGGCAGGGTCTTTTATCCCTCATTACCTCAGAGCACCCAAAGTCTAAAACATTTATCCAAATGATCTGAAACATAATGTTGAAACCATACAGTAAGGTTGACCTTGTTGATCCCAATGGTGGAATTTTGCAAAGGTAAACTTTGGAATCCAGAGACTTGAGGCCAGTCCCAGGGTTGGTCAGAGCACTGGTGGCATCAGCAGGCCTGTGTCTAGATTCCTGATCCTGGGTTTTTATGTTAAACAACTCTGTGGGCAAAAATTGTGTGTTCCCTTTTGTTTATGTTTTTATTTTCTGAAAATGGAGACAATGCTAAACCAATAAGCAAAAGACATGGGTTCAAGATTGGCATGTTCTCTATATCCTGCTGCGTATGTTTGAGAAAATCACTTACTTTGTTTATTTATTTATTTTAAGTAGACCTCATGCTCAGCATGGAGCCGAATATGGGACTTGAACTCATGACCCTGAGATCAAGACCTAAGCTGAGACCAGAGTCAGCTGTTTCACCACCTGAGCTACACAGGCATCCTATCACTTACTTTTTCTGATTCTCAATTTCTTCTTATGAAATGGGGAACATATTGGCTATATTACTTTCTTAGGCCTCCAGTGACAAAGTGCCACAAACTAGAGTGTTTAAAACAACAGAAATTTGTTCTATGACAGTTCTGGAGACTAGAAATCCGAAATAAAGGTGTTAGCAGAGCCATGTTCCCTCTGTAAGTTTTAGAGAAAAATCCTTCCTAGTTGCTAGCAGTTTTCAGCAGTCCGCCCATCATGTCTCATGTCTCATGTCTCTTTGCCTCTTTTTATAAGAACACCCATGATACTGGATTTAGAGCCCACCCCAACACAGTATGACTTTATTTAATTTGACTAATTATATCTGCAAAGGCCTTTCTTGGTACACATGAATTTGGCGGGGGGCGGGGGGGATAGTATCCCATCCAGTACCTATACACTGTCCTACAAATCACACAGATTGTAAATGAAATTCCAAGTAATCTGAGCAAACTCTAACATATATATATTTTAGGGACGCCTGGGTGGCTCAGTGGGTTAAAGCTTCTGCCTTCAGTTCAGGTCTTGATCCCAGGGTCCTGGGATCAAACCTGGCATCGGGCTCTCTGCTCAGAAGGGAGCCTGCTTTCGAAACCCTCTCTCTCTGCCTGCCTCTCTGCCTACTTGTAATCTTTGTCTGTCAAATAAATAAATAAAATCTTAAAAAAAAATATATATATATATATATATTTTAAACTTTGGAATGCAGAGACTTGAGTCTATATCTATATATATATATGAGTCTATATATATGTATATATACATACATATATATATATATTTCTAATTAATGAAGAAACTACTTTTTCATTTAAAAAACAATCTCAATCATTATCTCTCAAGCAAAGAAGTACTAAGAAACATCCTTCATTTCCTTAAAATCATATATGATTATGCTCCTACCTGCTTCCTTTCTCCAGAATTCTAATCCTGCCTTGTAGGCTGTAAGACATAGTGTTTTCTGAATATTAAGGACTGCAAACCACCCAGGTGGCCCTAACTAACTAAGTGAAAGGAATCATCTGAATAATGAAGTTTGCAGAAGCTACGAGTGAGAACAGTTACCAACTGCATGCTCAGATTCCCCTGGTTTGATCTTCAGTTGATAAAAATCCCACGAGCATTTCCTCCTGAATAGTGAAGGCCACGTGTTGGCTCTGATTTTAACAGCTACAACCTACAGTAGTAATTGTGTATTATCACCTTAAAATCTTACAAATTCGACCCATAGCAATCCCCTGTACCTGTGAAATATCCTGTGAACAAGAATTCTGGCCCAGCCCAACTCCCATGAGAGAAATCATAAAGTTAAATGTGTCAAAATTAACACTGTCATACTTGGATTTGAACCTAGCGTACCATTCTTGCCACAATGCTAATGTGCGAGTGCATGTGTGTGTGTGTGTGCGTGCACAAACTAAGACTAGCAATGATTCTTTCAAAGCAATAGAAAAATAATTAATTGAAAGTTAACTGCATTTTAACACATTTATGAGTTAAAATTCCCATTACTTCAAAAAACATAGCTATGATAGGATAATTTTTTTTTTTTTAATCCCAACGTTACTGGTTTATCTGAATGATTTGTACTAACTACTGCTGAGGAACATGCTAAGTATATAATTTCTACTTTCTCTTATAAATCACGTACTTGATCTTAACCCGCAGTCTGTTGCTTTGATTCAAAATCTTGTCCCACAATCTTGTGAGGAAATAAAAAAATAATAATTATTACTTCCATCCTTCAGTGGGGCTAGTTGGTTTGTATTTCATGCAAGCTTCACAAAAAAATACTTAAGACTCCCAGAAATAAGTTGTTGCTACTTCTGATGTTATGTTTCATCATTTAATATATAAATGTAAAAAAATATAAAAATAAAAATAAAAATGTAATCATAGATTTAACATATCACTGACTTATTTTAGATTATACCAACACCTTGATTAATTTTACCACCTCAAATGCATTGTTTTTTTTTTTTTAAGATTTTATTTATTTATTTGACAAACAGAGATCACAAAGAGGCTGAGAGGCAGGCAGAGAGAGAGTAGGAAGCAGGGTCCCCACCGAGCAGAGAGCCCAATGCAGGGCTTGATCCCAGGACCTGGGGACCATGACCTGATCCGAAGGCAGAGGCTTTAGCCCACTGAGCCACCCAGGCGCTCCTTGAATGTGTTTTGTTCTATACCCTCTTATAATTTAGTGTAATTTTGCCACTATCTTTGGAAATATTGAAGTGTTCCCCATATCAATCCATGAGTTCTTGAATTAACCTAGTCGCACTGTCTCCGTTTGCCATGTTCAGTGTGGTAGCTACTCACCATAAGTGGCTGTTGAGCACTTGAAGTATGGCTTGCCCGAACTGAGATATAAATGTAAAAATAAACACTATTTGTTAAAGACTTAGTATGGAAAAAGTATGAAATATCACATTAGCAAATCTTATATTGATTATAGTTTGAAATGATAATATTTTAGACATATTGGGTTAAACATACATGATTATTTAATTTTTACTTTTTGAATGTGGCGACTAGAAAGTTTAAATTACTGTGAGCCTTCCTGGATCACATTATATTTATACTGAATGGTGATGACTTAGATGTAAATACTCTTCTGTCGTACCTCCAAGTAGGAGGACATCAGGAAAATGGCCAATCTGATATTCAGTTGAGTTTAGGAGTTACTGAAATACAGTGGTTAAATTTAACAATCTTTGAAGAAATACTTCTTAAAGTCTTGCCTAAATAGCATTCATAGTTAACCACTACTTTCCTTATTTGACTCCACATTAATGGACATCATCATAATCGATAACCTTTGAATGTTTGAGTCAAAGGCATTGTTTTCCTATTAGCCTGACACTGTATGTGACCACTGAAAAGCAAAGCAAAGGAAGTGGGCTTGGGGAGAGAAAGGATACATTTGATGATCCAGGGCAGTGCACCGTGTCCCTGTGTTCAGTTTTACTTAAAGTCGTCGTCCAACTTCTGTGAGATGATTTACTGCTGAAGTCTATTTGTCTTCCTGCTGCTATCTCGGAGCAAGCCTAAATCTTCCATGTGGTTAATAAACTTCTTATCTTTTGAATACTGAAAATAAAATAAACTTAATCCTCGGGGTGGTTCAGTCAGCAGACCCGGAGCCTTTTAGATGCTTCCTGGAGATAGAGGACAACTAGGTTTTCTACCCTGTGCGATTATCAATCTTCCCCTTGCATGCATGCACGTGTAAGGGCATTAAAGGTGCTTCTCAGTGATAAATGTCAGTGGAATCGCAAAGTGAATATTAATTTCAGTATTGTCAAGGTCAGATGTGTACCCAGGTTCATTGTTACTGGAATTTTTATTGTTGCTGCTGTTAGGAAAGATATTTTATCTTGGGCTCTTTTTGCAAGAGTCAGGAGAGAAGGGGAACAAAATTTCTTAACATGCATATACATTACTCAGAGAAAAGTGCCTTAGGCACAGCCTGATCTGTTAATTGGGGTAATTATTTTGAGTGCCTTAAGAAAAATCAAAGTGTGGGTTTAGAGGAGCTAAGTAAGGTGGGAGCAGAACAAACAGATGATCCCCAAATCTTCAGACTAGTTGATGTGCCTGAAAAGTGGCTGACTATGTATGTGGAAAAAGGAAGGAAAAAGTTCAGGAGAAATAAGTAAAGAAGAGAAAAATTATGTGATGAGGCCATTCATCAAAGTTGGGTATGAAATTACCTAGTTAGGAGCTCAAGAAATTAAAAAAGAAATGAAAGTGAAGAAAAATATTAGATTATGACTGTCTGTCTGGGGATAAAGAAGCCACTGGACATGTCTATATAGAGTGAATTACCTCAGACCCCACAGTGGGTACAAGCACGTAATATTCATCTGCCAACACACTCACACACGTGACAGATCTAATTCTAGTCTAGTATTAGCAATCTTAGTGAACAACGCCAGAAACATCCAGCTATGCAAATTAGAAATACCGGAGTCACTCCTGGTGCCTCCATCCTCCTCACAGCCCCATCTCCAGTACATCCAATGCTGCTGATTTTACCTTCCACACAGCTCTTGAATCCCTCCCCATTACTGTTGTTCTAACTCGAGCTGTTAACCATTGTCTTTTATACTACAGAATACTCTCGCAACTAGGCTCCCAATACCCACATTCATCCCCTTTCATTCACTCTTCATGGAACCGACAGAGTACAAAATGCTTAACTCATCAATTCCATTCTTGTTCTTAGAATAAAAGATCAAAATCTTCCCAAGGCCTTTTAAGATCCAATATGGTTGCACCCCAGCAATCTCTCTCACCTCATCTGAATCCCTCTTCAGACTCCTTGTGTCCTGCAACCCAACACTGTCAGTTCTATGGAAGTTTTCACGGATTACTCAGTCAATTCTTCCAATGCCTTGTACACTGTAAAAAAATAAAATAAAAAATAAAATAAATTACTTAATATTTATTGAGTACTTCCTTTGTGCCAGAAGCTATTTATTATGAATCTCCACAACAAACTCATGGGGTAAGTATTAGTATTAACCCCATTTTTAAGATAAGAAAAACTAAACTCAAAGATATGAAGTAGCTTGACCCTAGCCAGCTAGCCTGAGCAAGGGTACTGGATTTGAACGCAGGTCTTTCATTCTGGAATCCATATTCTTTACTGTTAATTTCTCTCACCAAATTTTATTAGATGGGGTATGTTGGCATCTCCTGCATCAGAGAAGCCCAGATCTGCGACTTCTGGGAAACCTATGTGGCAGGTTCTCCTGGAGTTCTAAATTTCCTCCTTAAGTTATGGTGCCTCCCAAAAGAGCCAGTTTACCCAAGGCAGTTCCTTATCTTTTAAAGCCTAGAGATAGATAAAGGATAAATTTCTTCCCCAAAGAGATCCTATCTTTTTAAGATAGGATCTCTTTGCCTTATGTAGAAAAAAACTGGAGTATGTGAAAAGGATTGCCACTTCCTTCTTCTCTAATAAATGACAGCAGGGCTCTTTTATAAAAGCAATCTATACAAGTCATTTATTGCTCTATTAAAACTACAAACATCAAATATTGATTCTTCCCATACTGACCATAATACAAACCAAATTTGAGAAGGGTTGCTAGGATTTAGTTGCATTATCACCATGGGGAACACTCCAGGTTGCACATAAGCTGAAGATACCTGATCCTCTGATGCATATCTGTTTATAGAGAACTGATATTTTTGTGTACAGAAATACAATCCTTAAGTACGGATGAATCTCAAATAAGTGTGAAGCAAGCATGAGGTCTGTGCATGCCCTTCTGAGGAATTTCTGCTTCCAAATCTGCTGTAAGAATTAAACATGAATTTATGGTCTGTGTAACAGTGAAAGTAACTCTATTTGGAGTATTTATGAGGAGCATGAAAGGCTTAACTTTTATGTGTTCTTATGACACAGCAGGCAAATCTTTACTCTCTTATCAGACGCTCTCTTGGCCACATTTGTTTTGTAAATATAATCCTGATTCAGGACTCAGGCTATACCTTACAGAACTATGGAATGCTGTGTTTCCTATATTCCTGTCACATTCATCATTTCCTTGCAGTCTTCCAACAATGTTAAGTATTGAGAAGAACAAATATTCCTTCCTCCATTTGTCTGATGAGGGAACCAAACTATGGAAAAGTTCAAGGAACTTAAGTCCAGATAACAGTAATATTAACTACCATGTTATCTGGAACACTTGCTTCTCTATATAGCCTCATATAATCTTAGTTTAATCCTAGATGTTTTTCACCTTTCTATTATTTTTATTTAGAATCTCAGAAAAGTTCCTGACAACTTTTTGGAAAATCAACGTGATTTTTTTTTTTTTTTCCAAACCCTTATTCCCCAACTGAAGTTTTAGAGACAAACATTTTTAAATAAAATGGATGAATTTTTAAACTTTCTTCAAGTATCTTGAGGCATACCATATTTTCTTAAAACTGGTAGAATATTGATTTGTTGATAATACTAACAAAAAAACAAAATAGAAAATAACAAAATAGAAAACATAGGATAAAAACAATTTAATAATTGATAATTCTATGCTTCTGGTTGTTTCCCTAATATGAGATCAATTGTGTCATCTTTAATTTAGTTCACTTTGGAGTTCTTCTCATTATCTTTACTTTAAAGGGCTCATTGTTGGAAGACTTCCCCAAGCTATAGAGCAGTTTTTCTACTTATCAGCTTGTAAATTCTATTCCAAAAATGCTAAATTCAAGGTCATTACTCAAAATACTCATTCACACTCATGTGTAAGGTCTTACCAGTCTCCTTCTTCACTCATGAACTTCCTTGTCCTTCCTTTTTTCCTTTTTTCATCAGTGCAATTCTTTTTTTTTTTTTTTTTTTTAATTAATTTATTTCTTTGAGAGTGAGAGCACATGCCTGTTTGGGCGGGGGTGGGTGTTGGGAGGGGAATGTAGACTCCCCACTGAGCACAGACCCCCCCCCTACCCCTCAGCTGGGCTTGATCCCATAACCCTGAAATCATGACCTGAGTAGAAATCAAGAGTGTGATGTCCAACTGACTGAGCTACACAGGCACCCCCAACAGTACAGTTTTTAACTGTTCTTCAAGAAATGTTCTTGAACAAATTCCCCTAACCATCCCTAAATACTATATACTTCATCAATAGATATATGTCAGGAATTCTTATATACTTCATTGTCTGTCCAGAGAGGTTTTAATCTTGGTTATATACGGTCTGTTGTTCATGTTTGGCTATTTCCTGTGTGTATGTTTTCTCCTCTAAATTCCTAGAAGGTTTCTACCATAATAAAACATTTCACAATGCTAGAGGTAGCACTGTATCCTAAGCACATAAAAAGTATGATTAGATTTTAAAATCAGCTGACACTTCTATCTAAAATGGAATGTAACACAAAGGAAAATAACTGAACCCAAGCTATTCTGAAAAAAAAAATTATTAGGGGGGAAAAAAAAGAGTCAGTGTGATTAAGTTTCTATTACATCTAGCTTTCAGGAACATGGAAACTTGAGCATATTTGGCTAAAAATTTAAGTTTTCAACTTTTCAATGTTTGGTATATTGTAAGCAATTTTCCTAGATCATAAAAACAATTGCTTTTGACATGACTTAGAAATCTCCAGTTTAAATGGTTTGAGACCTCAATCATGCAGTCAGAAATCTACATTCTCCATTACATTTTACATTTCTAAGCCTTGCCTATTTTCTAAAGTGAAGTTAAAAATACTCTGCATGCTTCACCAAGGCTATTTACTACTTGACTATGTCAGGGAAAAACTGTAGCTATCCCACCGAAAAGGCCTTATCTTGAAGTCAATTTCTGAAACCACTTTTATTATCAAACTGCTTCCACTTCTAGTTCTAGGAAGATTACTTTCAGTACTATTATTTTTCAGAGAGACTCGTTAAAGTTCTTTTCTACTACACTGTCAAAAATACCCATCATTTGTTATATTAGCATATATACATATATATGTGTGTGTGTGTATATATATATATATATAATATGTAAGTCATATATATCACACATGTCATATGTGTATAGATGTCTCTATATTTCTCTACACACATACAATGACAAAGTTGAGTATCTTGTGGGTTAGCAGATGCCACCTATTGAAACCCCAAATAAAATGATCAGGTAATAACCCCTTCCTCCAACTGAGTCTAGTCAGATTTCTGTGGTTTTGTAATAGAAACCCACCCCATAGTTTGTGCTTCTTTCTTGCAAAATGACTGTCATATTTCCTAACTACGTATAGTTCAGTCAAGAAGGGGTTTCATTATGTTAATAATTACATTGCCCGCAGGCTTTTTGATGTTGCATTCCCCATACAGAATAGAAACAGATTTCATAGAAATATCATTAAAGCTGTTAACTACAGGAGGAAAAAAATCAAAGAGGCAATCAAACCATGCACTTTATTATCAATAAATGCAAATACTTTCAGAAACTGCTTGCATTTGAAACACATTCAGTTAGGAGATCATCAACAATGGGAGCCACTGTTTAAATAAGAGCTTTGTGGCCTAAATCCATTTAGATCACTACAGACAATTACTTAGATCTGTTGCTATCCATCTTAAACAATGAACTCAAGAATCGTTTTTTTAAATTAGCAAATGAATAAGGAGGTAAAATCATGCTCAGAATTTTGGCCTGATTTGAGCACATGTGAATTATAGCTCATTATTTGAATGACAACACATGTGATTTTTTTTTTTTTCCAAATGCACTAGTACTTTAGTTCCATTAAAAAAAAAAAAAAAAAAAGATTTGGTAGCTGTTAAATTGACGATTTAGGAACAGTAGGACACATTGTACTACACAGTCATTTTGAGAAGACTTTAAATATTCAAATGTTCAACTACACATTCTCTGACACTAACATTTGTCTTCATTTTGGACTTCCAGCTGAGAAACATCAGTATAATGGTGAAAAGACACCAGCCTCATTCAGTATTATGAAGGCAGTAACATGTCTTGATCCTTCTAAAGCTTTTTCTATGAAAATCTTATATTTACATTCTCATTTAGAAGGGATTATTTAAATTCCCCAAATATTTTTCAAACCTTATATTTGATAAACCGTAATTTATGTTTTAGTCTGATTAATACAAATATCAAATTACTTACAGTGAAGAGATGTCAGGAAGGAAGACGTGTAGAGAGACAGTAGAATAGAAACAGCAAGAGAAAGGAAGAAAAGGAAAAAAAAAGATATTCGTAAGCTCTAACACCTTAAAAACCTAAAATATTTGATGGATGAAACCAGATTAATTCAAAAGCCTTGAATTACCCATGATTTGGAAAATTAAATAGAAGTCTATGTCTTAAGCGTGTTTCAGCTTTTGAATTTTATTAAAAGTTGAAGAGTCTCTTTAAACTGAAATTATTACCATATTTCCAATTGTCAAGTAATAACAATCATTACAAATGAATTGATATTAAGGAATCTTTGGTTTGGGCACTGGGTGGTTCAGTCGTTAAGTGTGACTCTTGGTTTTGGCTCAGGTCCTGATCTCAAGAGTCAGGAGATCTAGTCCTGCCTAAGGCTCAGCACTCAGCGGGGAGTCTGCTTTTGAAGAGTCTTGCCCTCTGCCCCTCCCCCCACTTGTGCACCCCTAAGTGCAAGCACTCCCTCTCAAATAAATAAATAAATAAATTACTCTTTAGAAGAATTTAAAAAATGTATATTGGTTTTCAGAGCCAAAAGAAGCCAGAGATATTATCAACTCCATTGGGAGCTACCATTTCAAGAATCATAGACCCCAATGATGGAAACTATGGACCCTACACCAAAAAATGTACACAGTACATTCTTGAAAATGTGCATACAGTTTCAGGGGCTCCATGGACTCCTTGATGCCATGACTCGTCTTTATCATAAGTAGAGTAGGGGCAAGGAACTATACCTTCTGACCTTCAACTTAATCCACTGTAGCTCATTAAACTGATACTCTCTCCTCTTCTCCCTCTTTCTATCTCTTGCACTTGTGTACACACATACAATCTCACATATACAGTACAAACACACATTCTGTTTTCAGTATGATTACATATGATAAATGATGCTGTCTTAGAGATTCAGTGAACTTTTATATACCATTTTGGGGGTTAATATCCAATAAGATCTCATTATAAAGTGCTTTGTTATACTATAAATATATATAGTGAGAAATTACTGTCCTCAATGCAAATAGTGACATGTAATACATCTCATTTACTCCAACATAGTATTTGATTTGTTCTTTGCTACAGGTGTTATAATGAATTTCTACTGAAATACAATATTGAAATTTAAGAACGGAGTTGGTTAAGGTGACATTGATTGATGAGTTACTTGCATAGATTATGCATCTATTCTGAAATCTTGCCATTCTTTGAAGAAATAGGTAACTCAAATAGAGATGAAGAGAAATTAGATGCAGTTTGCTACAAAATTATTGTCCAACTGAGGGGATCAGTGGGGATTATTATAGACATCTTGGAAATGATGAGCAGTTAAGGCCATTAAGTTTCTTGACTGACATACTAAAATGTAATGAAATGGAAGGCTGAAGCTGTTAACTTTATCGATTTCACATATAATTCCCATTGTTGAACATTTTTTGTTTCTCTTTTTCTGTCTCTCTTTCTAATATGCATATAATAAATCCCATATATAAAACTACATAAGCTTTCTTAAATATATAGCTATAGGTTTGGATAAATATACAAATAAATACATGCATACTTCCACAATTAACACAAGCACAGTATATTACCCACAGACCTATGTTTGGGCTATAATTCAAAGGAAATTATTAGGAAATTCACAAATTTGAATGTATAGCACTGTCATGAAGAAAAATAAGCATGTACTAGCTTATGTGAAATAATTTTGACACTAGCTAGGAATGTTGGAAAGAAAAATATCCCATATGCAGGCAGTATTTGGTCTTATAAATGATGAATATATCATTTGGTGTTAATTATTTGATGTTTTAATGTTTACATTTACTTGGAACAACAACATGGTATTTTAATTTTAATACATGACAATGTTAAGGAAATTCAAACAATGCAATCAGACCATAAAATAAATTGTATTTTAAGACAAAAAGTTGAAGTAGGAAATAGTTTAGTACTAAGATGTAATCCTTTCTGAGTAAAAGCCAAATGGAATCCTTACAACAACAAATAGAATGTTATCGTTTGGCTGGAATTAGTAAAAACACATACTGCTGTTAGTGCACACTTACACTAAATGCTCTGAATGCTCTTTTTTTACTTCTGGTGTCTATTATCTCTGCTTGAAATTCTTCTGAAATCCCAAGCACCTGTTTTTCCCTGATACTGTCTAATGACCATTAGGAAGGGAGAATAATTCAGCTGTGAACAGACAACAGAGTAGGCACTACCAAACTGAATCTCAATTACCTAACTACCTGATGTTGTCTTGTAGCATATAAACAAATCATACAGTTGGCAAAGCGTACCTAGGCTCACGTGCATACAACAAGCATGGACATGTACACCAACTTTCATTCTCATCAGGTGTCAGGAAAACACTTCTGCAATCCTGCATTAACAAAATCAAATGGGTTAGACTACGCAGAGTAGCTATTTTTATTTTATGCTTGTTATTTGAAGATTTTATTTATTTATTTGTCAGAGACCGACAGAGAGAAAGAGAGAGCACATGCAGGGCCAGCGGCAGGCAGAGGGAGAAGCAGGCTCCCAGCTGAGCAGGGAGTCCTATGTGGGATTGGATCCCAGGACCCTAGGATCATGATCTGAGCCAAAGGCAGACGCTTAACTGACTGAGCCATCCAGACATCCCTAGACTTGTTATTTAGGGTAACATTTGATAATTATATACAAACTATATGCATTTGACACATGCTTATTGAATATGTTGTGTATGGTTAACAATGCATATATCCCTGTGGAGAAGACAACTGTTCCTATTATTTGGGCAAGGAAGTGGAGTGCTTTAACCATTTTCCTGACATGGAGCCTAGACTCTAAGCAGACCTCACTGAGTGCGGTCTATTGGTAGTCTTTGTGGGGATGCTGCCTTGAGCTGTAGACATCTGGGTAATCTGTCTATTCTCCCCACAATGCCTGATAGAGATTGCTATGAGGTTGGAATATTTGATTGCTATGTGCTCAGAGTCCTAGTCTGGTGGGCTGTGCACTCCCACCCTCACTATTCTAGATGGCTCCCTCAGCTTGGCCTTCCAGATTCTCATGTGGCTTACTCTTCTTCTCATTACCCCCTTGTGTTCCAGTGGAACAGATGAGCAGGAACTTCTAAAACATTGTCTTCCTTTCCTTTCTCCAAAAAAGGGAGACTCACTCATCTCCCAGGCCTCTTGGAATCATCCTGCTTGGGAAAACTTCCTTGAAATGTGGATTGATGGCCTTGGATGTTGGCCATTTTTAAATCTTAGTGTTAGTTTCCAGAATGAGCCATGTTTGTTTTTAGTAAGCAGTGCCCTTTCGGTTTAGCCACAAGAGAGCTAGAAAGAGCACATTCGGTTAATACTTTATACATCACTGGGCCACAAGGATATGCTTTGTGAAATTTCAAAATCCTGATTATGTCCCATTCAACATGTACCTAAAAGCGAGTCTCTCAGTCTCCGTTCTCTTGCTTCTTTCTTTGTCTCTCTTCCTTAGAAAAATACAGATTCCCAATCAGAAAACAAACCTCCCCTTTGAAAATGTTTGCATTGTCATTGTGAATATATCAGTAATCACAGAAGCATGAAAATTATAGTTTTTTATCTCTGTTCTCTAAACATTGTACTTTGAAAATCCAGTTGAATGATGTCAGTGGGCAACTTTTTTTTTTTTTTTCTGTGCCCCTCCCACCATGGAGCAAAATGTCTTCACTACAAAACAGTTCTAACGGTATCATTATGAACCTAGACACAGGCAAGTCTCCTCATTGTCGTGTAGTATTGTCCACTGACATCCCCTTTGGGAATTAAGGAATTTCCCACAGAAAAATTACCCCTTCCTGGAAAAGGACCACAGGGAGAGCACTCTCATAAAGTATCTGTCATCTTTGGGAGCCATTGTTTTCTCTATGGAAGAAAGGACATAAAAGGAATGGGGAACGTAAGAGCAAACTCTGTAGAGACGTACTGGAATGGGAGGTATCTCTGTAGAGTCATGAAAAGTGTAGATGTGTACCTGTATATTTGAGCATATGTAGGCATGAATGAATTTCTGTATGTATAAGTGTATATAAATTCCTGTTTCTCATTCACCAATAGGATTTAGAAACAAGACACCCAAATAGCAATGAACACAGCTGACACCCAGGTCTTTGTCTTGAATACCACTCCCCACGAAGAGGAAGGAGACAGCTCTGGAGAAATGTTTGATTCCAGAACTGGAGCAGGATCAAGATGAGCCTGAAATATATTATGCTAGGAAGACAGGAAGTGCTCCAATAAATGATAGGGCGTGTTATAAGGACAGAGGAACCAACTTAAAGAGGACCTCACTGGCCAAATTTGAACTCAGCAATTTGAACACTGAAATGATTAAGGACAACTATGAATTATAGACCATGAAAAAGTAGAAATCCATATGCCTGTACTAATAGGAGATACATAAATAGAAATGTGAGATCACATTGGGGCATCTGGGTGGCTCAATCAGTAAAGCATCTGACTCTTGATGTTAGCTCATGTCATGATCTCGAGTGCTGAAATCAAGCACCACATGGCGCTCCATGCTCAGCATGGAGCTTGCTTGTCCCTCTCCCTCTTAGGTTCTCCCTGCTCATTCTCTCTCTCTCTAAAGTAAATAAATAAATAGAATATTATTTTTTAAAAAAATAATATTCTATTTATAAAATTCTTGCTTCTAATAAAATGTTGAGTGCCAAGTGGTTGATACGGAGGAAGTGCTTAAATTAAAAAAAAATTTATAACCACCATGCCAAAATTTTGATTTATCAAAAACTGTTACTAAGTGCTAATTCTAAGGGGTTTTGATAAATAACATGATATTTATATGGTCCTGACATAGTCTCTCCCCACAAATTGCTTATTGGTTGTGAACAATAGAGCAGGGTTTTGGGGTTGGGAGGGATATAGGGAGATCAGTTGACTCTATGTGGAGAAATCTGGCAGCACCTTCTATTCAGAACTAATATAACAAACCAGGGAGGGAGAGAGGTTTTATGCCTCTGGCCATGATGCCCTGAGGAGACAGATATCATGCATGTTTCATTTCAGTCTAGAATGCATAACTGAAATCCAACATGAAGAAACAAAAACAAACCCCAAATAAGTAATATTCTATAATTTAAAAAAGGGACTATAGTCTTCAAAAGTATAAAGGACCTAAAAGATAAAGATGGGCTTTGGAACTGTTCTAGCATAAAACCAACTAAAGAGATCATGGCAATGAAATGCAAATTTGACCCTAGACTGGATCTTGCATGAGAGGGGGAAATGCTACATAAATTACATTATGGGGTCAGTTGACAAAATTGGAAAGCAGATGAAAATTAAGTAAAAATATTGTATTAGAATAAAATACACTGAAGTTCATATTATCCACATACCTAATGTTTAGGAAATATGCATTTGGGGGTAGAGAACCATGGTATGCATAACTTAATCTGAATAGATAGATTCAGACTCTCTGTCTCTGTATCTCTCTCTGTATATGATGAATATGATAAATACGATATATATGTATATATGGAGAGAGAGAGAAAAAAAGAATATGTGTATACCTGGGAAAAGGGAACATAGGTATTCTATGTACTATTTCCATTCTTAAAATTTTCTGTAGGTTTAAAATTATTTTCAACTACGTTTTTAAGAAATTGTTAACAGTCAGGGTACCTGGGTGGCTTAGTGGGTTAAATGTCTGCCTTTGGCTTGGGTCATGATCCTGGCGTCCTGGGATGGAGTCCCACTACTTCTCCCTCTGCTTGCTGTTGCCCCTGCTTGTGCTAGCTCGCTAGCTCGCTCTCTCTCTCTCTCTCTCTGACAAATAAATAAATAAATAGCAATCATTTGTTAAGTTGAAGTAATACCAATGTCAGTAATAGGGATACTCAAGATCTGAGAACTGGTGGAAAAATAAGTGAAGGTGATAAATAAAATACATCTAAAATATAATATATATATATATATATATATATTTTCCCCCAAATGAATGTGTGAGCAGTGATGCCTTAACGAGGCTGGATACCATGGAATACGTTCTGAAAAATGACTGATTTGGGACACAGGTGCAGCCCTGATCTAAGGAGTTGTGTTATCAGATCTCTGTGAGCCAGGTTTTCACAGACTGTTTTACTCTGGACATTCAAACTCACAAAATTCCAGTAGAGGCCTAAAACGTGCATCTGTTCAAAGCGAGGTGGCATTTAAGGCTGGGGAAAATGTATGGTACATTGAAGATAAAATTGTTATATTTGCAATGATGAAACCATTTAATTTAGATTGTATTAACAAACAGGAGTATGGGATTTTCAGTTTACAAACCATATATTTATATTCAGGTCCATAAATAAAAAATTATGCCTAAATTCAAAATTTACAAATCTGGAATTCGAAAGAGTTTAGTACATGTCATACCCAAACCTGATTTGACTTTATGCCATGCTATGTATAGTGTTTAGTAATTCTGTTTGATGTGAATATCATGTATTTTTTTAAAGAGTTTCTTTCTTTTTTTTTTAAGATTTTTATTTATTTATTTGTCAGAGATTGAGAGAGAGAGCGAGCACAGGCAGACAGAGGCAGAGGGAGAAGCAGACTCCCTGTGGAGCAAGGAGCCTGATACGGAACTCGATCCCAGGACGCTGGGATCATGACCGGAGCCGAAGGCAGCCGCTTAACCAACTGAGCCACCCAGGCGTCCCGAATATCATGTATTTTGCTGCAAATACACCCACTTGGGGTGTTAAATAGAACACTGCACATGCACCATATTACCGTTCTAAAAACTGAAAATTTCTAGATCTCAAAAAATATCTGGACACAAGTGTTTCAGGTAGCCAGTTGTGGACCTGTGCTATTTAATTTCTTTAATGAACAAGGTACTTATTCTTGATTAAGTAAAGTAGCAGTTATGAGAGAAAATGGAATACTAGAAAGTGAAATAGAAAATTGATGCTAAAATTAATTTAATGACTCAGGATTGGTCAAGATTTTAAAATGCTGACATAAATAAAAATGTGGTAAGTTATCCATAGCTGTGCTGCTTATTTGAATTCTAAGTAGAAACGTGACATGTAAGTATTCTAACTGATTTTCTCGTTTTCCTTCTGTGGTTATTAGTCATACACAAGCGAAGGCATGCTGGTATGGTGGAAGATTTTCCATACTAAGAATTTGAATTAAGAGTCCAACTCTTTTTCTGTCATTTTCCTAGTCAGTTAGCCTCCTTGACCACTTTCCTCCACTGTAAAAATGAACTAAGTAATTTAGATTAATAGAAGTCCCCTCCTGAATTTCAAAATAAATGATTCTAAAATTCATTGCTTTATATTTGCATTTTATTTTCTTATCCCATTTGGTTCTAAAAATAATACATAGGGGTATAATCTCCATAAGCTGTAAAAGATGTATTTTGCTTGTTTTGAAAAAAAGAACCCTCTTAGACCAATCAGTTTCTTTTTTATACAGTGCAAGTTCCAGGACCAGTAGAAAACCTGCAAGCTGTATCTACCTCACCTACCTCAATTCTTATTACCTGGGAACCCCCTGCCTATGCAAACGGTCCAGTCCAAGGTTACAGATTGTTCTGCACTGAGGTGTCCACGGGAAAGGAACAGGTAGGCAAAGAATGGGCCCAATGCTGCCACCTGTTGGTTTTTCCTAGGACTAGAGCCATTAGGAGATCTGCAAACTTAGTTCAGACCAGCACGTTAACTGGATAGCTGATCAGTTTTAGAGTACTTGTTATTAGAAACTTTAAGCAATTTAATTGAATTCTGATTGTAAGAAAGGCAACTGTGCTATGAGATAAAGTCACTATAAAGGATGTAATTTTTCTTTTTTATCTGAGTAGGGAGTGGCCTGGGCCAGCATAGCCACAGTTGTATTAACTCATCTGGTCCTAGAAAGCATTTGCATCATGAGTCCTTATCTTAAGGACGATTGATCTTCTGTTCGATGACCTCAGTCAACTTGCTTATCTCATCCTTGTGTATTTGAGTTATTTCTGTCCTTTTGTCCTTCAGGTTGTAGTCCCCTGTCCTTTTCATTGTTTTCAGGAAATCTCACTCCAGAAGGCTACTTGCCTCCTTCTTACATTTTGTTTGTAATCTGTGGTTTGCACAGATCCCTAAAAACAGGAAAATTAGATTTTCAGATAGATAAGTATATATAATTGCTGAAAACTCAACAATTCTGTGTTGTGACACATATAAGTCTACTGAGAGATGTTTACTTCCAAATTTTCAGCCTCATGTGGAAAAAGATATATAGACAAGTGCCCAGTTAAATGGAAAAACCAAGAGCCCAGGTTGAGATAACAGAGTTCTTTGAATGTGTGATGAAGCTTGCCAAGCATACCGTGGTCTTCATGCTTCCCCATAAACTGCATGATAGAGATTTTGCCTTAAAAAAAAAAAAAATGTTTCACAACACTCCTATTCAGAATAGTTCAAGCCCTAAGTTTTATTGCGCAATGGGATCACTAAGATTTCCTTTTATGTAATTATCCATCCCATCTTTTATTTGTTTGCTGTCCTCATGCCGTTTAGCTATTGCTTCCATCTTTCTATCCTCTCCATTTTAAACGCATTTTTGGCTTTTCCATAATGAATTTCACCAACCCACTTAAGTAAATTCAGAAATGAGGTTGCCCGAGACAAATAGAAGTGTGAGCATCTTTGTGGAGAGTGAAGTAACGTGTCTTCTAAGAACACACTGGCTCTGATTTCTCAATGACCTTCACCTCCAGTACCTCATTTCTGCAGCTGTGTGAAGTACTGAAACTGTTCCAAACCCCCTCACAGCCTTGGGAGACACAAAGATTGTGGCAAAGGATCTGCCAGTTTCAAGAACTGTGGTTCTATTTCAGCAAGAGAAGGAAGAAACCTACTGTTTCGTAGTGAATTATTCCACTAGGGTAGAGGAGCAACTCTCTGTTCCCACGGATCACAGGCAGCCTCTGCCTGTCAGAGTTTCGGTGTGGGTGGAATACGGCGCACCATTCAATGTTTCGGGTGGCGTTAAACATATTGGAACTTAATGACTGTAAAAATAGCACGGTGCTGTTTTAACTAGGAGTCTACAGAACAGTTTGGGATTTAGTGGGGGAGTGTGTGTCACAAGTTAGGTTTTACAACAACTCATGATAAGGCTTGAGTGTAGTTTTGTGAGTAAGAGTCTAATATTCAATTCACTGATTGTGCAGAATGGCTGCCATTTCTGCTTAATGTGCCTCCTGAATAACAGTTTGGCATTTTATGTCTCCAGAATATAGAGGTTGATGGACTATCTTATAAGCTGGAAGGCCTGAAAAAATTCACGGAATATACCCTTCGATTCCTAGCTTATAATCGCTATGGGCCAGGAGTATCTACTGATGACATAACAGTGGTTACACTTTCTGATGGTAAGTTATAGACAGTGAAGCTTGATTCACATATTTGATAATGATGATGTAATATTGCATGTATGTAATAGATTGCATCTTCAAGGCTTCCTAATTAAAACTTTTTGGCATATATTAGCATTGATTAAAAATTTAACTCATTCGCTCAGAATACCTCTTACAGTTAAATTTAAACTTTCCAAGGTATATTTCAAGCTCTGTGTCAGAATGTCCTAATAGGTAATCTTCAAAAGTGTGACTACTGCCTAAGAGTTCAAATTATTGGTGGGGGTGGGGGTATCTTATTGTCTATAAACACAAACACATTAGTGCATGTGTTTGGACTAATTTACATTGGTTTATTTCTTATTTCTCATTCTGAGGGAGAGGGTTGTGGATAATTAAAAGTGTAAACGATAGACTGTCGTCCTATATGTTATATCACTTAATTCGAAAATATGGTGTTAAGGATATAAGCCAAATAATCCAGTACTGAAGGTATTAAAACTAAATAGAGCAATGCATAATTTTAGTTGTAAACTTGCCTCGTAAGTGAAATATTAGACATATTTTCTGAACTATCATAAAAGAGAGGAAAAATTCTTAATTAAAAAAAGGGTTTGGCAAAGCAGTAGCAGAGGAAACTAGAGATCTAAGAAAAGGACAAAGAAATGTTGGGAAATTTAATGACAAGTGAAAATAAATGGCAGCAGAATATATAATGTTGGACCAGTGGAAATTCAGGCAGGTGTAGAAATGCAGAGATGGCTGCCATGAATATTAAAAAAGGCAACAAGCTGTCTCTTTTCAGCAAAGGTTTCCATGTTGTTGTATATAATTCTATAAATTATTGATCCTCTGAATTTCAAAGGAAAAAAGACTTTAACTTGTGATTCCTTAACCAATCCATCATTGTTTAATCTGGAAAAGTACCTGAAAGCGTATTTCACACAGTATCAGTGGATTGAGGAAGGTCATGCATGTTATTAAGGACAGCTCAGCACAGACACAGGAGTGATGCTCATTTGCAATTTCAACTTAAAAAAATATTTTATATGTGACACCACTTCAGTATCATTTTTAATGCCCACCCATCTGATTCTGTTATTGAGGACAGAATAGAATATTTATTGGCAGAATAAATTACTTCACAACTTATAATTATAAAAATAAAAGGAAAACAAATGAAAATGAATATTTTACATAATTTATGTAGATTTCATTCACACTCTGAACTGTAATACTGTGGCCTTATTCTCCACTTTGGTTTTAAATGTCATTAAGTGAGAGTGATAGATTATTATTCATTAGTCCAAGAATTATTATCTCTATGTGTTGCAACAGTTAGGACTTAGAAAATGTCTGTCACTAAATAAAAGGATTTCATGACCCTAACCCAGCAAGAGTCCCTGTGCAAAGGATGCCAACTTGTCTTTATCGATGCATTTGATAGGAGAAAGCAAAAACTGAATGGCCCCCTTGGAGTCTGCTCCTGGACCTGGTCTGCAACCCTCTTCACAATCAATCATCTCTTTTGATTTCCAACAAAATCTCCTGGATGCTTAGCTTTCTCTCTCTTGTTATCCAGTCCCCTTCTTTCTGCTCAGTCTGATATCTTCATTCTATTAAAGCTGGCCATGCGGGGGTCATGCCTCATACAGAGGTATATTTTATCACATTTCATAGTCTGCTACTTCCCAGTCCTCAGTCCCGAAGCTGTCTTCTCCTTGACTTTCTGGATGTTATGAAGGGAAGATGTTGTAGAAATTAAATGGCCTAATCCATATGAGCACCTTAAATATAAGCATGGCATATATTTAAGTGTTCAATAAGTGTTATCTATGACAATATATATGTCATTTTTTCTCCTTATATTACATGTTCCTTAGCATGAGGGATGCTGTTATAGTCATCCCTGCATTCGTCATCTCAGTAATTATTTACTGTATTAATCAGACAGTTCAGAAAACAATACAGTTGTTAGTATGTACAGACTTATCTTTAGTACTTTCCATTTATGGGGCTAATTTAATAGATGTGCGTGTGAATGAATGCATCTGTGTTATAGAGAACACTGTGTTTCTTATCAGTTCAGAGGTACCCCTACTACAAAAATTTATACTGAGACCATAAAAAATTGAATAAAAACAAAAAAAATTAAAACAATGTTTTTATTCTTCTGAATTAGTTATCCCAATGGTATTCCATGCTAAAATGCTCATGAAGATGTTTATCCTGATAAGCTGTCGTCTCTAACTTAGTTTACTTTCACTGTTTTTCTGGGAAGAAAAATTGTTTTTCATTCAGATCCCTCCACTTATGGTATTCTTTGTTTATCCACTTCTTTAAACCATTTGGGATTTTAGAATGTCAGATCTAGAGAGCCTAAAGTTAGGGTGGAATGTAACTAATTTTGCTAGTTTGTTCTCAAACACCATCTCTTGAACTAGTTGACAACTATAGGTCATTAAAATATTTTATGAATCTATTAATATTTATGAATTTCTGTGCCAGCTTGCTCTGTGCCCCAAAGTAGAAGGACCCAATTTCATAGGCGCACTTAACTATAAGAATGTAATTTTTGCTGTTGTCACTGGTATTTATTGAGTACTTATTAGTGCAAGGCCCTGCTCTAATCACTTAACATTATTAACCTTTAATCCTCATGGTATTATATTTTTTTTCCTACTTTACAGATGACAAAACTAATATTAGAAAGAGGCCAAGGCTTGTAAGCAGCAGAGCTAGGTCACAAGTAAGAAAAGGAGCAAGATTTAATGTGAAAAAATCTTGAGTTTCTCTTATTCTGTAATGAATTTCTCCTGCTAATTGCTTAAAGTACAAAGCTCATCATTATATATCAGTTATTTCAATCCATAAATTGTGTGTAAAGGACAGCACACATTTGGTAAGGGGAGGAATTCGAGTGCATTTCTATATGGAGATTCATTTACAAATGGGAATTTTATCTACTTTGCAGAATGCATCATCATCCTCTGTATCAAACCTGCATGTTTTACCATATTGAGGGGAGTTTCTGGACCAAATGCCTCTGATTGGCTTTAACAAGCCAATTGTAAATGATAATTGCTTGACATTTTGAAGAGAAAATAATGAACTATGGCTTTCCTCTTTCACTCATGAGATAATGAAACATCTTGGGAAATCAAATAAAGAAAAGTTCAGATAAATGTGGATTCCATTTACTTCCACCAAGCATCTAATTTTACCTACTGTACATCAATAATAGGGGAGCCTATAGTGAGAGGGAGGGAATAGAGATTGATAACTAAAAATGCTCTCAGAGGAACTCGCTTCTTTCTTTCCTAATTACATAAGGCAAGAACAGCTAGTGTGCTCCAAGTTTGTGAAGTTATATGATGTAACACTTGGCATTTTTTTTTTTAGTCGGTGCTTATTTTAATTTTCAATGCTTTACAGAATAATTTTAACATAGATTATATTAAATTCTTTCTCGTTGTGAGGATGTCATTCTGTTCAGTTTTTCTGACCACACACATTGTTATTATTTCCAGCCTCCTCTAATATTTCCTCTTTCATGGAAATAGAATGTGGAGATGGTCTTACTAAAGCCTCTGCATTATTCCCTTTCCTGGAAACTGAACAGGGATGTTCACAGTCTGTGAAGATAGTTTAGGGAAGTCCGTTTCATTAATAGCATTTGGGAAGAGTCAAGAAGATGGGAAGTTTGTCAAATGCAAAAGAGCCCTTCTGATTAATCTTTAGGGAAAAAAATCTTAGTGTTTTAATCATAGTAACATGAAAATGGAATCTAAGACATAAAAGAAAGAAAATTTTAGAAATGAGTTTTGAAGGAAACTGATCTGTTAAAACACACACACACACATTTTAAGAACTTGACAAAAAAGGACATCCAAATGCCACCAAACATGTGAAAAGATGTTCCACATGACTGGTCTTCAGGGAAAGGCAAATAAAAATACTACATACCTACCAAATGACTAAAATGGAAAAGATTCAGAAAAAAACAAAGGTTGGTAAGGATATGGAAATTTCTGGAAATTTTCTATATTTAACATATATATAACCCCGTAGGAGTTTCCACTGCTCCCAGGTTTTCCAGGCCTAGGTATATAACAAGGAAATGAATGCAGTTCTTCATCAAAAGACATGTACAAAAGTTTTTGTAGCAGATTTATTCTTCATAGCCCCAAACTGAACGTAATCCAATGCCATTCATCAATAGAATGAGTAAATATAAAATATAATGGTAATATTTTAGAATACGACCAATAAAAAACCAAACGAAATAACTGAAACCACTGCAAGATGCAGCAGAAAGAATGAATCCCAAGAAATCGCAATGAGAGAAACCAACCTGAACAAAATAACTGATTTCATTTTTAGTAAGCTCCAAAGCAAGCTAAGCTAATCAATGGTGTTAGAAGTCAGACTCGTGGTTACTCTCAGAAGGATATTGATTGGGAAGGGACCCAAGTGAACTTTCCAGGATACTGAAAATATTCTATATCTTGATCCAGGTATTGTTTAAATGTGAATGCTCCTACAGACATATAACTTTATCCAGTCACACATACACGATTTGTGCATTGTACCATATGTATGTCTTACATTAATTAAAATAGAACTGCAGAAAGAAAGCTTGTTATGGCCAAAACCCAGAGTATGAAAAACATTTTTATTATGTCTTATAATCTCTCTGTTAATTAATTAATTCAACAAATATCTGCTGCATGTGACCTTCACACTTGATACTCTTTTTTTTAAATTTATTTTTTATTTATTTTCAGCATAGCAGTATTCATTATTTTTGCACCACACCCAGTGCTCCATGCAATCCGTGCCCTCTATAGTACTCACCACCTGGTACCCCGACCTCCCACCCCCCGCCCCTTCAAAACCCTCAGATTGTTTTTCAGAGTCCATAGTCTCTCATGGTTCACCTCCCCTTCCAATTTCCCCCAACTCCCTTCTCCTCTCTATCTCCCCATGTCCTCCATGCTATTTGTTATGCTCCACAAATAAGTGAAACCATATGATAATTGACTTATTTCACTCAGCATAATCTCTTCCAGTCCCATCCATGTTGCTACAAAAGTTGGGTATTCGTCCTTTCTGATGGAGGCATAATACTCCATAGTGTATATGGACCACATCTTCCTTATCCATTCGTCCGTTGAAGGGCATCTTGGTTCTTTCTACAGTTTAGTTACCGTGGCCATTGCTGCTATAAACATTGGGGTACAGATGGCCCTTCTTTTCACGAACGACATCTGTATCTTTGGGGTAAATACCCAGTCACACTTGATAACTCTTATTGATACTGAGGATTCAGCATCTAAAGTGACAAGAATCCAGCACTCTGTAAGCATTATATTCTGTATTTGAAAGAAATGTAATATGAACTAAAATAAGTTGAATGATAAAGTCTATTTCTTAAATTACAAAATAATTTCTGAAAGAATTCTTGTTGACCTAATTCATGAAAACAAGCCTCTAGTGAGTGTTTTTTTGTTGTTGTTGTTTGGTTTGGTTGGTTTGGTTTGATTTTTGTTTTTTGTTTTTGTTTTGTTTTTTTTTTTTTGGTCACAAGCTACGTTGCTCACAACCTTCACCTATTACTAAGATAATAAGATAAGAAGTTCGAAATCAAAACAGAGTAAGTGATTATAATTTCTATGGTGTCCAGAAAGGCCTAGGAGCTAATATTTCAGTAAGCATTTATTTGTTCATGTAACCATTGAGTCAGTAGCTGTTAATTGAATGTCAGTCTGGGGGCCATACAGATTAATCAGACACATACCATGCCCTCATGGTGATTACTTTTCAGAAGGTAAACTCAGAGTAGGGCATAAATGAATTCACGGTAAAATATAAGTACCCTCAAGAAATGTAGATATTGTCCAAGTTCAAGTTAAAAAAGGGGCGACATGACAGAAAATGGCCCTTAAATTCTTGAAAATGCTGAGAGCCTTTCTTCTCTGTTAAATTAATCAAATTGTCATGAACAAAATAAGGACTACTCATTTTACAGGTTAATACGTGTTAGGCATTTATTGAATGCTACTTCTGTTTCTTTTGTGGGGCAGAAAGCTTTATTTTGTTTATGATTCTTCTCAGACATCTAGGAAGTGTCTGACACACACACCCATTTAGTGAATGGAGTCTCTGAATGACTGACATGATAGAGTATTCATTTTTTGATACAGTAAATATCCACTAGAAGTGTTGTTTAAAAAAATAAATGTACATGTTCTTCCTTCTTCCATGAAGGAAAGGGGCAATCAAAATTCAAGTAAGAGAAAAAAAAAAAAAAACAGAAAAATCCACAAAGAAAAATAAGCAGTTGTGTTTTGTTTTTGTTTTTTTTTCTTTTTGGTTAATGCATTTGACTCACTGAGAGCTATTTGATAACCTGCTTGCATCTATGACACACAGGTTTAATTACACACAGATAAAAAGACATATGTATTTCTTCTTTTCACATTTTAAGAGATAATAAAAATTGCAGTGAGAGGATTAAGCAACATGAGTGACCATTAGAATGACATATTTTATAATAAAACCATGCAGATCCTGAAAGACACAATATCTTAAGCCTTTAAAATCACTCTGGGAAATCTCCTGTGTATTCTTATTGGTTTCTCTGGGAAGGTTCTAACAAGAAAGCTGTAACTAAATGGCAGTATTTGGTATCCCCACAGGTGCTCTCTTGCCTAACGCTTTTTTTGGGGGGGTGGGGAGAACTCCTTATATGGATGCCTGGTGCTACCAAGTGAGAAAAAATAAACAGAGGCAGTTACTTTTCATCTCTCCAGGAAAATTTTGAAGTTCCACCTGGATCAGCCTACCTAATTACCATCATGAACTGTGAAAGTCACACTTTCTCTTTTCACAGAAGGTTGTGGTTTCTCTTTTCTGACTTTGGCAGTAACCGTCTCACCTTGTTTTGTTCCTTTTAGTGCCAAGCGCCCCGCCTCAGAACGTCTCCCTGGAAGTAGTTAATTCAAGGGTAAGTCATGGAAAGGTTCACTGTTTCATTCCCTACACGTGTAATTTTCACTTGCCCCATTGATTCACCTCCTTGGGTGCACGGTGGTTGCCATGTGAAGGAATGTTCCAGAACAGCTCAGTGAGCGAGCAGCACAGATTCCCCGTCTTCTTCAACCACACTTGAGTTAATTAAAGGAAGGATTGTTTTACTAATAGCACACAGTTTATAAATGTGACAATGATTAAAGGCTATTCCACCAGGAAGCAAAATGTCTATTTACTTATATTTACCAGTTTAGGACACAATGTGCTAATGCCACAATTGATTGAAGGAACGAACAAAACCTTCACCTTGAAAGAGGTGGAATAGAGAGACTTTGTTTCCTGACAGATTAATTAGAATGGGATGTTTCATACCATCCCTGTTTCCACTTACAAATATACACATCAAAAGACCTTCTTGAGGTCCAATAAGGTTATATTTATGAAGCAGTGATCCAGTGATTAATATTTCCCTGGCCTGGAAAGTTGCTAAAACTTCCAAAAAGACTTAAATTAGTCTAGGTGTGGCTGAGGATAAGGAGCCTAATGCCAGAACTCAGTTCTTTAGAAACATCTTATTTCAAGTGTGCCTTGGGGTTGAAAATAAGCTAAAGCCGTATAGTACAGTGAAGCAAACAAGGATTGGTTTGGGCTGACTCTTTCATCACTTTCTTGTATGTTCTCATGGAAGTGACTTCACTCTCCCCGGGCCTCAGTGATGGTGGGTGGTGGGGGTGGGGGTCGTCAGCCTAATTGGTCTCCAAGCTCTGGGAGACAGCCGGGAGATCTTACAAGTCTTAGAAAAAGGCATACCCTGGTTTCCATTCTGGCTTTCTCTTTTAATAACTGTATGTGCCTTAGAAAAGTTTCTGACCTCAGCAAGCCTCAGTTTCTATATTCATGGAGTATGAATGTTAATGCTTTCCTATCGATTTACCATGAAGAATAGTAATAGGGCATATACAAAGGATTTAACTTTGTGTCAGTAGCTGTTCACTCAATGTATGATTCCTTGCCACATTTTGCAAAAATCTCTGATGAAGTCCTGTTTTGTGGTTGTGATCAGATTTGCCTCTGTCAAATGAATTTGTCTTTTGAAACAAGTGAAATGTCTCTAAAATCATTAGCCTCTTATATTTTTAGTCCCTATATTGGATAAGAACTAGTAAAATGAATTTAAAATTAGAAGGGGTAAAATAAGTGAACGTAGGAAGAAAAAAATGAGCTAAAGGGAAATAAGGAGAATTATTGAATGACCTTGGTTGCTGACTGTATTTAAATATGGGTTTTTACCTCCCTGAAAAGGGAATTTCTGTTTTGCAAAATTGAATTTTCAACTGATTTCTATATATGTATACAAATATCCCAGCCTGTACTCTTCCATAATACACAATACTTGCTACAACCAAATGTAAGCACTCCTGTTTCTATCCTCCTGTGGTTATATCTGGAACACTGCACTCCTAGAAAATTTAACTTGTTCATTAGCTTTTAAGAATGAATACAGCAGGCCCAGGCCCTAGAAAACTACTATTTGCCTCTCTTTCTTTCTGTTATCTTTTTTCCTAGCATTTAAGGAATTAGAAAATATGAATTTGGATTCTTCTTGGTTTGTTACCAAGGAGAAAGTAATAGGATGGTCAAAACACTGTTACTGTTGTTGTTTTTAATTTCCAGTATTGGTGAAGTGAAAGACAAAAACAATATTATATTTTGATGTTCTTCTTAGGTTTGAAACAAAAGTTCTCAAATATATTTATATTTACCCCATTACCATTTTAAGAAACAAAATATATTTAAAAAGTATTATTTCCTTGAATAAGTAGTAGTATTATCTAATTAAAAGAATTACATTTGTGTTATTCATTTTACCTGAGATTATTTATATAGAAAAGAGCCATATTTTAAAATTTTATTCTATATAATGTTTACAATTAATGAACATAATTGATCATGTTATTGACAGTCAATGAGAAAATTTGGATATGTTAATACTTTTGAACATAGCTAGGATTTCTATACATAGAATTCATAAGTCACTATAAGGTATAAAATGACCATTTATAGGCCCTTGTTAAGGTTCTGGCTATCAATAAGCCAACAGGACTGAGATATCATGTCCCAACTATGGGAATAGTAAGATTCTTACAAATTTATATAAAAGAAACAAAAATTCTGTTAATATATTGTTCTTAAAAACCCCATACATCCGATAACCTTTATAAAGCTATAATCATAGAACAGACTTGATTCCCTTTCTGCAGGCTTGCTTGAACACAGATTTTGTTCTGAATGAATGGCTTTACCTATAGATACTAATTTTAGGTAATAGTGAGTCATGATTATATGGTTATTTGTCATACTAAAATTGCTTTACAATAAATAACATCTTCATAAGAAAAGAGAAAATAAAGATTTACAGAATGGGCTTTAAAATCTAACTCTTTTATTGGGAAAACTTCATAGGAATAATTTTCTTAAGATTTTTACTTTAAAATTCAATTATTATTTGAAGAAATACATATTACAACTTAATTAGTTGGGTAGAATATAAAGCATAAGTAGTAGACTAGGAAGAGCTTTTGTTGGTACTTGACTATTTTCCAATACAAAAGTTCTGAGATAAGAACATTTAGAGAATGCTACATTTCAAGATGCTAGCTCTTTGAGATCTTGGAAAGTCAAGATTGGTTTCATTGATTCATTCATTTGCTGTGTACTTACAGTGTATCTGTTATATACTGTATACTTATACACATATATCCACATATACAAACATACACATTGCACATACACCTACTATATTACTATATATAACTAAGTGACCCAGTCTTTGCCTTCATGGAACTCATAATAGGTAAACATTCCTTTAATAAGAAAACATATGAGAGAAAATTCACTTTTAGTGCAACCAGATTTAATTGATTGTATCTCCTCAAAGTGACACTTTTTTTCTCATTGATAAAATGAGAGTGAGAGAGATAATCTCTAAAATCTCTATGACTCCCGGCATCTATGACTGTATTTTCACTTGTCAGACCTTTTCTCAATCACTGTGTCTTTACAGAATTTGAGAAAATGGTATATATATTTTGATTAAAGTATACTGGATTCAGTTCACATGTTCAGATATTTATTGATTGATTACCAAGAATGAAATTTAAAAAAATAAATAAAATCCAGTATATCACCGGGCACAGATCTTGTGCAGAATTAATTTTTTTAATGTAGAACAGTGGATTTCTCTTGTTCTTTCACTGCATCTTTCTTGTGTTGAAATTCTTATCCTTGAACAGCAGTTAAATCTATGTGGATGTAATTTTGTTGCATTCCTAAAAGCTAATCCCCAGCTAGTCACTCAGCAGTTTGATAAGTGTGTGTGATGCCTTAATTGCTACAGTAGAAAAATTGATGTGTCCTGCTGCATCTTAGTGCCTCACTCCCTCATGTGTGAGCACATTTTGGCATGCTTAAACAACTTGAAAATTAGTTTAGTGATCCTACAAGTCCCTTTACCTAGAAACTACCCAAAGGGAGAATTAAAACAGCAATTTTCAACTCTAGAAAACATACTGATCATTTTGGTCCCAGATATTTTAACATCTTTTTTCTTTTTCTTTCTTTTTTCCTTTTCTTTCTTTCTTTCTTTAAAACCAAAACAAAACAAAGTAACAAACAAAAACAATGCAGAGATAATCTAAGGACTGTATCATTAGGTAACCTCAGAGGGGCATATGCTTCTGAAGATGTGGAGTGAAATGGGTTTGACTCATGTCTCTGTCCCCTGTCATTGAGCTGGTTCTCGTATCAACAGAACATTAGAGTCAGGTGGACAGCTGAGTGAGTCATTTGCATTTGACTCCCAACTGGGATACACACTTGTTAGGGGCTGTAAACAATAGTGCAAAAGGGAGGAGAAGGGAGAGAGTGGAGAATTGTAAAACCAAGGGCAGTGTGAGTTACAATATTAATTTGCAGATCCCCTCTTCTCCCCTCCCCCGACTGAGGGTTTCTTCTCTTGGTTGTCCAGAGGGTACTGGAGTTGACACCACTTCCTGCTGCATCGCATCTTCCCGAAAACACACTGCTCACACCTGTTCTAGACCCCCTTTATGAGTCTAACCATGCTTCCTGCGACTGTTGTTCTCACCCTTGTATGCTGAACTTTAGGCAAAGGCCTCAGCTAGCTCATGAAAACAGGTTTTTCTGTTTCTCTTCCAATCATCCTAAATCCTTCATAAAATATACTTTGACCACTGACTTATTTGGAGCCAGAGCTCTGAGTCCTTTCCACAACAAATACAGCTGGTCTCTGAAATACATTTAATGTAGAGAAAGAGGACATGCAGTATAGTCCTTAGATATTGGGTACCATACAAATATAAATTAGAAACTGGCATTTATGATAATATTTACATTTACACTTCAGACTTCACACTGGTATTTTTACTCAATCATAACACACAGAGCATTTCTACTTGATTATAGTGTCTGGTCCAGTTATTCATCAGTTCAATTCAAGTGGCTATGGATCTCTTGTATTTATTTTAGTTATTGATCTCTTCATTGATGCTTTACCTGAGTCTTCTTTGAATATAGACAAGGTCCAGCGGGCTATGACTGAAACAGTCTTGAGAAGGGTGTGAGGGTAGGAGCATAATTATAAGGAAGACAATGTTTTCCAATAGGTCTTCCAGCTTAGTCTTTCTATTTTGCCTAGAATTTGTGGAATAGATTGACTATAAATGTTTATGTTATGTTAAAATTGGACAACATACATTTCATGAGGACCACCTCAAGAACAAAACTATTTGGTCTGTAATTAGGAAAAAAAAAAAAAACCCATCTTCAGATATCTGCTGCCCTGTGTACTTTTTTAAAAAATCAATACTTTTATGGTAGTCAAATAATCTAACATAAAAATGTACCATTCTAACCTTTTTTGGGTGTATGGTTAGTGGCATAAGTACATTCACATTGTTGTGCAATTATCACAAGCATCACTCTCAGAACACTTTTTATCTCCTCAAATTGAAACTCTTTCCCCATTAAATAATTATAATACTCCACCTCTCCCCTTTCTCCAGGCTCTGGCAACCAACATTTTACTTTCTGCTTCCTGACTTGTTTTATAAAAAGTGAGGAGACTAATTCTTGAGAAAAAAATGTGACTGTCTTTTAATCTTAATAGAGAAATGAGAACAATCTTTTGTTAAAAAAGATTTTATTTATTTATTTATTTGACAGACAGAGATCACAAGAAGGCAGAGAGGCAGGCAGAGCAGCAGGCAGAGAGAGAGGAGGAAGCAGGCTCCCCACTGAGCAGAAAGCCTGATGTGGGGCTCGATCCCAGGACTCTGAGATCAAGACCTGAGCTGAAGGCAGAGGCTTAAACCCACTGAGCCACCCAGATGCCCCGAGAAATGAGAACAATCTTAAAGTTTTATATCTTCACAGAGAAATGAAGGATCTAATGAATGATAATGTTCAGGAATATAGGCAGATGCTGTAATAGGCTGGAAGAAACCTCACTTCCCATTATCAATACTGCTTTCAGAATAATTCTGTTCCAAGGTCCCATATTTATGAATTTTTTTTTAAAAATCTACTGACACTATTTATAATGACTGTAGATACTTTAGCGGTCTAATTCTGCAAGTTGAGTTTATTTCACTTAAGCACACTATTTTGGAGTTCAGTAACCTACATTCTATGATAATATATACTTTGCATTTGTAATATGGGTGAAATTAGACATCAAGTTAGCAAGTCTGTTTTGTTCTTGTAATAAAATAACTTACTCTGTTTGAAAAAAAAATCTACTGACAAAACCAATTGCTGTAGTTAATAACAAAGCAGAAATATACGGATGGGATTGTTCTGGACTAACTCTGAAAACATACTTTTTTGGTCATAAACATCAGTTTTATATCCCATTACAGTTTAGACCAGAGCTCCAAGCCAGTAAGTAAATTGATCCTTTGATTTTTTTTTTCAAAGTTCCAATAAATCAACAGTTTCTGTCTTCTTTCCGCCCCCCGCCCCCAGTGGAAACATAGGGAAAGGATTAACTGTGAGGGAGAGAGTATTAAGAGAGTGTAAAAATATAGATAGATATAGATAATCAATTTTTATATAACAAATGCATCACACCAATTTAAATGCATTCCTGGAATAAGCTCAATAAGAGAATACACTGTAAATTCAAGGCATATCTCCATATCACACTATCACTCATTCTCTTAGATCTGTTCTTAGAGAATACTGACTCATGGTACTTTCCCAAGCAGTGATGTTGCATGATTTTTAAATGCTATGAGAAACAGGATCCCCTATTAGAGATACTAAGAGCTGCAAAAGTATTTTTTAACTCTGTTTTGGTCAAATAATTTCTTTCTATAGATGATGTTTATACTAAATACTATCCTTAAAACTTTTTCTGTGTTACTTATTGTGGTAACATCATAAACATTCCAAACAAGAACAATGTAGTCCATAAGCTGAGCTAACTCCTCTCCACAAGAAAGTACATTCTTACATGAATTAATTTCAAATAAAAATATAAATTAAGTGGACAAAAGAAGAAAAAAATAAATTTCTGAAAAACTAGAAATGAGTCTAGGAAAAGTCTTTACAAAGCACCTATGAGCAAAACTGTGGAATAGGGAGTCGAGAATGACCTATGATCTCTCTTACAGGAATTGAATAAATTAGAGGCATGATTAAATCTCAGTGTCTATATGAACTTTCTATACTATACACACGATTAGAAAAACATTTCCTAGAATGTTTCAAATACTTAGAACTATCATTTTTTGTTCTGTGATTTGGGGCCCTTGTATTTTGTTCTTTCCAAATTCATTCTCATCACTGCCATCTGGGATCCCTGCACAGATGATTTGGAAAAAGAGACTAAAATAGGTGGTGGGATACCACCTTCTTCATATATCGCCTTGTAATTTGTACCTCATCACACATATCTAATGGCTCCATTTCTGGTTGGCTCTGAAGGCAAAGCTCACTTTCGCCTCTCCATGAAGTTTAATGAGATTTCCCTCAAGTCATACATTTTTGAAAAGTGGGAGGTTTAATAATGGGCTTAAATTAAATGAACCTAGGTCTAATGATAAGGTCTCTGATTTTAATTTAGTTCAAGGAAGTTGCCCTTATATTTGGAAGGGTTGATTAGTTAGAGGACATGAATAGGTTCAGTCTTACCAGTAGGTAAAATCAGTCACTAACCATGTGATTTGAATTTAGAGATGTTGAAACATTGACCTACATGCAAAAAAATGTATTTACTTCTCTAGCTTAAAACATTGCTTACCTTAGAAAACAACTGTTAATATACAAATCCTTCATCTGAATTATTTAAGATATTAGCACAAGTTATTTTAATTAACATTGCTGATACATATTTGAGGAATAACTGATTATAATAATACAGGCAGTAACTAAACTTTTTCAGCAGATATTCTGTGGCTGGCAAAATACTACACAATTAAAACACTCCTTTATTTACTTTTTATAATAACCCTATAGGTATTAGTTGTTGAACCGATGACTGGAATACTAACTTTGAGCTGAGCTTATTGCTGGAAAAGCCACAATGAAGGCAGTCAAGTCTCCTTCTTTCCTAGAGCTTACTTAAATTCAAATACAGGGAGGTAGATTGATAAACAAACAAGGAACTGGGCAATTAACACAAGAGAATGATGACTTATGTGAAGAAAATAAAACACAATAATATGATAGGGAAGGACAGAGTTTCTTTGCACACCTAGGATAAAGCATTCCGAGGAAATCTCCCAGCTAGTACAAAAGCCTTGACAAGGGAACCGTCTGTGTGTGATTGAAATAATAGCCATATGCACGGATCACAGATCTCTGGGTCAGGGCCAGATCATGTGGGGCTTTATAGGGCATGGCAAAAATTAGAATTTCATTCTGTGGATGATGAAAAGAGGCTTGAATGGGGAGTGATCTCTTTTTAAAAGATCACATTGGCTGTTGTGAGGAAAATTATTAGGGATGGGGCAGCGTGGGAGCAGGGAGACCATTTAGGAGACAATTGAGTGATCTGTATGAAATGATTGTAGTGGGGACTTGGGAGTCATTACAGAAGATGAAGAGAGAAATGGGAAAAATCACGATGTGTGGTGCATTTAGAGCCAGTAAGATTGGCTAATGGATTGGATATAAAGGGCAGGGGAAAGAGAAGGATCAAGGATAGAGACTAGATTTTTGCTACAGCAAATGGGTGCACTGTGGGGCTGTTTAATGAGATAAGGATGGGTGCAGAAAAAGATTGGTTTAGAGGGAACAATCAATTAATTTTTGGACATTTTGAATTTGAGATAACTACTGGACAAACAATTAGGGACGTCAATCATGTAGACAATCTGGCATTTGAGACCAAAGGTCTGATGACAGGTCATGACAGGAAATATAAATTTAAGAGTCACCATCAATGACACCTAGGGAGAGATTATAGTTAGAAAATCAAATGGCTGAATCTTGAGATACTGCACATTTAGAGATTGGACAGAGAGGAAGGAGCAAGAGTAGTAGGAGAAAACAAAGAGGGATGGTAGCACAGAAGTGGAGGGGAAGGGGGTTGGGAGTGGGGGTGCTGCTAACCATGTCGGTGCTGATGAAAGATATAGAAAATAATGACTGCAACGGGGCCACTTGGGAGGGAGCATGAAAATGGAGAGGAAGGCAAGGGAATTGCAGAACATGACCTCAGATGTCTTTAAGTTTTGTTCTGAAGTGCAACAAAGAAATGGGCAGTAACTTTAGGTGGTGGTAGGCTTAAGGGAGATTTTGTTGCCTATTCTATTTATTTACTGTTGTTTCCTTTTTGAACATAGGAGACTTTGCAACTTCTGCAAGTAGTGCAGTCTAAAGGGGCATATGGGTGATGCAAAAGAGAGTGGAAATTTGCAAGAGTGCAATCCTTTGTTGCAAGTAGGTGAGAAGGCAGACGATCTAGCTTGCAGATGGAAGGGAACAGATGCTTCAATCTTAGGAATGTGAGGCTACATAAAGGGAGTGGGCATGGATACAGTTATGTCAGTAACTGAGATGAGAAGTATGACAAAGGTCTTCACTAGCGTGTAAAGTCTTGGAAGATCAAGTGTTGAGAGTTTGAAGATAGGGAACAAAATGAGAAATAGTTATTTCAGATGGTAGGGAAGAGCACTGTGGAAGGGCCATTGGAGATTTGGTGTCATGAATTTAAAGTGAAACTAGCCAATTATGTCTGTCTATCCCTCTCCAGGGGTGGTTGCTTGGTTGCTGGCCTGGGTTAGGCAGATAGTTGGGTTTTATTTTGTTTGGAATTTGCCAGGGGAGAAGGGGGTGCAGTGGCGAAGGGTTTTAGTAAGGGAATGATTAAAAAGAAGACCCACTTCTTCAAAACTAAGGAAGGCCAGTAGGGTATGGTGGCAGGGGTGATGGAGAATGAAAAAGTGGTTAAAGTCTGTGGATTATAGAATTATTATTGTATAATTGTATAATAACTGTATGATTATTATTAATATACCCCATTTTCCAGAGAGACCACTGAGATTTAGAGAGGCTAGGTAATGAGCCCCATTGCCACACGGGGAGGAAGTGACAGCTCAAGGATTCGAACCCAAGCTGAGGTTGTTGGTTATTTGACCACAAAGCGTCCCATATATGGGGTTTTATGAGAGAAGGGGTTCAGGATAAGCGTGGCCTTCAACAGGTTTAAGTTCTCAGTAGGAATAGTTTCCAGTCAGAAGGTAAGGTCTAGATCAGAAGCTGGAAGATGGGTTAATCCTCAAGTGACCAACAGAACTAGCTGTGGAAACTATGGATATAAACGTCATTAAGAAACATAGATATAAATATCAGAAAAAGAGGTCGTAAATGTTCAGAAAGGAGAGCTCCTGAGAAGGAGATTCAAAAAGACATGTGTCTGGCTCCCTAGTTTCCCCCCAACTGAACCAATCTCTAAGATTCTGTTCCTCACGACGCCCACCTATTTCTCCCTGATGAACCTAAAAAATACCTAGAGGAGCCGTACATTTTTCACTGAGCAAAGCTGATCCCTCTGAAGCTTTATTAAAGAAGTTTAAAGTCTTTGGCATTCCAAAGGTAATTCAGGATTTTCCTCAATTCCAAGGTATAGAATATATCAATGAAACTTTGAAAGGGAAAAAAATGAGCTCTCAAGATTTTATGGCAATAAAATAAAACTTGTATTTATTTATTTATTTGTTTGTTTGTTTGTTTGTTTATTTATTATTTACCTTTAGCAGGGACAACAATGGTCTGGATCCATTAGGAAATGTATGTAAGGTTCAGAGAAAATGCAAATCAAACCAATGGCCATACATTTTATTAGGAAGCATGGTTAATTTAAATAATGAACAAAACTAAACAAAACGGGCATTAATTAGATAAGAAGCCTAGAGCAAATGTTGTCAGGAAATAGTGAAACTCTCTAAACAAGAATGTTGTTTTAAGATATCGCACTTTAATAACCAAACTAAGTCTAATATATCATTGCCCTGAAGTCATTTTAGTTTAATCTCATTAAAAAGCCCACTAACATGATGTAATTTCAATATATGCCCTCAATAACACTGAACATTGAAATCTACTTATTTCATTTGTTATGTCACTCTTTCACATAGAAAATAGCTTCCATTAGTTTCCCCAAACTGTCCAAAATATTACTCAGTCCACTTGAAAACTCTCTATTGAATTTGACAATCTAAAAGCATCACCTTCATGTTTCCTAAACATTTTTAGAAAATACTCTACATACTGTATTGAATACAGATAGAGTTTTCAAATATATTGAAAAGTATATAATAGGAGGGTAAAAGCTCTGGAAGAACAGGGATTTCTGGGTGGCTAAATTGGTTAAGTGTCCGAATCTCGATTTCCACTCAGGTCATGATCTCAGGGTCAAAAGATTAAGCTCTGGGGGTACCTGGGTGGCTCAGTCAGTTAAGCTTCTAGCTTTGACTCAGCTTGTGATCCCATGGTCCTAGAATTGCGCTCCATCTCAGGTTCCTTGCTCAGTGGAGAGCCTGCTTTTCCCTCTCCCTCTGTCTGCAGCTCTGCCTACTTGTGCTCTCTATGTCTCTTGTCAAAGAAATAAAATCTTAAGAAAAAGGAAGAGATTAATCTCTGTGCTTGAAATCTTCTCCTTCTGCCCCTCCCTCCAGCTTACGTGCACTCACAGGCACACGCCCTCTCTCTCTTTCAAATAAACAAACAAATCTTAAAAAAAAGTATAGACGAACAATGTAATATTTCCCAAAAATTAACTTATGATCATATTACATATATCATCTTCACAGAACTAGAAGAAATTACTTGTGTCTTCTACAAATTCCTTTGTCCCAAGGAAAATGAGAAATTCCATTTTCTTTTTTTATTGTAATAACTCAAGTTCCTCCTACCTAAACATTTCTCATACTTCAGAGAAATTTATTTGACAAACCATTTTGTGTTTCAGCTGAGAGGCAGTAGCTATTAACTAGATAGTTGTCTATTTTATTTTTACACGGATGAAGTTGAAGGGATACACCTTATACCTGAAGAAATGCCCCATACTGACTTTAAATAAAATTCGTATTGTTTTAAAATATGAAGCCGACTGTAGATTTTTATTTTTTATGTACAGATGAATCTAAATGGTGCAAAGAGTACATATGTCTAAGTCCATGGCTATGATATCAACATGTACTTCTCTAGAGGTGTCTGTATTTCAAACTTTCCAAGTTAAGGGGGTTTTTTGGGTACTTCCAAGAGAGAACATATTTGTGTTTCATTTACATACTAATGTACATAATTCTCTTGATAAAATCAAATATAATGACATTTAAAGGAAACATCAGTTCAAAAAAATCTAAATAATTTCTTCATTTGGAGGCTTTATTAGCAAAAAAGGAGCAAAAGTTTTTTTTTAAAGATTTTATTTATTTATTTGACAGAGATCACAAGTAGGCAGAGAGGCAGGCAGAGAGAGAGGAGGAAGCAGGCTCCCTGCTGAGCAGAGAGCCCGACACGGGACTCGATCCCAGGACCCTGAGATCATGACCTGAGCTGAAGGCAGCGGCTTAACCCACTGAGCCACCCAGGCGCCCCAAGGTGCAAAAGTTTTAAAAATTGTTTCTGTTACAACCTTGGGTTAATTTTTCATGGGTTTATTCATTGGTGCATTCATTTATTTCTATGTTTGCTTAATAATAAATATTCATTGAGTATAGACCATGTGACAGATGCTAGCTAGATGCTTCTTCTCTGCCAGTTTAATAAGAGGCCTCCCTGTTGCTTGTCAGTCAGGAAACCTCAACACCTCCATATGCAGTAGCAATGAATGAGAAACCCTGACAAGTGACAGCACCTGACATCGAATAGCATTTCTGTTCATGTAGAAGAAATTAAGTTCCCTATCTGGAATAATGGAGCAGTTACTCGCCCCTCGCCTGATGTGTCGGGGTGGTTGGGACGTTTATTTGATTGTACTTAGCTCTGATACAATCGGAGATGTTCTGGGTTGATGGATGAGACACCAGGTCTCGGAAGCTGCCCCTGAGCTCCAGGTGGGACGGAATCTTGCTCACTGCCTTGCCATCCTGGAGTGGAAGTTGAACGTGACGGAATCAGCAGGTGGAGGCTCACCATGGCAGCTGGGAGAAAAAAGAAGTTGAAGTCTCTGAGGTAAAGTTATCAAACTTGAAGAAGCATGAAGACCCTAGAAGGCAGGACTTGTTGAAAATGAAGAATCCCTTCCCCACCTCCCAGCACACATACTTTGGATTCAGTAGGTTTCCTGTCCAGGAAACTTGTGTTGTCAGAAACTTGTTTTCAGGTGACAGTTTCAGTGTTTAATCCAGAAGGCAGTCCGTCCATCTTCAGTGATCATGATGAATGATAGATAAACAACCCGATACCTTTTTTGAAATGTAAGAGACCATCTTCCATAATAAAGCCCATGTTTAGAATTTAGCAACTTTAGTGACTTTTCTGTACTCTCTTTTATGGACCCTTTGTCTTTATCACTAATTTATAACTTGAGATGCCCCCAGAAGAGAAGAATTACACAGTTTCTGTAATAATATCTTTATAATAAATACCAGTCATTTCCTTAGTAATGGATTATTTGAGCCTCTTAAAATGAAATAATCAGAATTTTTTAATGATATTCACAAAACACAGTTGTTTGCTTTCTTAAGGGAGTCCATTATCTAATTTTACTAATAATGTGTAGTCTTGTGTGTGTTACTCAGCCATTTACTCACTAATTAATTTTTCTTGATTCATTTACTCAACAAAGAGTTATCATGTACCTGTTCATTAACAACTAGGCGGTGGCATCTCTTAAGAGGCCTTATCAATAAATAACCTGAAATTTAGATCGTTGAGGTAAACCGTCTGAATTGCAGTATGATAAGCTAAATACACCAGAGTGTAGTTTTTTTCCCCTTATTTTTGAATTCTGTATAAAGAGAGCAAATGCTTGTCTTAAATATCTTCACTTAAAGATTACGAAAGATTTAGAAATTCTGTATATTCATTGTAGAACACCAGAAGAAAAGCTTGTTTCAATCAATCATTTGCATGATTTCCCTCTATAATTGATAGCAGATACCATGATTTTTAGAAATATCTCCATGTGTGACATGTAGTTTGAGGCATGAGTTTCCTTGATGTGTGTGTGTAAGTATGTAGGGTTGGCAGGAGTAGTGAGTATCCCTCTTCCTGAGATGTTTGCTAGGATCCTATTTTGATTTTTAGAATCGATGTTTTTCCTCTGTCCCAAAGAGGACATGTGTGTCAAGAACTTGACTATGGGATACAACTTGACAGAGTGACACACACAGGAGTCAGATGTTATCAATAAGAAAACACACTTATTCTCTGACATGTGGGTCTTGTGAGGAGCTGACATTGATGGGAAACGATGCTCTTTAGCCAAAGGGAAATATATCTATCAAGCTGTCACATCAGATTTACTTCAAACTAAAGTAAACATTGTGTTATGATGCTATTCTTGGGAAATACACTTCTGAATATGCTCTTGGCTCTTTGGATGAGAAGTCATAAATAATTTTAAAGTGCATAAAATAGTACCTGTCATAGTAAGCACATGATAAAAGAAATTTATACTTATTATAACTATCAATGGCTGTGCCCATAAAATAGACTATGAAGTAAGTATCTCAACAAGGCAGCACATCGCATCTTTACCTAATGTCAGCAGTCAGGGCTTCTTTGCCTAACTTGGCAGAGAATTGTGACTAATGATGTAACTGGCTTGAGGAGGTTCTTTTTGTGAAAAAAAAAAAAAAATGTGCTTGAGACTTATTTCAGTTCTGAATTTTGTAGTTGATGGACTGATTTTCAAAGCCCAACAAATAACATTTATATGAGTATTAATTGGATTGAAACTTTTAAATGTGTGTCTTACACAAATTCTATTTAATCCTTAGGATGTTAGATGGATCTCACAGTATTAACATTTTTAATTCGTTCCGCTTTCCCTAATCTATATGGTCTCCTGTAGCACATACACAACAGCAACTATAGCAAACCAGAATCACCAAGAATTTATCTTGAACCTGTAATTTTATTTTTTGGTGCTTCAGAAAATGAGTGCTGAAAGGCTCTTAAATGCCAGGTTCTCTCATCTTCCATCTCTTATCCAAATCCCCTTGATACAACCTTCTTCTAGCCCATGCCTGAACTGTTCTGCTGACAGGGAACATTAGCCCCCCCACCCCAAGCAGCCATTTTTGTCATATGTAGGTCTAACTTTCAGAAATTTATATTCAAAATGAATTGCTCTATCTCCCTATAACTTCCAATCATTTGTCATAATTATTTCCCCTGGGACTATAAAGAAAAAATCAAGTGAGTCTAGTGACTTCTCTTATGGCACAACTCTAAATATTTAAAGATGTCTGTCAGGATCCCTTTCCCTCCACTGATTCTTTTCTGAGCTAAATAGCCTTAGTTTCTACAAATATTTCTCATTTGCTTGTCAGCTCCCCACTTGATATGTCATCCTGCTCTGCACAGTTTACGGATGGCATGTGATTATTAAACATCCCTTAAGGGTACCTTCTTTGCCTTCATATTACATTATTATTTATATAATCTACAATCACGCGGAGGTTGTGGGTAGTCACACTGTCTCCTGGACTGACGATCGTGTTGGTTCTCCACAAAAACCTTTTAAGTATTTCATGAAAGATGCTCACTCTGTTCGTGCCAGCCTTTGTCTTATTCACATGCAAGACCTCTTTATTTATTTTTATTGCATTCTGTCTCAGGTTAAATCCATTACAACAACCTCTCAAGGTCCCTTGGAATCTTCATGCACTTATTCAACATCAATAAACAGAGATTGGTTGTACACCTGGTACGTGTCAGGCAGTGTGCAAGATGTTTATTCTGTGGCCCATTTATTTGATATACCGCCCAACTTCAATTGGCCTCTTCACTCCGGGGGCGATTTTCCCTCGCATTTTAATTCATCCACCACCCCTAAACCATGGTGTAACCTTGTTTTCTTCTCCTTGGCAGGACGTACATTAAAAACCTTCAACTTTAAAACCGTCCTAGGTAATGGTTGCTCTTCCCCTTTAGATTGCTGCTATCTTCGCTCTCAATAAGCTGATGAAACTCATAAACACTTCTACTTTGATCCCTTCATTTTCATAACCAATTATCATTTTCTGCATTATCTCACTCTGCTCTCAAACTGGACCTTGTGGTTGATCACGTGTCTGGCCATATTCAGCACCCTCTAGATTCTTTATTTGGTTTTGTTTTGCTTCAACACTATTCTCATTTATCTCTTATCCCTTCTGTCAACTCCCTAGCCTGTTCCTAAACTCAAGCTTATGAGAGCTATGGGGGGAAAAAAAAATCCTAGAATGGCCTGAAGTGCCAGATCTGAAGGATCCGAAACAAGGCACTAATTTTATTTTCCCCTTATGTTAACATTCTCCCAATCTTTCTATTTAGTTATTATAACAGTTATTAATGTACTATTCCTTTAGTTTTCCCTATATGTCTCTATGTCGTGCACAAATTCAGATATTTATTCTGCTTTAACCAAAGTCCACATTTTTACCCATTTCCAAAAGGTCAATTAATATGCAGGGACTGGGTTCCATTGATGTAACCTTTTTTCATCCAAACTAAAATTATACCAAGAAATGTTTTTTATGTACATTTATAAAAGTATTTGAAATTGATTTATTTAAGCAATTATTATAGGATCACATTTATCTCATTTCCTATACCTTCAGGGTTAATGTATTTATCATATCATATTCTCATTCAAAGCCACAGCAAAAGGAGTTGATAAAAAGGAAAATGGTTTTCATGTTTCACTTGCTGGTTTTTCAAATAACTATATCTGATTTTACTTAAAATATTTTTTTAAAGATTTTATTTATTTATTTGACAGAGAGAGAGAGAGCACAAGTAGGCCGAGTGGCAGGCAGAGGGAGGGGGAGAAGCAGGCTCTCTGCGGAGCAGGAAGCCCAACACTGGGCAGCATCCAAGGGCCTTAGGATCATGACCTGAGCTGAAGCAGACGCTTAACCAACTGAGCCACCCAGGCACCCCTATTTAAAACTATTCTAAAAATTACTTTTGGCACCAAATATGTGGGCTAGTGCTTACAGCTTCATGATTGGTATAAATATTATTTTATATGAAATACTTCAGGTATCCACATAAAAGCAAGAAGAAACGAAGGAGAAGTAAATCTTTTCCCCATTCCTGCTAGTCTAAAAATGTTGTATTGGCCATCCAGACTTTTTTTTTTTTTTTCCTCTTTATGACGCTAAAAAACCCAGTAAGGTATACCACATGAATCTAGGTATACCCTACAAAAAAAATCATTATTCTCTCAAACATGACTTAATGACATATTTGGGAGAACTTTAGAGATAAAATAATCCAACCCCACTCATTTAAAAAAACTATATAAAATAGAGACAGTCTAAATCCCTCAGCCATTTAGTACCAGACTCTAACTGTCTGGCTAAACTGATGCTTACTCTGTTTTGTACTGAAAGGCAGAACAGACGCACGCTCACCAATTCTCAAATGAGCTGATAGTGTCTTTTAATACCTAGATCTCTTGAAAAAATAATAATTTGTTTAATAGTGATTTGTTTAAAACTGAAGCTTTTGATAATCATATGGTTTGTTCCTTTCTTCCTCTCTTCTTCTTATAAATATATTCATTTTATTACTAATTAAGACAAATATGTGTAACAAAGGGAGAGTCACATAATTTTTGTTTGACAAACCTTCTAAGTATGAGGAAGGATGCCCTCTAGCTAGCCAATTTCCATTCTTTTCATTCTAATGTTAATGATGTTATTTAAAGTTATTGGATGCACGGCATCAAATGACATTATTTCAAGTGACTTCATGACACAGAGGGTACATTGTGTAAGGAATATCAAGTAGAAGTTCTCAGGTGTTTTTCTCTTTAAAATGCAAAGGAAGAAATGCAAATACTATTTATTATTTAGTTACCTAATGCCTGCCCATCATGTCTTTTTGAATTTGGCCCACTAACTTATAATTAAAAGAATCATTATCTCTGCTGGATGTGGGCACAGATTCACATTATTTCCGTGAAAGCCTGTCTGCTGTCTCACTTTAATGAAAATTTAAACCTCTTAGAATGGCATGTGGTACCTAGAATTATTTTCCCTTTGTCTGAACAGAGTTACAAAGGGAAAGAACTCCTAGACATATAAGTCCCTGTTCCTTTCCATAGATTCTTTTTTTCTTTTAATTTTATTTTTTCAGTGTTCCAAAATTCATTGTTTATGCACCACATGCAGTGCTCCATGCAATCTGTGCCCTCCATAATACCCACCACCAGGCTCACCTATCCCCCTGCCCCCATCCCTTCCAAAACCCTCAATTTGTTTCTCAGAGTCCACATTCTCTCATGGTTCATCTCCTTCTCTGATTTTCCCCAACTCGCTTTTCCTTTCCTTCTCCTAATTGCTTCCATGTTATTCCTTATGCTCCACAAGTAAGTGAAACCATATGATAATTGACTTTCTCTGCTTGACTTATTTCACTCAGCATAATCTCCTCCAGTCCTGACCATGTTGATACAAAAGTTGGGTATTCATCCTTTCTGTTGGAGGCATAATATTCCATTGTATATTTGGGCCATATCTTCTTTATCCATTCGTCTTTTGAAGGGTATCTTGGCTCTTTCCACAATTTGGCCATTGTGGACATTGCTGTTATGAACATTGGGGTACACATGGCCCTTCTTTTCACTACATATGTTTCTTTGGGGTAAATACCCAGTAGTGCAATTGCAGGGTCATAGGGAAGCTCAATTTTTAATTTCTTAAGGAATCTTCACACTGTTTCCAAAGTGGCTGCACCAACTTGCATTCTCACCAACAGTGTAAGATGGTTCCCCTTTCTCTTCATCTTTTCCGTAGATTGTTTTCTAAGCATCCATTTTCTGTTTTAGAAAAGACTGATGAGCACAGTATTTATACAGTGCCTAAGATTATAATTTAGTGGTACAGAAACAAAACAGTTGGACTTTTCCCACTTTCAACCCAGATTTATTTGGCTTTTTTTTTTAAATCATGGCAAAATATACATAACATAAAGTTCACCATATTAATCACTCTTAAGTGTATGACTCACTGGTATTGAGTATATTCATATGGCTGTACAGTTACTACTATTGTCTCTCTCCAGAAATTTTTATCACCCCCCCCAAAACCTCTATCCCCATTAAGGAATAACCCCCTTTTCCCTTCCTTCCTTAGGCCCTGACAATCACTGTTCTCATTTTTGTCTCCATGATTTTGCCTATTGTAAGTTACCTCATATGAATGGAATCATACAATATTTGTCCTTTTGTAACCAGTTTATTCCTCTTAACATAACTTTTTGAGGTCTATCTTTTTGTTGTGTGTTACAATAAGCTCTTCTTTTATTGCTAAATATAATTTCATTGCATAGATGTACTTCATATGCTTTAACATTCCCCTGTTTATGAATATTAGATTGTGTTCAACTCAGGGCTTTTATAAAGAAAACCACTACAACATTTTACACAAGTCTTTCATTGACACAAACTTCCTTTAGGATAAGTATCTGGAGGAAGACTCTTAAGACAGAATTTAGATAAATGTCTTACTGTTAGAAACAGTTTTCCAAAATGTTTTTTCCCAATTTGAGTTCCCAGAAGCAGTGTATGAAAGTTTCATTTGTCTAATCTTAACAGCACATGCATTGTTCATATTGTGTGACTTGTTAATCATAGCAAATCTTAAGGGTATGTAGTCATATGTTGTTGTGTCTGCAATTTGTCTTTCTCTTTTAACTAAGGATGTTGAACACCCTTTCGTATGTTTCTTGGACAATTGATTGTTTTATTTTTCCCAATATTTAAAAAGTTAGCTTGTTAATCTTTTAAATTATTGATTTGTCAGAATTCTTTAACATTCAGGAAAGAAGCCAAACAGACTTTTTTATTGTAAATGTTTTCTCCAATCTAAGACTTACCCTTTCAAATTCTTAATGGTGTCGTCTGATGAACAGATTGTTCTAATTTTGATGAAGTCCAAGGTATTTTTTTCCCTCTAGCATTAATGCCATTTATAAATTAAGGAAGCTTTAATTATCCAATGTATGGAGCTAATCTGTGTTTTATTAGCTTTTCCCTTTAGCACTATGATCCATCTTGAGTTAATTTTTGTATGTGGATTGAGGAAGTGGCCAAAGATTTTTTTTTCTATATAGATAATTGTTTTTCTTAGCACCATTTGTTATAAGACTCTCTTTGAATTATTTAGTGCCTTTTTTGAAAACAATTGACATATATGTTTGTATCTATTTCTGGACCCTGTTCTGTTCCGTTAATCTATTTGTTTATTCCTATGCTAATATCACATTGTCTTAATTTCTGTACATTTATAGCTAGTCTGGAAATCAGTTAGCATAAGTCTACCAATGTTGCTGTTCTTCTTCAAGGTAGAATATTACTATTTATATTCCCTTTCAGACTATTAGTCTATACAAGGAGCATATAATCTTAGTAGGAAAATGTTCTAGATTCCCAGTACGACCTTGACCATTAGCTTCTCCTCATAATTGAATAAGGTAAGGCCCATTTAAAGGACTTTCTACCAAATATGCATATACATGGGTGACTGAGATAAAGCAAGAAGAGAGTTAGTGATTTTTGGAGAACATTTTTTTAGCGGGCCCCCACTGTGTGTGCGGCCTACTTGTGATAGGCAGCAGATGATACATGGATGTGTGATTGTATGCTTAAAACTAATATAACACTGTATGTTAACTACATGGGAATTAAAATTTTCTAAAAGCCAATATTTTTTTTTATAAACATATAATGTGTTACTAGCCCCAGGGGTACAGGTCTGTGAATCGCCAGGTTTACACACTTCACAGCACTCACCATAGCACATACCCTCCCCAATGTCCATAACCTCATCACCCTCTCCCTGTACCCCTCCCCTCAGTTACCCTCAGTTTGTTTTGTGACATTAAGAGTCTCTTATGGTTTATCTCCCTCCCATCTTGTTTCATTTATTCTTTTCCTACCTCCCAAACACGCCCCCCCATTGCATCTCCACTTCCTCATATCAGGCAGATCATATGATAGTTGTCTTTCTCCGACTGACTTATTTCGCTCAGCTTAATACCCTCTAGTTCCATCCACGTCATCACAAATGGCAAGATTTTATTTCTTTTGATGGCTGCATAGTATTCCATTGTGTATATATACCACATCTTCTTTACCCTTTCATCTGTTGATGGACATCTAGATTCTTTCAATAGTTTGGCTACTGTGGACATTTAAAAGCCAAGATTTTTTTAAAAAGTAAATAACTGAAATACATAATAAATTCACCCTCCAGATATTGAGACTAGAAAGGACAATAAATAATAAAAAAATAATAAATAAGAGGGGCTGCAAGAGAAGTCCCATTCTGATTCCTATTGTTTTTCAAAATCATTATTGACTATAAAAAAATCAAGTAAAAATACCCTTTTTTCTGCCCAAAATATGTGACAAACTGAGCTGACAGCTTTAAACATTAATAGTTGCAAACTTATATCTTATTTATATAATCAATTTAAATAAATAGATGATTATCTACTTGTCCCCACTGAGAAAGACTTTAGCACACAATTAGGTCTAACCTCGAAATCTATCATTTACTGAGAATTCCTAAGAAAATAAGTTGCCTGAAATATTTAAATCAATTACTTCCTGAAAGAGCCTATTGAAACACTGCTCGATCTTCACATGGGAAACTGTGTTTCTTATAGTCTTTAAATTTATCTAGTTTATATTGCTGATGCATTTTTTTCATGTCAGCTATTTTTACTTATGGTATCGAGGAATGCACCACATGTAGGAAAATTTTGTTTGGTATTTACTCTTCTAACCCATCTTCCAATTTATAATTAGAGGATATACTGTGCTGAGTTCTAGATGTTCTGAGTGAATCTAGCTGAAACCCGGCTTCTAGAATACACCTTTTGCTGTTAAATATTAAACTGATACACTGTGGTTATAGGACAAAAGATCATAAATATTTTAGAAAATTTTAGGAAAATTTTATTTGGAAGGATGATAAACAATAAAACAGTAATCTTATAAGTGTGCATCTTCATACTTGCAAAAACTTGGTGACAGAATTAAAATATTACTATTTCCATTAAAGATGAGGGAATAGAGAATCAGAGATATTGATGATTTGTTTGTCCAAGCTCACACACATTGCAGGGGCCCTGTTTTCCTTATGAGCCTTACAATAGTAGCAGACTCTAAAAATGATATATAAGATGTGTCACTGCAACTAAGGAACTTACAACCTAGAGGAGGATGAAACAAGCAGCCAAATATGTAAAATTGAATTTGGAAAATGCTATGATAGAGGCACGCTAAAAGGAGAGACCCTGACCCACAATATGGGGGACATTAACCCACAGAAGGTGAACTCTGAGAACTTAGACAGCTAATGTTTATTGAAAGGACCTTCAAATGTCTGTTATGTGCCTTATGCATTCAATATACCTGAACTTCTTTAACCTTCACAAAAATCCAGCAAAACCCATTACTATTCTCCATTTTATAGTTGTAGAGACAGAGGGAAGAAAAGCCCAAAGAAGAGAAAATTTTCTCCCAGGTGTATCATTTTGTGATTCTTCAAACTTCCAGTAGCCATGAATCATGGCAGTTTTCTTCCTTGTTTCCAGTTATTAATGTTCTCTGTTATAAGCTCTTTAGTAGTGGCTCATGTTGAAAGAGGCCATGAACCAGAGCTGACTGGGTGTTCTGATAAATGAGTGAATTCACAAGCAGAGCTCGTGGTAATGGGGGAATATACCTACAGAAAGGCCCACAGTGGATTAATATGTCATCATGCCGTTTGATAAGAGTTTTTGACTTGATTACCAAAAAAATTACTTCCGAATATCAAACAATACCTGTTTGGTAAAGTAGATTTCCTGCCATGAGTAGACGAATTCAAATGTTGTGAACACAATATTCCACCCCAAGAATTAGAGAGTTAAGGGGAAAGACCTCTGATTTTTCTTTTTCTTTTCTTTTTTTTTTTTTTTTGTTTCACTTCAAGGGGGCCAGAAATTATAATATGATTAACAGAATTTCAGCGGGTCTATTAGAAGAATTCTTTTATTTAGAATACCCAAGGGATGATATAACACTATAATTTATGGTTTTTATCTTAGCATAAAAGTCTGCATAAGCAGAATAGTAACATAATACACATTTTATTATTTATTTATTTATTTATTTTAAGATTTTATTTATTCATTTGACAGAGAGAGATCACAAGCAGGCAGAGAGGCAGGCAGATAGAGAGAGGAGGAAACAGGCTCCCTGCTGAGCAGAGAGTCCGATGCGGGGCTCGATCCCAGGACCCTGAGATCATGACCTGAGCCGAAGGCAGCGTCTTAACCCACTGAGCCACCCAGGCGTCCCCATAATACACATTTTAACCAGAACTAAGGACAACAAAGACTATGCTTATAATTTCACTTTTATTAGCAAAGAATGATAACAAAAGAAGTAAAAATATTTAGGCACCCAAAATATTAGTTCTAGAATCAGAAAAACACTATTTTCTCATCAATGTATAATATACAATCAGAAACAGTCATGTTTCCACTGCTTTCCAGAAGGATAAATAACAGAGTTTTAATTATTTTTATATTAGATTATTTTTCTCTGGGGAATTTTTTTAAAAGGAACCAATGTCAGATGAAATTATAGACAAATGCTGATATTTACAAAATAAATTAAGAAGCAACAATAACAAGTGCATAGAAAGCTTCCATCTTCAATTATTCCTTATATTGGATATTTTTGCCTTTCTGAGGTGGCCTCAGCCCACCCTGAGCCATATCAAAAATCTGCTCTAACTGCTGTTGGATCAACAATTGTCTCTGTGATTGCCATAGTTACTGTCAATTTTATATATGAAAAGCAAAGAAATAAAACCTACCAATCATGGTTCTGTTGTCCAAAGGATCAGAAATAGAGCTATCAATTGTATCTAGGTAGCAGTATTGGTAGGAAATGTGTTAGACGATAATCTTCAAGGCATAAAAGACTTTGGCATCAAACAGACCTGATATTAAGTCTCTCTTTCCAGTGACACCTCAGTGTAGTCATTTATCCTTCCCTCTGTAAATGAGACTGATACTGAGTCCTCACTCTCATGAGATTTTTGTTCAAATTAAAATGTTGTCTCTAAATGCACACTACCTTGCAAAGCTTGTTATCCTTTTCATTATTAATATTTTCATTTGTCTTCCCAGATTATATCTTCTCTCCAAAACCCGTTTCTCAAAGTCATTTTTTTATAAGCATGCATTCTGTTAACTCATTTTAAAAATATTTATAATAATGACAGATATTTTCACCTCTATAGGTTTTTGTTGCCTTGTGTGTCTATATTGCTTAAATGTATCCAAGAAATATCTTAAGAGTCTTAGCCTGTGCTCTTAATGCAAAAGAATAGTTGAAAAGTTTTATGGGGTTGGGAAGACCTCTGAAAGAGTACCTCTTTGACCACAGAGATTTCTGAGCTTCTGAAAGGATCTCAGTTCCTACACATGATTTGGCTCTGACCTGAGGGCATTCTAGTAGGACGTGTTTGAACCATCCAGTGCAGAAAGAGGGCAAGATGCGTTGCAGTCGAAATCTGGGACTCAAAAAGGTCATCTGGTATCTTAAGTGTATGAGTGTCAAAGGCTTGGCTGAGCTGGAGAGAACTGAGTTGCTAGGTGTCAGAGTGTCCCATCAAGACAAAAGGCCAAAATGGAAGTAACCTTCAAGTCTTTAATCACTTTACAGCAATAATAAAAGCAAGAGGCAAACCAGAGATAACACTTGACTCCTCCTGCTCCATTTTCCCTCACAGAATGGCACCCATGGATGTTCATTTGGATTAGCACAGACACTGGGGTTGTCTCACTGCCAAGGGAGTCCTGACAGAAGCTTTCTGCAGTTTTGTGGACCCGGGAGCTGGAGGTTGGGGGAAAAGGCTAGAAGAGGAGAAGTGCTGAATATGGAGTCATAGCAGAGAGAAGAGTCTGTATGGTTTCCTTCGTTTCCCCAGAGGGCTACCTGGACACAGGTGCCTGAGAAAAAGACACCTGCTTGATGCTCTGAGGAAAGAAGCTTCTGAATGAAGGTGTCTGGGCCGGAAAAGTGGAGATGAGCGGGAGCCCTGCTACTGCAGGCTAAGGGTCCTGAGGCCTTGACTGCGCCTGCCTTCAGAGGCTGCAGTGCATTGGCTGGGCCAGGTCAGGTGTGGGAGGGAAGCTTCCTCCCAGGGGGTCTGCAGGGAAAGCCTTTCTAATTTCCTGTGGTCAGGACTGAGAAAATGACACAGGGTTTTAACCAGAAGCCAGACTCCTTCATGAGAAGCAGTTTGTAGACATCCAGTAATAGTAAAAACAAGCACTTCTTGCAACTAGTCCAGCCTTTTGGTTTTCCCCCTTCTCTTGACTTGCAGTAAAATTCGTAAAGCAGAAAAGGAGCTGTGGATTTATATTGAAGAAGAAATGAAAGAAGAGAACTGGGAAGACTGAGAGCCAGTGCATAGCCAGGTGTAAGGAAGAAACTATAGTAGCTGCAAATTTCAGAGCAAGAGAAGTTATGTTAAATCTTTGATTTAGACAGCAAAAGAGACTGAATCAGCTAACTTGGAGCCTTCAGAAAGGCCTTCAGGCTTAATAATATATGTTTTCAATGGGGACGGCGGAAACTACAGTTTGTTGTTCTAAATTGCATTTAGGAATAAATGAAATGACATATAAAGAGCCCCTTGTACATTATTTGAAACGTCGTATTTGCTCAATCAATATCTGTTCCATTTTCCCAGGAAAGGGGAAGATGGGTGGATGGAAAAATGTCTTAATCAACAAATAGGTCTTAGAACTCTAGTATGCCAAGGTTTATTCTTGATCAAAACAAGTAGATAAATACTATAAAGCAAGGTTATTGCCTGTAGAGAATATTTACTCTTATTGGGGAGATAGAAAATGAAATTTAACTCTATCAAGGTTGTATTTAGGAACTAAATAATTTTGAGAAAGTAGTGTGATACCTCTGTCAATGACAACTCATTGTTGGGGTTAAGAGTTTAAATGACTTTACAACGTAAGTCAGAGAGACCCCCTTAGAGACTACTGGTCTGGTTTGTTAGCTTTTGTTTTTGTTTATTTTGGAAATGGGCCACTATCCCACTCTCCAGCCTTTCACTGAAACACACATTGCTCTTAGTCACGAAATAAAATCCCCTTTATTCCCCAAAGATGTCCAGACCTATCCTTTGGTATAGAAGAGAATGGGGAAGGGAACATGTGTGGTCCCTGACACCTGCCCGGGGAGCTTGAAAGGTTCAGGCTCTCACTTAGTACCCTTCACTCTAAGTGGTGAGGGAGAGGACCCCAAAGCTATAAAAGCCACTTAACTGTGATTTAAGAAGGAACATTTTCAACATGTTGAACTCATGTGACTCTAAGCTGTAGGTATTTCTGGATTCAAAGGAGAAGCAGAATGATGATAGAAGACATCCACTTTGGTGACTGTGGCACAGAGGCTGGCACTGAAGGAAATGTCACTTGCGCTGTCAAGACGTTGGATCCTCATTAGGAGTGTGAAGACAACTTCTGGCTGTTTTATAGATTTTCTTAAAAAAAAAAAAATCTCTCAAGAAATGATCATGCAGTACAGTAGAGTGGAAGACACTTCATAGTGACCACAAGGAAACAAATCAATCCAAAGCCCGAGAGTTCAAGATGATACTGGTACTTGGCTGCTATCTTTAGCAATGATGTTTTAAGGATCTCTTTGTGCCAGACGCTGAAAATCATTTCATATGTCTACCAAGAAGACGTGTGTTATGTTCTGAGCAACCAGAGGCTAACAAATGAGAGGAGGCAGGACGAGGTGCCCCTTTGTTTCTGAACTACTCCCACGAGCTTCCATACCAATGTCATCAAAAGAAGTAAACCTGGTACTTGTGGAATGATATCCTTCAGGGCGCTCTCAGGAAGGAGTTAGAATAATTTACTGACAGCACATGTGGGGTAAGAGGCTACAAGGAAATATTAGACTCTGGGAAATTTGTAAACTATGGAAAAGCAGGATTCAGGCTCCACCTTTAAGTGAGATTTTTATGGAGTGTTAGCCACGTAATATTCACATGTACAACTGGGTTACTCAGCTGTTGTGAAGGAGTGAGAAAAGCTATTCGAACTCCACAGATTTAGCTGCTACTTTCCAAAGAAATCTAGTCCTTTTTTTAAAAAAAAAGTGTGTGTGTATGTATATATATACACATATCTATATCTATATCTATATCTATATGTATCTTCTCTTTACATTTTTAAAAATTAAATCTGCAGTGGATTCAGCACTCAAGCAAGCTTGTGAGGAGAAAGAGATCAAGATGTGAGTTGTCCTCAGGTTAATGTGTCAAGTGCAATGCCCTAACATTCTCAGCAAAGCAGCACAAGACACAAAACAGTCTCCCTTATGATTATGAAAATTATGAGTTGGCTTTGGCATGTTATACATGGTTTTGTATCAGTGAACAGCCAGGTTATTCTGGATTTAATCCACTTTCTCCTAGCCCACTGAGTGTTATTTTTTCCACCATGGGAAACTGAAGATTCTTCATGGGAAGTTTGATATTTTATAACTTCAATTTCATTTTGTGCACTTGAGATATACTTCCCTTCAAAATACAAACTGCCTACAGAAAAAATGATGTTCCAATTCTAGTATCTACAACTACACAGACTAAGACTTAAAATCTGGGGTTAGGTGCTTATGACCAATTAATGTCGTGTGATCTTCAGACTAACTTCACAGGACTTGAACCAAATATTCTCGTACAGATGTGTTTTGTTATATATTATATTATAATATATTATATCATATATGAGTATGTATGTATATGTGTGTGTTTGTGTGTATATATATATATATATATATATATATGTATATGCATGCTTATATATGTTATATAAGCCACCCCAAACCTTAGTAGTTTAAAACAATAATGATGTGGTTATCTCTTGTGATTCTGTATGTTCACTGTGGTCAGGTGTGTAGTTTTTCTGCTTCATGTGATGTGGGCAGGGTTGGCATCTGACAGAATCATCCAAGATGGCTTAGTTGTGCTGTTGCCTGTTGGCTTGGGCTTTGCGGGGAACTTGGTGGGGACTGTTGATTTCTGTGGCTCTGTTCTCCTAATATGCCCTGTCCATGAAGCTTGAACTTCTCACAGTGTGGCCACTGGAGTTCAAGGGGAAGTGCGCCAGGTGGGGTGGGATGACACCAGACTCTGCCTCACCAGGGCCCATTTTTTCGAGACCAATAAACATGAGTTGGATCTGGCTGATCTATACCCAATATGTATATATCCCAGAATCGCAATATGTGGTACTGTCCATAAGATACCAAATTCATATCACCCACATTATATTCTCTAATCCACCCCACGTGGTGGGGCAGCTAAGCAAGGTATCTTATGATTTTAAATGATTTGTTGAACTTTTTTTATAACTTCATTCTAAAATGTAAAATAACATCAAAGTCAGCTTAGTTATTTAGGACATTTAATAGTTTTCTCACTTGTGCCTGAACTTCAGTATCCTGAGAAAATGTAATTAGAGCTCTGCCTTGGGATGTCAAAAATATCATCTTACCATAGCCCATGCCACAGGGAACCTTAGAATCCATCTAAGTCACCTCCTGTGTTTTTACAGAAGAAAAGCTGAGACCTGTGAGGTTATAATTGCTCAAATCCCTCTTCCCCACTTCTCTCAGTGCTGTTTCTCTATCATTTGCTTTATGGATTGTGGCTCAGGTATGATTTTATTTGGAGTCCAAGTCCAATAAAATAAAATTTGGAAAAGAGACAACATGGATAGTGGGTAAGCACAGATCCTGGAGTCAGACTGCCTTGAGCTGTGACTTAAATGTTGTGCCTCAGTTTCCTCATTTGTTTTATAGGGGGAAATAACATAGGGGTTGCATGAGTTTATATTGAGAAAGTGCTTGGAACTGCTTCTGGCCTATGAACAGCATTATGTAAATGTTAGTGAACTAAATCTTCACTAACTTAATGAACTTAAATGCAAAGAAACATCAGACATGACAGCTTATTCTTCAAATTCAGGTCCTAGTAGTGACCTGTTCCCTCTCATGATATTGTGTTTTTAGACAAGAAGGCAGTCTCCTTGAGCAAGACTGGCTAAGAAAGTATCACCTACCCCCACTAATAAGAAAATATTTCATGCTAAGTCTTAATTTTCACTTAGGATGTCATAGACTATAAGTCACTGGAAATCCTATTTAGTAGCCTCAAAAGATAAGGGATATCTTATCTGGTGTCTCTGAGCAAAACCCAAAGTCATAGTCATGCCTTGACTTCCTGTTTCTAGACCTCCATAAGTCACTTTGCATCTACTTCATCCCAACTTCCTGGCTACCTCAGGGGTGTAAGCCTCTCAGTATAGATCCTGAAGGTGTACAGCATTCCGTTCCTCTCCGTGGTCTGTCTGGGTATGGGTTCTGCCACACTTTCTCAGGTCCTTGTCTATCACCCTTTCTGTTACACCATATAGCATGCTGATGGTGTTGAGTAGTTTTCCATGAGGCTTGTTAACACTATGGCTTTCACCCATAGTGTTAACCTCACCTCATCTTTCAGATTTCCACTGAACTTCTAGAGTCTCTGTCATTCACCACTACTATTCCCAGACTTAGCCCAGGTTCCAGGATCCTTCTCTGGAATGATTCAAATCTAACCTCTTTCTCCTGCACCCAGGTGATCTTTATTGTTGAGCAGGGGTTGTCTGCCTATTCCCTTAATTTATTTCCAGTTTTGTATTTACAGTCCCATCTATATATTGATTTCCTTTAGGACTTTGTCTTTTGCATATGAAAATACTTAGTTTTCTTTGTCTGTATGGGGCAGGAAGTTGTCCTTACATAGTTACTTGGACATGGGCAGGGGTCTTGCAATAAGGAAATGCAATGATAAAAAAATATCTCAACTAATATTTCCTAATTTTATCTGGACCAACTAATGCAGTTACTTATAGTGCAAAGGAGAATAAATAGGTGAATTAAAGTAACAAAAGAGTTAAATATATCGGGACAACAATATGGAAGATACCTCAAACCTGTTTACGATTAACTCAAAGCACTGTAGACAATTACTACAAAAATTCACGATTTATTTCAGGGATAAATTGGTTAAAGAAGGCCTTATGGAGAAAGTGGGGTTTTTATCTGGGTCATGAATGATGAGGAGGAGTTGAAGGAAAGTAGAGGATCTCTCCGGGCACATTTCTAGTGGAGAACTTGCAAGAATAATCCTGTAAAGCCTGGATTATAAAATGTGTTTGGATGGTAACAAAGTCAACATCTGCCTGCAGTTGCAAATTTATAGAGAGCAGTGAAAGCGGGACTCTAAAGGAAATTAGAAAAGAAGATAAAATTGAATGTGTCCTATAAAAGGTGTGTGACTTTCCTAAGGTGATCAAGCCAGGGAGTTTTCATGCTCTAAGTAAAGGAAACATCAGGGATATAAGCACAGAAGAGATAGACTTTCAGAAGGCTCAGTCAGAGAACAGAGAGCACTCTATTTTTATGGCAGTGAAGAGTCCATGGTGGAGTCTTATGGATCATGAAACTATATACATTGGGCCAGGATCAGGAAATTCTTAGGATCCTTGAAAATTGGGCAGAGGAAGAGACCTGGAAGCAGCTATCTGTTCCACAGTCTCTAGATTGAAATAAAATGCCCCCAGTTTAACTCTAAGGGAAGCTGGGAAGTGTGGTTCTTCTGGGTGCTCAGGAGGAAGAAACTGTGTATAAGTAGTATCATGTGAACTCACCATGAATCTTTATATCTAAAATAATGTTCTGTGAGAAGAGGACAAGGAAAGACATTTCAAAGAAAAGCTGTGTTTTTTGGTACAAATGTGTCCATTTCCAGGAAAATTGTAAGAGCTTACAACTAGTAAAAATTTTTTAAAGGTTTATTTATTTATTTACTTATTTATTTATTTATTTATTTGACAGAGACACAGCAAGAGAGGGAACACAAGCAGGGGGAGCAGGAGAGGAAGAAGCAGGCTTCTTGCTGAGCCAGGAGCCTGATGTGGGACTTGATCCCAGAACCCTGGGATCATGACATGAGCGAAAGGCAGACACTTAATGACTGAGCCACCCAGGTGCCCCTAGTAAAGATAATTTTTGCAAGCTGACATTAAATTGACCTACTTACCTACTTTGATCTCACAAATATCACAGCATAGACATATAATTAAAGGGAAAAATTGATCAAAAAGACACCATCGGGACACCTGGGTGGCTCAGTTGGTTAGGCAGCTGCCTTCGGCTCAGGTCATGATCCCAGCATCCTGGGATCGAGTCCCGCATCGGGCTCCTTGCTCGGCAGGGAGCCTGCTTCTCCCTCTGCCTCTGTCTGCCTGTGCTCGCTCTCTCTCTCTCTGATAAATAAATAAAATCTTAAAAAAAAAAAAAGACACCATCATTTTTTGTTTTGTTTTGAGTGGGGTCATATAAAAGGTGATGACCAAAGTTCATTTGACATAGCCATTAAGTTAAATCATTTTATAAGCTGTCATTTTTTAAAAAAATATTGTTTGAAGCTGACTATTTGCCCAAATATTTAATGGAAACTGACTCTTGAGACTGACTGCTCTTGCTTGGGACTTGGTCATGTTTGGTTTGGTTACCCTCAAAAGGGTTTCTTTTAAAATTTTTTGAACTTCAAAATTTCTGCTTTTATTCTTTTTTTAGAGGATTTTATTTATTTATTTGAGAGAGAGAGTGAGCAAGAGAGAGCAAGCAGGAAAGGGGAGAGGCAGCAGCAGACTCCCTGTTGAGCAGGGTTTGATCCCCCGGGACTCCATGATCATGACCTGAGCCAAAGGCAGACACTTACCCTACTGAGCCATCCAGGCACCCCTGCTTTTATTCTTAATATGGTCAGAGAATTCTTTTCCTATCATTTAGTCTTGAACCAGAGGGCTTTAATATCCAGGGTGACACCCTACTTAATATTTTAGTTTAATAATTTCTTAACTTTCTCAGCTCTAGTGGCCTTTCAACCCATTAACTGTTCTGTTGCTGCTCTCTTATCCCTTGGCTTAGTAGACTGCCAGGAACATAGTATATGCTCAATAAGTATTCATTGAATGAATAAATAGACTAAAGTTAGGTTCTCCATAAATACAGAATAAATACAAATGAATTATTTGTTGGCCGGTATCCATCCTACTCTTTGTCTTTCCCAACAGCACCCTGATTTTAATTGCATATCCAACCCTTCCCAGCACTTTCCATGTAGTTAGGAGATGCTGACCCTAATGCAAGTTTCAGAGATGGGTACAGGTCAGTCTATGACAATACTATACCCTTGTCAATGATTGCCTACAGAATGGTCCTATAAATAAATTCTAGCCAATGGGACTTATGGAAGGATTATGAAGGAGTCTCTTTTTTAATGGTTATGAAAAAATTTTTATTTAAATTCAATTCATTAACATATAATGTATTATTAGTTACACAGGTGGAGGTTGGTGATTCTTCAGCGGTTATATAATACCCAGTGCTCTGTATATCACATCCCCTTATCAATGTCTATTACCCAGTTCCCCCATCTCCTCCTCCCCTCTAGCAACCCCCAGTTTGTTTCCAATGATTAAGTCTTTTATGGTTTTTCTCCATCTCTGATTTCATCTTATTATGTTTTTTCCTCTCTTTCCCTATGATTCTCTGTATTATTTCTTAAATTCCACATATTAGCGAGATCATAAAATTATCTTTCTCTGATTGACTTATTTCACGTAGCATAATACCCTCTAGTTCCATCCACATTGTTACAAATGACAAGATTTATTTTCTTTCTTTCTTTTTCCATTTTATTTTATTTTATTTGATGGGGTCTAAAGAAAATCTTTCCTTGTTCTTAGAGGAGCAATGAGAAACTTCTTTTACTTTCTTCCATTGGAAGCAATTAAAAACACATGTCATCCTAGTTGTTTGCTGGTGGCAGCTAATATGTGACCCTGAAGGAAGAAACACTGAGGACAAAGTCTCTCCATGGAGGACAGTTGAGCCTGGAATATATCCAAGAAACAAAGCCAGAGCTAGGTCCTATCATGTAGAGGTTTCCAACCCCCCATCCTACCTCTGCACCTCCAGTTGTGTAAGCCAATTGAACTCCTTTTGTTTATGCCAGTTTGAATAGTGTTGCTGATTACTAAATATCAAAAGTAACATCATGTTACAAAAATCCCTAGCCAATTAAAAAAGTTATACGCTGACTTTATTTTTCAGTTTTTTATTTCAATTTTTATTTAAATTATAGTAAATATAAATGGTAAAATTGGTTTCAGGTACATAATCTGGTGATTCATCACTTACAAATAACACCCAGTGCAGATCACAAGTGCCTTCCTTAATACCATTCCATATGCATAGATATATAAAACATATTCATGCATTTATCAATCGATGGACATTTGAGCTCTTTCTATAATTTGACCATTGTTGATAATGCTGCTATAAAGATCAGGCTACATGTTTCCCTTCAAATCAGTATTTTTGTGTCTTTTAGGTATATACCCAGTATTGAGATTCCTGGGTTGTCGGGTAGTTCTGTTTTTAAAATTTTTGAGGAACCTCCATAGTGTGTTCCAGAGTGTCTACATCCATTTGTATTTTCACCAACAGTGTAACGGTTCCCCTTTCTCCACATCCTTGCCAACATCTCTTGTTTCCTGAGTTGTTCATTTTAACCATTCTGACAGGTGTGAGGTGGTATCTATCATGGTTTTGCTTTGTAATTCCCTGATAATGAGTAAAGTTGAGCATTTTTCATGTGTCTATTGGCCATCTCTATGTCTTCTTGGGGGAAATGTCTGTTCATGTCTTCTGTCCATTTCTTAGCTGGATTATTTATTTTTTGGTGTTGAGTTTTATAAGGTCCTATATACTTTGGATACTAATCCTTTATTAGAGATGTCATTTGCAATTATCTTCCCCCGTTCTGTAGGTTGCCTTTTAGTTTTGTGAATTGTTTCCTTTGCTGGGGAGAAGCTTTTTATCCTGGTAAAGTCTCAGTAGTTCATTTTTGCTTTTGTTTCCCTTGTGTCAGATGTGTCTAGTAAGAAGTTGGTATGGCTGAGGTCAAAGAGGTTGCTTTGAAAGAAGACAATAAGGCTTCCCTCCTTTACTGCCCTGCAGGGATTGAGAACACATTTTTTTGTCTCTGTATGACCACTAAATAAAAGATAAAAATATTTGAATAATTCAAGGAAAATTGACAACTAGGTATACGTTTCAGGGGAAGGTACTCTTTGGCGGTTCGGAACAAATGTCTTTGCTTTAAAGTTCCCATTTTACCCTCAGTGGATAGAAAATCAGGATGACTGCTCTTGCTTTTGTTTGACACCTTCAGGAGTTAGTTTTTATTTCTTTAACATAAAAAAAAAATTCAGCACAGAGATTTCTCTGGTTTCCTGCCGAGTTTCCTTGTTTTAGGACAGCTGGATCAGGCCTAGTGTGAATATGTGCTTTGAATTATCATAGTTTATGATGAGCTTTAGGAACTTACATAATTTACAGAGTTGTTCGTTACATTTGCTATTCGTCATTTAGTTTTAAAAAACCAGTTTTTTCTTTTATTTGAACAGACATTTCTTATTATATTATAATTATCTTTTAACAAAAACAAAAATAAATTGTCGATGTGTACTTTGTATTCTAAAGTAACCTGACTAGATACATCTCCGTGAGAAGGCTTAATACTAAATGATGACAGAAGGTTCTATCAAATCACTTGTTTTTGACATTTTTCATAATTAGCTTTTTATAACATATCAGGGGCTGTGTATATAAGTGTGGAGTATTTAGAATCTATTTTATGAAGGAAAGAAGGATAAAAATGTATGTGCAAAGTAGTGGAGGTAAAGCCAAAATCATTGTCTTGGAAATGTGCAGTAGAATTAACTACTGGCTTATTGTACCAAATTTGACTCTGAGTGTCTTACTGTCCAAGGCAAAAAGTAAACAAAAGAAACAAAGTTGTGGTAGCTATTTGCTGTAATAGAGGCATGACAGTTGAAAGATATGTTTTTCCCAAGTACCAAGTTTCAAAGGGAACTTATTATACGGATAGTTTCTTTCTGCGTAGATTTTACCAAACCTATAGCCATGTAGTTATATGGTTAGCATTTATATCAATCTTCAATAAAAAGTAATGGCATCATAATTAATTGTAAACCTCTGACAACACTAATAAGGCAGCTAAAATAATACCTTCCAAATATATTATTCTCTTATGATTGGAATTTTATAGGCATTAAATCAAATTATATTTGGAATACTCTACTGGAAGTGTAATTGGGTTTTTTATAAGAGCTAGAGAAAGATAATTTGAAAATAAAACCCCTCACGTGGATCTGAAGTGCAAATCTTCTAAGGTGCTGAAAAGTCAATAACAGATCTTAAAAATCAAACTTGTAATGGAATTGTCTTTAAGAAAGAATTACTCCAAGTATTTAAAAAAAAGGATGAAGTTAAACTTCCCCCAGGAAGTATTTTCTGATATATCCTAATGAGCAGATTAAGTGGCTTCTATTACTATATTAGTGGTTAAAAATTCACCAAACAGAATATTTGTGTTCTGAATTCCACAGAAGAAATAATAATGTTTTGCAGTAAAAACCTCAATTTTTGATTAAAAATATATTTAATAAAAAAATTTCACAGTAAATAATGAATGCGGAATGCGATTAAATAAATTACTTCATCCTGAAGAGTCAGTGTTGGAGTTAGCTGGTCCAGCTGGCCTTACCACACTTTAGATCCTTCCGCATTATTTCCCACCAACCTGGCCTGCCGCCTCCTCAGCTCCCGGACCTACAGTTGAGGCAGCATCCTCCCCATTCTCTTTTCCTTCCTTCCCCGGGCTTCTGGAAGACCCACCCTTTCTAGCGCCCATCCCTCTCCCTGTGTTCCATAGCCTCCAGATTCCTCAAGGGCTCAAGTTTTAACTCTGATTATCCTCTCACTCTCTTGTGTCTTCAACTTCTCCCTCTGTAGCCTCCTCGTTTGCATTTGACATAATCAATTTTCTAATGTAGTAACAAAAGGTGTATTTTAACTTCTTGCTCTCTGTCCTAGCCTTCATAGCCGTGATTTTTAAAGTGGCATCCACACTCAGTGTCTCTAATTCCTGAGCTTTGCCTGGCAATTGCTGCATTATTTTCCTGCATCTATCCTCTGGAAGGTCATCTATGACTTCTCTGTTGTTCTTTCTTAATTGTTGAGCCGGATTTATCACTCCCTTTTCTTGGAACGCATCTCTATCTTAGGCTTCTTGTGCTTCTGTTCATCCTTCTGAGTCTCCTATGGGGCCTCCCTTCCCTTTCTCTACCCCTTGAATGGGGACTACTTGGTCTCTTTCATAGTTGTCTCCCATCCCATTCCTTGATCTTTTTTCTAGATTCCATCCCTTTTCCTCCTGATTTCTGACTGATGTGACTAAAGCACTTCTGTGATTATATCTGTTTCCTGCTTGAAACGTCTCCATAAATTTTCCCTATTGCCTGCAAACAGCCTGGTTTGAGCCTGAGTCAGCTTTGCCATGATCAGCGTTTATCCTACCATATAAAACCTCTGTCTTCTATTTTTAGTGTGCTTTCTTTCCTATTTCACACGAAACACCCCCCCCATTTTCTATTTTCACATCTTTTAGTTAGGATTAATTCATTTACATGGACATGAGCATTGAGCTACATGTTCTATTAACATAATTAACAATAACATGAATATGGTTCCTGAATTCTGGTACTAAATAATCAATAATTCTTCCAGATCATAGCGATAATCGCAAATCCGAAATCAATCCCAAATCAAATGGAATCTTCCTACCCTTTACAAAATCCTCGAATAAATACAGATTTTCTCTGAAATCACATAAATTTATTAAGAGTATTTAAAATTACATACAGCACTCTCCCTGTTATATGTGCATGTGTGTGTAGAAGAGACTTTATCAAAGAGGTAGAAAAATGACCAATAACAATAAGGATGCTCAGTATCATTAATCATTAGGGAAGTGGGTTCATTGATGAAACACTGCATCCCACCAACATCTATGATTTGTCACTTTCAGTACACTGAAGTGGGAAATAAATGCCTCTTCTCCCCCATTATTCTCCCTCCCACCTTAGATTCCCACAACATTGTCCATTTCAGGGGTGTTGCCAAATGCCTCTTCCTGCAGAGGTTTCTTTGTCTCAGCCCATTAGGCTGGGTCTAGATTAACCCCAGGAAGATGTTATCAGAGATAGCCCACATTCTCTGTAAGAAATAAGTATGTTTGGCCTGTCAAATAGGGAGTACAGCCCTCTATTTTGAAACTACAGATAAAAGAAGGACAATTATAAAATCTCTTTGAGAAATCTTTCATTTTGTTAAAAAAATTTTGAGCATACAAAGAAAGCAGAATCCTATAAATAAAAATTAGCTCCATACTAAAAGTTGGTGGTTATAGTAGCAGAATTATATATAAATATATGCAATTACATTTACAGATTTCTAATATCCTATTGATGAATATATCTTCCCACAAAAGTAATCAGAATAGAAGCCAAGAAAAAGTTGTTTGATTTAAACCAAATGATTTTGTCTAATAAAAAATATCAAACATACTGCCTCGGACCCTTCTTCAGTATATTTGACCTACGCTTTTTGCAAGAAGTCTCTTCAGATGTTGTGTCGCCTGTGTCTCTCTCTATATATTTGCAGGTGTTTATTTATATGCTGCATAGGTTATCATGGTCTACAATAACGAGGAAAAAAACAGAATAAAAATAAAGTATTAGGACATGATAAAAATAGACTTACTACATGAGGAAAAAATGACAAGGGACGACTAGACTTAATCACTCCCCAGGTTTCAGGTGGTTGGTGTGCTAGACTATTCATAGACAGAAAAATAATTGTCAAATCAGATTTCACAACATATTCTAAATGTGAAGTTTATTTTTAAAACTCCACTTATTTGGGGGTTCCTGTGTCTCTCAGTGGGTTAAGCCTCTGCCTTCAGCTCGGGTCGTGTTCTCAGGGTCCTGGGATCAAGTTCCGCATCGAGCGCCCTGCTCGGCAGGGAGCCTGCTTCCCCAGTTTCTCTGCCTACTTATGATCTCTCACTCTCTCTCTCTGTCAAATAAATAAATAAAAATCTTTAAAAAAACACTACACTTATTTGGCAGACCCCAAGAGGCATTTTAGAGGTCCCTAAGTCAACAAATCAGCATAATCGTAAAGGGTTCCAAAATGCTGTGCAAAAGAATGAGCCATTGCTACACCCAGCAATAGAACAGTGAAGTATAATCCATCACCAGGTATCTTTCTAGGTCCTTTTCTATGCCCAGAACTAGGAGAAGGGCCATGCAAAATTGAAGAAGGGGAAGGCACAGTCACTGAGGTTGGCTGATCCATCCATTTGGGCTCAAAGGCACACAGAGGACTCAATTATTGATCAAGACAGAACAGACTGAATTCGGTTAATTAAACAGTTTGGAAAGAAATCTTATATTTTTGAGACCTCAGCTTACGGCAATAGCTTTCATTTGTATAGTATTTGTCACTTCATCTAATCCTCTCATATTGCTTTCATAAAATGAAGCAAGGACACCAAGAGCTAGAGTCCTGTCACTAATGAAAATAATAGGATTAGCAACTTAAATTTCCTGACTTCCTAATCGATAGTTTCATTCACTCAATTATTTTAATTTTATTTTTTTATATTTTTATCATTTTGTTTGAAAGAGAGAGAGATCACGAGCAGAGAAATTACAAACTCCCCACTGATTGGAAAGCCCGACTCTGGGCTCAACTGCAGGACCCCCAGGATCACGACCTGAGCTGAAAGCGGATGCTCAACCAACTGAGCCAACCTGGTGCCCCTCACTTATTTATTTATACTCATTTTACTCATGTTTCTTCCTCTATTAGTTAATTGTAAATACCACCATGCACCAGAAAATAATATAGAGATAGGTAAGTAGATATGAAAAAATTAGCTTACTTCAATCACAGATGCAAATGACCAGAATTTAGATGGTCAAGTGAATCTGAAACATTCTGATAACCTACCACAGCTGATTCTCACCTGCACAGTAGTTCCCCCTTATCCACAGGGGATACATTCCAAGAACCCCAGTGGATGTCTGAAACCACACATGGTACTGAATTCCATATATAATATGTATTTTATGTATACAGAAATACCTGCATAAAGTTTAATTCATAATTTAGATATAATAACAGATGAACAGTAATAACACAATAAAATACAACAGTTATAACAATATACTGTAATAAAAGCCTTGTGAACATGGCCTCTATCTTATGGCACTGTACATACTCTTCTTCTTGTGATGATGTGAGATGATAAAATGCTTACTTGATGAGATGAAATGGGCTAAATGAGGTCAACATGGTGATGTACCCTTGGGCTACTCTTGTCCTGGATTCATCAGAGGGGGAATTATCCAATTCCAGACTGCAGCTGACCACAGGTAACTGAAGCCATAGACAGTGAAACCGAGGATAAGGGGTATTACTGTATTTTTTGAAGCTGTTATGGTTTCCATTTATCCATCTTCCTAAATTAGTGGCCAGTATTTACTGAAATCTTATTTTATTTCAGGCAGGATTGTAAGCTCCTTATTGTTTCACTTTGATTTCAAAAAACCCCATGAGGTAGCATTTGTTTTTCCTTCCATGTTGCAGATGAGGAAACAGAACAAGACTGAAGAAATTGTCCAAGGCCACTCCAATAATAGATATCAGAATCAGGGCTTAAAAGGGAGGTGATTTTGAATGTCACCTTCAGTTGGGGAATGTCTAACTCCAGACCTGGTGCCCTGTTGCTTCAAATAAGGTACAGAGCAGTTTGGTCTCATTATAACAATTCTCTGTATTAATATTACCCTCTCTGAGGAGTTGACAAGTACTCTGAAGAAATTAGCTAATTAACCATCATGTCAAATATATTGTATTATTGTTCTTTTAATGGAAAGCATCAAGAGCTTTCTCTAAGCCAGTTTAGTGGGAGTGTCATAAAGAAAATACAGATCAAATTTCTCAAACTAAGAATTCTCTACAGATTTAAGGAGTGTGATTGAAGCTAATTATAAATCCATGACATTTTTATTTACCTTGGTATAAGAAATCACCCCACCCCTCTCCCCCATCCAATGCCATTCTACATGACTAATGAGTTAATTTAAGAACTGATCTTCATATGAAACAGGGCAATGAAGGATATACAGGAATCAGATTTAGGTGGCAGGTGTCTAAACAATGCCTGATTAGATGAAATGTGTTTTCCTTCAAATATGTATTAGCATAAAGTGTCAAATAGCCTTAGAAGTCAAAAACATCCAGGCAGTTTTCAAAGCTAATGAGTGAAGGGATATTTCCAGGGTTCCCTCATTATAAAAATGAATGATACTTAGTATAGGGAGAACAACCAGATGTCTTTCTCAAGCAAATATCTTCACCCTGAGCATTAGAAAAAAAAAAAAAATCATCTGTGAGATGAGCAACAAGGTTTACTTAAAGCTACTGTGGCTCTTCGCTCTGAAATGATACTGTTTCCTTTTGGAAGTAGAGAACCCAGTCAGCACACATGAGATAAGAGAATGGGCTCAGATTTACCCATCACTAAAGTGGTGATGAATGCCTGAGTGGGTTTTACAGACCAAATGCATCCCTCCAAAATTTATATGTTGAAACACTATCCTTCAAATATGATGGTACTAGGAGGCAGAGAATTAGGGGAGGATATAAGTAGGATTAGATGAGGGCAAAGCCCTCATGAATGGGATGAGTGCCCTTATAAGACATGAGAGAGCTTGCTTCCTCTCTGCTCTCTGCCATGTGAGCATACAACGAGAAGCTGGAAGTCTGCAGTCCAGAAGGGGCCTCTTACCTGAACCCAAACATACTGACACCCTGATCTTACTCTCTCAGCCTCCAAAACTATGAGAAATAAATGTTAATTGTTTAAGCCCCACCATCTATCGTCCTTTGTTATAGCAGCCCAAAGAGGCAGACTTTATTATCTGCCTCTGAGTTGGCATCCTTCCCAAGCTGTACTGGACTTCTTAGCTAGCTAGCATCCCTAGTGAGAGACATTCAAGAGCCGCCAGCAATCACATCACCATTAAAATGTAATTTCAGTGCCCAAGCCAGTCCGAGTGAGTCAGAATCAGGTACGATTTCCATTTCTGGGTATTGTTGTGCTTCCCCCATCCCCAAGAGGTTCTTAATCAGTGGTGTGGTACTCTTTTAAAATATGCATGCCCAGCCCACTACACCCACTTCTGTTTCAATGCAAGAACCTTACACTCATTTTTTTTTTTTTTTTGTTCTTTGTAGGGACCTAAAATCGAATCAAATAAAACAACTGTAGGTACAGGCCTACAGACCGAATGCTCTCTTTCGCAAATTGTTATTCAAGAACCCATTCCATGGTAATATATAACAAACACCCTCACATCAGTTCTATTCTTCAATACAATGTGTAGATACAGTATGTTTTATATAATTCATTGTCCATGGGTCTTCTTGTCCAGACATTTAAAGCTAACATCCTGTCTGATTCTAAACATCTTATAATACTTTGAGAAGAGATGATGCATGCTAAATTTTCCTGCACATATTCAAATGTCTACTGAGAATGGTTCCCCAGGGAGATATCGCACACAACTCAAAGGGTTACATAATTTAATAGATATTCTCCTTCTCTTTATATAATAAAGAACACTAATAAATTCTAAAAGATGAATAAAAACACTTTGCTGCACATTCTTCCTTAGTCCTTGATTAGAGGTTTACTGGGTGTTTTGAATTTTAAAGAAGGGTACAAAGTAGCAAATAATCCTACGAATCTTCAGGAGGTCAATAAATTCATTTCTCTGAAATAAAGAACTCCATTTATGCTTAGAATACATCTCATGATCTTTCCATAAAATGAGGAGAGTTGTTTATTTGTAACAAAAGATTCAAGTATTAGATGGTGATTGTTTGAAGTTTTTAAGAATGCAATATGCATATCTGTGTATTTCTTGGCCTTTCACTGATAAGACTGAAAATGAAAATCTCCACTGAGAACTGGGTAGGAATTGGGGGAATCAGCTTTTGGCCATTCTAACAAAATTAATAGTGAATATAAATCTGAATATTAAACAAAATTAATCTCTGTTCCTCTGAATGAGTTCAACATTATACAGAATGCATACTCTTAAAACATATTTCTGTATCTTGTTTCATTTTTGCACATTATTTTTGGAAAACAGAAATTTGAAGACATGTTTAATTAAAAAAGAGTTTTCATTAAATTTGCATTCATTAGGATATACTTGTGTATATCTCATAATGGGAAGGATTGTGACCACTCTTAATCCTGCATTTAAAACAATAATGATCCAAAAAATAAATAAAAAATAAAACAAAATAAAATAATAATGATGGAGCACCCAATGTAAGTTCCGAACATCTTCAACATAAAAGACAAAGAAGTTCTGTACTAGGTGTGCAATATAATTTTTATTTGGTTTTATGTTTTTTAAAAATACAGGCCAATCAGATATTTACTGGATTAGACACCCTGTTAGTAGCTTTAAATGTTGCTTTCATACTTTTTGTAATTATGCTGTATTTATAAAATTTTGACAATTTCATAATAAACTCTGGCCCTTCTGATATTTTTCTTAATTTGCAACTGTTCTTTTTAGGAACTTTTGTTGAACTATTATTTTTTTTAAAGAGAGGTACACAGAGTTGACAATGATTTAAACTTTCTATAAAGTACATTCTCTGATTTTAAATGGAATATAATGATTCACAAGGTGTATTTTTTTAAAGATTTTATTCATATATTTGTCAGAGAGAGAGAGAGCATAAGTAGGGGGAGCAGCAGGGAGAGGGAGAAGCAGGCTCCCCCTAGAGCAAGGACCCCAAAGTGGGGCTCAAGTCCAAGACCCTGGGATCATGACTTGAGCCAAAGTCAGATGCTTTTACACAGAACACTGGGAAGTGGTACTAAAAAGAAGACCTCTTCATCACACTTAGTGGGCTATCCCCAACGAACACACTTGCCTCAGAGTTTAAATGTCATTAATGGACTTCCTCCATCATCTCATAGATGGAGTCAGTGGCACCTCTGATTCTCTTCTAAATTGAGAAAGGCTGGCATCAGTCCTTCAAGTTCAGCAGCAGGAAGACCTGCTGCTTAACACTTCACTCATTATAAAGTAGTTGTAATATAGCTCTCCCTTTAGCTCAATAAGTCTCATCATTTTTCACTGAACAGAAAAAGGATGAAAAAATCAGCACGGACAGAGCAATATGCCATAAAGTCAAGTAATACGATAGGAACATGTTTCATATCCTGAAAAAGGAATTGTAACTACTTGCAGAGAGCATGCTTCAGAACTATTAGGTAATATTTAGAGGAAAAGGAATCTTACAACTTTTGTTTCAGGACTTCTTCTTTAAAGAGTATTAGATCATCCTTCAGCAAGTATTCGTTAAGGGTGTTCTAGTCACATGATGCCCAGTATGTGCCCAGAAGTGAACTGTGGAAGTCAGCTAATGCTTTTGTTCGTAGGAAAGTGCCTCTGTCCTAAGCTAAGCATATTCCATGTCAGAAGCAACTGGTTGGTATTAGGGATACAGTCTATGGAAAATAGCGTGTTTTTCTTTTCTTCCCTAATGCTAACTAATGAGTACCTAGGTCCTTGGCCTCATTAGCACTAAGTTTTCTGAGCTATAACCCGGCTCAATAGTCCTAATAGAAGTGACAGCCTATGAGAAATTAGAGGTGAAAGGTGAATATTTGCATGTCATAAATAATTTCTGGGTGATGAATTTCAGTCGTAAGAGTGTACTGTGCTTTGAAGAAATATGCTAGGTATAAAGGGGACCTAGAAAGTGGCTGACTGAACATTATCAGATTCAAAATAGATGTGATGATTGACAGCAAAAGAAGGTTCTTCTGCTGCAGAGAATGTTTCAAGAATTTGAAGACCATTTTTATTTTCCTTCTCCCTAACTGATCACAGTCTCTTAATTTTCTGAATCTTAGTCTACTCAAGTTTAATCGTTCCATTTCCTTGACCTTCCAATAATAATGGGAAGTGAAAAAGTTAAGTTGCTCACTTGTTACATAATTCCAGAAGTTTAATCACTAAAAATGTCAAGGCTATACATGCCAATGACTCTTAATAGTCATCCTCAGCTCTGACCGCTTACCTCAGCCTTTCAGAGCTTACAGGTCTCCTTCCCATCACATCGAACCCAGAACTGCAAACCCAGAAGCAATGATCTTTCCCACAGAACTGGCTCTATTCCCAAGAATCCATTTTCTGGTAGTGATACCTCTGCTCTTCCAGGTTCCTCTGTTAAATACATTGGACTCATCATTCAAGACTCTCAGGGGTTCATGCCACTTTTCCAATCCTGTTATCGCTCACCATTCTCTCACTGGAGCTCCAGTTCAGGCTTCTTACTCCATGGGTGTGCTATGCAATTCTCTGCCTCTAGGCCTTGCTTGTGCTCTTTCCTATTCTGGTCCATTTTCCCTACATCTTCCTACCCATCAAAATGTAAGCCAGCCATCAAATCATGTATATCAAATCCATACCAATCTAGGATTTCTGTGAAGTTCTACTTCTTATTTTCTTTTTCTTTGTTTTTAAGGTTTTTTTTTTTTAATTCCAGTATAGTTAACATACAGTGTTACATTAACTTCAGATGTACAATATAGTGATTCAACACTTCCATACATCACCCAGTGCTCATCATGGCAAGTGTACTCCTTAGTCCCCTTCACCTATTGCATCCATTCCCCCAATTCTCCCACCCACCTCCATTCTGGTAACCATCAGTTTGTTCTCTGTAGTTAAGAATCTATTTCTTGGCTCGTCTCTCTGTCTCTTTTATTTCCCCTTCCTCATTTGTTACTTAGATTGCACATATGAGTGAAATCATATGGTATTTGTCTTTCTCTGATTTATTTCACTTAACATAATATACTCCTGTTACTCCATGTCATTGCAAATGGCAATATTTCATTTTTTCCTTTAAATTCCAGTATTTTCATTTTTAACTTTATTTATTTTATTAACATATAATGTATTATATTATATACAGGTCTGTTAATCATCAGGCTTACACAATTCACAGTACTCACCATGGCACATATCCTCCCCAGTGTCCATAACCCAGCAACCATATACAGCCACCCCATCCACCAGCAACCTCAGTTTGTTTCCTCAGATTAAGAGTGTCTTATGGTTTATCTCCCTTTCAGGTCCCATCTTGTTTCATTTTTTCCCCTCCCTTTCCCCCATGAGTCCCCAGCTTCTCAAATTCCTCATATCAGAAAGATCATATGATAATTATCTTTTTCTAATTGACTTATTTTGCTTAGCACAATAACCTTTAGTTCTAGCCATGGCATTGCAACTGGCAAGATTTCGGGGGGGGGTGTTAATGGCTGTATAGTATTCCATTGTGTGTGTGAGTGTGTGTGTGTGTGTGTGTGTGTGTGTGTACCACTTCTCTATCCATTCATCTGTTGATGGACATCTAGGTTCTTTCCATAGTTTGGCTATGGTGGACATTGTTGCTATAACATTCAAGTGCACATGCCCCTTCGGATCACTACATTTGTATATTTAAGCTAAATACTCAGTAGTGTGATTGCAGGGTCATAGGGTTGTTCTATTTTCAACTCTTTGAGGAACCTCCATACTGTTTTCCTGAGTGGTTGCACCAGCTTGCATTCCCACAACGGTGTAGGAGGGTTCCCCTTTCTCCACATCCTTGCAAAATCTGTCATTTCCTGACCTGCTGGTTTTAGCCGTTCTGACTGTGTGAGGTGATATCTCTATGTGGTTTTGATTTGTATTTCCCTGATGCCAAGTGATGCTGAGCACTTTTTGATGTGTCTGTTGGCCATTTGGATGTCTTCTTTGCAGAAATTTCTGTTCATGTCATCTGCCCGTTTCTTTCTTTTTTTTTTTTAAGATTTTATTTATTTATTTGACAGACAGAGATTACAAGTAGGCAGAGAGGCAGGCAGAGAGAGAGTGAGAGAGGGAAGCAGACTCCCCGCTGAGCAGAGAGCCTGATGCGGGACTCGATCCCAGGACCCTGAGATCATGATCTGAGCCAAAGGCAGTGGCCCAACCCACCGAGCCACCCAGGCGCCCTGCCCGTTTCTTAATCAGATTAATTGTTCTTGTGTTGGGTTTGTTAAGTTCTATATAAATTTAGATACTAAACCTTTATCTGATATGTCATTTGCAAAGATCTTCTCCCATTCTGTCAGTTTTCTTTTGGTTTTGTGGACTGTTTCCTTGGCTGGGCAAAAGTGTTTGATCTTGATGAAGTGCCAATAGTTCATTTTTGCCCTTGCTTCCCTTACCTTTGGCAATGTTTCTAGGAAGAAGTTGCCATGGCTGAGGTCAAAGAGGTTGATGCCTGTGTTCTCCTTAAGGATTTCAATGGATTCCTGTCTCACATTGAGGTCTTTCATCCAATTTGAGTCTGTTTTTGTGTGTGGTGTAAGGAAATGGTCCAGTTTCATTCTTCTGCATTTGGCTGTCTAATTTTCCCAACACCATTGTTGAAGAGACTGTCTTTTTGTCCATTGGACATTCTTCCTGCTTTGAAGATTGGTTGACCATAGAGTTGAGGGTCTATTTCTGGTCTCTCTATTCTGTTTCACTGATCTATGTGTCTTTTTTTTTTTTCCCGTGCCAGTACCATACTGTCTTGATAATAACAGTTTTAGTTTTTAAAGATTTTATTTGTTTATTTGACAGACAGAGATCACAAGTAGACAGAGAGGCAGGCAGAGAGAGAGAGGGAAGCAGGCTCCCTGCTGAGCAGAGAGCCCGATGTGGGACTCGATCCCAGGACCCCGAGATCATGACCTGAGCCGAAGGCAGCAGCTTAACCCACTGAGCCACCCAGGCGCCCGATAATGACAGTTTTGTAATAGATCTTGAAGTCTGGAATTGTGATGCCACCAACTTTGGCTTTCTTTTTCAACACTCCTCTGACTATTTGGGGTCTTTTCTGGTTCTATATAAATTTCAGGATGATTTGTTCAATTTCTTTGAAAAAAAAAAAAAAACCAATGGCATTTTGATAGGGATGGCATTAAATGTGTAGATTGCCTTAGGTAGCATAGACGTTTTCGTAACATTTGTTCTTCCAATCCATGAGCATAGAATGCTTTCCATTTCTTTATGTCTTCCTCCATTTCTTTCATGAGTACTTTATAGTTTTTTGAGTACAGATTCTTTGCCTCTTTGGGTAGGTTTATTCCTAGGTATCTTATAGTTTTGGGTGCAATTGTAAATGGGTTGACTCCTTAATTTCTCTTTCTTCTGTCTTGTTGTTGGTGTATAGAAATGCAACTGTTTTCTGTGCATTGATTTTATATCCTGACACTTTACTGAGTTCTTATACATGTTCTAGCAGTTTTGGAGTAGAGTCTTTGGGTTTTCCACATAAAGTATCATATCATCTGTAAAGAGAGAGTTTGACTTCTTTGCTGATTTGGATACCTTTTATTTCTGTTTCATTGTCCTAGCTGAGGCTAGGACTTCTAGTACTATATTGAATGGCAGTGGTGATAGTGGAAAGCCCTGCCATGTTCCTGACCTTAGGGGAAAAGCGCTCAGTTTTTCCTCGTTGAGAATTATATTCGCTATGGGTTTTTTTATAGATGACTTTGATGATATTGAGGTATGTACCCTCTATCCCTACACTGTGAAGAGTTTTGATCAAGAAAGGATGCTGTGCTTTGTTAAATGCTTTTTTCAGCATCTATTGAGAGTATCATATGGTTCTTGTTCTTCCTTTCATTAATGTATTGCATAACATTGATTGATATGTGGATGTTGAACCAATCTTGTAGCCCAGGAATAAATTCCACTTGGTCGTGGTGAATAATCCTTTTAATGTACTGTTGGATCCTATTGGCTAGTATTTTGGTGAGAATTTTTGCATCCGTGTTCATCAAGGATTTTGGTCTGTAATTCACTTTTTTGATGGGCTCTTTGGTTTTGGGATCAAGATAATGCTGGCCTCGTAAAATGAGTTTGGAAGTTTCCTTCCATTTCTTCTTTTTTGAAACTTTCAAGAGAATAAGAATTAATTCTTCTTTAATGTTTGGTGGAATTCCCCTGGGAAGCTGTCAGGCCCTGAGCTCTTGTTTGTTGGGAGATTTTTGATGACTGCTTCAATCTCCTTACTGGTTATGGGTAGGTTCAGTTTTGCTATTTCTTCCTGGCTAAATTGTGGTAGTTTATATGTCTCTAGGAATGCATCCATTTCTTCCAGATTGTCAAATTTGCTGGTGTATAGTTGCTCATGTAATGGTCTTATAATTGTTTGTATTTCTTTGGTGTTGGTTTTGATCTCCCCTCTTTCATTCATGATTTTATTAATTTTTGTTCTTTCTCTTTTCTTTTGGATAAGTCTGTCCAGGAGTTTATCAATCTTATTAATTCTTTCAAAGAACAAGCTCCTCATTTTGTTCTACTATTTTGTTTTTCTTTTTTTGTTTTGTTTTGTTTTGTGTTTTGTTTTTTTGTTTTGTTTGTTTTGTTTGCTTGCTTTCTATTTCATTGATTTCTGCTCTGATCTTTATTTCTCTTCTCCTTCTGGGTTTTGGCTTTCTTTGCTGTTCTTTCTCCAGCTCCTTTAGGTGTAGGGTTAAGTTGTGTACTTCAGACCTTTCTTGTTTCTTGAGAAAGGCTTGTATTGCTATCTACTTTCCTCTCAGTACTACCTTTGCTGTGTCCCAAAGATTTTAGGCAGTTGTGTTTTCATTTTCATTTCCATGAATTTTTTTAAATTTTTCTTTAATTTTGTAGTTGACCCATTCATTCTTTAGTAGGATGCTCTTTAGCCTCCATGTATTTGAGTTCTTTCCAACTTTCTTCTTGCAATTGAGTTCTAGCTTCAGAGCATTTTGGTCTGAAAATATGCAGGGAATGGTCTCAATATTTTGGTACTGGTTGAGACCTGATTCGTGACATGAGGATGTGATCTATTCTGGAGAATGTTCCATGTGCCCTAGAGAAGAATGTGTATCCTGTTGCTTTGGGATGGGATGTTCTGAATATATCTGTGATGTCCATTTGGTCCAGTGTGTCATTTAAAGCCTATATTTCCCTTTTGATCTTTTGATTCAATGATATGTGCATTTCAGTGAGGGGGTGTGTTAAATTCCCCCACTATTGGTGTATAATTATTGATGTGTTTTTTTGATTTTTGTTATTAATTGGTTTATATAATTAGCTGTTCCCATGTTAGGGGCATAGATATTTAAAACTGTTAGATCTTCTTGTTGGACAGACCCTTTAAGTATGACATAGATGTCCTTCCTCATCTCTTATTATAGTCTTTGGCTTAAAATCTAATTTATCTAATACAAGGTTTGCCACCCCAGTTTTGTTTTTGTTGTTGTTGTTGTTTAATGTCAATTAGCATGGTAAATTGCTTTCCACCACTCACTTTAAATCTGGAGGTGTCTTTGGGGCTAAAATGAGTTTCTTGCAGACAGTATATTGATGGGTTTGGGGTTTTTTGTTTGTTTATTTGTTTTTGTTTGTTTGCTTTATCCATTATGATTCTCTATGTCTTTTGCTTGTGGCATTTAGTCCATTTACATTCAGGGTAACTATTGATAGTTATGAATTTAATGCCATTGTATTGCCTGTAAGGTGACTGTTACTATATATTGTCTCTGTTACTTTTAGGCTCTCTCTTTGCTTAGAGGACCCCTTTCAATATTTCCTGTAGGACTGGTTTGTTGTTTGCAGATTCTTTTAGTTTTTGTTTGTCCTGGAAGCTTTTCATCTCTCCTATTTTCATCAACAGCCTAGCTGGATATAGTATTCTTGGCTGCATATTTTTCTTGTTTAGTGCTCTGAATTTATCATGCCAGTTCTTTCTGGCCTGCCAGGTTTCTGTGGATAGGTCTGCTGCCAATCTAATATTTCTACCATTGTATGTTTCAGAACTCTTGTCCCAAACTGCTTTAAGGATTTTCTCTTTGTCACTGAGACTTCGCAGTTTTAGTATTAGATTATGAGGCGTGGACCTATTTTTATTGATTTTGAGGGGAGTTCTCTGTGGTTCCTGGATTTTGATAGTTGTTGCCTTTGCCAATTTAGGGAAATTCTCTGCTATAATTTGTTTCAATATACCTTCTGCCTTTCCCTCTTTTTCTTCTTCTTCTGGAATCCCAGTTATTCTAATATTGTTTCATCTTATGGTATCACTTATCTCTTGAATTCTCCCCTCATGGTCCAGTAGTTTTTTGTCTCTCTCTTGCTCAGCTTCTTTATTCTCTGTCATTTGGTCTTCTATATCACTAATTCTCTCTTCTGCCTCATTTATCCTAGGAGTAAGAGCCTCCATTTTTTATTGCACCTCATTAATAGCTATTTTAAAATTTCAACTTGATTAAATTTTAGTTCTTTTATTTCTCCAGAAAAGGATTTTATTTCTCCAGAAAGTGACTATCTAATAACTTCCATGATTTTCTCAAGCCCAGCCAGCACCTTGATAATTGTCATTCTGAACTCTAGTTCTGACATCTTACTAATGCCCATATTGATTAGGTCCTTAGCCATCAGTACTACTTCTTGCTCATTTTTTTTTCTTTTTTTGAGATGAGTTTTTCCACCCTGTCATTTTATCCAGATAAGAATAGATGAATAAGAGAACAAAATACTAAAAGAATAGCAACAACCCCAGAAAAATATACAGTAACTAAATCTGAAGAGACCCTATACTGGGGGGAGAAGAAAGAAGGGGGGAAAAATACATATATATATATATATATATATATATATATATATTAGACTGGTGAATACACCAGAGTCACTCACTTGACTTGGGGTATATTTTGGTCTCTTAGAAGGAACTGCCTCCCAAAATTTTAAAGAAAGAAAAATTATACAAAAATAAGTGTAAATGATGAAGGGATGGGATATGACTGTAAAGATGAACATTAAAAAAGATTCTAAAAAAGGAATTGATAAAATAAATTGTTTGAAAAAAGAAAAAGAAAAAACAAAAACAGGAGGAAAGAATGTGATCAGGCTGGAGACTAGAAGGAAGTCATGTGCTAGATTTAAGTTGTGTTTTGATCTCTTAGAAGAAACTGTATCCCAAAATTTTAAAGAAATAAAAACCTATATTCATACAAAAAATAAAGTTAAATACAATGAAGAGATATAATATGACTATAACAATGAAAATTTTTAAAGATTTTTTAAAAGGTCCTGATAAGATAAAATAGTTAAAAAGGTTAAAATAGGAAAGAGGGAAAATTAAAAAAAAAAAAGAATAAAGAAAAAATAAAATTAAAAAAAAATTAACTTTGAAAGACTAAAGAATCATGGTGAAAAAACCATGAATTCTATGTGTTGCATTCCCCTAGCTCTGGAGTTCTCATTGATTAGTGAACTTGGTCTTGGCTGGATGTTCTTGCTGATCTTCTGGGGGAGGGCCCTATTGCAGTGATTTGTAAATGTCTTTGCCCAAGGTGGAATTGCACCATCCTTGCCAGGGGCCAGTGTAAGTAATCTGCTCAGGTTTTCTCTTAGGAGCTTTTGTTCCCCAATTGCTTTCTGTAGAGCTTTGGGGACAGGATTGAAAATGGTGGCCTCCCAATCTCTGGCCCAGCAGAGCTGAGAGCTCAGGGCCCCACTCCTCAATGTACCCTCAGAGAAAATCAATTAATCACTCCCATCTCCCTCATGTCCTGTCACACTCTGTGCTCACCCGGCCTGTGACTGAGTGTTTCTATCTCTGGTGCATGGCCCCATTTCTCCAAACCCAGCTGATTCCTGCTGTACATTTCCGTGCCGCTCCTCCCAGAGAAAGAAGGAGGGGGTGCCTCTAGATCTCCCACTTTTGGGATCCCTGCTCAAAAACAGCAGCCCAACTGTGCCTCAGATCATGGTCTAAGGCAACCCTAAGCTGAGAGCCCATTGCTCAACTCTGTCTCCCCAGCCAGATTCAATACCTGGGAGCTCTGCCACACTCAGGCACCCCCAGTCTTCCTGTGACCCCATGAGTCCTAAGACCACCGTGTCCCCATGAAGGCTCCACACACTGCTCCGCCCTCTGCTTAGCCTCTGGAGCAACATCCCTCAGTGGAGCAGACTTCAAAAAGTTCTGATTCTGTGCTTCTCTGCTCTCTCATTTGCCCAGAGCTGGCCCCTGCCCTCACAATCTCTCTTCCTATATATCACCGCAATTCACTTCTCTGCATGTCCTACATTCCAGAAAGTGTTTGCTTTTCTGTTTCTAGAATTGCTGCTCTTCTTCTCTTTGATCTCTTGTTGAGTTTGTAGGTGTTCAAAATGGTTTGATAAATGTCTAGCTGAACTTCTGGGACCTGATGATCTATAGGTCTCCTACTTCTCTGCCATCTTGCTCCTCCTTTCTAAGATTTCACTTTTTATAGGTGAATAATATTTCATTGTATATATATATATACCACCTCCTTTTTATCCATTCATCTGTGGGTGGACAGTGGGCTGCTCCTACAACCTGGCTATTATAAATAATGCTGTAATAAACATAGGGTGCATATATCCTTTTGAATTAGTGTTTTCATATTCTTTGGGTAAATACTCAGTAGCACAGTTATTCAATTGTAGGATAGTTCTATTTTTAACCTCTTAAGGAGACTCCATACTGTTTTCTACAGTGACTGTACCAGTTTGCATTCCTGCCAGTAGTGCACAAGTGTTCCTTTTTCTCTACATTCTTGCAAACACCTGCTGTTTCTTGTATTGTTGATTTTAGTCATTTTGATAGGTGTGAAGTGGTATCTTATTGTAGTTTTGATTTCTATTTCCCTGATGATGAATGATGGTGAGCATCTTTTCATGTGTTTGTTGGTCATCTGTATGCATTCTTTGGAGAAATATATTTTCATGTTTTCTGCCCATTTTTAGTTGGGTATTTGGTTTTTGGTTGTTGAGTTGTATAAGTTCTTTATATATTTTGGATACCAACCCTTTATGAGATATGTCATTTGCAAATATCTTCCATTCTGTAGGTTGCCTTATAGTTCTATTGATTACTTCCCCCACTGTGGAGAAGCTTTTTATTCTGATGGAGTTCCAATAATTTATTTTTGCTTTTTTCCCTCCTTACTTCAGGGGTCCTATCTAGAAAAAAGTTGTTATTAGCTAATGTCAAAGAAATTACTGCCTGTGCTCTCTTCTAGGATTTTTATGGTTTCAGGTCTCATATTTAGGTCTTTAATCCATTTGAATTTATTTTTATGTATGGTGTAAGGAAACAGCCTACTGTCATTCTTTTCCAGCTCCATTTTTTGAAGAGACTATCTTTTCCCTGTTAGATATACTTTCTTGCTTTGTCAAAAATTACTTGACCTTTATATTTGTAGGTTTATTTCTGGGTTTTCTATGCCATTCTGTTGATCCATGTGTTTATTTTCTGTCAGTATCATACTGTTTTGATTACTACAACTTTGCAATATAACTTGAAGTCTAGAATTGTGATACCTCCAGCTTTGCCTTTCTTTTACAAATTGCTTTTGTTACTCAGGGTCTTTTGTGGTTCCATATAAATTTTAGGATTGATTGCTGTAATTCTGTGAAAAATGCTATTGGTATTTTGATAGGGATTGCATTAGGAATTCTACTTCTTTTATAATTATTGCCATATATTTTAGTACCTGATCTCATGTTATCTTGTTTCTCTTGTGTGCCTCTACAAGTCATCTTTATACTCTTGCTGTCCTTTCTTGGAGATGTACTTACTGCATTCCTCACATATTGCACAGGCCATGCAGTAGGTGCTCTGTGAGTATTGAGAAAGACAAATCTTGAAGCAAATACAAGAGAGTATCTCACCTATTATTATTATTTTTCTATTATTTGTTTGTTTTGGTTTTAGTTTTTGTTTTGTTTTGTTTTTTGTTTTTTGGGTTTTTTTTCAATGGTGAGGAAAAAATGTGACTGAGGGGGTGAAAGTTATTGAACAATATGCAAACCTGAGAAATCTGGATGTTTCAATCAGTTGAACATCCAAATCTTGATTTCAGCTCAGGTCATGATTGGGCCTCAATCTCAGGATCCACACTCAGTGGGGAGTCTGCCGGAGATTCTCTCCCTTTCTCTCTGTCCCTCATCTATCTATTTCTCTTTCTCTGTCTCTCAAATAAATAAATAAATATTTTTTTCAAAAGAGAATGTGCAGACCTGAAACCCAGCCCACTCCAAGGTTCCTGATCCCTTTCCTGTGTTCTTTGTTTTTTTTAATAGCTATATTGAGGCAGAATTCATATGCTATAGAACTTACCCCTTTAGAATGAACAATTCAATGATTTGTAGTGTATGTGCAGAGTTGTACAATCATAACCACAATCTGATTTTTAGATTTTCATCATGTATCTGTTAGCTGTCAGTCACCCCACACCTCAGTTCCAGGAAAACATTCATCCACTTTCTGTTTCTGCTAATCTGCCTATTCTGGACATTTATTATGAATGGAACCATGCAATGTATTGTATGTTGTGATTGGATTCTTTCATTTACTAAAATGTTTTCAAGGTTCATCCATCTGTAGCACGTATCAGTACTTCATTCCTTTTGATTGCCAAATAATATTCTACAGTATGGGTGTACTACCTTTTGTTTGTTGGATAAACAAATGGACATTAGTTATTTTCCCTTTTTTAGCTATTATTAATAATGCTTCTATGAATATTCATGCACAAGTTTTATGTGACCTTATGTTCTATTTTTCCTGAATAAATACCTAAGAGTAGAATTGCTAGGTTATATTGTACCCCTATATTTAACATGCCAGTGTTTTCCAAAGCTCCTGCACCATTTAAATCCCCACCAATAGTGTATAAGGGTTCTAATTTCTTCATATTCTTGCCAACACCATTTTGATTATATCCATACCACAGGGTATGAAGTGGTATCCCTTTCACCCTGGCTTTGATTTGCATCTCTCTGATGGCTAATGATGTTGAACATCTTTTATTCTCTTTTTTTTTCCCCAAATTTTATTTTTATTTTTTAAATTTTAATTCCAGTGCAGTTAACATGCAGTGCTATATACAATAGAGTGACTCAACAGTTCCATGTATTACTAAGTGCTCATTAAGATAAGTGTACTCTTAAACTCCATCATCTATTTCACCCATGTTTCCCACTCACCTCCCCTCTGGTAACCATCTGTTTGTTCTCTATAGTTAAGAGTGTTTTTGATTTGTCTCCCTTTTTATACCTTGTTTGTTTGGTTTCTTAAATTCCACATATAAGTGAAATCAAATGATCTTTGTCTTTCTCTGACTGGCTTATTTTGCTTAGCATTATACTCTAGCCTTATTCATACCACTGCAAATGGCAATATTTCATTCCTTTTTAGGACTGAATGATACTCCATTGTATGTCTATACCCCCTCTTCTTTATCCATTCATCTATCGATGGGCACTTGGACCGTTTCCATAGTGTTGCTATTGTAAATAATGTTGCAGTAAACATAAGGGTACATATAATCTTTCCAATCAGTTTTTCATATTTTGGGGGTAGATACCCAGTGGTGCAATTACTGGATTATAGGGTAGTTCTGTTTTTAACTTTTTGAGGAACCTCCATACTGTCTTCCACAGTGACTGTACCAGTTTCCATTACCACTAACAGTGCAGAAGGGTTCCTTTTTCTCCACATCATTGCCAATACTTGCCGTTTCTTGAGTTTTCGATTCCAGCCATTTTAACAAGTATGGGGTGATATCTATGCTCTTTCTTGTAAACAATAACTTTTACTTTACTGATTGTGTGTTTTTATTTTAATACTCAAAAATGAGTATAACCTCCAAGAGAGTCACATGTCTATCTTAGACCCCTTTGGAAAGGAGTAATGAAATATTTTCCTTTACTTACTATTATTGCTTATATTCCTCAACTAGAGAACCTTGGCTAAATTTTTAAAATCTCATGTTCAAATCTCACCATTCAAACTGTGAAACACCTAACCAGCTATTGTTATTGCTGAACATGACTGCATGGTTTCCTCATATGTTAGGTTTTGACTAAATAAGATTCCTGGTCATTTTTTCCAGTTCTACATCTGAAATTTGCCTAAAATTTATCACTTACTTTATTCAGAGTGGTGAGAGTTGGGATCTTTTAGTTTCAAATGCTTACTTCCAAACACATCTGCAATATTTTTAATGAGGAATGGGTGATACTTTATGTTTCAAATTTGTCAAGTTGAGTGGACATAATTCAAACACACTTAGCTCTATGAATAGCAGATTTCCAAAGCGCAATAATTAATAAAATCCAACCCTGGCATATATTGGCTACATCTGAAGAAGGTTCATTTATATTATAACCACAGATATAATTATTTTATAGGCATAAAAAGGTAAGCACTTCAAAGCATTCTGAGATTCCCCTGTGAGAAAACTGTATTGCAAACTTATTACTTTGGGGGTAGCTGAGAGCTTCCATTGTATCTACAATATTTGATTTCCACTTGAACACAGGCAGCAAAAATGATTTTGTAGAGAGTCTCTGAAGTAAATTTAGCCTGAAACAAGATTAATATTAAGTGTTGTTGTTGGCTTTCTTTCAAAGGATTTGTTTTCCACTTGGGGATGGTGGTCATTTCTTTTTATCCTGAAGCATCATGATTTTATAGATTTGTCAAAAAAAATTTTTAAAGATTCAAATTAGAATATGATTCATACACTCCCCAATGTCCATAATGGTGAGTGCTGTGAAGTGTGTAAACCTGGTGATTCACAGACCTGTACCCCTGGGGATAAAAATATATGTTTATAAAAATAAAAAAATTAAAAAAAAAAAAAAAAAAAAAAAAAGAATATGATTCATACATACTTATGTAAATAGAACATGTGGTAAATAGGTTGACTTTATTTAAGTATTTAAGTAGCCTCACATAGATTTTAGGAGGAAGAAAAACATGTACTTCTACATTAATACAATTTAAAATCAAAAGCTTTATCACTTTACTAGGCATATTGGATTAAAATTAAGAAATATCTCTCTTTCACCCAGGAAAATGTTAAGATATAAAATGCCTTCTTACATATTCAATAAGCTCTTCTCAAGAATGTGTCTAATCAGGATTTCTCAGCCTTCAATTTTCTCATTTTCAATGCCATTCTAATCTTCCTTCTGCCTTCTCTTTGTTATTTGGCCTTAAAAAAAAATGACAAGATTCATATCTCTGTCCAAATGCTGTACTCTCTTAAGTTTAAGATGGCAATGTTTTTATAGGGGAGTCGTGGTGCTGTCACATTGATTTCAGGAAGCCTTGTTCCTTTCTGTTTTCCCTGTCTTTAAGATGACAACTTGAACAGGATGAGTAGCCACAGATGCTGGCACTGTGTGTCAGCCAAAGAGCAGAGGACCAGACTTGGCCTGTGGAGAGGAGTTGTACAGAATGAGGATGGATGAGAGGAGGGGGAAGGAGAATTACAAAAACCACCTTTGGGATAGAGGGCAATTGCTCTTTATAGACTGTAGTTTCCAGGTCATTTATACTAGAAATGTGTTTTCAAAGGAGAGAATATTGTCCATTAGCGAGCTGATGGTTGCAGTAGGAAAAGCATCTTAGAGACAAGTTTTAGTAATTTTAGAGTTCAGGACAAAAATATCCAATTTATTATTCTGATAGAGGTGTATGCATGCATGCATGTGTATATCATGTGTATACACATGTGCTTGCAAATGTGTACATGGTTTAACATTTTATTTTGCTTGATCAGTTTGATGAAATAGTGTGTCTTTCATTTATTTGTTACAAAATGATAAAATGTGATTTTAACAAAACTGTAAATTTTTTTCTTCTCAATTGTATTTTAACAACACACATATATTAATTATTCCTGCATTTGCCAAATTTAAAGAGGTTTAATTCTGATGTGCTGAATTCAGTAGCAACACCAAAATCCAGTCATCATTCTTGGGTATTAAGTTCCATCCAAGATGATTGTTTCAACCATACCGTTCCCTCCCCAGCAAATCAATGCGGGTTGTAGTAGAAAAAGCAGAGGAGAAAATTTTTGTGTTGGTTGCAAGAAATAGGAGAAGAGAAAGATATAGAATGTTTACAACAGCAGTAATAATACTAATGACAATAACTTCAACCATTAATGTCTTCTGAGAACCAGTTTTTTGCCAGGCACAATGCTAAGTGGTGTGTGTATATTATCTTATTGTTTCTCTTAGTAGCTCCACATGGCCAGCACTATTATTAACCCCATTTTACAGTAGAGAAAGCAGAGGCAAAAACCTTTTTAGGAACAGTTCCCAAATGCTCTGCTGGCTGCAAATCCAGAAATCATACATGGATACTCTGACTTTAGAGTCCATCTCTAATTCTTTGTCCTTTCATTTCTTAACACAAACATAAAATATCCATAGGCCACCCACCTGCCTCAGAGTACTATACATAAACTCCTGGCACCAAGGTGCTTTTCTTCAAACATAATAGAGGATTTGAGAAATCTATTTAAGCTATTGCAAGTTGCTTTGAAAATGCTGGTTCAAATATTTTAGCTAGTACATCATTACAAGACTGCCCAGTTGAAGGTTTTTGTGATTCTTTACTTTTTTTTATTTGGGGAGGGTGCAGAGTGTTGAAGATTATTGTATAAAAAGAGCAAGATATTCAAAATCACCTTAAAAACCTAATTTTATGTGATCAGTGATATGGTATCAATCCTGGAATTTAGACAGACCTTATCATTGAAATGGTTGATTTGAAGGCTTGTTTAAAGATATGAATGTCAACCTGCCTCCTGGGATCCATCTACCAAGAGACTTTCCCCTAAAACAATTAGAAGAAATTTTGAAATAAAAGGCTCACTACTTCTTACAATTTTATCATATGTCTCATGATGCAGAAAATGTAATTCCCTCCAAGATACCATATGGCACATTGGTTCCAATTGTTAGCCTTTGAGAATTATGTTTTATCATCTTAACTTCTACAGATTTGAGCTCTGAAGATTTATCCTCTTATTATGAGCATGTTTTTAAGATTTGGGTCTTATAGTCCTTAGGATTTCTTTTCCAATATAAGCAAGTAATACCTACATAGTGCTTACTGTATCTCAGGGACTATTATAATTACATTAAATTTGTTTAATTCATTTAATTCTTGCAGTACCCTGTGAGGTAGGTGTTACTCCCCATTTTACTGGTGAGAGAAATGAAACACAGATATTTTAATAACTAACACAGTGGAACATAGCTCTTATATATCAGAGCTCGGTGTTGAATCCAGGCAATCTGGCCTAGGGACTTTATTGCTCACCACTCTATTGCCCTCTAATGTTAAGCGCCAGTTTGCATGTCAAGCAAATACAATGCTGGAGTATTTTGCTTAGTGTTTATGAGTATTTCTGAGTCTACAATCTAGAGAGGCACTACTGAATGCAGAGTTCCTAATCTATCATCAGAGATACAGATGAGGTATCTGGAGGTGATCTTTAATTATATCACCTTATATCTGCCTTTGAATTGAAGGAAGTAATCTGAGATAGGTATCTATTGCTGCATAACAAATTATCCCAAAATTTAGTGACTTCAAGCCATGAACATGTGTTACCTCCCAATCTCTGTGAGTCAGGAATCCAGGGACAGCTCAGCTCCATGGCTCAGGGTCTCTCACAGAACTTGTCATGAATGTGTGGACTGGAGCTGTGGTCTCACCTCCAAAGCATGACTGGGGAGGATCTGCTTGCATGGCAGTGGGCAGTTCCCAGTGCTACATGGACCTCTCCAGGGAGCAGTTTACAGCATGGAAGCTGCCTTCCTCATAGTAAGCCAGCAAGAGAGGACAACTCAAGACAAGCTACCATTCTTCTGTGACTATCACTCTTGCTGTATTTCATGTATTGAAAGACAGTCAGTAAATCCAGTCTAGACTTTAAGGGAGGGGATTACAAAGCACATAAATATCAAGCAGTGAATGTCAAACAATGTGCCTCCTATTGTCAGCTTAAGTTAATTTAGAATTGCTATGGAGTAATGAAAGACCAGTGAATCTGTTGTCTCCTTGCCTGTTATATAGTTAATGGACACAGCAATTTTCTTTTTTTCTTTTTTTTTCTTTATTTTTTTTAAGATTTTATTTATTTATCTGACAGACAGAGATCACAAGTAGGCAGAGAGGCAGGCAGGGAGAGAGGAGGAAGCAGGCTTCCTGCTGAGCAGAGAGCCTGATGTGGGGCTCGAGCCCCAGGACTCCGGGATCATGACCTGAGCCAAAGGCAGAGGCTTTAACCCACTGAGCCACCCAGGCACCCCTGGACACAGCAATTTTCTATTTAAAGCTGCTTTTTTTTTTTTTTTGAAAAGAGCTGCTTGTGTACCCTTCATTAACTTCACACCAATTTTGCTCAGTTTGCTATGCTATGATAAGATGTTTTAATTATATCCTCTCTGCTTCAGGGTGACTGGTCTTCTTTGCAGGGATAAGAGAAGTTAGTATTTTGGCAGAATTGGCTGGTTAATTTGTTTAAACAAGTAGTTAATTCAGGCATGCAACCGACTTGACTGATCTGAGTCCATTTAGTAATGCCTCTTTGGCTGAGTTAATCAGATGGCATGCTCATTTAGCTTTAAGTCAAAAAGGTCTGAGAAGGAGAGTGGGTTTTCCCTAACCTATTTTTCAGATCCAAAATAAGGAGAAATATAGGATTAACAAATAAATACCTCACAAAGACAATAAATATAAATTGTACTTTTATATGTAAGATTATTTTTGATGAATGGTTATCCCCATCACAAAATGATACCAGGTTTGAATTTTGAAACACATCCTTTCTCAAAGAATTATCAATTGTTATTCTTTGCCAAAATGTTCTTTCAATGATACATGCATTTTTCTTCTAGTTATCATTACAAAATGATTCTGATTTTTAGGGTGAATTGGTAATGGATCTACTGATGTCATATTTGTTCACATCTCAGATAATTTTTGTTTCTTTGCAGAATTCATTAATATGCCAGTCATTTATTAATTCAGCAGTTGTTGATTGAATGCCTACTTTGGGCCAACCAGCATTCTAAACACTTCAGTTCAATTCCAGCCATTGCATCTTACTCAAAAAATCCTTTGAAGTATGAGAATATTTAGTACCTTGCACTGGATTGAGGTAGCAATACTAATTTCTTAATATTTTCATTAGCAAATGAGCCTCAGATAATTATGTAATCTTTTTATTGTTTCAGAAAAGCTGTTCTCTTAAAGAGTATTTTAAATGTCACCAAAAATTAATATATGATTCCCTAAGAATGATGCTTCATAAGGAGATTTAAAAAAAAAAAAAACCCTCAACACAGATATAGAAATATAAATTACCCTAGTGAGAAAAGAACACAATTATTGATTGGATCCAAACCTTGATTATGAGTCAGTAGCAAATAGTAAAAGAGGGATAATGATCCATTACTAAATGGAAATAATTTAGCTTGATTATTTCTGCATTTTCAAGTGCAGCAAGATCAGCCACATGCAGACAAGTGGTACAGAGTTGTAAATTAAATGTAGTGATGTTGCGATTATATTTAAGATATCATAATCTCATTTAGTCCCACAGAGTCGAAAGTATGAGCTTCTATGAATAATAATCACCTTGTGATTTTTTCCTATTAAGAAATTATACTTGAGACCCTGAATTTTCTTAAGGTTGGTGAGAATTATACCTTTCATGCTCTTACCATTGGTGGTTGATGTGGTTACCTGTACATGTACATGCAATGTCTGACCTCACTCTCCATTAGAGATGGATAATAGGTAGGTGGATGTATGGATAAATGGATGAATGGGTGGATAGATGGATAGATACGTAGATCATAATGGCTAAACAGCTATATTGAATGGTAGTCAAATGAAGCCTGATGGGCAGAATTAGCAAATTGTGTACTTGTTAGGAATTTTTTAAGGTTTTATTTATTTTTATGACAAGAGAGATAGATCCAGAGAGCTTAAGCAGGGGGAGTGCCAGGCAGACAGAGCCTGATAGGGGCTTGATCTCAAGCCCCTGAGATCCGGACCTGAGCTGAAGGCAGATGCTTAACCAATTGAGCCACTCAGATGCCCCCAAACTTGTTAGGATTTAAGAGCAAATGTCATTTATATATACATATACATATACATATACATATACATATATATATATTTTTAAATAACCTCAAATGATTCAATTCATAGTTCTTAATGAAGTCAAGAAAATCATTCAGTACTGAAATCCAGTTAAAAATTAAATATTAAATTCTATAAGTGTTGCCTGAGAGCTGACTATTTGCAAATAAATTCTGGGTTTGTTTTACAGGGCTCCAATGCCATTGAAATTATTGTTCTTCTACACTTTCCTTTTCCCCCATAATTCATCTCCTTAGATCACAGCTATTTCTGCTACTCTTTTTTTTTTCACCCAAGTCACTAAATGTGTAGATCTTCTTTTCAACTCAGCAGCACTTGAGGGGCTCACTCCTCTTATCCAAGTAAGTCATTTCAGTTGAGTCCACACATGACACATGGTGGCCCTGGCACATCTGTGAGATGCCAGCAATGTGTTCCACAGTCATCACAAAGTAGCTCCTTGCTGCTGATGATATTGTGCAGGAGAAAGAAATCAATAGGGCCCCAGGCAAGCCTGAGGAAAAGAGTTAATTAAGGGATGTGGAAAAAAGAAGCATCATTGATAAGCTGCAAGATAAGTTTAAAAGGAATGTTTCCAAATGTATTTAAAATGATAAGGAGGGGTTGAGGATGGGGCACAGCGGGAGGAAGCCATGCTCTAACTTTCCAAAGACAGCATCATATATTTAATTGTTCAATAAATTATAGATATGTAAGTGTATGTTAACAAATTTAAAGTCTTCCGATAATTCTGTGAGGACAATGTGTATGAGGGCCATTATTGATTCCACAGAAGAATCATAGCATGTGATATCCATCATGGATGGTGTACAGGGGCTAAAATGAAAGAGTCATCACAGAATCCCACAATCAAGTTACAAGTCTGCCCCTCAAACCTCATTTTTCATCCTATTTGGAACAAACTTGCTGTGCTAGGCAGTGTGATGTTTGTAAAGATTTTCAGTGGACTAGATGCCAGTATGCTCTCATTACATATGATTTCTGGGTATGAAGTAAGTGTGCCAGATATGGAGACTATCACACAAGTTGCATCTGTGTTCTTTACCACATGCCTCAGGATTCCAGTAGGACAGGAGAGTATTTGGGATACCAGCAGACACTGAGTCTTGAGTTTTTAGAGAAGCTACATATTGGTTGTCCGTGTAGATGAGATGGTTTTTGTTTCTTTCTTTGTTTGTTGTTTCTGTTTTGGCATTCTAGAGCAGACCCATTACAGAACTTATGAAGGAAACCCAAACTGTACCTAAGAATTTGCTCTTCCTGGTAACACATTCTCTTTAGTAGTGGAAAGGGGCAGGTGAGAAAAACTCAAAGCTTTTTTGTGGAGCAGTTATATGGATCTTTTTTTTTTTCTAACACTTGTGTCATTTTGCTGGCATTGAGAGCATAACTTCTTTTTAATATTTTTGTACTTGATTTCTCCTCTTTTTTCTCTTCATGTGCCTCTAGCATTTCTTCAAGCATTTGACATGTCAGTAATCAAAAATTCCATTTTCAGTACTAAGGATCTTTGTACTTGCTGTTCTTCAGCTTGGAAAACCTTCCTCCAAAACTTCAATGTGCACCTCCCTCTTATCTAGGTTTCAGATCACATGAATATCACTTCTTAGATCTTACCCAGCCTCCTAGGTTACCAACATCCTTCTCCCCACCATTACTCTCAACCACATTACACTGGTCTGTCAATGTCACAGAACCTATCAGTAGTTGAAATAGTTTTTTGTGTCTTTATATGTGTGTCTCTCCATACCAGAATGTAAGTTCCTGAAAACAAGGAACTTTTATTGGTAAACTCTAATGTTTACTAATCAGTTGAATGAATTATGCATCATGAACTGATATTAAAGAAGGAAAAGAAACAGTGGAGAGTAGAAGAAATATTTTCCAAGTATGAGGGAGTTATTAACTTCAACCAAGTAAATATGTGTGTCAAGTGAGTAAGAGCATCTGGTGAGAAAAAGATTATGACTGAACAGGTTAGGTAGTTTACAGAAGTCATGGATGCCGAGCTAAGAAGATGAAATATCTTTCTGTGGGCAAAGATGTCACTGCAAGTTGTATAGAAGATGAGATAGATCAACTCCAAGAATTAGTTTGGGTTTTCAGAAGCATAATATTCTTAGTGAAATAAGGAGGGATTAGAAAAGCCTAACTGAAATCCTAACCATATTAAAGTAGATGGCTCTGCTTCCTGATTTTATTGAGAAACTAGAAGGCCAAAATGGATTGCCATTTGCTTTTAAGAAAACTATCTAAGTGTAGTTGGTCAACACGTTGATTCTTGGCCTGTAGCATCAGCATCAACATAACCTAAGATCTCCTTAGAAATGCAATCTCAGGTTTCAGATTAATCCATCTGAATCCAAGTCTGCATTTAACAGGATTCTTCGGATGATTCTTATGCATTCACTGAGCAATTGCAGTCTTGTGCAAGGATTGAGCCCTAGAAAATTGCATCTTGGGTAGGGCATGTTCTAAGGGGCAGAAGAGAACCATTTCTGCTGTAAGGCAACAACTCTGAAATCTTGTCCTCTAGCTGAAATCTTGTCCTCTAGCTGTAAAACCTAACTGCAATGAAAATTTCAAATTGCCCATCAGCACAAATAAAGATAATTGTATTTGATGCCTCCAGTGCATGCTTAAGATAGTGAGGAATGCCCACAAAGTAAAAGAAAGATCTCAGCTCTGCAAAACAGTGGAATTATTTGACTACGATTTCAATTGCCTTCCCATTACAGATGATAAAACATGCATTCTAAAAATGGCTGGAGAACAGTATAAGCCCATACTTAGTCAAGTGCTAGATTCTGAGCTTAAAGCTATCACTGTTAATATAAGTCTTGAGAAGGTAGAGATTATTATACCGAGGAGCTGAAGAAAGTTTGACTTTTTTTTTCTCAGTCATCTCTGCAATTGCTACAAAATTATACTGACCTTTGTAATACTCAGTGAACTCTTTGCTCTCTGTTGGCCTTAAATTCCACAATCTGACTAAATATGTCATAGAGAAAAAATTCTTTTTAATTGTTTTTAAATTGGTAGTCCTTTCATTCAGCTCTTTTACTGCTTTCTTTATTTCATTGTATTACACGTAGCCCAGAAAAATGGGAGCAAAAAGGTTTTCCAAAGTCTATGATTGTAGTCAAGTAAGAAACACAGCTATTTTGAGAAATTGGTCAGGATGCTACAATGAGCAACAACCCACCAAAAAAGGAAGCAGCCTGCTAAACTTCTCTTCTGATTAATTTCCAGTCTGTTTCACTTTTTCAGGTAGGTCTATTCCCAGAGTTAATGTGATATTAGATACAAGAGGGTTATCACTGGTAATGTGAATGACCAAATTTTATTGACTTTATTTTTTTAATCCAACTTTTTAAAAAGAGAAAAATATTTATTTGAGAGAAAGAGTGATCAGAGAGCAAGTTGGGCAGAGGAAGAGGGAGAGAAAGAACCCCAAGCATGCTTCATGGCTAGTGCAGAGACCAACTCTGAGCTCAGTCTCATGACCCTGAGATCACGATCTGACCTGAAATCAAGAATCAGATGCTTAAATGAATATGCCAACCAGGTGCCCCTAAATCTAACTTCAGTAATAGCTTTTCTCCCTTTATATTATTCCAACAATGCAAACGAAGACACTCTTCATGAGTTAAAGCAGGTTTTCTTAATAATCAGTTACTTCTAAGCCACTGGTAAAGCATAATTTTTTTGAAAATTAAAAAATATGACTCTCATATAAATATGAAATGAACATATCAAACATTTTATTCATCTCATTAATTAATGACAGAACTAGGAAGATGGCAAAGCCAGTATTTATAGGCACTTTAATAAAGGAATGTTAGAATAAAATTGCTAGGATAGTTATGAAATTGGTTAATGTTCATTGGGGTAATAAACTACAAACTGACATTTTTTCCCCTGCTGTACAAAAATTATTTGCATTTTTACTGAACAAGATATCTACAAGTTAACTTCATTGAACTAGGGCCCTCTAGTCAATAGTGAATAGTAAGTTTAATAAAGTGCATTTCCCTAAATAATGGAATGATCCTTGTCTAGGCCTGCTAAATCCCCATGGAAAATATCACTCACTTCTTTTCTCCTTTACCCAATGTCCTCTATGTTATTCCTTATGTTCCACAAGTAAGTGAAACCATATGATAATTGACTATCTCTCCTTGACTTATTTCACTCAGCATAACCTCCCGTCCTGTCCATGTTGATACAAAAGTTGGATATTCATCCTTTCTGATGGAGGCATTATATCCCGTTGTATATATGGACCATATCTTCTTTATCCATTCATCTGTTGAAGAGCATCTTGGCTCTTTCCAGTTTGGCAACTGTGGCCATTGATGCTATGAACTTTGGGGTACAGATGGCCCTTCTGTTCACTATTTCTGTATCTTTGAGGTAAATACCCAGTAGTGCAATTGCAGCATCATAGGGTAGCTCTATTTTTACTTTCATAAGGAATCTCCACACTGTTTTCCAAAGTGGTTGCACCAACTTGCATGCCCACTACCAGCAGTGTAAGAGGCTTCCCCTTTCTCTACATTCTCTCCAACACATGTTGTTTACTGTCTTGTTCATTTTGGCCATCCACATTGGTGTAAGGTGATATCTCAATGTGGTTTTGATTTGAATCTCCCCGATGGCTAATGATGATTAATATTTTTTTCATGTGTCTGTTAGCCATTTGTATGTCTTCATTGGAGAAGTGTCTGTTCATGTCTTCTGCCCATTTTTTGACGTGATTATGGTTTGTGTGCATTGAGCTTGAGGAGTTCTTTATAAATCTTGGATATCATCCCTTTGTCTGTAGTGTATTTGCAAGTATCTTCTCCCATTCCATGGGTTGCCTCTTTGTTTTGTTGACTGTTTGCTTTGCTGTGAAGAAGCTTTTGATCTTGATGAAGTCCCAAAATTTCATTTTCGCTTTTGTTTCCTTTGCCTTTGGAGACATATATTGAAAGAAGTTACTTTGGCCGATGTCAAAGAGGTTACTATGTTCTTCTCTAGGATTTGATAGATTCCTGCCTCACATTCAGGTTTTTATCCATTTCAAGTTTATCTTTTTGTATGGTGTAAGAGAATGGTCAAGTTTCATTCTTCTATATACAGCTGTCCAATTTTTCCAGCACCATTTATTGAAGAGCCTGTCTTTTTTCTGTTCTGCATTTTTGTTCTGCTTTGTCAAAGATTAGTTGACCATAAAGTTGCAGGTCTATAGCTGGGCTCTCTACTCTGTTCCACTGGTTTATGTGTCTGTTTTGTGCCAGTACCATGCTGTCTTGGTAATAATCACAGCTTTGTAGTAAAGCTTAAAATCAGGCAACATGATGCCCCCTGTTTTGTTTTTCTTTTTCAACATTACCTTAGCAATTCTGGGTCTCTTCTTGTTCCATACAAATTTTAGGATTGTTTGTTCCAGAACTTTAAAAAGTGCTGGTGGAATTTTGATTGGGATAGCTTTGAAAGTATAGATGGCTCTATACAGTATAGACATTTTAACAATGTTATTCTTCCAATCCACGAGCATGGGATGCTTTTCCTTCTTTTGCTATCTTCTTTAATTTCTTTCATGAGTGTTCTGTAGTTCCTCAAGTACAGATCCTTTACCTCTTTTGTTAAGTTTATTCCCAGGTATCTTATGGTTTTCAGTGCTATAGTTAATGGAATTGATTCTCTAATCTCCTCTTCTGCATTTTCTTTGTTAGTATATAAGAAAGCAGCTGATTTCTATACATTGATTTTGTATCCTGCAACATTACTGAATTGCTCTGTGAGTTCTAGTAGATTGGGGGTGGAGTCTTTTGACAAGTTTTAAATATATTTTTAATAACACTATTGGCTTTTAGACAGATCACAAATAAATTCTAATTCACTGTTTATTCTCTGTACTTTATTTTGATCAGAGTCAATGAATGGTAATTTGATTCTTCAGAATTTCTTGGAAGATAAGAACAATGTCAAGTTATTGTAAACATCCCCCTCCTATCAGTGATCTTTCCATGTTAGGACACTCTCTGTCCCATATGACCCCATAAAATTATGGACTCGCTACAGTTTATTTATGTAGTTCAAGTGAGAGATGATTGGAGCAGAACCAGCCTTATGATCATGCAGATAGAAAGGAAGGGATGAAATATACCTAGAAAATAAAATCAATAGATACTCATGCTACCTTGAGCACAAAAAGACTGAGAGAGGAAAGAGCCAAAAATGATCATGGGATTCTACTCAGAATAAGTATAATCTTTGACATTTTGGCTTCATGGTACTAATGAGACATAGAGATTAAGATATTGATAAGGCAGTTAAAATTTTCCCCCAGGGATTTGGGTCAATACTGGAGACAGGTATACACTTTGCTAGGTACCCATTGATGGTGATAGTTGAAATCATGTGAACAGATTTAAGTACAGTCACCTACAGAGGTGATTGATAGGAACACAGGACCTAAGCAAACCCAACATCAACAGTGCTAGAAAAAGAATAGGCAGTGAGGAAAGGATAGTCAGATACTAAGATAATTAGAATATGGTGATCTGATTGCATGCAACTCACCTTGAAAATATAAAAAAGAAATACAGTACCTTCAACACACATACAGAAAAATTTTAACTTCACAAATATTAATATTTCCTGCTTCTTTCTAAATTACTACAAACAATTTTGTAAGGCATCTCTAGTAAGTCCATAGATTCTGAGAGTAGAAATGAGGTGCACAGATCTGTAATTTTCTTTTAAAACAAGAACTGATTGAGACTTACCTGAGAGGGCTAGGAAATAAGGGTAAACATGAAATTCAAGGGATACAGGTGGCCATAGATTCATCCACCAGTCAGTTTGGGGGTACTTTGGGCCCTATATTTGATGTACTTAGAGTGGATTTCACTACACTATGTAAGCTATTTGAATTGACTGTTGAGAGTCTTGGAAACTCTAGGTAGATCATTATTTCATCAGGTATATATTTAATTAGAGGTAATAGCCCAAGACACTTACTGTCTACCTTAAATGTCAGAAGTTGATGTAGGCAAGAAGAGAATCATAAGACTATTTTTCCAAGGAACTACAGGATACTTGTTGGCCTACATCTCCTACAGACTGGGGTTCCCAGCTAGTCCCCTCATTCAGTAATCTCATAGTGTTTCATTTACTTTGTCTTTGGGTTGAATGAGGATGATCCTGGGTTGCTTGTTATTCTGCTCACTCCCACATTTGCTTGCCAAATGTGTGCATGACCTGAGAATTCATCTGTCAATTTCATGACTGCTTCTACATTCCAATAGTTGGCTTGACAGCAGATATAATTTTGACAAAATTAGAAAATTTTATGGAATGTGTTTGTCTCATTTGATTTCTGACACAGTTGTTAAAGAATTGTGTTCTTGCCCCCAACTCCCCTCCTCTTGGCAATCTGGATAATACTGGGGAGCAGCAGATCGGGGAGCTAGTCTCCCAGTGAAATCTTGCCTTTTTCAGTGGACTAATGCCCAGATGATCCTTTGATCATCTGGTTAAGTAAAGCCCTCGCTCTCTAAAAAACCTCAGTTCCACAGGGCCTCAGCTCACAGAGCACATCAGCAGCCATTCTGGCATATTTATAGCCAGTGGGAATCTGGGTTTCTCCACACATTAGTAAAGCCACCAGATAAGATGATAGTCCATGTGACGGCAGTTTTCCACTGCTGAAATGTTCCTACACAGACACTTAGAAAGGAAGAGAATGGCATATTCCAGGACCTTGACTGTAATGCTTTTGTTTTTTTATAGAAATAATGGTGACTATGTTTTTCTTTTCCAATGAGATATTCTGCACTTACATAAATAATTGGAACTGCAACAAATATTTTACTTTTATTTTCCTTTAAAAGAACACAGAATAATCTGGTTTACTTTTGCGTAGATTTGATCTTAACAAAAATAAAAAAAAATATGCACAGACACACGACTGGACATGTATAATGCACATGTGATTCTTAAGATTTGAGCAAAAGTACAAACATGCAAATATTTGGCATTGTGTATATAAGACATCTGAATAATTAACCTCATGGTTCTTTCATTGACATGCTTGGGAATTATACGGACCCAGGATGTGGAAACATGTACTGATCTCATTTTCATGAAAAGACCAGAATTATTTTTCACATAGAAAAATGTTCATTCAGATTGGAATTAATATTCATTTTATGCAGTAACACTACCATAAAATGTCCATAAAAAGTATTGGTTTTTTTGGGTTGTTTTTGTTTGTTTGTTTTTTAGATTTTATTTATCTATTTGAGAGAGAGAGCATGAGCTGGGGCTGGGGTGGAGGAACGAGTAGACTTCTGGCTGAGCAGGGAGCCCCTCAAGAGGCTTAATCATAGGATTCTGAAAATCATAACCTGACCTGTAGTCAGATGCTTAACCCACTGAGCCACCCAGGAGCCCAGAAAGCTCTTATATGATTCTTAGATGGGCAATATATTAATTCAATGCACCATAACATCTTTAAAAAAAAAAAAGATTTTATTTATTTAAGAGAGAGAAAGAACACTTGAATAGTGGGGAGGAGCAGAGAGAGAGAAGAAGGTTGACTCTTTGTTGAGTGCAGAGTCCTACTCGGGGCTCAATCTCAGGACCAGAGATCATGACCTGAGCTGAAATCAAGAGTTGGATGCTTAACTGACTGAGGCACCCAGGCACCCCATACCATAACATCTTTATCTATTCTGCGAAATAACAGGCTTCATTATAAAGGTCTGTGTTAACTCCTTTAGTTGATAGGATTAATATTTACTGTTTCTGCACGAATGTGGTATAAGCAAGTTCTCTTTCTTCTGTTTTATCTGTCTTCTCCCTCTCCTTTTCTATTGTTAGTTTTCAAAAGTCCTTCTAGATGAAAAGAATATTGCCCAGTGTTGTGACTCTGTCATTTCTTTTCTTTCTTTTTTTTTTTAAATTTTTTATTTTTTATAAACATATATTTTTACCCCCAGGGGTACAGGTCTGTGAATCGCCAGGTTTACACACTTCACAGCTCTCACCAAAGCACATACCCTCCCCAATGTCCATAACCACCCCCCTTCTCCCAACCCCCCTCCACCCTGCAACCCTCAGTTTGTTTTGTGAGATTAAGAGTCACTTATGGGGGCGCCTGGTGGCTCAGTGGGTTAAGCCGCTGCCTTCGGCTCAGGTCATGATCTTGGGGTCCTGGGATCAAGTCCTGCATCGGGCTCTCTGCTCAGCAGGGAGCCTGCTTCTCTCTCTCTCTCTCTCTCTCTGCCTGCCTCTCTGTCTACTTCTGATCTCTCTGTCAAATAAATAAATAAATAAATCTTAAAAAAAAAAAAAAGAAAAAGATTCACTTATGGTTTGTCTCCCTCCCAATCCCATCTTGTTTCATTGATTCTTCTCCTACCCACTTATGCCCCCATGTTGCATCACCACTTCCTCATATCAGGGAGATCATATGATAGTTGTCTTTCTCTGCTTGACTTATTTCGCTAAGCATGATACGCTCTAGTTCCATCCAGACTCTGTCATTTCTTAACATAACTAATTTTGGTGTCTTCTGTTGAGAACTCACTTTTAGGCTTGACATTTAGCTTTACACAGCACTTGGAATAGTGTACTGATAAATACTTTCTTTACAGCTGTGCCCCTTTGAGCCTCTTAACACAATGAAGTTGTTGTCATCATTCTTTTGTGTAGATAGGAAAGTAAGTGACAGAGAGGGTAAACAACTTGCACTCAAGAACTCACAGTTGTTAAGTGTTAAAACAGGGATTCAAATCTAGGCTATTTTATGAGCTTGTGGATGAATCTCTTTATGACACTGCTCTTGATTGTTGATGAAATGGAGTATGAAACCTATAAGCTCAACCACAGGAGATACAATCTAGTTATATGCAAAGTGCCATTTTTTATTTTCTACAAGCATCAAGATTCAATACTTACTTCTGTTCCCAATATCGGATTTATTTTATAATAGCCTAGTCTCATTACTGTTTACATTTCAGAAATGTTAATGGGTTTTGCTGTTTGTTTGTTTTAGAACAGTATATTGAGAAAGTAAAATGTTCATGAAGTTGCAGAGAGGGTCATTTCACATAGCAATGCCAGATCTTGCTCCTCACCTCAAACATTCAAATGCCCATCTGATTTGAATTCCTTCATGAAGACCTCTGAGTAGAATAAAGGAACATGCTCTGGACTTAACCAGATATTTTGTTCTTTTTTATGACCTTTCTCTGTTTTGTTGATGTGAGTCCTGAGTTTCTAGCACAGGTGACTTCCTCTTTTACAAATGTCTCCTGGTATGGGATTTCTTTTTGCTCACGACCTGAGCCAAAAGCAGAGGCTTAACCCACTGCACCACCCAGGTGCCCCAGTAAATGGAATTTAAATGCAGGCCCTACTGACTTCAAGGCCATCTTCTCTCCATCTCACTGTTGCGTAGGCAAGAACAGCTGATGAGTAGAACCAGCAACCAAGCCACTGTCTCCTCTCTTCTCCCGTACAGCATATATTCCCAGATAAGATAGCACACATCGAAGACACATGAAGAGTTCTTATAAAAAGTTTCTAAAATAGAGATTTAGAAAGTTAACGACTTTTGTAATCCATATCCAAAGAACCAAGGATAACTTTGCCTCAGTGGCCTCAATTGCAAAATACCTCTGGTAAAGGAAACTGAGCAAGAAAAGTTATTTAATGTCTTTGGAGTTTATTATAATACTAAAGTGTTTTATCAGTGTGAAACATTAGAAGTTAATCATCTCTACGTGTTAACATCTCCCTACACTCTTCCTGCTATCCCTTGCTTTCAGAACAATTTTTTAAAAATATTTATGTCTTGAAAGTGAGAACAGAATGAAATAAGGACTCTTTTTTCATTTCTAATTTAAGATATACACAGATGATGGTGCTTAGCCTCATGTTACTGAATTTGTGCAAGGAGCAAAAAAGACATCTAATTAAACATATGCTACTGAGTACAAAACTGAAAGACCTTCACAGAATAACCCTAGTCATTAATCCTAAAAAAAGATAATCAATGTGCAAAGAATGTTGTCTGGTGACTTCTGGTCATTTACCTTTCCCAGAATATTCAGTAGCTATCTCCTATGATCTTTACGTTACTTGCTAATGAACAAAAGAATAAGAGAAGACAGAAAAGAAGAAATCAGCAAGTCAGCACTGACCTAATTATTGGAAATTGAATGTCTTTACAACTGACCTGCAGGCAAGTCAGGAGTGGGGAAATATTTTTGGTTAAGCATTTCATTATTTCATATGAATCATACAGCTTAGAGCAAAAAGAAGAGAGTTCAGCCAGAATTCATGAGTAAGGTAAAACTTGAGTTTGAAGGGTAGACATGTGTATCTGTACATTGGCTGTATCATGATACACCCGGACAGACAAGATGATGTTGCCATCTGCTTGGTCACTGACAAACGTATTCTGATGAAGAAAAAATAGCTTCCTTATTTTCCTTCCTTCCTCCCTCCCTTCCTTGCCCTTTCTTTCTTCCTGCCTTCCACCCTCCCTCCCTTCTTCCTTCCTTCCTTCCTTCCATTTCAGACTCCGCCTCTTCCTCTAAGACACTGATTTAGGAAGAGATTACTGATTTGACCCATATTATTTTAAAGATGTTTTCAAAAAAAAAAAGGTGTTTTCATAATGGTTCATAATATTTCAAATTGATTTTGAAAGCAGAGACAACAGATAACAAGTGAAGATAAAAAAAATTAAAGGAAGGAGTCCCGCATCGGGCTCTCTGCTCAGCAGGGAGACTGCTGCCCTTCTTCTCTCTCTGCCCGCCTCTCTGCCTACTTGTGATCTCTGTCTGTCAAATAAATAAATAAATAAATAAATCTTAAAAAAAAAAAAAGAATTAAAGGAAGAAGGTCAAAAGGTAACCTTTTAGTTATGCTTCTTCTGTTGGTCTTCTAGACTTCTTCCTTCATACCACAAAACAGAAATTGAGCTGGAAAATTAAACCATGGGCCAGTATTAAAATTCTGTATGATATATGTATATCCTAGAAAAAAATATATATATCTCATAGATATGTAGATATATAGAGAGTTAGATATAGATATATAGATATCATAGAATGAAATCTAAATAAAAATTATATATATGTCATGATTGTTACTTGTTTGGCATTTACTTAAATTAGTTTTTCATTAATGCTAATTATGGGCACATCCTGCTTCATCAGTGCCCATCTTGATAACTTTATAGCAACATGACCCCCATCATGCCCTGCCCTCCTTCTGGGTCCTACGGACTCCTTTCTTTTATCTCCCTTTCAACAGTCTCTCTCCCAACATACTCTCGTTTCCCCAGATGTCTGAGGAGATCACCTGGTAGAAGTTATGAAGAACCTAATTCAATTTTTGTTTCTTTGTTTACGACAACTTGTTTTATTGAGTCTAGGTAATCATTCTCTTCCTCACAAGAGTCCTCTCACTTCTCAACTCTCTTCTTTTTTTTCTTCGAACTTTTGTCAGGGACCTCATGAGCTATTAGCCCTTCTATCTGGTGTTCCTTTATTTCTTCCTTCATTGCACCTGTGTGCCCAAATCAGGCCCACACAATGTCTTTTAAGTATAACGGAAATACTGTGGATATCCTGGTAACAAGGATAAAGTAAAGAAAGTCAAGAACACCCTGCGTAGGCTGGAACCATGTTTTGTCATCTAATTTTGTTGTACAAGAATCATTTTTAAAAGGAGTTGGAATGGAGCCTCCATAAACTTCCCATGGGCCTTATTAGAGCTCTTAACCGGTTGAGCTCTTTGCAGATGCTTTAGCCCCCAACCACACCTTACTTCCTAAATGTCCTCAAAGGAAATACCTAAAAAACAGTAGAGTAGGACTCTACTGCTCTCTACACTGCCTCCTTCTGGAGGCCATACTTGTTCAGTCTGTCACCGCTGCCATCTGGAAACATATTGTGAGTACCATATATACAAAGCATCCTATCAGGGATGAGGATTAAAGATAGATTGTGTTCAGGTCCTTCTGGAATGTATTTCTCACTTATGGGGAGGCCCACACACATGGGTGCATTTCTCCACTTTGCAGGATTTCTTTTAAATACAATCTCAGTCCAGTGGCTTAGCAGATACATATAATAAGAGTGGAAATAAACTGAAAATTTGAAGTCAATTGATGGGCATATTGGGGTTCATTATGCTAATCTAATTTTTGTGATGCAATTGCTTTGGTAACATCTTGATTGAGATATAACCCATATACCATAGAATTTACCCGTTTAAAGTTATGCATGCTTCACCACAATTCATTGTATGACATTTGGCCATCCCTAAAAAAGCCCTCTACCCTTTAGCAGTCACCCCTCTTTTCCCTCCTATCCTCTTCCTCCATCATTCATGGGTGTTCATTCTCTAATCTAATTTTGTCTCTAAGATGCACATTCCTGTAAATGAAATACAACATGTGGTCCCTTGTAAGTGGCTTCTTTCGATTAGCATAATGTTTTCATGGTTCATCCATGTTGTAGCATCTATCAATACTTCATTGCTTCATATGGTCAAATAATAATACATTGTATGGATATGCTACATTTTGTTTATCTATTCAAAAGATGGTGGGCATTTAGATTGCTTCTACTTTTTTTTTTTGGTATAATGAATAATGCTGTTATGAACATTTGTGTATAAATTTTTGTGCGAATGCATGTTTTCCTTTTTCTGGAGAATACCTAGAAAGAAATTACTGAGTCATAGTTAATGCTACAGTTAGCTTTTGAGGAACTGCCAGATTATTTCTCAAAGCAGCTGCACCAATTTACATCCCTACCAGCAATGTATGAAGATTCTAATTTCTCCACATCCTCACCAATATTGTTATTATCTGTCTTTTTTATCATAGCCATCCTGGTGATTGTGTAATGATATACTACTCTAATTTTGTATTTGCATGGAACGTTTTATAATAGAATTGCAAAAAGGAAATAAATATCAAACTCTCTGTTTAAAACAGTCATTTGCACAAATATTTCATTTATGCTAAAAAAAAGGTTGTAAAAAACCTACCATAACTTGTGCACCAACCTATTTTTTGAAGTCCTAAATCCCAAAAAAGAATATGATGTGATAGTATGAAACTGTGGAGAATATGTATATATTTTTTTTTTACGTTTGGAGCAGTTGTTGGATCTGTGTTGCTACAAATCGTCTCTTAGAATAGTAAAATGAAAACACATGGTATTTTGCACACCAGAATGTTTGCAACTATTACCTAGTTTTAAGATATTTTAGTTCAAAATTGACTTTTTCTTTTTAAAAAACTGTGTTTGAAACAATTGTGTTCCTTTTGTGGCTAAAAAATACAGTCCAAGATCTCTTTTGAGGATGATTGTTGATGGGTCTGTCTTGCTCATGAAGAAGGATCAACATACCTTTCCATTTCTAAAACATGAATATTTAAAAAGCAGATTAGAAATGGGGCTCTATTGTTATCTATTGTTACTTAGGATCTTCTTCCTTATGCTTGTTCTGATGGACAATGGCTTATTCTGAAATACTTCCACATCATCCAGGAAAATGGCAGATTAGTTACATTAAACAAACCATTAGTTAGCTTCTCTCCATATTGCATAACTTAAGAGAAATCTATTACCATTGCTTAAAATAAGAATATTAAAAATATTTCATTGAATTGGTTTTAATCTCCTTTTTAATAGAACTAATTATTCTGGAATTGTTTTATTCTTTTCTTTATAATCCAATGGTGTTCATGCAGGTATCATTTTAAGTAATCAGCCTTAGTGTAATCAGTAATTAAAATTATAGCCAACTACAGGTGCTGCTAATTGTTAATCAATTAGACACATAATGAATGCATATCTAATTGAAATACTGATTGAAGTATTGATAGTTACCCAGAGGTTTTTATTTTTTTTTTCCAAAATAAACTATCTCTTACTGTTCTTAAATTAGAAGGAGTTATTGAGATGATGCTCCTAACTACTCTGAGTAGCTTCTCTGAATTTTAGTGAGAAAATGGACCCATTCTTTCTGCATGTATAAATAAAATTGGTACAGTTGATCAGAATTGTCCTGAGTGCCTGTTGAAGAGGTCTGTGAATCTTAATTGGTTTATTAGCATATTAACAGGCAACATTTCTGCAGATGGCTCTGTGGGTCCTGAGTATCTGGATTTGGCAAATTCGGGGACGATGATATACGAACCTAACAGTCATTAAACATTGATGGAATCCCTGTTTTGCCAGGAGGCTGCAGTTGGTATCACTGTCAGCCTGCTGATCAGTCTTTACAGGAATTAATTAGCTCACATATTTATAGCAATTTGGTAGTTATAATATCTGCATGACAAAAAAAATGATCTGACATTTATTCTTTTTGAAAAAAATGATTGTTGAAGTTCACAAGACAGGCTAAAGCTTAGAAAAGAATATTTTGTCTATGCCATCATAATTGAACATTATTTTGTACTTTCTGATCATTGAATCCCATGAACAGAGGCATCTTAGCAAGAATAAGCAAAGGCTGAGCAATACTGTTTGCATTTCATAATTCATCTAATAATGACCAATCTAATTGAAAGGCATAAACTCTGAATGTAAAGCCAGAATTTATTTAACCAAAAGGAGAGCATCGTATGGTGTGTTTGTTAAGCTTAATAGACATAGTAAGTCCAATCTACCTACAGAACATGGAATCTATCACTGAAAAGATCGTGTTTTTTAAGAAAAATGTTTTAGGTGAATATGACTCTGTTCTAACAGCATGCCTAGAACATAGCAGGCATTCAGGGTGTTATTTCAATAAAAAAGAAATGCACATAATTTGCTTTGGGTGTTAATCCAAAGAGAACAGATAATTATAAATCCAAAAAGGTTTTTATTGTCATTTTTAAAATCAGCAATGTAGTAATGAGAGCACTGAGCTCTCCATTATTCATATATCAATGATGTTTCAGGTGTAACAGGCACAGAATCCTCTTCTCTCAGCTGCCATAATTCACTTGTTAGGCAAAATAAGAATTTCCAAGTATAATCTGGGATGAAGGGAAGAATCGTGAAAAACACACAATTTTGAAATTTTACTGCATATTTAAGAAGGTGTGAAAATCTGAATAAATACCATTTTTATCCAAAATAATAGAAATGGAAAACAGAAGAACTGCTCTTTTATTATTCCATCTAATTGTGTGGTGTGTCATTTGTTAACACATTATACATGACCTTGTTTTTAGTCCAGCAACTCTGTTGATGCCTGGACGTTCAGGGTTTGTATGTAAGTATAAATAATAAATTATATTATTGGTTTATCTTCTGGCTTTACCTGAGCATTGAAATTGAGAACAGTTCCACTCACTCATTCCTAGAAGGAATATTTCTCCAACCTTCATTTCTAATAAGAGAGCAACGCGAAACACGTGACTCTGGAAGCAGCCAGCTGTTAATATGAGTTATGTGAATCTGAACTGTAATCTCACCTGACATTTAGAACTCAAATATTTTCCCTTATTTCTGCAACACAATTAAAATATTTAGTCTCACTTCATTTTATGAGACATAAATAGCTATGTAAGTACTCTGTAATTACTGTACATTGTAATAAATGACCTCATAAATACATTGTAATGTCCCATGTAATTACATGGTAAGTCATGTCTTTGAGATGGCTGCTCTGAGATTGAAAGCCTGCTGGTTTCAGAGATTAATTACTTAGGGCCTAATTTGACAGTTTACTTGAAGATATGCCACTGTTAAATAGCCACTTATGCTTCTTTAAAGAAAATTATTTTATAGTAACATTTTCCCTTATTCAATATAGACCCAGCTGTATATGTTTATCACTAAATATTGGACATGCCTAAATTTTAATGTACATTAAAACATAGAGGGCATTGTTCTGTATAGGGTGAGACTCATTTGCAATCATATTTATCCTATCAAACATCAGATAGAAATTATTTTTGTGATGAAGTCTCTGGTTTGTCACTAAAGCAAGTTTTAGTATATAGTGTTATAAAAACTTTGGTTTTTATTCTCTTACTGAGCACTGTACAATCTTTAAGCTAATATTTCATTTTTTAAGAGACCATTTGGTATATCGTGATCATTTTAACATGAGTGCATTATTGCAATACTCTGAGTTCCTACTGGTTATTCTTGATAAATGCATTTTAACTCATATATTTAAAAAATTTTCTTTAGTATAAATCAGTCTTTAAACTCTTATGTCTTGCCTCAGTTGCTTAAATATTTGGTGAAATTAATTATTCTGAAGTTACGCCATTCACCTTACTGCTCGAATGATATCTTGGTTTCCATGTTCTAAAACAAACCAACAAAAGAAGTAAGAAATAAGTGGATATTGTATTTTCTGACTTAAATTGTATATTGGTCTATTTTCTTGTGCCTTTGAAGGGTATAATTTTATATATAACTCTGCCGATGTATTTGTGTTCTGGCTTTCCTAACTCCAGGTCCTGCATCAAGGCTATTACATTGTTTTTAGTAGTTTTATTTAGTAGAAATGAACAGTCTGAGAAAGGACCTAGTGATCTGAAAGAGTTAATGAGCCTCCCTAAACATCCAGCTTAGTTCTAGGGAAAGACTTGGGTACTGGAGAATAAAGTCTATTGATACTGACAAATTCTGAAATGTATTACTCGTAAGATCGCTTTATCATGAACTCCAGGGAACAACCAAATTGCTTTATCGTAATGGAATTTTGTCAAAATGTGAATACCTCCTAGAAATTACATTTCCAGTTTCTAGGACCTAGAATAAAACAGGCCTGGCTACTAGACTATGCATAGCAAATTATCATGTGTAAAATAAAAAAAAAAAATGCTCTTTTAAATCCAAGAGATTACAAAAAAAAAAAAAGATGCTAGATACATACAAATTCTACCCTTCTTTTTTTATTCCATTTAGTGTGGATGATAGTGTGTATTTGGGAGTGATTTTCTTGGTTGGCTTAGAAACATAAAGTTAATTTTATTTAGTTGGCCAAGGCAGCTTGGCTAGCAGGAAAAAATAATTGATTTTTCCTCATTTTTCATCCAGTAATAGAGACCATGCATAGTTACATACCTGAGAATCAACTCCAACAGGGCTTTTGTAATCAATGGAGAAAGCACTGTTTCTATGGGTCACTCAAAATATGTCAAAATCTACCATAACAGAACCACCTCTTTACACATTCAGTGAAGGGTTTTTGAGAGGCAAAGCAAGTTGTTTTCCAGGGAAATGTAATCTAGTTGTTGTGATCAGTTGAAGTGTTCATGAAGATAATTCCGCCTCTATAAGAATCATTCATTCATTTATGTCTTTTTATGTCTTCGACACACAATCATATGAAGCCAAAGTGACCTGATAACTCAGGAATGGTAAAAGGAAAAAAAAACTAAAACAAGAGTAGAACTTTGTATTTTGCAGTATTTTTATGCTTCTGAACTCTTCCTCCCTGAATACCCCTCAACAATTAGCTGAGTGAAAGAGAGGTCCGTGATCTACAATCCATGCAGTTAGGTCAATGATTCCTGATGTCACTTAGCAAATTAATGAAAAGCTGAGAGCAGAACAGTATGCTTTCTGTCATCCATCTTATTATACTTATTGAACATCTTTTATTTACAAAATATTATTGTCTCTCTAAATGGCAGTTTAGGGCTGCATACTAGACAGAACATCCAGTAAGGTTTTTTTAAGCATGAGTTGTGAGAATTAAGGAACTCCCAAGTATATTTCCATCTACCCGTGCCTAGGATTTAAGCTTTATTTAACATTTGGAGTTAATTCTTAAATAGATGACTAGTATATGTAGAAGAGGTATGCAAACTTGGGACCAGAGTTGAATTAGTGACACCCTGGAAAAGAGTCTGTGGACCACACTGGGCTGTTGTCCCCTTTTCTTCTAATTGACTTTTATGCCTCATCTTTATATTACAGAGGAATTTTTTTTTTAATTTTGCTCTGAAAGTATCCAAAATGCTAACTTACCAGACTGCCAAATTACCAGTATAACATGGATGCCCTCTGTCTCCATGGACAGTGATGGATAGATGCTCTTACAGTGTAGGTTTGGAAACCTATTTGACCTTAATTTACTGGTTCAATTCCCCTATGCTACTAAAATGAAGTAGGTTAGATAAGTGATTAGTTTCCCCCTTTTTCCTTGGAATTGTGAAGGTTGAGCTCTCAGAATTTGATTAAAGGAGCAGGGAAAGTGGTGGCTTGTCAATTTCCCAGCATCAAATTAATTTAGCCCAGTTTACTTTAACTAAGAAATATAAAAATGGAACACATAAGAAATAGAGCATATTCCAGATGCCATTTCTTAGTGTGTGCAGTTTTTGGTTTTTGGTTTTTTGGGTTTTGGTTTTGGTTTTGTTTTTGTTTTGTTTTAGTTTTATATGTGTGCATTTTCTACACCTAAAAAAGACAGTTCTGTGGGATGAATGGGTGTGGAATTCAGATCCAGTGTCAGGAGGGCTATGCCCCTAAATCAGGAGTAAGGAAGGTAATTAGGGATGCTCCTTCAGGAAGACTGGTCACAGTAGCCAGAAAATAGAGCAGTAAATCGAAGCTGTACCCAGTGGGTGCAGTCAGAAAGGGCTGACAAGAATTTCCAAGCACTGAATCAGAAGATCAGGAGGTTTGGGCAGTTCAGAATATGAAAGCAGGGAGTGCTTAGATTCAGAGAGATGAGTAACAATTGTCGGGGAAGTTGGCCAGCCTCAGAGATGCACAAAAGAGGAGGTGCTGGGGGACTCACTCTTGGGTGTTTTGGAAGAACCAGACAGATTACCAAGGTAAGAGAATACTGACAAAGATGCGGCATCCTTACCTCCTGACTGGAGAAAACCAATCACTAAAACTAAGACCCAACTCAAAGTGGATTTGCGATATGATTTGAAGTTGAGCAGCCTGAGGAAAAAAAATCCCACTGTGGCTTAGTACAACATAACCAGGAATAGGATTTTTCAGAGTAGGTCAAGTAGGGTTTAATCCTCAGGGAGGAGACCCGCTGGCACTCTCTATGGGGAGCCAAAGGCCGCCAGGGCAGAGATAAAAGGAAGACTATTTTACAACTAAGCTAACCTATTGAAAAATGTCCTTATCATTTCAAAGCCGTCAAACAAGATCACAACAGGCTAGCTTTTCTCATTTTTTTAAATAAAAGCAATGTTTCTTTGAGTTTAGGACATAACATTTTATTTAAAGTGGAATATTTTTCAATTTGTGTATAAACATACTTTTATTATTGCACAAATATTTAACTTAGACTTGACTAACAGACTTCACTCTGGAAATGTGTCACATGAAGTACTTGCTAACATGGCTTTATGTCATTTTGGATAACAGTTGCCTAAATGAACTCAAGAATACCAATTTTATTATGCTACCCAGTTTTCTAACTTCACTTATCACAAGAGATTGCACATTTATGATAGTGAAATAAAAAACATGTGAACATGCTATTTATGATAATGAAGTAAAAACAATCTGCAAGAACAGTATATAACTGCAGGAAAAATATATATAAACCTTCATAATATTTTATTGACATTTTATCAAATCCATACTCGGTTAGTCCCTTTAAGTGTATAGGTTTATAAAGAGCCAAAACACATTTTGGAAATTGTTCACCCAATTATATACATAAAAAAAATTTAAAATACTCTTTAATTAGTGAATTAAGTTCTATTCCAGTTTGAAATTCAATTTAGTTTATTTCAGCACCAATAAAATATTTACCAGCTATTAAGATAAATATCAAAGGTTAAATATTAAATGTTGTTATTGAATAGTTTGGATATTATTAAGATATCATTTATTCTAAGTGATAAAATTAGAACATGCCCTTCTCAGCATTAACTGGAATATCATTAATATGGGCAGCTTCATTCTGTGAGGTGTCATTTATTAATACTACGAGAAGGTCTAGGAAACTTCTTTTTTTTCTGAAAGTGGATTGTTTTTCAGTCTTATCCCAGTAAATGCATTATAATCTACTGAGTTGCTTATGCCAGAAACTTGGGTCAATATTGATGATTTTTCCTTCTTCACACCTGATATTCAGTGAATCGCGGTGTCCTGTCAAGTCTACCTCCAAAAATATACACAGCATTTCTTCACTTTTCCACATGCCTCTACTCTCTATTGTATTCCACAATCTCTTCTTTTCCACCTATGCCAGAAGGTTCTTTGGGCTACCCCAAGAAATGTAAATCATACTCTACAGAGTAAATTGCTCTGTAAATATTCATGGAAGAAAAGGATTTTAAGAAGTGTTGTTAGGTAACTTCTTTCTCTCGATGTTGTTCACGTGCAGAAGAAAAGTTGTTGAGTCAGTGTCCAAGTGAGTAGGTCCACATTCGGGGAGCATTATTGATAGACAGGGTCTTGCTTCGGACCTTTGTCTACTTCTGCCTTTATTTTCCCCCTCTCTGTCTTTTAAACTCTTAACGTCTTGCCTCACTCCTTTTCTTTTAACACCTTCTCTCCCTTGAAGTTCCAAGCACGTTCCCATCATCTGCTTTAATCCACACCACAACCCTTTAAGGTAGGTTTTTCTTATATTGCAGATGAGAAAAACGACTCGGAGAACTTTAGCAGCCCATCACCTGATAAGGAAGATAATGCAGAGGGGTGTTAGCAGGGGGACACCTGGAAGCAGGGGGATCAATTAGTGAGCAGTGGCAATATTCTGGGCCATAATTAAGGTCTGAGTTAGGGCAGTGGCAGAGGGAATGTAACTAAAGAGATAGATGAGAGATACAATAAAAAGAGGTTCTTTAAAAGTGCTGATGGCACTCTTTAATAAAAAAGTATAGGATGTCATGAGTATGGAAAGCATATTTCATTCTTCATGCAACATGAGATTCAACAAGTCACCAGAAATACAGAACAGAAATAAGGGGCAAAGTTCAAAACTTATTTTCAATTAAGTGTGAATATCCTTGGATTCCTGCTGTTTTGGCCAAGGCATTCTTATTTGCTGGAAGGACCTCCTTTCAAATGGCACCCTTCAATTCCCTTCTATGGGAATACTATCCAGATGAAACCATTAAAAAAAAAAAAAAGTCTTTCCTACAATCCCTGAATATGTTTGGAATGGGGCCCGTCTTCCTGTACAGTACATTCTAGAGAGAGTAAAGCAGAAGGTCAGTGTCCCGTGGGATATGTGGAATTAAAAATAGGAGCTTATGAAATGTGGCTTCAGAGAAAAATTTGGGGTGGCAGGCATATCAGGGTTTTTTTTTTTTTCTGTTTTGTTACTTACTACTCATATGCTAGAGTGAAAGAAAAGTAAAGAAAGGAATTAGTGGAGCCCATAAAAAGGATAATACCACATCACCAAATGGAATAGGGTTATCTTAAAAAGTTAGAAAATAATGGCCAGGGAAATCTTTTCTTTTCAATCAGTAAACCTAACTGCTTCTATCATGCTAACTTGGAAACAAATTCATTTTTATGATAATCAAAAAGGAGATAGAAGGATTTGGGGAAACTGAATTTTACAGTTCTTCTTTTATTTCAAATCTGGAGAAAAAAGTGAAATTAATCCTTGATTCAAGATAGAACACTGGCAACAGATTGAAAAGGATCAATTTCACCTTCTCAAGTAATGAAAGAACCAAAAGTCAAGCCACAGCTATTAAAATGGATTTTTCAAATGCCAAAGGTCATGTGTTAAGTATTTTAATAAAAATAATTACCAGGCTTACCCATGAAGACTAGGTACAAGAATGTTCCCATAACAGTGACAGCGTTAGGGGGAACAGGCAATGAAGTCTGACCTACTAAGCACTGACAACAAATCCTATACAGAAAATAAGATATGTTATGCCATTGAATATGAAAAATTTACTGAATACTTTCAACGAACGTTCTAAAACAATATAATTTAGGACATCCAGCCACATCTGCAGAAGGAGAACCTGCAAGGAAAGAATTTGACCATTTGAGACTTTGCCATCTGCTGGTTCTTGCTTGAAACCAATGAAAAGCATAAAAATTGTTAATAAACTTAGCTGCTGCCCATCTATGAGAATGAATACAAGTGACGAAATTACTTCCAAAGATGAATGATAACCATTGAGGGGCTTTGTCTCCAGGCATGTAGAGTGTATAACTGATTCTATTAATTAATTTCTGCTAGACATCGATATTAAGGTATTGGCTATGTGGGAATAATTTATACAATCACTGAAAATCCTCAAATATGATCAAGAAAAATTATTATCTGTCATAAACTAAGTATTGCTCATGTAATCATTAGTATAATTAAGTTCCCCGGGCTTAGCAAGTGATTTGTAGACATACTAAAGCACAATCATTCTCCTTGTTTCAATATGTGCATTGGGATTAGGGTCATTTATAAGACTTAAAAGAGGTCACTCAACAAAGATACACAGCAAAGTAATAACTGGAAATCATAAGCTTCTACCTCTTGGTCAAAGTTTAATGTCTTCTTTTGTATTCTTATTTTCTATTTGAATTTACTTTTGACTTTAAAAAATAAACCTGTAGTCTATAGAAAATAACCCTTTTTGATTTGCCAAGGGCCACTTACGGGAAGCTGATTGGATGTATTAAAACTATTTAAATTCAGATTTTATTTCTTTCAAGAATATTTTGGGGACGCCTGGGTGGCTCAGTTGGTTAAGCGGCTGCCTTCAGCTCAGGTCATGACCCCAGCATCCTGGGATAGAGTCCCATATGGGGCTCCTTGCTCGGCAGGGAGCTGCTTCTCCCTCTGCCTCTAGCCTGCCACTCTGTCTGCCTGTGCTTGCGCTCTCTATCTCTCTCTCTCTAACAAATAAATAAAAATCTTAAAAAAAAAAAAAGAATATTTTGTAGGTAGGGGCATTTAGGTGAGTAGAATTGTCAAGTAGAAGTTCTATGATTATTTTAGTGTAAAATAATAAAAATATTAGGCTCAAACATTAGATAATCTTTCTGTGATAGTACAAATGACTTCTGTCCATCATTTAACTCTGTGCCTCAATTTCCTTTTTTGTAAAATTGTAAAATAGTAATAATATCTGTCACGGCTACCTTGAAGCATTGAAAAATAAAAGTAAGATAAGTAGTGGATTGTAAATATAAGGTATGATTCTTCATCCAATCTGGGTTTCTTTGCTAGTTTCTAAAACACTTGAGAACAACACATCCATGTATATGCATTTACATGTGTGGGGAAGGGGTGGAGAAAAGGGATAGGTAAGTGTATATGTATTTAAGGCTATATATTCTTTGGGGTCCAGAGACATTATATTACTATTTTTTCACTAGTTTGTCTCTTTAGCCAAACGCTGTGAATGAGCACACTCATCAAACATATGTCTGCTTGGCATGTTCCAGAAGACTTTTAACTTTTTTCCAATCTACATTTCTATTACATTGTCCTATATGTCCCATTGGCTCTAGCCATTAAGAGATTACTTGACCTTCACTTGAAAGTACTGCTGTACATTGTCATGAAATCTTGAGCTTCCTCTTAATATCCTCTTTGTCTTACATATCTTTTCTATCCCCTCCATAAAGTTTTACTCATATTTGAAGTCTTTCTTGTTTCATATGTGAAGTCTTTCTTGACAACATGAGACAGTTAATTTCTCCTTCTCTTGTATTTCCATTGTATTTTCTGGGCCTCTCTGTTTTAGTATTTAACAGTTTGTATTTTCATTGAGCTTTTGTGTCTATATCCTCATCCACAATGGATATACCATGACTTATCTGGATGTTTCTATAGTCCCAAGATAGTGTTTTCTACACAGCAAAGAGGCAGTTAATATATTTTGAATGAATAATAACTATATGAATTAGACTCTCAGCCTCTTGAACTCCCATGGTAGGCAATATTAAATAGTAAAGAATACCAATTTCAAAATCAGATAATCTCAGTTCAAATCCTGCCTCTATCACTTGGTGGTCATATAGGTTCATATATGTTACTTCTCCGTGTCCTAATCTATGTGATTGTACAAAAATGGTGGCAACAGACCTTAACTCAGGGTCATTGTGAGGATAAAAAACCCTAACTGACTTGGATATATAGGATTCTTAGACCATTCCCAGGTCTATAGTAAGGAATCATAATATTGTTAACAAGTATTTTTAAGAGTGGCATTTAGTTTGTCACATTTAAAGGGTAGAGGATGAGATAAATGACCTTAGTAGTGTCATACTCTTTCAGATATATTCTAACTTAAATCATCATATTAATTCCATTCATGTAAGTTCCCCTAAAATTATTAAAATGTATTTGTTGTATATTTACACTTGATCCTTATTATTTTCAAAGTCTGAATTTGCAGATTCACCTACCTGCTAAAATGTATTTGTAACCCCAAATCAATACCCACAATATTTTTCCAGTCATTTGCAGACTTGTGCACACACTGAACAATGAAACAATTGGAATCTCCAGAAGAACACATTCCCAGTTGAGGTTGAACAAGGAGAAACTTCTTGTATTGTAACCAAGTGTCCTTCCTGTGGTCAGATAAATGCCACTTTCTTCTTTTGCATTTATTCATTTACTTTTGCTTTCTGTTGGTGATTTTACTGTTTAAAATTCTCCCCAAGCATAATACTGAAGTGCTACTTAGAATCACTTATTGAGAGAGACTGTGATGTGCCTTAGGGAGAAAAATCCATGTGTTAGATAAACTTTATTCTGGCATGAGTTATAGTGCTATTGGCCATGAGTTCAATGTTAATGTGTCAACAATATTGGATAAGATGTCTTTAAGCAGAAACACCCATAAAACAAGGTTATGTATTGATGAATTGACAAAAATGTAAACAGAGGCTCATAAGAACCTAAATCTGTATTTTCCCTAGGAGTAGTATTACCATATTTACAAATTCAGTGTTTGAGGCAACGTTATAGAACATGGCTACTGCAAGTCACGACAATTGACCGGCATGTCATTGACATTTTAAAAATGCTTAGCCAATAACTGACTTTACACAATTTTTTAAATCCTTTTACAAAGGCACTTACTCATTTGTAGAGCAATAGCTAATTTATAGTAATCTAAAAGAAGGGGCTTGGACTTCAGTTCCCCTGGAGAATAGTGCCCTACGTCTGCTACTTCCACATGATTGAAACAGTATCAAAGTCTTCCATCCATTGTGGGCCAGGGACTCAGAAATCCATTCCCTGACGTTGTGTCTGACCTGCTTCTGACGGTCATTCATTACTACCACCTCAAAAGAACAACAACAAACGTTTATTTTAAAAATTTATCTAGGGGCCTGGATAGTTCGTTCAGTCGGTTAAGTATCCGTCTCTTGATTTCAGTTCAGTCATGATCTCAGGGTTGTGAGATCAAGCCCCGTGACAGGCGTCATGCTCAGCACGGAGTCCGTTTAAGATTCTCTTTCTCCTTCTTCCTCTGCCCCCCACAACTCTCAAATAAATAAGTAAATAAATAAAATCTTAAAAAATGATTAATTTAAATGTTCATCAAAGTGTTACATGCCCATTATTTTTTCAAACAGGCTTGCAGCTAAAACTAATAGACTCTTCCCTTACCAAACCCTGCTCCCATTCCCTCCAGACCCCCATGTTCGTCACTCTTATTTGTGTGTGTGTGTGTGTGTGTGTGTGTGTGTGTGTGTCACTCTTTCTTTTCTGGAATTTACCTTCATGTTTTTCAACAATGTCCTCAGGTAGCTGTTCCTCAATTTCTTTGCTTTAATTCACCACTTTTAGACCTCACCTGCTGTTTTATTTTTATGTCAGCACTTTGCACTCTTCTACATGTCCATCCCTAGTCCCCTTCACCCTTCTTCCCTTCTTTCTCCTCCTCTTCATTTTCATTCTAGTCCTTCTTCTGCTCAGAGGCATAATTAATTAAAGTGAAGTGCACAAATCTTCAGTGTTTATTTCTATGATTGTATTATTTCACTGGAACTTCCATAGCAAACCCCACAGATGAGGAAACCTAAACAAACCCAGCTACTCATTTTCTTAGAGCTCTGGAGGCTGGAAGTCAAAGTTCAAGGTATCAGGAGAGTTTTTTCTCCCGAGCCCTCTCTCCTTGACTTACAAATGACTCTCTTCTTCCACTCTTTACATTGTCTTCTTCTGTGTGTGTCTCTGAATCTCTAATTCTTTTTTATTTCTTAATATTTTATTTATTTATTTGACACAAAGTAAGAGAAATCACAAGTAGGCAGAGAGGCAGGCAAAGAGAGAAGGAAGCAGGCTCCCTGCCCGATATGGAGCTCGAGCCCAGGACCCTGAGATCGTGACCTGAGCCAAAGGCAGAGGCTTTAACCTACTGAGCCACCCAGGTGCCCCATTAATCTCCATTTTTTAAAATGACATTAGTCATATTGGATTAGGTCTCATGCTAATTGGCCTCATTTAGCTTAGTAATTTCTTCAAAGTCCCTACGTCCAAATACACTCAAATTCTGAGGTATTGGGGATTAAAACTTTTGAATTTAGAACAGGGGCTCAATTGACCCCATAATGATATATTTTGACAATTATATCCACCCATGTAACAAACGTGAAATAAAGATGCAGAATATTTCCATCACGCTGAAAAGTCTCTTTCTTCCCATAGCCAGTCATTCCCCCAGTACAACTACCATGAGCAGCAACTGCTGGTCTGCTTTGTATAACTATGAATTAGTTTTGCCTATTCTTGAACTTTATATAATGAAATTGTATAGTATGTACTCTTTTGAGCTTACGTCTTATTATTTCCAATCTTATATTAATTTTTTTTTACTGAATTCCTGAGAATTCCTTTTTTCTGTTTTAGATTCTCCATTTCTTGGATTTCTTACCTTTTTCCTTCTGTTTGCTCTCATTTTCCCAAAGCACACTCTCATTAGTCTCCTGATAAAGGGAATGGAGATGGATATTGTTGAAACCTTGTATTTCTGAAAAGTCCCTATAGTTGTACTTATATAAGCATATATTCTTATACTTGTATTATATTTTCCTTACAGTTGTTTGTTTGTATAGCCTTGGAAGTCCAGGTTTAAAATACTTTAGGATTAGAATTTTGTAAGTACTGGTCTGTTGTTTCTAACTTTAAATGTTGAGAAATCCTACTCCTTACTGTTTTTACTCCGTCCTTTTTTATGGGACCTGCTTTTTGTCCTCCATTCTGGAAACTTTTTAATCCTCTTTCCCCATGAGGCTGTAGAGTTTCACAGTAATGTGCCTTAATGTAGTTTTTTTTTTTTTCATGCATGATGTCAGATATTCCATAATCCCTTTTAGACTGAAGTCTCAAATTTTCTAGTTCTGTAAGTTTTTTATTTCAGGGGAGAGTTCTTGTTTTTGTTTTTGTTCTTCAGTAATTTTCTGCCTTCTATTTTTCCTATTTTTTTTTTTCATTATTTCATCTTATTAGTTGGATGTTGGAAATTATGGACTAAACCTCTTTTTTATTTTCTCTCAAAAATTCTATGTTCATCTTTTTTAACCCACTAAATTTTAGGAGATTTCTTTTTATGAGGCCAGCATCACCTTGATCCCAAAACCAGACAAGGATCCCACCAAAAAAGAGAGCTATAGACCAATATCCTGATGAACACAGATGCGAAAATACTCAACAAAATACTAGCCAATAGGATTCAACAGTACATTAAAAAGATTATTCACCACGAGATTTCTTTTAATTTATCTTCCAGTTTATTTGCTGAATATTTAACTGATGCAACCAAATTACAAATATCATAATATTTTAAAAGAATCTTTTATATTTTCTGTATTTTTATTCCTTTCACAGATGCACTGTCTTCCTTTAGATTATCTGGGTATTAATGATAGGTTTTTAGATCCTTTCTCTGCTCTAAGCATCAGTGCTGTTTCCTTCAAGGGCCATTATGTTCTTATGTATTTTTTCCTCTTTTATAGTAAAGGCATTTTTCTAAATGTCTGATAGTCTTAAATTTTTGGTTTACATTAAAATTAAATAGGTACTAAAAAGTTGATTGCAACATGCAAATTCTAGTGCACAAGTTGGGTTATTAAGTGGGAACCTCATTATTGGGGGATTAATCAGAAATCTGACTGTTGTTTTCTCTAGAAGCTAACTTAAAATTCTCTATAGAGAGTTATTACCTGATATTCTGCCTGGGAAATATACACCTGCTTTTCACTGCTCTGACTTCAGAGGAACAAAGAAGACTTGGGTGTCTTTGACTTAATAAGTCAAAAATAAGTCCCTTGCCCTCATCTCAACTCTCCTCTGCCTCCTATCTCTGAATCTGTGGATTCTGTTTCAATATCCCTAGAGAATAAAACTGCCAGCTACTTCCAGATCACTGAATTAGTAGATTGATTTTACTGAATGGGAGTAGGATTCTCAATCCATCTTTTATTTCAGCACCATGCTTCAGTCTTGTCTTTCAAGGTACTTAGGAAACAACAATTTCTAGTCCTCTCTGAACTTTGTCATGTAAATCACCTTATTTTTCACTAATATCTCTTAAGGGGTAATTTAGGTTTCATCTTTCTCCTTTGACTCAGCCACCACATTTCTCTCTAAGTTTGCACCTCTTAAATATTTGTTAACATCTCTTATCCATTAGACTCCTATTCTCTATTTCCTTATAGGTTTATACCCTTTAGAATATTTTACTGTCATTTTAGTGGCATTTACAAAGAAGAGGCGATAATACATGTAATCAGTCGAATTATATATTTTTGTCAAAATCATACGAAGAGGAATACTGTCAGATAGTAAGAATGGCTTTAATTTGGTTCTGTGGGGTAATCCCTAGCACTTCTTGCCTCTCTACTTTATTCACACTTAGGTTTGGGTCATTTCTTTGACCCCATCCTGTCGCCCTTACTCTCTCCAATGTTTTAATTTGCATCTATTATTTTGCAGAGTATCAAAGTAAGCTGGCTGCCTCCTCCATCAGGCACACAAAATGGATTTATTACTGGCTATAAAATTCGACACAGAAAGACGACCCGCAGGGGTGAGATGGAAACATTGGAGCCCAACAACCTCTGGTACCTTTTCACAGGTCAGTGTTCTCATGGTGTAATGTTGCAAGGTTTTGATGAACTAAATGCTTTAGAAATAAAATATACTCTCACTTCAAGGGAACATTTTTTGTTGTTGTTGTTGTTTTTCCTGACAGGTGACATTTATGGGTCTGAACAAGAATAAGCTTTATATTCTTAACATGATATTCTCTATAATGTTTTCAGAACATATTTTGCCTCTGGATCATGATCTTAATAAATGTATCAATTTTTTTTTTATCCACATTAGCTTCTCAGCATTGCTGATTCAATAACAGCTTCTCTTGTCAAATAATTTTTCACTTTTTAACTAATAACCTTAAAAAACCATCTAATCAAATGGTCCCAAGTTTAAGTTACTTTGATCTCTCTTCCCCTAATCTCCAGCAGTGAGGATGGGGTTGGAAAATGTGGAGAAGTGTAGTTTGGGAAATAAAGACTGTTCTACTTTCCATAAACATAAAAGTAAATTCACTTTCGTAGCAATATTGGTGTAACTCATAGTAAATAAAGCTTCTTTATGAAAACTGGACCCAGTTTCTGTGCTGTAGTTGAAGAACATGCATTTTATTTTATAAAATTAATAATCATGTGTTAATTTAATTTTAACTATTAAAACCTTTAATTTATGTCAGGCCAGGTTCCCAGAAAACAGAGCCTGAGGTATGCTTTCACCATAATGCCTCTCAGGGGGTGAAAGCCCAGGAAAGCACCAGTGAGGGAAGAAAGAAAGGGAGAAAGGGAGATGAGGAATCAATGATGGTGACATATCATTGAGCTGGCCACAAGTTTAGAGTAAACAGACTTCACTTGGCCTCCCGGGGTGTCTCCTCAGAGGCCACAGGAAGCACTATGTATCACAGTCTGTGGCTGGATAGGAAGCCTGTCATTGGTCAAAGTTTGCCAATAGGCTATTATCCATTCTGTATCTCCAAACAGCATCTGAGAAGTCAGAGCACCTGGTGAGTATGCAAATATGGAGTTCTCTCCTTGTCAGTGAGTACTTTATATGGTGGTTGCTTGGTTTAAGGTAGCAATGGTACTCAACGCGGCCTTATAGCTCTAAGAAGAGCATGAGCTATTGCCAGGGACTTGGGAAGCAAAGCATATAGCAGTGGCTTGTGATAGGAACTGCTGGGTGAAGTTGAGCAGCTCTGGAATGGCGCATAAACTGGGTCCAGGAAAATATACAAATTGGAATTCATAACTTACAGCTAATAGATAAAGTAAACTATCATTGCAAGTGAGAAAAGGTGAAAATAACCCCTTATTTACTCCTTTCTCTATTCCAAATACTCAATACATTTTCATTTGAAATCATAGTGTGTACACACACACACACACACACACACACACATGCCCCATACATTTTAAGCTGCTTGTTCAGCCCACAAGCTGAGACTTGATCAAAACCTGCTTTTTTCCATCAGTTTGTTTGTTTTTTTTTCCCTTTTATGCCTATAAAATTTTAGCATAATGGTGAGAATTCTTCCAAGGTAGATTGTCAAAAATCACATTACTTGTTTTATATCTGGACAAAATCTCTTGAGCACGTATTATTGTCTCTAAGCAGAAGTTATGACACTCTACCACATCATTTAAAAAGCTTAAGAAAAGCCAAGACCCTAAGTCTTTTTTCCTGATGAAATTACAGGAAGAAGGTAACAATAACCGAAGTTGATATTTTGAAAGAAATCACCAAGATTGAAAAAATCTTGCTGAAAGTTTTAAGTATAATTCCCAAGATATAATACTAGACTAGAAGAAGAGCCTCTAAGGATAATTGTATCCAAGCACCCCAATTTTATTGTCGTATAATTGTCATACGTCTCTGTATAAGTTTAAGGTATACAATGCAATGCTTTGACTTTTGTTTATTGTGAAATGATTGCACTGTCAGTTTAGTTAGCAGCCATTATCTCAGATAGATACAACAAAAAGAAAAAGAAAAAAATTTCCTTGTGATGAAAACTCCTAGGATCTACTTTCTAAAAATTTTGATCTGTATCATACAAAATGTGGAATGCTTCCATAATTTGTAAGTCATCCTTGTACAGAAGCTGTGCTAATCTCCTCTGTATCACTCCGGTTTTAGTGTACATGCTACTGGAGCAAGCACCATGCCTTAGTTTTTAGTAGCTATTGACATTTGAAGTCCTGAAGCTTTTTTTTTAAATTTTTCTTCTCAAAAGGAAAAGGTCAAAAATATTTTTAAAAATTTTATAGAATAATTATATAAAGGATGAATGTTCTGATTGAAAAACTAAGGATTGGGTACTCAATTTATAGAACTATAAAAAGCCAATACGCATGATAAAATGTTCAAACGCATTAGTAGAGAAATGCAAACTGAAACAAAAATGAGTTAGCATTTTCCTTTGATTAAAGTAATAAAGATATAAATGAATGATGATACCTTGTTCTGGAAAGCATCTGAGAGAAATAATGAATACTCATATACTTCTATGGGCCAGAAGATTCTGGAATCTCTCTGGAAAGCAATGTGGAGATATGTGTTATACACAGGTGTAAATATGTATGTGTGAGAGAGAGAATGGGAGAGAGAAAGAGACAGAGATCTTCATAGATATAGTTTTCTACTAAGAATTTATTCCAATTCTGAACCATATTTTCTGTGAAGTTTTTAACTATAAATAAGTTCATTGCACTGTTACTTTAATACCCAATTATAGGAAAAAAGAATTCAAGTATCCAAATATAGGCAGTTTCCTAAAATATTTCATCAAGATCATGTCATGGAATACTGTAGATCTATTGCAAATGATATAATGTAAAACTATTAAGTAACATGTTAAATATTTAAAACATACTGTTATGTGAATAACTAAACTCTAAATCAACATTAATGTATAAGCCCATATTTATAAATAAAAAATGAATTGGTAGAAAAGTATTTACAGTAATATATATACCAAAATATTGATAGTGATTGTTATTTACATAACAATAAAATATGTATTTTTAAAATTGTATATATAAAATGAAAAAATTCAAGACTCTAGTGTTATATTATGTCATATCATATGTCATGTCATATCATACCAAAATTGAAAATTCCTACCACGGAAGCCAATTCCATGTCCACTGAACAGCTAAATGACAAGTGGTCCAGAAAATAAAGAATAGTAGCCCCACAGCCTAGAGAAACTGCTGGTATGAAATGTTTAGTAATTATGATATTTGTGGCAAATGGAATTTAATACATTCAACTCAGTATTTTTTTTAGAGATTTTATTTATTTATTTGTCATGAGAGAGCACAAGCAGACAGAGTGGCAGGCAGAGGCAGAGAGAGAAGCAGGCTCCCTGCTGGACAAGGACCCTGATGTGGAACTTGATCCCAGGACCCCGAGATCATGACCTGAGTCAAAGGCAGCAGCTTAACTGAGCCACCCAGGCGTCCCCATTCAACTCAGTATTATCAAAGATTCTGACTCCCTAAATATACAAACTTTTAGGATCTTTACTCTATAGAAAGTGAAATCATTAAAAAAAGAAAAAGGCAAAAAGTTTGTAATAAAGGCGTCGTCAAGGATGGTTCCTTCTGAAGTTTCTGAAGGAAAACTCATCCATGTTTCTCTCCTCACCTGTGCTGGTTGCTGGCAATTCTTGTCATTCTTTGGCTTATAGATATGCCTTCCTATCTCTGCATAAGAACACCAGTCATTGGATAGACCCCACTATAAATCCAGGATCTCAAGATCCTTGACTAATTTTATTTATAAAGATCCTGTTTCCAAGTAAGTTCACATTCTGAAGTTCCAAGTATACATGAATTTTGAAGTGAATACTCCTCAACTCACTATAGACTCCTTTTATTTTTCTTCTTGAGGACAATCTTGAGGACAATTCTTGAGGACAATTATATTCTCTAATAAAGTTTATTCAAAAATAAATAATCCAGTCCAGTATTTTATTCTTCTAAAATATATGGGACAATTAGAGTTTTTAATTAGCATGAAATATAACCCATTACCCATCTGGTTTAATACCATTCTGGTCAAAAGCAAAGAAATAGGATGGATTAATTAGCTTGCTATTGGAATAGCTCACAAATGCCCAGTCCCATCTGTATATATTTGTATGAATCTGAACTCCAAATTTGAATCCTTCATTCATACTGTTCCTTCTTCATTTCAATAATTATAAAGTGAATTTGGGAAGATAAACAATCTGGGCAGTTATATTTGTAAGGTTATATGATATTGTAAAACATAGTCACACAGACTCTATTTTTCATTTGAAGTGAAGAAATAAAAGTCTTCATAGAATAGCCTCATATCCTTAAAACATTAAAAACAAGTTTTGCAGAGCCTCTGCCTTGCTCTCCCCTGAAGTGGAACCCAACTTCGGTAATGCCTGTTGCTTTTCTAGATGCAGAAATGTCTTCTGTACTACAAAGCATCAAGGAGCCAGAAAGTACTACACACTGGTAGATTGGTTGTGGTTTTGACTTGTCCCCAGGATATGTTTACTAATTTATGCAATTTTTAGTTTGCAGAAGTAATTGATTTTTTGTATGATTCTGCAGTACTTTAGAATGTAGAAGATTTGACCCCATGTTTCCAATACCTTTAAGATATGTGGATATATTGATTTGTCTGTTAGAAAATTGGAAATGTCAGAATGCTTGAATATTCAGGTCTAGAGACTCAAACTTTTTTTTTTTTTTACAGTCCTCTTTCTGTTAGGTGTTTTTTGTTATGTGTGTTTTTTACTAGGATAATGAAGCATCTGCAATAACAAAGTAATTCAGTTATAGCAAGGATTATAAATCACTGTTATCAACTTCATTGTGAGATCCCATGTCAACTAAATTTTAAAGTGTTGTTTTTAATTTTTGAGTGCCTTTCAGAGAAGGTTATTTGGAATTGAATATAAGAGTTTTCTTGTGTTTCATGGCCAATATAGAATAAACATAATGATAAACATGCATTGGTATTTTATGGACTGAAAAATGAGACAATAGCATAGACTTTCACAACAAGATTAACATTAGATTCTTTGAATAATGTACCATCTCTAACCATAAGTCATATGAAATTAGAAAGAGAACAGAAATACAGAGCTTGAAGGCACTTAGTATTGGGGTTAGAAACAGGCAGAAGACAATCTGCTTTCAACAATACATTTTTTCACAGCTAAGAAAAGCATTGCTACTTACACCAAATTATACTTAGAATCATCTAGGAAACACTCAGGCACAAGCATGCAACCACACAGGCACAAACATACACACACACGCCCACTCTCACATACACACACGCACATTGAGATTGATCTAGAGTCCCTGTAAAACAGAGTGGCAAACACACCATTCATCTCATGCATGGCCCTTGTTTTGCAGAAGAGGTAACAGATCTGAAGAGTGACGTTGTTAAGATCTACCAACCAGACTGTAGGCATTTCAGGTCCTAGTTATGTACCCCTTGTACTACAAAATATTGTCATCTTTAACTCACTGTATTATGAATGACTCTGACTATCATATGAATCTGTAATTGATAATTGGTATTAAAACTAACTTTAACATTTACAACAGTAATAATACCAACATGAAATTTGACAACAGCCACTATGTTGAAAACAGTATGGAGTTTCTTCAAAAAATTAAAAATAGAACTGCCATATGATCTACCTATCTGGCATCTGGGAACATATCCAAAAGAATTAAAATCAGGATGTAGAAGAGTTATCTACATTCACATGTTCGTTGTAGCACTATTCACAACAGCCAAGACAGACAATTCAAATGTCCATTGACAGACAAATGGATAAAGAAAATGTGGTAAAAATAGATACACAATGAAATATTATTCAGTCTTAAATAAAATAAGGAAAGCCTGCTATTTGCAATAACATAGATGGACCTGGAAGACATGCTAAGTGAAATAAGTCAGTCACAGAAGGACAAATACTGCATGATTTTTTTATATGAGCCATTTAAAATAGTCAAACTCATGAAAGCAGAGAATAGAATGGTGGTTGCCAATGGAGAAGGGGAGGGTAAAATGGAGTTGTTCAATGAGTATAAAGTGACAGCTATACAACATGAATAAATTCTAGAGTTTTGCTATAAAACAATACTGGATTGTGCACTTAAAAATTGTTACGAAAGTAGATCTCATGCTAAGTGCTTCTACCATTACAAAAAAAGAAAAAGAATATGAGTAATCTTTTGGAAGTGGTGGTTATGTTTATTACCGTGGTTGTAGTAAGGGTCTCATGGATGTTTGCATATGTCCAAACTCATCAAAATGTATACAGCAAATATGTCCATTTTTTGGTGTATTAATATTCCTTGGCCAAGCTGGAAAACCTCTATAGGAAAAACAGTTTATATATTTTTTTTCAAATTTAGTCTTTGTAACAATTTATATATATATTCCCATTTTATTAATGAGGACACTTAGACAAAGAGGGAGGAGAAGCAAGGTTTTCAAGGTCACATACCTCATGAGCGGTGGAGTAAAACTAATATTTAGCCTGAATTGAAAACCTATACTCCTAGCTCTTAAACCGTAGGTAATGTGTTGCCAACCACAGACAATGAATGTGTGATTTTGTATGTATAAAGGGATACACAAAATGGAATAAATAAAGTGGAATAATGCACAATTGAAAAAGGTATCTGTTGGATAATAAAAATTGACTATTAGCTTCACAGCTAAAGGAGCTGCATAACTCTAGAAGAAATTAAATCAAAGCTTTCCTACCTATTTCTTTAAAAAATGCTATTTAAATTTTCTACTTGCCCAACACAGGAAACACATCCCGGGAAATGACTTTTAGAAATACACACACAAAAAAAGCTTTTGATTCCAAACAGATTTCCCTTTACCCCACCTTCAGTGAATGAATGAATAGATAGATGGATAGATAGATAGATAGATAATAGATAGATAATAGATACTGTTTTGAAAGATTTTTAGATATCAGCTATCCAGGTTTGTGTCTCAAAAACTTGATTGTTCATGGTGATCATTATTACAACTTTTTTTTATATATAATTTTTTATTTTTTATAAACATATATTTTTACAACTTTTGAAGACACCTCCTCTTTCCAATGGTAATACTTTTTTCTAAGTGAGAGAAAAACTTAATTCTACACTGAATTTGAAGTTTTACTGAACTCTTAGGTTGATCCATTTTTAAAATTATAGAATCATGGATTCTTTCCTCCCTGCCTGTTTATTTTTCAATTCTGGATATAATCATTTTAGACAAAAATTCCTTGCATATCTGCAGGGCTTTATGTTTGTTACTGATGTCCCTCTTAGGCCCCAGCCTGGGCCAGGTAGGTCTCTGAGGAGAATGTTTCTGGGGTCCCAACAGGAGATAGGACAGAACCAAGGGTGTTCACCCAAGAGCATCCAGGTTTTGATTATAGCTCCACGTAGTAACCTTGCTTAATTTCTCTGATCCTTAGTATCTTTATCCCTAGACTGGAAGTAATAATGCATTCTGTGGCCAAATCATAGAGTATGTGAAAATCAAGCCAGAAAGTCATTTGCCAATGTTATCTTTATATCCATTAAATGTTTAATTATAGAAACTATTTTAGAAAAGCAGTTTGTCATTTGATTCTCAAAAGAACTTTATAAGATGGAAAAACAATGATTTCTTAATTATTTTATATGGGAAATTGAGATTAAGAGAGCTTCCAGTACATCTAAAACTTGCCCAGGCAAGTATCCCTCACAACAAAGAAGCAGGAATATTTGCAACCTAGAATTCTGAAGGTAATATCCAGAATGCCTCTCTGAAAAGCCAAAATGTCTGGTTTTGCCTATCACTGCATCTTATATTTATCTAGATATAGTAGAATGTCATAGGTTTAATCCTGTTGATACAGGTTTCAGAAGACAAAATGTAGATTCAGAAGATTTGGGTAAAAATATTTTAAGAGGGGAATTTAGTTTTTTTTTAATCCCTGCTGTATAAAACTAAGCTTATCTGCAAACATACTACAGTAAAGCATATTCAGTGCAATCTAAGGAAGAACTCTTCTAATAAGTTAAAGGGTTGAGTAAGTGCCTTCACTTGGTGAATTTCTCATTCCAAAGGCATTCTTGTTTTCAAGATCACTTTGTTAGTTAGACATACATATAAATAATGCTCAATAGGCCATCTGAATAAATATTAAGACCTCTTTTGATATTGGGATTTTATGTATATATGTAGACTTTTTTATACTTAATCTAGAATTTCTAGGTGTGTTTTGGTGAGAGAGATTACGCAGGTATATTCTAGAATAAAATGCAAAATAAAAAATTTTAAGCTAAAATACAGTAGTTCAAGGAAATTTGGCTAGATTTCCGAGTGACCTACTCATTAATATATACAGCATGTCAAACCCTCACTACAGATGTCAGAGAGGATGATTATTAACAACCCCTTTCCCTGGTTGGAAGGGATGTTCTGATCAATAGGTCAGGGTGGTCAAGCAAGGCTTCACTGGGGAAATATTAGATGGGTAGTCCCTAAATTTCCTCATTTAATTAAATTAAAATTTCCTCAATTTTCCTCATGAAAATTTCACTCGAAATTGTTAGTAGCTTTTTGTTTTATTCAAAACTGAATTAGTGATACTTACAGAACCTCAGCATAATATATATGAATATATATAATATAAATGAAAATTTTGCAAAATTTGGAGGAGAGATCTTTCTTATTCCTCGCGAACTATTTTTACTACTCCTATCTACTTTCTAGTGAGATGTTTTAATACATTCCTACTAAAAATTGATAGATTCTGCACACATAAACTTACTTGATTTAAGTTCCATTCAAATGAACGGAACAAAATATAGGGCATTTAAAGATTTCCATTTTATGTCAAATATTGCGTGTGATAAGATGGTATGTCAGTCAGGGTTCAACAAGAGGCACAGAACCTGTGGTGATATGTACTAAGACATTTATTACAAGAAATTGGCTTAATTGATTGTGATGGCTGGTTAGGTGATTCCAAAATCTATAGGGCAGGCTTAGGAAGGGCAGGCCGAAACTCTCGAGCTGAAGTTGCTATCTGCAGGTGAAATTTCTTCTTCAGGGAAGCCTTACTTCTGCTCTTAGGACCTTTCACCAGGTTGAATCTGGCCCCTTCCTCACACTTGGATAATATTTCTTACTTAAAATCAACTGAATATGCACTTTAGACACATCTCTAAAATACCTTCACAGCAACTCCTTAATTAGTGTTTGACTGAAAAGTGGGCACTTGAGTCTAGCCAAGTTGACACATAAAACTGACCAATACAGATGGTGTTCCTAATCATTATTGGAGATGGTATTAGCACAATTGACCATCCATTTCAGAGAAAAATAAAGTTAAATTTCTATTTAATACAAAAGAATATTCTTGATGGTCTAAAACTATGTCAGATAAGAACACTATGAAAGTTATGAATTACAATGATTAGGTAAGCATTTCTTCTCAGAATTCTCTCCCTATTATTTTTAATAATCTGGAAGAACTCTAAATCCCTCTGCCTCAGTAATCAACTATGGGGCCTAGGAAAGAGTGCAAAATGTTAACAAATCCAGATCAGTGTCATGTGAACTAAGGGACAAATCAAAGTGAGCACAAGCCTACCTGATGATTTTGGTTATTGTATTTTAACCTCATATTTTCATGTGTGTTAAGCAATGCTTTAGTGGATCTTTCAACAGCTGCTTTTTTGTGTGTTCCTTCCGTGTGTCAGGGAGTGTAGTGGGATCTATGGATATACAAATAAAACAGCAGCATTAACAAAAACAACAGCAATATTAACCATTCTCAGTCTATTTCTTCATGGAGCTTAGACTATCTTACAAAATTAGAACTCTCTTGAGAAGATAGCACATTGTGTTATAGATACTTTTGTATGGGTGTATTTATCAAATTGTCTTCTCTAATAGTACAATTTATTAAAGGTAACTGCCCTGGATATTAACAAGTCCATTCTAACCATCATTTGAAGCATTATCTCCAATTAATAATAAGTTAAAATTCCCCTTAGGACCAAGATTTACTCATTGGCTTCAGCAAAAAAAAAAAAAAAAAAAAAAAAACCACCTATAAATATGTAACATTGTACATGATAAGCATCATTTCTCCAATATTTCATTTTCTTTATGAATTTTTCTCATTACTAAATATTTATGTCACTTTAGAGTAACAGAAAAAATAAAAAGTGATTATATTTTTAACTTTTTATTAGGGTTGTTCAACTCCTTGAGGTTTAAGGATTTGTTGCTTTAAGCCAAACCCTAAGTGTCTCAAAAAAAGTCACACAGTTTTTTAACAAGTTTCATTTGTTTTACAATAATATGTCATGGTAATGAGCTGCTAGCTCATTAGCTAAGAGGAATATTATTTAGGTAAAAATTTACACATATCACACTAGTGATACATGGGCCATTTCTCATCAATCTGTGTTCTCTGTACAATCTAAACTAAGGCCTGATATCATCACTATGTACAATAGTTTATGTCCAAATTGTTATGGAGACAGACTTTTTTCATACTTATAGTATGAAAGGTGATTCAAAACAAGTATGTTTTGCCATGGTTTTGAAACACAAAGCACCTAATATTTTCTATTTAAGTGCAGTGGCTTTGGATTCTTTTTTCTTGGCCCAAAGAAAACATAATCACTGACCTTGAATAAATGATGGAGACATAAATTTTTAGAATGACTGCTCTTGATTTATAGACAGCACTCTTAATTCACGGGCAGACTGTGAGAAAAAACGATCCTTGCTATTTTTTATTATTTCTTCATCGTTCATATTTTATATTCTACATCTGCCCAGAAGCTATTTTCAGTGATACAATTTTATAAACTAGAAAAAAAATGAGAATGTATGAAAAATAATTTGATTCCTTGACATAATACTTCTGCCCTTTTGGCCAAAATAATTACCACAACAGTCACAAACCATGTAAAGTGTGTCTACTGTTGTTAAAATTTTACTAAAATTTTGGAAATCCTGCTAGAAATACTTGTTAATCAGTAATTTTTTTCCTCTTTCTGGAAAATTCTCTCATAGGTCTGGAGAAAGGAAGTCAGTACAGCTTCCAAGTGTCAGCCATGACCGTTAATGGCACTGGACCACCTTCCAACTGGTACACAGCAGAGACTCCTGAGAATGATCTAGATGGTAAGATCTATCTCCAATCATTATGGTTCTGATTTCTATGTTCTTTGTTACTTCAGCTTCTAATATTCACTTAATAGAAGATGATGAATTCCAATACCAGATATCTGGGGATATCTGTTCACCCTATATCTTTCCATGCAAAACAAAACAGTACAAAATACAAAATCTTCAATAGATTTTTCAAGCATGCCACATAAAATGATGCATTAATTATAGTCTTCATAAGTTATTTTTTCAAGATAATTTAAAATAATCCTTTTAAATTTTATTGAATAACCAAAATTGAGATTTTCTTCATAGGAACTGCTACAATTTCTGATAGTAATCATGAAATATAATTACTTTACATAGCTTCTCTTGTTCCTTATGATGCTTCTGCAAAACAGCAATATATATTTTTTGTTTGCGATATGGTCATTCATATTTGACAGTTCATCTTTTTTTTACATAAGAATAATCTGCCTTATTTACTTAATTAATTATTGTCTTAAGACATTTGTGGATGAGATATTGAGATTTGTATAAAAGTCACATACCAATTATTTAAATTAGCAGATGTGAAATAGCTTTTGAAATAAAAACATCATGACTAATAAGAAAATAAAATTCAAGAGAAATGAGTAATAGAAGTGACAGGAAAAAAGTCTAAGTAATAAAGCAGAAATAAGTACAAGGTACTTAAAAAAGAAGTTGGTTATGATCAGTATACTTCAAGTTAAATGATTAAAACTGGGAGTAAGCGGGGATGCCTGGTTGGCTCAGTTAGTTAAGAATCTGACTTTGGTTTAGGACTCTGGGATGGAGTCCTGTGTCAGGCTCCTTGCTCTGCCTGCTGCTTCCCCTGCTTGTTCTATTTCTGACAAATAAATAAATAAATAATTTTTTTAAAGAATTAAAATTAAAAAAGAAAAACCGAGACCAAGGAAAAGTGGCTTAAAGAATAAACACACATGTATCTGGTGCCAGATGACTGTCTAAATCACTGACAACAAAATCTTATTCCTTCACTGGTAGACCTGAAGGCATCCAAATTACTGCAAGGTGAAAATGCTATGTCCCTTCCACTTCCTCTCCCTTTTGCTCTCTCTCTTTCCCTTATTTTTATTCTTGTCCTAGTTCTTGCAGTGTCCCTTCTGGCTTTTCCTACCTTCTTCTTTGAGCTCCTCCTTCTCATTTTTCTCCTTCCTGATCTTCTGTTCCTCTAAGTAATTCACCATCACTCATGATTTTCATAGATTCCATTTTATAAAGTAATTAATGTGGCAGGAAAACAAGCAAAAAATTCCATTTCCACAATAACGGCTATTCCTACTGGCACATTAAAGAATATTCATAGGAAACTTACTAAGTTTTGGGTACTGTGCTTAGCTCTGAGAATATTAGTGGATAAAAGGCATGATCTCCTTGTGGAGCTTAGAACATAGCAAAGAGAAACAGACATTCCAGGTGAAGCCTTAGGAAATTTCCTTTTCCTGGAAGAATATTGGTAGTATCTGATCTGTCAACATAGAATGAATAGATAGGTTGATAGGCAAATAGACATACAGGTTTGCTTTTAAGCCAAGACCGAAAGGGTGAACAGGAGTTTGCCATGCAAAAGCATACATGACAGTCTGAGGGAGGAAATGTGGAGGGCAAGGTGAACGCAGGTCTGAAATTAAGACAGACCATGACAGTATTCAAGATCTGAGAAAAAAAAAAAAGACCATCAGGACTGAAACACAGAGATGACATGTGTTGAGATTTGTAAAATAGCAGATTCTAAGTCTTGTAAGAACAAATTAAGGATTTTGGACTTTATCCCAAGAATGTCATTAAAGCAATAATGTGGTTATTCTAAGCAAGTCATTAAAGGATTTTTTTAAATAGTGACCTAATTATATTTGCATTTTGAAGAGATTACCGTGGTTGAAGCATGAACAATTGTATTAGATTAGACAACCATGGGCCATCTTAGGAAAGCTGAGAGGTAATGTCAAGTTTTATGGAAAAGTAACTTGGGAATTAGCAGATGTTATTTAACTTGTCTTAGGTATTATAATTCGAAAAGTTGTAGAGCTACACAAAGCCACACTTCATAAAGCTTATATCCTTCACTAATAGATTAGGGAATATTCATGTATTTGTTTATTCAACATATATTTCTTTTTGAAGGTCTATATATATCAGGCATTATTTTCAATACCAAGGGTAAAGCAATAAATAAGATCCCTATTCTCAAGGAGTATAAATGTTATTGAGATAGAGATGGGTAGTGATGAATGCTATGAAGAAAAATAAAGCATCATAGAGGGAATAGAAAGATTAAGGAGTACTGTTTTATGTAGGGTGTTGAGAAGATCTCTCTGATTGGGTAAAATATCAGCACGGTCCTTAAGGCAGTGAGGGAGGCAGCTGCATGAATAGGTCAGGCAAGAGCCCTCCAAGCAGAATAACAAGATTAGACATCTTGAAGTTATAGCCCAGTTGGTGGTGAAAGTTATTAGAGACCATGGTGGCTTGGGTCTAAAGTCATGAGGATATGCTCTGTCTTATTCAAGAATAAAGACAAGATAAGCTACACAAATACCTTGTTTTTCTATTTATTTAAGAAATAACTCTTAAAGTTTATAAACTGGTATTTAGCCTCTCATTTATCTTTGTGAGGTATATATTATTAGACTTAATTTTTAAAGGAAAGTAACGTAAGCTAAGAAAATTTAACTACTTTAATCAAATAACTAAGCTAGTAATTGTGGATCTGAAACTCAGGACCAGGTTTTTCATGTACAGTGTCTAATACAGATTATCTGAGCAAAGCCTCCGCGAATCCTCTAGAATTGACCCAGTGACAATAAAAGACAGTGATTCAATGCAAAAGATTCTAAGAAATGAGGTCATATCATTTACCCAAACCTAAGGGACTATATCTCTTACTGGAAGGAGTGAAAATAAATGGAACAGAGGTGCCGAAGGTCCTATAAAATATCCAGGATGAATGAGGCTCTCCACTTGACTTATGAGCTCTTTCTCCTCACTCCAAATGACTCACAGTCTTGTGGAATCAAAATCACAGCCCCTGGGATGGCACCAAACATTCTACTTAACTGAATGCTTCTCGCATCTATGCAATCTTAATATAATCCAATCCATACATCTATTTTAATCAAGAATCTCTATGCTGTGTTCATGAATAAAATCTTAATAAATGTTGCTTAATTGGATTTGCTTGAAAGTTTCTATACTCTTGGCTTACTAATGTCCCTCTTCTGCATGCAACCTTCTTGGTTACTTTTTCTTTCTTGAGTATTGATGCAGTTATTATGAAATATAATTAATAACCCATCATGTGCCCAGTTATGGGGAGTATGAACATGAAAGAGAGAAGAGCAGTTCTCTTGAGAGATAAACAGATAATGACTGTACTGATTGAAAAAGCTTCATGAAAAGAAATAGTACTTGAACTAAAAACTTCAGGAAAAAGAGGTAGACTAAGGTTACAAGGAAGGATGTATAGGACAGCATAGTAAATATTCTTCAGAAAGAATGCCTTTAGGAAAATTATTTCTGCCACAATTAATTTAAAATGTGCCTTCACTCATCCAAGTGTTACTCATTTGCCAATTATCTTAACACACTGCAATACATTTCAAATAATGCCTCTTTTCTCATTCTTTCACTTCTTTATTTGGATTGTAATTGTTGATGCAGCTCTTGTCCTTGTCCATAATGTATACATTTGCAATCTAAAAAGGCAAATAAAAAATTAATAGAAGAAAACTAGTACAGTCGATGCTTCTTGCACATAATACTGTTATGTACTATGACTTGAAATTGTTCACTCTTTTTTTAAAGATTTACTTATTTGAGGGAAAGAATGTGAGAGGAGAGAGTGCACAAATGCAAGGAGCAGAGGGAGAGGGAGAGAGAGAGTCTCAAAGAGACTTGGTCCTGAGCACAGAGCCCGCCTCAGGGCTTGATCTGAGGAGCCTGAGATCATGACCTGAGCCAAAACCAAGAGTCAGTTGCTTAAATGACTGCTCCACCCCTGTGCCCTGAAATTGTTCACTCTTAAAACATAATGGAGGGCACCTGGGTGGCTCAGCTGGCTAAGCGACTGCCTTCCCCTCAGGTCATGATCCTTGAGTCACAGAATCGAGTCCCACATGGGGCTCCCTGCTCACCAGGGTGTCTGCTTCTCCCACTGACCTCTCTCCTCTCATGCTCTCTCTCTCTCTTCCTAAAAAATAAATAAGAACAATATTTTTAAAAATCCATGATGGAAACAGCCATTTTAGGGCATATAATTATATGAATGTGGGAGAGATATGTTTTACTAACTTAGAAAAACAAAGTGTCTTATTGGCTATAAGAAATTAGTAAGTCCACATATATTTGGCCCATATTTATTGACCCATAACCTTTTTTCATGGAGATACTCCTCTAGACCGATTTCAATTTTTCTTCCTTCCTCTTGGTTTTCTTACTTTGAATGCATCATTCAAATATTAAAAAGTGTTACCCTTGATAGGCATTGATGTTTGGACAAATGAACAATCTCAGGATTGGTTGTGAGTAGCTTCAAAGAATACACAGCCTGATAGCTTGTTCTATTTCCATATATAAATACACATATAAATACATACATATATAAGTATATATATATTTTTTTTAATTTAAGGGAGATTTCTTTATTCATCTAATTTTAATTTACTGTTGTAAGTGTTTAAATCATAAGATATAAGTGACTTCTAAAACTTTCATGGCTAATGTAGGAAAGTTTTGAGTCCTAAAGTCAGTAATTTCCATATAGAATTGCTCTGATATGCCTGAAATTATAGCTAAGGGGGAAGCGGTCATTTTGAAAACCAGCTGGAATGGGAGGCATTCTTTGCAGTAGCCAAAGAAACCTCTCCTGGGAGGGAACTGCAGTGTTTGTCCTCCCTAGGTGCGTTGTGTTGCATAACTTTTCCCCTCTTGCTTTTGAGTCTCCTGGTGAACTCCAAGGGACTGATCTACTCATTACAGTGGTAATGAGCCCTGCAAGTCACTAAGGAGAAGCAGTAGGACGTACAGATAGTTAAAAACAATCCCCTCTCCTTCTGTGCATTCTCTGCTTGGCTTAAGCAGTGTGAAGATCAGCTGTGACTTGGAGAAATACTCCAATTCCTTATGGATGGCCCTTTTAATTAGGATGTTTTGTTAAAGTAATTACAGAGCCAAACCTCACTGTTTGTTCAAGGCTTCCTGAAAGCATGTTCGCTTGTTGTTACCAACAGCTGGAAAATTTTAAAATATTTATTTTGTGTCTCAAAATTTTGACTTAAGAAAACAAGATCATTAGAATTCCCCAAAGTTCTTATGTAAATGTCTTGCGTAAGGATATGAGAGAATTTGTAACGAAGATCAGCAAGGTACCCTCCAGGAAGTTGAACTTTAGGATCAGTTTGTATTGCTTTTACCGCCCCCCCCCCCAATTTTGAAGTGAACAGGTAGAAATTGTGATATGCCATCATTAGAGATGTAATTTAAAATTAAACTTCTATCCTAAAATGGAGGAGGTTGGTCAGCAAAAATTAGCAATGCAGAGAGACTCCTGAAAATGCAACGAAGTGGTAATAGCAAAAAACGGTGACCCTATGACCAGGCTCTAGTTTCCTGCCCTCAGGAAAGAGATAATTAGTCCTATTAGCCTGATTGAGTAAAGGTAAAATGGGATTACTGCAAATTCACTTCACTTGAGAAGTCAACCACGAAAAAATTCCTGTGTTTTAAAACCTGCATGATATATGATATTGCCAAGAACGTGACTCTGAGAAGGAACACGTGAACATTTATTTTCAGAATAATAATAAAATCTATAATGATGATGATGTATGTGAGATATTGGGGTTCAGAGCCAACAGCCAAGAAAGAATTCTTGAGACATCTTCCATGCAAAAAATGTGGTTTTATTACAACATGGGGACAGGACCCGTGGGCAGAAAGAGCTGTACTTGGGTCATGAGGAGTGCCTCATTATATACTTTCAAGTTGAGAGAGGGTTAGGGATAGCGAAAGTCTCTAATGAATTTTGGAAGGAAGGTTTCCAATACCTTGAGGGGAGCAGCTATTGTTAGAAAAGGCTCATTTATTACTGTTTAGTAAAAACTCAGTCATGAGACCCTTCAGATGTCTATCAGTGAGTCATATGCTAGGGGTTGATTGCCCACATATATCTTGGGAGTAGAGATAAAGGAAGTTCCCAAAGGAATTTTTATATGTTAACACGGACTTTTAGGATCCTGTGGGTCAGGCTGAGATGACTTTTGCCGTTAACAAATTACTAACATCGAGGCATCTGAGTTCCTAGAGGAATGTCACTCTGCCTGTTTTAAGGACTTGTCAGTGGGCTGTAGGTACTAAGGAAATATAATTTTTCCTTTTGCCTTTGTTTCCCATATCAATGAGACCACCCTGAAAGAAGGAACACTATCTATTAAAATTGCCCTCCTCATTCAAAAACTAGAGCAGCAAAAGTGGAAAATCTCTGGGCAGAAGAATGAGAAATGAGAAAAACAAGTATTGGCTTATTTGAATAAATTGAAGAAGAGAAAAAGAAAGATAAAAGGAGAGGAAAATGGAAGGAAAGATGAAAGGAAGTCTGGTGAAACATTTATGTGTGAGTTATAATAGGCTGAAGCATAGCTTCCCTCCCCAAAATGCCCTTCCTAATCCCTAGAATCTGTGCATCTGTTATTTTACATGGCAAAGGAGATTTTGCAGATGTTATTAAATTAAGAGTGCTTGTATTGAAGTAAAAGTTAGCATAAAATAATATGAACCAGTCAGTTTGTGTTTTATTTTAGTTTCGTATTGGCCAAAGGTTTTGAAGTTAAAAGGTATGAAAACAATAAGTACTAAGCTTGGAATAGAAAAGTAGGTCAAGGGAAGGGAAATATAATATTATATAGAAATGAGAGCTCAAAAATCTGGAATTTCACAGAGTCTGAACATTTACTGAAAGCTTCATTTTATCAGGAATCAGACATAATGTTCTATGATGATGGTATTACGTAACAGATACCTAAAGAAATAAGCCAAGGACCAGAACTGTTGATGATTTGATGGGAGACAAACACCATGGCAAATTGCATATCTACCCAAAAATTGCTTTCAAAAAATATTTTAAAATATGCATTTTCTAAATTATTGGAAAATAAAATAAGTATCATGTTACATAGCCAAGTATAGAAAATGAAGTTATTAGAAAGGAAAAATGGAAAACACTTTTAGATAAGAGAAATTCTAAAATTGAAAAAACTGAATTAACTTTCTTTTGTGAAAGAGACTTTTATTTCAGCTAAAAACAAAATAAAACTATGTAGTTTCAAAACAAAGGAAAAATATTAGAGAAATAGAAATTGGTCAAAGAATTAAGTTGATAGGATTCTAGTGTAATGATAGTACATACAAATACACATGTATACATACACACACACAGACATACATGCTCACATACATGTGTGCATGAGTGTATACACATGTTCACAAATGCACACATATACGATTCATAAACATACAAAGCATACATACACATGTGCACACATACATAGACACAGACATGCATACATATATGTGCACACATACATATAACACATTGTGTACACATGTAGGCAAGTGCATATACATATATCAACACACATACATGCATATGCAGTACATACATATACATATACACATATAAACATGCATGCATGAAATGGATAAATAATTTTATTGAAAACTACAAATAAAGATGCAAGTTATGAAACTTTAAATCTCAAATATGTAACACTTAAAGTATACAAACAATATGTTTTCCAAAAAAATTCAAAAGATCAAACCAGATCTGAGAAAGAATTCTTTTAAATGCTTGGAACAGCATAAAAATGCACACAGAAAAAAATAAAAGAGAACTTAAAAGATAAAGCATGGACTGAGAAAACTTAGCATGCTTCAATCACAATTTGAAAAGAAAATAAGCAATGAAGGAAAAATAATTTTCAAAGAGATAAGTGAGAGTTTTCCAGAATTGATGAAATACATGGATTATCAGATTCAGAAACAATGCTTTATCTTTGATACATTGTATAATACCAAAGATAAAGACAAAAGAAGAGCTTAACATGCCACGGGGAGAGATTACTTATTTAAGGGACTACAATTAGATTGATGAAGACTCCCCAATAGCAACAATTAAGGCAGAAAACAATAAAATATCTTCAAAGTGCTGATTAAAAAAATTACTATCATTAAAGAATTATATATCCAACTAAATAATTATTCAAGGAAAGGAGACACATAAAAACCCTTTAAAAAAGGAAAATAGACTTTGCCCCCACCATCTTTTTTGTAAAGAATGTACTTTTAAAAAAAGGTAGAAAGAGAAAGAAAATAACCATAATGACTATTAGAGAAACTGGATAAAAAATAATATAACATATGGGTATATCTGAACAAATTATGATTATCTAAAACAAAAATTATATTTTGGAGAGTTTAAAAAGTTGATGAATATGAGGTGGTAAGGAAGAAGGAGATTGTGGAGGTTAAACAGCTTTGAAATTGTTTTTATGATGTTCTTGTAAAAAGGAAAGACATAATTAACTTTAGACTACAAGATATATGTGATCTCAAAATTGAAAATATTACAATCAGAAGAATATAGACTATATTATTTCTTATCTGGTAGAGAAGAGAAAAAAATTATAGGGGGATGGGCTCTTCAGCCTATACAAATGAAATTAAAAAAGCAAAAATAATTTGTTTCAAACAAACAGAAAATGAAAAGTGCATAATAAAATCATATAAATAAGTTTTAATATAGTAGTAATAATAAGTGTAAGTGTATTAAACTCACCATTTCAAGAGTAGATTACTAAATAGAATTTTGAAAACATCCAGATCTATAGTATTTATAATTAGCAGCATTTACAAATATTAAGATATTATTTCAACTTTTTCAAGATATTTAAGATATTATCAACTTTTTCAAGAAAAAGTTGAAAATAAATGGAGGAAAAATAGTCATCCTAACAAAAAACAAGTGTAGGTTTTTCTTTGGTAATTTTCTTTTTTTTTTCTTTAAATTTTTATTTATTTGACAGACAGATATCACAAGCAGGCAGAGAGGCGGGCAGAGAGAGAGGGGGAAGCAGGCTCCCTTCTGAGAGGAGAGCCCGATGTGGGGCTCGATCCCTGGACCCTGAGATCATGACCTGAGCCGAAGGCAGAGGCTTTAACCCACTGAGCCACCCAGGCACCCCTGGTAATTTTCTTAAGGCCAGAAACTTCTTTAGGGATAAAAAGTTGCTCCATAATGAGAATAGGATTGACTTATTAAAAAATAATGTAAATTGTTGAAGAAATATCGATTACTTATAAATATATGGCTTTTATAACATAAATTTTTACTATTTAAGCAAATCTTGACAGGTCTTTATAGAAAAATTTGCAAACCCACTGTAACATTTGAGTACACATTCATCATTATAGAAGCAGAAAATGTATACAATTATAAGTAGAAAATACAGATAACAAATCAACACAAGTCTTACCATCCAAAGATGATCATATTACCACACTTAACACCCTAATGCATATCTTTAATTTCTATCTTTATACACACATGTAAATATATACATACATACACAAAATATTTGTATATTATAATGAAAAAATATAGATATAACTTAAATGAGAACATATGATACTCAACTGTTCTTCAAACTTCTGTTTTCAATTATTTTAATTTTTATTTTTGCAGATTATGATTTTACCTGAGACCTTGATCATATTCCAATTTCTTCAATGAACCCCAAAAAACTTTCTTAACAGATCATTTGTATAAACTACAATTGAATCTAGGATCACACACTGCATATAGGTTTTCTTTTTTTAATTTTTATTTTTTCTTTTCAACTTTTTATTTAAATTCTAACTAGGTAACATACAGTGCAATATTGGTTTCTGAAGTAAAATTCAGTGGTTCTTCACTCACATACAATACCCGGTGCTCATCATAATAAGTGCCCTCCTTGACACTCATCATCCATCTAGCCATCCCTCACCCACATCCCTCCATCAACCCTCAGTTTGTTCTCTATCTTTAAAAGTCTCTTATGGTTTGTTTTCTTCTTTTTTTTCCCCTTCTCATATGTTCATTTATTTTGTTTCTTAAATTCCACATATGAGTGAAATCATATGTTGTCTTTGTCTAACTTATTTTGCTTAGCATAATACGCTCTAGCTCCATCCACATCATTGCAAATGGCAAGATTTTATTCTTTTTGATGGCCGAGTAATATTCTATTATATGTATATACCTCATCTTCTTTATCAGTTCATCAGTTGATGGACATATGGATTCTTTCCATAATTTGGCTATTGTATTTGTATCCCCCCGGGCTCTTAATCAACCACAATTCCTTTTTTCCTACTTGGATTTATTGAAAAGACTGGCTTTTGTCCTCTGATTTCAACAGCCTAATTATTTGTTTTTGTCTAATTATTTCTTGTGGTTTTATTTAACTTGTTCCTCTAGTTTCTGTAGGTTTGTAAACTGTAACTTACACACAAAGACCAATGTTAATGGATTTTATACATCTTTCTCAGAGTTGGGAAAAAAATTAAAAATGAAGGAGTTCTGCTGATTTACCTCTCACAATTGAAACACTCACACCATCAGAGAGTCACATACTTTTTTTTCCCCTAAGCATCCGAAGAATATTTAGTGCTTGGCTTTAAGAAAGTGGATATTAAAATTCTTGGATAGTATTAAATACATTCATTGATCACAATGTAATTATACTAATACTCAATAATAATATGATATCCAATACATTTAGAAATATAAAAGCATATTTCCAAATAACTTATTGGTCTAAAAGAAATCATATTATTTCTTAAATATGACTTTTAGCACCTAACACCTAAGCAACCTTGTTTACTTAAATATTTACTAGATTAAAAAATACTAGGGAAAGTTTTAAAAAGTGGATTTTTTTTTTATTTTCAAATTTTTTCCTTGGCTATTATTTGGTAAAATTCTTGGTGAAAGTCAATGACATGGCATTAAAATACATTCAAGTTAAAGATATCAATTTGAGGGTTTACTCTAGTTAGCTCACAAATGTAGTCACCTGGTGATAAAACATGTTCATATGTGATTTTATGCACAGAGGAATGTAGGTGTAGATGGTATGTCATGAAAAAGGATTTCTTTCACATGGGCTTTTGATAGGAGCCATACATGATATTCTGGGTTACTGGTTGACAAAAAGACTTGCGAATGAGATGAGCTATTGATATAGCAGCCAATCCATCATGAAATTGAAGAATCCAGCCCCTTATTCTCATTCAAGTAGAATTCATCTTACCTATAAGGAGTGTTGTAGGCAAAGCCAAACTGTGTTCTGAAACCAATTTAAAAACTGTTTTAGTTCTTGGGCAAGTAGTTGTTCAAAGTCTCAGAGTTCTACTATACAAAGGATGACACAAATTATTTAGACTTGGATAAATGTTCAAAGAAGTTTCAAGCCCTTTCCTTAGCCATAGCAGACTTTCTAATATCCTCATGAAATGTTTGATCCCTTTATGACTTCCTTGGCTTTTTCTAAGTGTAATGTAGTAGATAAGGTTGTGAGCTTTGAAGTCCTAATAATTAGGTTTGAATTCTGCTCCACTCACTGTATTATCATGCACAAGTAATTTAAATTCCTTAATACCTATTTTTCTCATCTGTAAATAGGGTATAACAACAGTATCCATCTCAACAGATTTGTGTGAGAATTAACTGTGATAATGGCAAGAAAGTACTCAGCAATGTGTCTGATACTTATTAAGCACTCAACAAACATTTATTTTTGTTGCTGGTTTTCATAGATTAGATCTCAGTGGTATGAAATACTAATACCACTTGTCATGTTATGAAGCTTCTTCTTGTTCATATTGATAAAACTCTAATGTCTGCATTAGGAGAATAGGTATATTCTCTTCTGATATAAAAGCAAGGCAAACCTTTAAGGTGTCTTAAAAGGCCATGATTTAATTAAAGGTGCATTGTCATACAATTATATCAATATATGCAGGAAGGCATTTTGTAAAATTAAGCAGTCATTATCAACTTTTTAAAAACTCATGTTAATATCGAATATAAGGAAACTCTTGAAATGTTACTGTTTTGTAAAAACTAAAAGCAAGCATTCTGCTAAATAATAAAATACTAAATACATTGTCTTTAAGACAATACTAAATACATTGTCTTTAAGACAATACTAAATACATTGTCTTTAAGACCCAAACAAACCAGAGATGTTCCCTACTATTTCTGTTATTTGACAAAGTATAGAGATTGTGGTGAGAAAAACATACACATACACACACACACACACAACTTAAAAACCTTTAACATTTAATTACAGAAGGAAAGAAATGTTATTTTTATAAACAGTGTGATAGCATATTTGGAAGTTCTAAGATATAGCTATAGTATGATACATCTATATTCTAAGACACAGCTGTATCATACTGAAATAATTAGTTCAAACATTAAAAAGAAAAGAAATGCATTTATATGGCAACCTAAAGTATAATATCAAAGACCAAATTTAACAAACCGAATAAAAATTTTTATGAAGAAAATAAGTTTGTTAAAAGATACAAAATAAGACATGAATAAATAGAAATATATTTTTTATGCAAAATGTTACCATTATTAAATACTAGTTATTCCCAAATTAATGATTAATACACTTCCGATCAGAATGAACATCATATGTAAGAATAAATGTAAAAGAATTCCGAGAAAATTTGAAAAGTAGAATAAACATTAACATTTACAATAAAGCCTGATTTAAAATCAATACAGTACTGTCTGGCATAGAATTAGACAAGTTAGATCAGTGTAACAGAATATATAGGACAGAAGTATTTCCTATTATATTTGAGAAATAAACTTTAAAATGAAGTTGACATCTCAACCAGCAGATTATTCAATAAATGGTGTTGAGACTATTCCCAGTACTTCTGGTAGAACATAAAGTTTTCCTTCTCCTACATCAAACTAGTTGACAGTGGTTGATATTAGTGATGGAACTGAAAACAGAACAGAGCAAAATTATCATTTCTTATATAAATCAAAAGTAGAAAAGTCAAGGATAATTTTAAAGAGTTTTTTATTTTTATTTTTATTTTGGTATCTTCAAGTATAATAAAGATGGAGGGCTCAAACACCCATCATTTTGTGCAGTTGGAAGTTGAGAGATGAGATGATCTCTCAAGGTATCATTCCTACTATAAAAGATTGTGTTCTCCCTCCTGTGTTCTTCACATTGGGAGTGGTACCCATATTCACCCGTCATCCAAGTCCGCAGATTCCCTGTCCTCAACTCCTCCATTATCGTTCCCTATCCATATATCCAAAATCTGCCATTTCTACTTCCTTAAAAGACTTGGACTCCATTCCCTCCTCTACACTCCCACCATTCTACTTTATGTCACGCTGTGATCCTTTGTCACCTGAAAATAGCCTCCCCCTGGTCTTCTGACACCAGTTAGGGTGTCTCTCTAGACTCCATCATGCTGCCAGTCTGACTTTTCATAACCAGATCTGATGATGTCATTTCTCTATTCAAATTCTTCCTGATGTGGTCCCACCCTTAGCCTCAAGTCAGACATTCCATCACATCTTTGCATCTGTATGCATCTCTCCAGATGCACTCCATCATATCTCGTACTTTCACACTTAATGTTCCCTTTGCCAGAGTTCCTTTCACATGATTTCACATCTACTTGTCCTTCAAAACCCACTGGATGTTTTACTTCTAGGAAGATTTTCCTATCTGAATTAGATGTCTTTCCTCTAAGCCTGCTCTTTTGGGCGTGTCATGAGCATTGACTTCATTCTTCTCAGCAAACTAGAAGCAAAGATCAAGCTTTATTTAATTTGAGATTCTCAGTGCTTGACATGGTGCATTAGGCCACATGGTAGATGCTCAATTAATATTGAATAAATGGGTCAATATTTAAGCATTCATAGCCGGGTATTAGTAATGTTAATCTCATACAATTTATATAGTTTGATTCTCTATTGATGTCCATTCTTACAGTCAAAAAATAATTTCAGATAAATGAGAGCTAGAAACATCCTTTGTTCTATTTGGTATATTTTTATTTATTTATTTATTTATTTATTTAATATATAATTTTTTATTTTTTATAAACATATATTTTTATCCCCAGGGGTACAGGTCTGTGAATCACCAGGTTTACACAATTCACAGCACTCACCAAAGCACATACCCTCCCCAATGTCCATAAATCCACCCCCTTCTCCCAAACCCCCTCCCCCCAGCAACCCTCAGTTTGTTTTGTGAGATTAAGAGTCACTTATGGTTTGTCTCCCTCCCAATCCCATCTTGTTTCATTTTATGATTTTTGAAGTTGGTGTCCCTGAACTCTAAATTAAGAAAATAAATCTCCCAGATATTCATAGGCTCTGATCCCACAGTGCTCTTAGAAAGCCACATCAAAGGTGTCACCTCTAACTACCAAGCTTTGGTTTTCTCACTCAAGAATTCAGGAGTTTGTAAATAAAATTGAACTTCATTGTGTTTTATTTTCCTGTATTCTGTTGGACATGCCAACCTCCTCCCTCGACAGGCATCTTAACTTTCTGTTGGTATTTTTCACATCAAGAACTCAATAGATGGAGGCCATTTTCCCCAACATTCATAGAAAAAACAAAGGTTTGAGGTGGATGGAACTGTTTTGTCCCACAACAGAAGTGGTGGATGCATGACTCCACTTGTATACCTCTGAGTGAATTCGCTGCATATAAATTTTTAAAATAAAATTTTAAAGTTAATACTGAAAAGATGGTAGGAATAAGGCATAAATAAATAAATAGTATAAATATATATAAATAATAACATATATTTTATTATATATTTATTTTATATTATAGATAAAATATTTTATATTTTATGTTTACATATAAAATATTTTATATATCTTTATATATATAATGTTTTATATGTGAAATATATGTAGATTTTAAATTTTATATTTATATATAAAATATTCTATATTCTATATATTATATGTAAATATATATAATAAATAAAACAAAATAAAAAGATATAGTTCAGTGGTAACTAAAAGTGATTGTTCACCATAATAACTAAACAAATATCCAAAGTTTACAGACATTAGTGGCTTAAAGAAGCTGATGTATTTTCATGAGAATAGACCCTACCAACAGAAATGATTGTATTCGTATGTATCCGAATACTTTGGAACGATAGAATATGGTTCTATCAATTGCCTTATGTAATTCTCTGTAAAGAAATATAGGCTATTAGGGACTGGAACAAAACTAGCAAAATGACCCATAAAATGCAGCACACTAAATCGAAAACAGATATGTGAGTATTTGTCAAAAATACCAGCTGCCTGATGCCGTGCGGCAGAGCTATCCACAGCAGAAGGTATGTGGCAGCAATCACTTTCATTAGCAGGAGCCAGTAGACACAAATCTTTCTGGTCGCTAGGAGAAAACAACTTTAATAACTGTATTTTCATCTTGTTTCATTTCTCTGTTATTTCCTTTTTTCTTAAAATTCTTATTTTGAGAGAGCTATATAAAATTTTGGCAATGTTATAGTTAATGACAGTCGTCTGTAATAACAGTTATATTATACCTTATAGGAAGTGTAGACATTGTTCACATATTTTGGAGCACTTTGTGCCAAGAACTGTTTCAGGTACAGGAGTTACAGAGAATTTATGGAAGGAGATGAGGCAAAGAATAATGAGATAATCACATTAAATAGGAAGCAAAATTAATGGCAATAAATCCTAAGGGGGGTGGAAAAGACGGGTGATTATTAGATTAAAGATTAAGGAAAGATTGCAATTTTAATTATGGTAGCCAGGAAGGCTGAAGTTGGAAATTAAATGGCAGAAACCAGAAGAAGATAAAGGAGGAAGGCATATCTGAGTGAAAGCTTCCCAGGAAGAGGGTAGAGCAAATACACATGCCCTGAGGCCAAAGCATACGGGCCTGTTTGAGGAACAGCAAAGTGTCCAGTTCATAGTAGATGGCTGGGGTAAGATGAGCAAAGGGGAAAGTGGTTGGAGATGAAGATAGAGAGCTAAGGGAGCATGGGGTAGGTCATACATGAACTTTTAGGTCATGGTAAAGATCTTGACCTTACAGTGTGCTATGGAAAGGCCTAAAGGGGTTTGGAGTGGTGTTATTTATTTGACATTATCTTATTTGTATTTTATTTGCATTCATACTCACATTATATATATATTCATACACATTTATTCTCAATACCATCTGTGATGTTGATGGCTTTCACATCCGTATAACTGACCATGGCCTTTCACTAAAACCCCAGACTTATATACCCACGTACGTCCCTGAGATCTCCACAGATGTGATGAACAGGCATCACAAATTTAACATGACCCAAGAACTTTCTTGTTTTTCTTCATCTCAGTAGGTCATCCCCAGTTGCCCAAGCCAAAGATCTGTGAGTCCTCATTGAGTTTCTTCTTTTCCACACCATTCACATCCAGTTTATACTTCTGTTGATTTCACCTCCGAAATGTCCCAAATATGCACACTACATTTCCACAATGGTCACCCAAACAAGTATAAAAACATATTTAGGGTTTCTAATTTTTCAAAATTGTTTTAAAACGCACATAACATAAAAGTAACCATCTTAACTAGTTGTTTTTTTTTTTAAAGATCTTCATTTATTCATTTGACAGAGATCACAAGTAGGCATAGCGGCATAGAGGCAGGCAGAGAGAGAGAGGAGGAAGCAGGCTCCCCGCCAAGCAGAGAGCCCGTCGTGGGACTCGATCCCAGGACCCTGAGATCATGACCTGAGCCAAAGACAGTGGCTTAACCCACTGAGCCACCCAGGCGCCCCTTAACTAGTTTTAAGTATACAGTTCAGTGTCTTTAAGTACATCCACCCTGTTGTGTGATCATCATCAAAACCACTCTCTCCAACTTTTTTTTGTCTTGCAAAACTTAAACTCTGTTCCCATCAAACAATAACTCCCTACTCCACCTTCCTCTCAACCTCTAGCAACCACCATTCTACTTTCTGGTGCTATGAATTTGACTACTCTGGGTATCTCAAGTGGAATCACACAGTTTTAGTCCTTTTGTGTCCAGCTTATTTCACTTACCATAATGTCCTAAAGGCTCATGCATGTTATAGCATGTATCAGAATTTCCTTCTTTTAAAAGCTTAAATATATCCCATTGTATGTATATATCCCAATTTGTTTATCCATTCATCTGCTGATGGATACCTAAGTCTCACCTACTTTTTGGTTATTGTGAAAAACTGTGCTATGAATATAGGTGTACAGATATTTGTTTGAGTTCCTGCTTTCAATTCTTTGGGGAATATACCCAGAGTGGAATTCTTGGATCTTATGGTGATTCTTTTTTTTTTTTAAACTTTCATTCTGTTTTTCATAGCATTTGCGCCATTTTACATTCCCACTGGGTAACTTTCTTTATATCTTCTTCATTTTCCTTCTTAGTCCATGCACAATGACCTTCTTTGATTTCTCCAAATACCAAGGTCATTCTTGCTGTAGGTCCTTAGTAGTAGTTAATTCCCTCTTCTTGTAAAACTTTCTAGCCTGCTGTTTACTCGACTGGCTCTTTCTGATCATTCACCTTGGACTCTACTGGGAATACTTTCCTTGAGTCAGTTACTATTCCATCATTATAATATTTACAAGATCTCCCAATTTCTTTGTGTGTTTATTCTTATTTTGTTCATCTTACCTCCAAAAAAACCTATATACCCAGTACCTAGGACTATGACTGGCACATAGGAGATGTATAATAATTGTTGAAACATCATGGGGATTAATATGATAAATTCCTTATGTGCTATCTGTGAACACTACTCATTAGTGAAAATTACAATTGTCACTCAAAAATAATAACTATTCTGTAGGAACAAATTAAACCAAGATAGAATCCATAATTCTATAGTGTAGTCAAGAATGGCAATTGACCTAGTTACTGTAATAATTCAGATTTCAGTAGAAATTTGGGGCTCATTAATTTGGATATTTCAGGCAAAATGTGTTCTTTGGTTTCAAATTATTTCAATAATTACTTTAATACTTCTCTATGCTTTATATACTCAATTATTGTCCTAGAGGTACTGGTAAAATCTTTCATGTACTTCTGAGTATTGAATTTCAGTTTCAATCTTCAAACATGTCACATACTTTCATGGCAAATTTTCTAAATTGATGTTTTATAGTTCATTCCAGTATTAACCATTTGCCTAATCCATAAGGTCATCTGTGTTAGAGAAAACTGACTCAGGTCACATAAAAGGTAAATGTCATTTCTGTCTTTACATTAAGAAGTGAGTAGGTGGTTACAAACTGGCTATTCTAGATTATGAACTATCTCCTAACACAGTTATTTTTATGATGACACTATATATTATGAATGACTTAGGTGTACTACTACCTTGATAGACACACTCTCTTATGGCCCTATAATCCTAAAGGGTGGTAAAAGCCCATTAAATATTTAGATGGGAAGGCAGCATATATTCTTATGTATAGACACCCTTATTTTTATCATGTTAAAATTGTTTTGAGGTTTGGATTTATGATTGAAACTACATTTATGCAGGAAAAAAAAGATGATTATTGTGAGACCAAGAGACCCCCCTCTTCTTCAAGAGCATTTGTGCATTCATTACCCTGGTCCCTTTATAAAACTCCAGTGGATGTAATTCTGTGGTACTGACCTAACTAACTTGTAGGGGAGCTACTCTATGGCTTACAGAAACATGGAGAAGAGATTGTTTTGAAAACATTTTATATATTTTTCCTTTTATTTAAAAGATATTAAAAATTGTCATTAAAATCATAGGTTTTTATATTGTTTTTAAAAAGTCATAGCATTTAGTTCATTTTCTAAATACAAGATTAGGCAGATTTTCTTATTGTTTTCAGTAATTGCAAAAGCTTCAAAAGTGTTCAGCAGAATTCACTGTAGAGCCCATTACATTTCAAGGACACTGGAGAGCCTCTGTGGCAATTGAGTTGAAAATTATTAATCCATTCCTTTTATCTCTTTTATTACTTCTCCTTAGGATTTATAGTGGGTTTATATCCTTCACAAACATTGTTTTTTCTATTGTTAAGATTTATATCCCCATTTTGAGGTAATTTTTTAATGACACCTTTACAAATTATGTCACAGGCTTCTTTAGGGCAGAAAGAATCTTGTCCCTTTTCATTCACAAATGGGCATCTTCAGGGGAAAAAAAAAAAGAACTACTTTAGAAAATGCTGTTGGGGGGTGCCTGGGTGGCTCAGTGGCTTAAAGCCTCTGCCTTCAGCTCAGGTCATGATCCCAGAGTCCTAGGATTGAGCCCCACATCAGGCTCTCTGCTCAGCGGGGAGCCTGCTTCCTCCTCTCTCTGCCTGCTTCTCTGGCTACTTGTGATCTCTGTCAAATAAATAAATAAAATCTTAAAAAAAAAATGTTGTTGGTGTAGCATCTTTAGAAGGTAGCATCTTTTGAAAAGCTGCTAGTATGGGACCTACTTTAAAAACTCTGATAAAAAACAGGCTTCCATATATCACTTAAGCTAGAAACATGTGTGTTGAAGGTGGCTAAAGTTGGTAGTAGACATTATATCACCCTTTGCTATTATATCAAGGAAGAAATGTATTTTAATATTACCTTTAATCATCAAACTCTTTTGCTTCATCTGACATAGGTTACCTTTTGAGATTTTCAGTTAAGAAAGAAATAATGAACACAAGCAGTTCGAATAAAGTTCACATCACTGATATTTTTGAGTACCCATTAATTGCCAGGTAATGGGCTGAGCAACTCATGGATGACTGAAGTTTAGATGGGCACATTCTTGCTTAAATTTCTTCCTAAAATACTTCTATGATTTTCAAAGAATAGGGTATGTCTGCCTGTATTAATCCTATCAAAATGTGTATCATAGTATATTATAACTTCCTCTTTACTTGTCTTTCCCATTAAACTATAAACTCCAAAGGTGCATGTGTTCTGTCTGCCATATTGACTCTGTCCTATACCCTGATCATCATAGGTACTTTGCCCCAGTCTTCAACATAGTAGGTGCTCTATAAATATTTATTAAGTGAATGATGATAATTGTTCAGAAATTGCATCATTTCTTTTGGGATGGGATCAGAGAACAGAAGGATGATATAAAGGCCGGAATTCCAGTTTATTAATTTTCAACACACCATCTCCTTCAAAGAAAACTTAGCATGTACATTTACTTCCTAACAGCTAACATCAGCTGGTGCTACTCATAAGGAGAGCACTTTTACTCACTGTCTCATTAAATCTTCTCGGCTTCCTGTGAGACCACTGCTATCTTTAGCCTCATTCTACACAGGAGGAAATGGAGGTAGGACGAATAAGGTCTTAAGGTTTCTCTGAGATGATGAGTGTACTGTACAAATTGGAACTCTTACTTCCAGAGCCCAGGCTTTGAAGCAATCAATATTTGGAATGCCAATTTAATTAGAAGGTAATCTCGGAGATCACAAAGAACTTCATGAGGGTGCACAGCTAGTAAATGGCAGAGCCTGGTTTGAAACCAAATTTGCACACTCCAAAGTCTGTGTGGCTGCAATCCTAGACACTGTCTCCTTTTCTTGAACAATGAGTGTGCTTTTCAGAGATAAACTAAATTATGGGTCAAGTGCCATCCTAATTATGCTGAACAAATCATGGCCCTAAACTGTTTCTCCTGACAATTTCTTCAGAAAAGACTGCTCTATTTTTGTTTTTTAGTTAAATCAAAGTAAATGATCCTTGGGCAAGAAAATTTTGACATTTCATTTCCCTCTCTATTATTCTTACATTCTCTTTGATTTCATTCAGTATTGATGAAACCTAAGAAGAGTTATATGGGGGTAGGGGGAACAGCCCAAAAGAAAGGAAAAAAAAAAAACAACATTAGGATAAAGGTGCATGATGCTGCATGTCTACGGACAGCACTCAGGGCCTTCCGTGCTTAAGAAACTGTGAAAGTCGAGGGGCGCCTGGATGGCTCAGAGGATTAAGCCTCTGTCTTTGGCTCGGTTCATGATCTCAGGGTCCTGGGATCCAGCCCCGCGATAGGCTCTCTGCTCAGTAGGGAGCCTGCTTCCCCTTCTCTCTGCATACTTGTGATCTCTCTCTCTCTCTGTCAAATGAATGAATAAATCTTAAAAAAAAATAAAAACTGTGAAAGTCGAATGAAACATGGAAAATATATCACATGTCGACACAAAGAGGAACTTGGGCAGTAAGTGATGAACCATTTGAGGTCTGTGGAATACAATATTAAGTCTTGCTCAAATGGGAAGTCTTACCATGCTATACGTTCTAGGATGAGACAGACTAATGATGCTTCCTTTGAACTTTAGAGTCTCAAGTCCCTGACCAGCCAAGCTCTCTTCATGTGAGGCCCCAGACCAACTGCATCATCATGAGTTGGACTCCTCCCTTGAACCCAAACATCGTGGTGCGAGGTTACATCATTGGCTATGGTGTTGGGAGCCCTTATGCTGAGACAGTGCGTGTGGATAGTAAACAACGATACTATTCCATCGAGAGATTAGGTGAGTTGCTGTGGGTTTTATTCTATTAAGGGAAATAAATGATTTGTTTGAAATTATTTTCTTTCTTAGAATCTTGTTCTTTGGAATTTTAATTTGTGACACATAGTATTTCATAAGACAAGTCTCTCTCTTTTTTTGTCTTCTATCAATCTACACACACACACACACACACACACACACACATACACACGCACGTTTTTCCTCTCTGGATTTTGTATTGGGGAAACTTATCTAGAGACATTCACAATGACAGTGGGTACTCCACTGTGTACTTTTGCCTCTGAGCCATAGAATAAATAAAGGGTATTATATTATTTTGTTCCTCATTGGTCAATGGAATCATCTAATCTTAATAATTCTTATAAAAAGCAAGTCAACACATTTTTTTTTCATTTTTTCTCACTAGGAAGATACTCTGTCAATTTTTCTTTAACACTAAATTATCTAGTCACCTTGCCTTCTTTTCTCTTATATTTATAGGTTAAGTTTCTTGGCTATGCCATTATGATTATAAAACAAAAGGTGAAACCAGGAATTTTCAATCAAGCCTCTAAACTTAGTTTTCAGACTGCTCTCTGCACACATTCCAAGGCCTCTTATCATACTAAATGTCATTTTAATAAATACAATACTTGAATTATGACGTTTCTGAATTCATTGAAAACTTGTTTATTCAAAGAGGGCTAACGTGTAGTAAAAGGGTTCATATCCATTTTATATCTGATTTTCCATAATATCCTAAGAGATTATATCATTAAGAGAGAAATCAAAGAAACATATGTCATACATAGGGTGTCAAGAAGTTAAATTCTCATAAAGCACAAAGCAGGTTGATCCTCCCTGTTGATTTAACATGGTATTATTTGGAATGAAGTACGCTGACCTCGCTGGGAATACAACCTGATTGGGGGGAGGGGCGCTACTTATTTGTAATGTCTCTCAAAAACAGAACATTTTGATGAGAAACTTGATTTGAATTTGAATACCTTTTCGTGCAGTAGCAAGAAAAGATTTTTCCCAGTGCAGGACGAAAATTGCACTGACCCATTCTCTCTGTAATTGCCTCAAACTCTAATAAAAGAAGTGCCTACTGAAAATCTCCACAATTCTAGTTAGCTTGGCATTTAGAAATAATATTCTCTCAGTCAGTCCCTGAGTTTGAATGTTAAGGCAATCATATAACGTGTTTTATGGCCATCAAACCGATGTCAGGGGACTGTTATGTAGCCATTATTCAGTGGGCATCATCTCTGACAGTTGATCTCATCGTCACCCAGCAGAGGGAGGTCCGCGTGGCCAGGCTTCCCTGCAAGGAGAGTGTGATACAAATGCATAATGAAGTCATGAAAGAAAACTGCAATGCTTCACCAGGGCCTTTCAGTAAAGATGTTCTTTACTACAAGCGGTTCTTTCCAGAAATCTCCAACGCTTGTAAAGTTGAGGCTTTTGGAAGATTAACACTGGCAAATCTCTCCAAAATCTTAACAAGAAAACAAGAGATTTTCCTTTGTAAGATATATTTTAAAGAGCTAGGAAGACTGTTACAAGCAAAATGGATATGAACCTATCTCTGTGATAGATCATGTATGTATTACACTTTAAAACTTATCTGGAAAGAGAGTTACACACATACATTTGCATACACACACGCATACACCCATATGTATATATACACATGAATTTAAGTTCTACCAGCTCATACTCTTCTAAAATAGTCCCATGCCTTAACATAAAATATTGAAATATAATAGTGTTTTATTATTATTGTTCAAGTATCTGCAGAGTTACACAAAGAAACTGTTATTTTTTCAAAAGTGTTTTGCCATTTACCCAAGGTGTATCTTAAACATATCTTAATATATATTAAATAGGAACAGTTTTATATATGCATGTAGAAATATATAAAATGTCTAGACAATTTTGTATTTCTATAAGGCTTTAAAAATTATATTTTAAATAGCTTTCAAAAAGATACTGTGAAACTGGTATGCTTACTTTAATGTTTAATAGAATAAGTGAAACAATTGGTACTTTCTTTGCAAAGTTTGGATGTGGGCTTGAGTGAATCCTTTATCTTTTTAAAAGTTAGAACTTAAGATATGTCTAACAAACTTCAACTAAGTCAGGGAATATATATTTTCAGGACTCTATAACAGTTATACAATTAAAAATGAATTAAGGAAAGCTATAATCTGTTAAAGCGTAACATCAGCTATAACTTCAACTGTCATGGTTGTATTTTAGACTATAAAAAAGCTATCTGTTTTTTTTTTAAAGCTATCTGTTTTATAATTGACCAATAAACTTCCTGTTCTCTTTGATAACAGACCAGAACTTTCAAGTAGCACTTTGTTTATCACGCATAATAATTGAATATTTAGATACCAAGCACTGTGACCTTCTTCAGGACTACAAAACAAAGCTTACCAGACCTAGAGATTCATTAACCAATGAATTATACTATTTTTTGTACCATATAGTATTAATATAGCAATGTTTGCAATTAATTTTTTGACATCTTACGCCTCTTGGGTTAAAAGCCATAGGTGCCAGCTTTGATGTATACACATAGCATAGATCAACAAGATCTGAATTCTGAAGATGTTGGCAAAATTAATCTGAAACCAAGTTCTTCTTTTAAAAACTCACAATATATCTACCAATCTATTTATCTATTTATTTATTTACCTATTTCTACATCTTTATGGAGGTATTTGTATGTGTATAAACTGTACATTTTAAAGTGTACAATTTGTTGAGTTTTTAAGAACTTTATCATGGATAATTGACACATGATAAGCTCTGTTTTTCACATTTCTTCTTTAATATCTCTCTTTAATGTTTTATAATATTCAATATAGGAAGTCTTGAATGTTTTTGTTAGATTTAGTTAACAAGTACATATGTGTGTGTGTGTTTATTAAATTTAGTCCCTTTTTATAATGTGTGTGTGTGTATGAACTACTTTAAATGGGGTTATTTAAAGTGTATTCTACACTAGCAGTAGAATACAATTATTTTTAAACATTAATCTTGTATGCTAGACCTGTTAAATATACCTATTTGTGATACTAGTAGAATGCTCTAAGAATTTCCATGGAAACAAACAACCATATGTAAACAGGAACAGTTTTACAGTTAATTTCTGATCTCCTGCTTTTTATTTCTTTCTCTTGCCCTCTCTTGGTTAAGAACTCGAGTAAAATATTGAAAAGAAGTGGGAAGCAGGCATTTTTGCCTTGTTCCTGATCTTAGGAGAGGCATGAAATAGGATATTAGGTACAGGTTCTTCATGTGTCTCTTATCAGATTGAGGAAGTTTTCTACTTTTTCTAGATTTCCTGGGAATTTTTATCATGAGTATCTATTGAATTTTTGTGAAATAATTTTCTCCTTTCCTCCTTACTAGTATTTTTAATATAGTGAATCATATTGATTGATTTTTGAAGGGTAGCTAATTTTGAATTTCTCATATAGATCCTACATGGTCACAATGTACTACCTTTTTCTTGTATTGTTGGATTTGATTTGTTAATATTTATTAATGATTTTTTTTATATCTGTATTCATGAGGTGTATTTGTCTACAGCTTTCTTTCATGTTATGACTTTATCCAATTTTTTAATTAAATTAATTCTGGTCTCATAAAATCAGTTGGGCAGTTTGTTCTTCTGTCACTGAAAAAGTGTGTCCAAAATTTATATTATTTATTCCTAGAATAGTTGATGGAATTCATTAACAAAACCATCTGGATCTGCAATTTCCTTTTTAGGAAGGCTTTTGATAATAAATTTAACTTCTTTAACATATATAAATCTTTTTTATATTTTTTATTTTTTCTTATATTGATTTTAGTAAGTTACAATTTTCATGACATTTATATACTTCATTTTGTCGCATTTATTGCCATAGAATTGTTCATTCACAATGGTCTCTTTTTATCTGTGGTGATAACTGCTATTTCATTTCTGATATTGATCATCTACATCCTCTCTTTTTTGTGATCAGCCTGGGTAGGGGTTTACTAATTTTGTTGATCTTTGAAGTTTTAACAGTACTGATTATCTCTACTATCTGTCTCGATTTTATTTCTTTCAAATCTGCTTTTACCTTGACTCTTTTCTTTCTTATGCTTATGTTAGTCACACTTGCTCCCTGTTTTTAATTTCTTAAGGTAGAACTTCATGTTGTAGGTTTTTAAAGCTATTTGTGTTTTCTAAGCACCCCTTCCCTTGTCTCCCACAGATTTTGATATGTTGTCTATTTATTATCATTTAATTCACAATATTTTCTAATTTTCCTTAATGTCTTTTTTCCCCATGAGTTATTAGGTGTGTTGCTTACTTTTCACATTTTGTTTTTCATCTTGTTATTGTTGATTTTAAATTTTATTTTATCATAAATGGAAAATATTCTGACTTCAACATCTTTAAATTTATGGTGACCTATGCTCATTTTGTTGGATGACTACATGAACTTAAAAATCATGTGTAGTCTGCAGTTAGATACAGAATTCTGTAAATATCCATTAGACCAAGGTCTTTGATGTCTCCCTTTAATTCTGTCAGTTTGTTTGCTTCTATTTATTTTGGGAGTCTGTTATAAAGCTGACACACATTTATAATTGTTATGTATTCTTAATAAATCACCTCATGTAGCATTACAGAGGCCTCTCTCTATTTCTGGTAATACTAGTGGTCTTCAAGATGATTATATCTGTTATTAATATAGCTTAAAAATATATACTTCTAGCCTTCTTACACTTACTGTTTACATAATCTGCCTTTCTCCACCTGTTAGTTTCAGCCTATATCTTCATTTAAAAAGATTTATTTATTTATTTGAGAGAGAGAGGTTGAGGGGAGAGGGAGAGAGAGAATCTCAAGCAGACTCCCTGGTGAGTACAAAAACGAACTTGGGGCTCTACTAGGAGCTGGATCTCAGGACCCTAAGATCACAACCTGAGCCGAAACCAAGAGCTGAACACTTAACTGACAGTGCTACCCAGGTGCCCCAGCCTATGTCTTTATATTTAAAGTTTTTCTGTGTCCTGTAGGCAGTTTATAGTTGAGTCTTGTCATTTTATACCCCCTGAAAAATTCTCCCTTTTAGTTGAGGTTTTAGGCCCTTAGAATTTAATGTACAATGTAATGTTAATGTACATACATAAATGGTTGGAGTTAGGTCTATCATTTTACTTTTGTTTTCTGTTTCTCCAATCTCTTTTTCATTTACTCTTATGAACTCCTGAGCTCAGAGAACAAAAGGGATTATGTTTAAATGCCCAGACGCAGTCATTGTTTTTCCAACTGAGATATTCCCACAAGGATTTTTGTTCTTTTCATCTAATCAGCCCATCTGAAACTATCTCATATCTTAAGGAGAACTGGTTAAAATCTTCCACCACCACCCATGTGGAAAGAAGGAAAGAAACAAAGAAAGAAAAGTGGGGGGGGGGGAATGTGAGCAAGGGAAGGAGGAAGGAGGGAAGAAAATGGGTGTTTCATTTGTGACTAAACTTGTTCAGCATCCGGTGGTATCAAATGTAGGTTTAAGTTCCGTCTTTAACAAGGAATTATGTCATCTCACGGTAGGCTTTACATCCCACACTGTTTGACTCTCAAAGTCTCACTTTTCTCATTTGTGAAGCAGGATAGTACGCAACCTTACAAACTTTCTATGATATTCCACTTAGATAATAAAAGTAATGCCATTTACAGTTCTTCAGAAAGAAACATTATAGAAATGTGAATAGGGCATTGTTCTATAACTATTTGGTATTTCAGTGGTTTAGCAAATATAAAAAAGTCCAGTTCCATAAAGCTTTCAGTTATGTATTTTTATAAACTTTGAAGTTTATGTTGTTCTGATTTATCCCCTATACCTAAAAGTAGACTATATAAAATAAAACTTAGAAAATAGGGATTCCAGGGTTTTCAATTTCAATAATTCACCAACTGCATAACATTATATAAAACATTTGTTTAATGAAATTAATATGAATCACAAATCTAAAAAACACAGTGACATTCAATTCAGTGTGAAAGACAAAAATGTAAACTCCTGTTTTCAGCTGTAATAGAATGCTGATTTAAAAATCTTGAGTGGGAGAGTTAGATTCATTCAACATGAGCACTAGTTGCTCAGAGAGGAGTGAGAAGGGAAGAGAAAAGTTCATTCCATGAAATCATTACTTCGAATATATCAGGAAGAATAGATTTTATCTTTTATGATTTTTTTCCCTGAGGTTAGTGTCGTCTAAACCTATAGGCATTTTCTAGTAATCTTTAAGGGCAGACTTAGGGTGATTCATTAATAATACATATCATTCTATTTGTAACTCTTTTCTCACTTCTACTCCCTGAGGTCCAAAGCAGATGTGCTGCTGAAGCGAGCACCCCTGAGGTCCAAAGCAGATGCATTGTCTTATACCTGGTAAATTTTCTAAGGCTATTTAGAAGAATCTATCATGAAAGATGAATACTATTATTGAAATAGAGCAGAAAGGATCTCATTGGAATAAATATATGTATTCTTGTGGAATTAATCTATATATATGGATATATATTTACATGGATATAATTATATGGATATGTATTTTCCTTTTTATATAACTCTTCCACATTTTACCTTGTGTTTTACAACCTGAGTTATTATTTGTAAAATCAAATTGGTAATATAAAGGACATGTAGGTCATTTATTCTACCAACATTAAATTCAACATTTGATTAAAATTTTTTCTCCCATCAGTGGCACCTGGGTGGTGCAGATGGTTGGGCATCTGACTATTGGTTTGGGCTCAGGTGGTGATCTCAGGGTCTTGAGATTAAGCCCGGCGTTGGGGCTCTGCAGTCAGTGTGGAGTCTGTCTGGAACTCTGTCCGCCTTTCCCTCTACCTCTCTTCTCCCTGTTTTCTCTCTCTCTCCCAAGTAAATAAATAAATCTTTTTAAAAATTTTTACCCCAGGGGCACCTGGGTGGCTCAGTGGGTTAAGCCTCTGCCTTCAGCTAAGGTCACGATCTCAGAGTCCTGGGGTTGAGCCCCATATCAGGCTCTCTGCTCAGCAGGGAGCCTGCTTCCTCCTCTCTCTCTCTGCCTGCCTCTCCGCCTACCTGTGATCTCTCTCTGTCAAATAAACAAATAAAATTAAAAAAAAATTTTCCCCAATTTCTATATCTTTCTAGAAAATACTTTACTTATATCAGAACAATCTAGATTTCTTCTTAATTTTCCATGTCATTTAGTCATAACGAATGTCTGCTTAATCCATTTCTTCCAAGTCCTTTACAAATACAAATTTATTTCTTCACCCCTCCATGATCTTAGTGTCAGATATCATCCCAATTTTAAAATGAGGGAAGATAGCAAGAAAACTGAAGAAAAGTCAAAGTTAATTTTTAAAGATTTTTTAAAATTTATTTATTTGAGAGGCAGAGATCACAAATAGGCAGAGAGGTCGTGAGAGAGAGGAGGTGGAAGCAGGCTCCCTGCTAGCAGAGAGCCCAATGCAGGGCTCAATCCTAGGACCCTGGAATCACGACCTGAGCTGAAAACAGAGGCTTTAACCCACTGAGCCACCCAGGTGCCCCCAAAGTTAACTTTTAAATGAAAAAAGTTAAATGTTATATTAATAGACTCAGATACATATTGTCATAAAGCAAAGACCTGGCTCTTTCGTATGGAGAGAGGCAGGTAGGACCCAATCCCCAGCCTGATTAGGGCTTGCACTAGAACACATGACTACAGGGAAGTTTTATTTCCTATAGGGAAAAACAAGGTGTCTGATAAAATTAAATCCCTTTAATTCAACAGCAGAATAATACAATCTAGGGAGACAGTCCTAAAACTTCTGATCAAAAAGCAAGTCATACTCCAGGTATGAATCTGAGAACTTACCCATAGATGTCTGTGAATTGTTATTCTGTGAGTTAGGGTCAGAGCTGATATAAAGAGAAAAGAGAGAAACCCAGATGTCTGGACATTTTGCTTTATTAAGCAGTTATACTTGTAGATTAATATTTATCCTCTTCTATCAGTTTATGTCCTCATGTGATTTGAAGCTCTGTTACTAGTTGCAAAATTTTTGATGATTATTTTGTTCTCTTGATGAATTAATAAATTCATCATTTATGAACTATTTTCTTTATCAGCAGTAATATTCTTTGGTCTGAAAACTATTTTGTGTCTGATATTCATATAACTCTTCCAGCCTAATATTTTTTTGTGTGTTAGCATGATATATATTTTTCCATTATTTTTCTCTCAAACTTTTTGTGCCTATATATTTAAAATTTTTTATTGTAGGCTGCATATAGTTGGATCTTACGTTTTTATCTAATATGACAATCTCTGACTTTTAATTGAGGTATTTAGGTCATTTATATTTAATGAGAGTATTGATATGTTTGTATTTATACCATTATCCTGCTGCTTGTATTTCATTTGTTGCTTGATTGACCCATCTGATCTTTGCATTTTTCTTTCTCCCTTTTTTTGAGATTGAGTATTTTTAATAATTTATCTTACATCCTTTGTGGTTCATTAGCTATAACTCTTTTGTCTCCTTAATGGTTGCTTTAGAATTTAAGGTGTGTATCTTTAATTTATTGCTATTGACCTTACAAAAATATTATATTATTTCACAAAACATTTTTTCTTTATACAATAAAATATACTTTAAAGCTTAAAAATAAGAACAAAATGATGTATTTTATATCATAACTACTCAGTTACTGTTTTAGTGTTATTTATTACTTTGTGTTAACCCATATGTTCAACTGATATTATTTTTCCTTGTTCCTGAATGACTTCTTTAATATTTCTTATAATGGAATTATGCTGGTGCTATTTTTTTTTAAATCTTTGTGCATCTGGAAAGATTTCATTTTCTCTTTGTTTTTTAAATATGTTTGCACTGGAGAAGGGATTCTAAGTAAATAATTTTTTTCCCTATGTTTAATGATATTCATTCACCATCTCCTATACTGCCTCATTTTTAACAAGACTACTGCAATCATTCTTATCTTTATACCTCTGTACACAATGTGACTTTTTTCTCTGAAAGTTTTTTTTTCTTTGTCACAATTTTACACAATTTTATTATTATGTCTTTACATAGTTTTCTTTGTTTTTTTTCTTAGGGCTTACTGAGATTCTGGGATCTGTGGGATGATTGGTTTCATTAAATTTGGAAAAATTTTGGCTATTATTTTTTCAATAATTTTTCTTTTGCCTACCTTCATGCGTCTCAGTCAGAGACTCTAGTTACACATATGTAATGGTGCTTTAGGTTGTACCACAACTCACTGATTTTTTGTTTATTTTTTTCTAGTCTTTCTTTGTCTGTTTCATCTTGGATAGTTCCTATCCTTAAAGCCACTAATTTGTTTTCCCCTGATATAGCCTGATCTGATCCTAATCTTATGCAGTGTATTTTTTCATGTTACCCATGGTAGTGTTCATCTCTAGATGTTGGATGGGGTCTTTTCTGTATATTCAACATTAACCTTCTCAGTCTTTCCTTTTTGTTCTTGAACATATGGAATATAGTTTGAATAACTCTTTTAATATCCTCATCTAAAGCCATTTCTGGGTCTACTTCTATTGACTATTTTCTTTCCTCATTACAGATTTTATTTACCTGCTTTTTGCATGTTTGGTTATTTTTATGTGTTTCTTACAAATTGTATTTTTCTTGTGGGATACTGGAGATTTTTGTGTTTTAAAAAATATTCTTGAATTTTGTTCTAGGATGCAGTTACTTGGAAAAACTTAAACCCTTTTGAAGCTGGCTTTTAACTTATTACATGATACCAAAGACCTTATACCATCTAACAGCATCAGTCAATTTGCTTTGATTCTGAGATAATACTTCTGAATACTGTGTGTTTGTCCATCTGACTTGTGGAGCCCCACTGTTTCCTGGCTTTGAGTGAACACCAGAGATTTTTTCTTTGCTTCTGTTGGGTAGTTTTTACTCTACCACTGGGAAATTTTCTCATAAGCATGCACTGATAAGTACTGCAATGAAGACTCAAGAGAGACACTCACTAGACCTCCAAAATGCCTCTTCCATGTATTTCTCTTTTCTCTTCCTTACAAATTCCAATTGCTTAGGTTATCTTGGGCTTCTAATTCCATATCCTTAATTCAAGGAGACAACTGGCCTCCTTCTAGCTTTCCCCTTTCTCTTTCTCACCTTAGAAACTTTCTTAAGGCAATAAGCTGGGGAAATCAATGGACTCATTTTGTCTTTCTTTTCTCAGAGATCGCTGACCTGATCTGCTTGATGTCAAATATCTGAAAATTGTTATTTTTTATATACTTTGTTTCATTGTTTCTTTTGTTTTTGTGTTGTTTTGTGTTGATCTAAGTGGGAAGGTAAATTTAGTTTATATTAACTTCTTTTGATCAGAAGTGAAAGTCCTCTAATAAATAATTAAACAGTCATTTTATAATTTCAGTATGCAAAATTTTTGGTTTTTCAAAAATGCCAAATTGCATCATATCTGTTTCCTGATTTCTGTCACAAATCTAATCAAGAATGAATCCTAACTGTCATACTGTATTTTTAGAGAATAAATTTAACTTGAGTGCTCTTAGAAATGGGACTCCAGGCCTGTGGAGAAATGAACCTTTATAACTCCCAGAGTGCATTCTGAGTTCAGCAAATACAATGTAAATTATAATGTTAACCTCAGCATCATTCCCCCCATCAAAAAAAAAATTCTTTCATGCATGGAATATAGAAGTTTTGAGTTTATGACATGCAAACATTTTAAATCAGAAAAATCAATGCACTATAGCAGCTTCAAGAATAGTTGACATACATGAATAAAAAATGAGTAAGCACCCTGTAGAGAACATTTTATTATTTTGAAATGAAGTACATTATAGGTGTTAGTTAACAAAATTCAGTTTTTTATTTTTTGAAGCAAAGTGTGAGAATTGTGGAAAATGATTTTTGACCCAAAGCCCAAAAAGCCTTTAAAGCCTTTGAAATAAGTCATTTAATGATAAAGAAAATAAAAAGGGAAATAGATTTACCCCCTTTTTTATTTCCAATTAGTTTATTTAGAGCATTTATGTACAGTGAAGCAATAGTGAACATAACTCCAGCTGTATTTCAGACGGGAAGATCAGAATAGATCATTGAAATTCATACATCGTATGCCATATAAACTACTTCCGAAGGACGTTAATTTAGCTGGTAGTTATTCTTATTATGTGCTTTTGTTATTTACACAGAAAATGTCTCCTTATTTTCAAATTAATATTAGTAATTCTATAATACAATGTTATTCTGACAGTTTTAATGAATGAGATCTAAGATGAAATTTCTATAGAAACATGTGAATGCCTATTGTTTATCTCAGGTTTAGTTGTATATGCCTCTTATTTTGCTGTGTATTACTTCTCCCTGTCCATACTATTCACCTGATACCTATATTTTAAATTTGTGAATGGAACATGACTCTAATGAATCTAAAGGACAATATATCTTCCTATTTTCTTGGCACTTCATAATCTCTCTGAAATTCATCGTGGTAGGTTTCAGTGCTTTTATTTTATGTAGATGAATTCAGTATAACAATGCATATTATATAAAATATAATTTCATTTTCTTTTTTCATTTTAAATGTTGATCATTTAGTTCACATTAATCAAAACACTAAATGGATGAATTTTCCATAGTGCAGGCAGTTATTTAAATAGAAAAAAAAATCTCTCTTGTGGTAGATAGTATGTTAAAAGACCAAATAATTTATCATTTGTTACCAAAGTTATTGCATATGATTATTAATTGAGTGACTGTTAAGCATTAAGACACCATGTTGAGGATAGTGAAGATTACTAAGAAGTATAAGGCATATTCTCTGAAATATTCTAGGTTTCCGAAGTCTTGTATGATAAGCAGAACAGAATTTCTTAAAAAGAATTAGTGAGGTCAAAGGTTTCTATGATAGCCATAATTTTATTGGTAGGTTGGAAGCTTACTGAGATAAGGTGATGTTAGAAGAGTTCTGGTAGAAATACTGGCTTGAGAATTTTTTTTTTTTTTTACAAAAAAAATTGAAAAGTTTTAATAATAATTTAAAGATTAAAAAACTTTAAGTATTGCTTAAAAGATCCATTGATTTAAAGGATGGATAGGATTCATTCTCATGGGGGAAGATACAATGCAGTATGTACAAGGCTACAAAGCCAAAAGAAAAACAAAAAACAAAAAAATGAGGTATAGATCTAGTGAATTAATTTTAGCTAGCTGGGTAGGTGTCCCCTACACATTGGTCATTCTCTTTAAAATTCTCTGTTCAGTGTCTAGAGTTCTCAAGGTGGAACACTTGACATGCTTACGAAGACATTTGGAGTGTAATTTCTGCCACCCTTACTTTGGAGAGTTCTGACTCAATATTACAGTGGAGTGGCACCTGACTTCCTGCCATCCTCACATTATATTCTGGCCTCCTCCCTGTATCCTAGTGTCTAGTGATGATATAAGTCTTGTTACCTTTCTCAGGACTGTGTCTGGATACTTAATTGTTTTGAGGGTGATAGCAGGGGGGAGAGCAGGATATGGGGCAGATAGTTAGGGTTTAGATAATTAAGATTTATATAGTTAAAGAGTTTAAAGAAATCCATATTTTTAAAGTGGCAAATCCTTTCATTAGATAATGCATCTAAAGATGCTTATGTTTTTCAGGTATTCTATATGTGTGGGTGTGGGTGCATGTGTTTTATTGATCAGTATTCCATTGGACAAACATGGAGGATAAGACATATAGTCATAGTCATGTGACTGGTACCAATAAATTAACAAATTAAGGATAGTAATAGAAAAAATATATATTATTTCTAGCAATATCTATCCTGAAACATATTAATCAGTTAATCAAGTAATCAGATAAATATCCAATATATAAATTACTTTCATATTTTATTTAATTAACACTGTTTTTTGGAGGCACGGTTATACACAGCCCAAATTTTAGAAAAACATTTTAATCATTCTTGGAAATATATGTTTTTTTAAATTCTACTCATTTAGTAAGAATGGCTTATTCCCAGAGCTAAGCATTTTACTATTTCCTTAGAGTAAGAAGAAAAAATGGCTATACAGTTCAGAAATAACAAATCGTTAAAAGAAAACATAGCAAGTTGCATTGTATTTCCACAGTGCTATTGTATGTTCGTTTTTGTAAATAATATGTAAAGCAGAACTACAAGGCTTTCACCCCCATAAACATCTCGTGTAAACCACTTCTTTCACTAGGAGGGATTAAATATGTGTGCTGGTGGCCTAGAGTATTCCTGAGAAATCATGATGTTATGAGCCAAGGGATCATTTTTTTCTAGAACCATTTAAGTGAATGTCAACATAGCTTTCTTAAAAATTAGCAGAAGTTATTTTAGAATTTTAGAAGTTATTGCTTTCTTACCTGTACTTCTATATAAGGTATAATGGTTTGAATAGGAGCCCCACCAAAAATATGTCCACCTGCTAACCCCTAGAACCTGTAAAAAATAAAAAAAGGGCATTTTCAACCTTCTTTGGAAAAGGAGTTTTTGCAGATGTAATTAAGTTAAGGAGTTCTGGATAAGATTCTCCTGGATTATTAGGAGGGCCCTAAGTTCAAGGACATGTCCTTATAAGAGACACAGAGAGGAGAGGCTCTAAGAGAAGAGAAGGTTATGTAAAGGCAGAAGCAGAGACCAGGACAGCGGGGCCAGGAAGAATGTTGGAAGCCATGAGAAACTGGAAAAGGCAAGGAAGGATTTTCCTTTGTGCCGCCAGTGTACGTGGCCCTACATGCAGGCTCCTTCTCCAGTCGTGTTCTGGACATCTAGCCCTCAGAATTGTGAGAGAATAGATTTCTAAACTTAAGTCACCAAGTTTGTATAAATTGTTACAGCGGCCCTAAGAGAACAATAAAAAAAGGTTATTCTCTATTTTCATTGTTTTTTCTTAACCTCCTCCTTTTTTTAAAAAAAAATTTCTGAATCATGCCCTATATATTTCCTAAAGCAGCATAGTCAGTATTAAAACAAATAGTAATAATAATGAAAAGTTAAGAAAGAACTCAACACACAAGGCAATGTTACTGAGTGGCAGGAAATGATGTGTGAAGATTCTCCGTGGGGGCATGAGATGCATCAAATGGATGTTTCTCTCTTTGTAGTCAAGGGAATATTACCTCAGTTATCCAAAGGAATTGTGTTCTTCTGGCTGGTCAGCCACACCTCTTATGCTAGTGTCTGGAAGCACACTGGCAACTGAATACAGACCTTGCATTTGTTCCTGTCTACCTTCTCTGTGATATGGCAAGGCCTTTGTTTCTTGGGAGGAGACAAAGGAGACCCTTGGGAGGAATGCAGTGCCTACTGTACAGAGGGCTTTGTTTGGGTTTTGGTTTTCTTTGTTTTATTTTTTTCCTAGCTAAGAGCAGAGCATATTCACAGAAAAGAAATCAAATTATCCTAAATAACTAAAGTCAGAGCCAGGAATTATATCCACCAGATTAAAAGTAAATGATCTATCTTTGTGGTAATCTAATTCACCATTTTTACACGTCAGTCCATCATTTCTGAACAGAAATTGGAGAACACTATAAAATTACTGGACAAACCACATTTATTTATGGAGAGGTTGTAGGAATGACGCAGAAAGGTGATAATTTTCTTCTTATGCTTGACCTCAATTCTATCGATGGCCTTTACTATGATGTTATCTCACAGTTTGAGTAATAATTCCATTCTTAGTTGTTACTTTCTGTTTTTCTCACATCTCTTATATTAGTGCCACGCCATCTTTTATTCTTTGAACTTGCTATGAAATTTTAGAGACTATTATTGGGACCACAACTGTGGGATATGTGTTTGATGACACTCAAAAACCAAAAGCATGGACGCATGTATTGCCAACTGGAATATATTTTAAAAAATTTTTAATAACAAGTAATATGAAATTCCTTCCCTTGACAATGCTGGGGTGAAAAAAGTCAATTTTCCTTCTTGGTGCTTTCCTTGTCTGAATGGCTGTGGGAGGTGTTTTTAGGTTCCAAAATATGGATGCATACAACACAGTGATTTGTCTGTTCTTGGTCAGATTACTTAGACTTTGTGTCCTGGTTTCCCCAATCTGTCAAATTAGACTTAGACTTTGTGTCCTGGTTTCCCCAATCTCCAGGCCTTTACAAGAACAAGTGTGGGAGGAGAAAACTGGTCCGCGTGTGTGGTAGAGGACCAGGTTATTTTTGAAACAAGTCTCATGTGCCTTCAGGAACCTAATTTGGTTTAAGATTTTCTTCTTCTCTCTTCTGAATAGCTTATGCCTGTAAACATTTGAAAATGGTTTTTATGCGAAGATGATACTCTTATTTTCTATAAACTCTCTATATTAATAGACCTTGAGGAGAAAACAAAGGGGGTAACTGATGCTAATAATATTCAATAAAACAAACATATTGTTTATGCTGCTATATATTAAACCCTTAGGAAACTCCTTTAATATGTGCCTTAGAAATAATAGAAGGCTTGTACAGCCCATAATAATGAAAAAAGAAAGGCATTTATTGAACACTTACTATTATATTTTATTGCCCCGGAGAAGGGTGCTCTGACTGATGCCACCTTACAGATGGGTTAACTCCAATTAGATAAAGTTAAACTGAGTCAAAGAAGGCTTAAATGACTTGCACCACATCTCTTAGTACATAAGTGCCAGAACTAGGACTCAAACTGCTTGACTCAAAGCATTTCTTAACCACTCAACCATATTACATCAGGTGAAGTATCTTCCACAAGCTATCTTGTGAAAGTCAAGTACAGCTTTGAAAAATACTTAGCAAATGGAGCCGATCCAACTGAAGTTCTAGGGTAATATGGAGAGAATATATATAATTTGTATTCTATTTAAAATATGTATTGAATTGAATAATAATGGCATGTACAGTAAGCTGTAAGTAAAACAATTTGTTTTCTCTAAAAATAAGTTGCCTCATATGGAAGTATGGGCCTCCAGTGCCTTGCTTGGTTCCCAAAGAGTCAATGAACAGACAAGAATTGGTTATTATCAGCAAGATACATTTAGAGGTACAAAAATCATAATAAATAAATTGTTCAAGATCATTAACATTATAATAACAGCAAAATAAAATTACTTGGATAGGTCTATTCAGCTAATTAGATGGAGTTATTGGAGCATTAGTGTGTTTAGAGTTTAATGCTGCAAATCAGCAATTCTAGCAACATATATCAAGTGCCAAAGAGAGAAGCAATATTGCCTAATATGACTGAATAGGAGGAACAGTAAGCTTAGAATCAAAGACTTAATTTAGAATCTGGCCTTTTTTTTATAATCTGGAGGAACATTGACAAATTATATTATAATAGAGTTTTTCTAAGCCTCAATTTCCACATGCCAAATAAAAACAAATGCAGGTTTCTTGAGCTTATTTGAAGATTAAAGAAGAAAAGTATATAAAACCACTTTACATATATCTTTATATAAAGTCCCTCTTTTTTCTTTTTCTTGCTTCATATTTAAAGAAAAATCAGCCCCATTTTCCATGAGAACGTGGATTCATGTTTGACTGGGAAGTGTAATCTTTATTTTGCCAAAACTTGGACACAGCACATGTTCATGGATTTTCTGACTGAGGAAAAAGTGGAGAATGGTCAGAAGGAGAACTCTGTATTAGTCAGGGTTTTCTAGAGAAATGGAATCAATAGGAGACTTATGTTATATATAAGGCATGCACATACACATATCTAAATGCATTCATGCATGCACACAAGCTAGAGACCCAGGAAGGTTGGCAGGCTAGTGATAGAATTCAGCCCAAGTTCAAAGGCCTGAGAGTTAGGGCAGCCAGTGCTGTAAATCCTAGTCTGATGGTAGGAAAAGAGGAGCTAAAATGTCAAATCTCAATTAGCGAAGCAGGAACAAGAAGGAGGATGAATTCCTCTTTCCTCTACATTTGTTCTGTCCAGGCGTGCAATGGATTGGATGATGCCCACGGACATTGCAGAGAATAATATGTTCTGCTCAGTCCACCATTTCAAGTGAAAACACACACACTCACACACAGACACATCCGGAAATGATGTTTAATCTGAGCACCTTGTGGCCAGTCGACTTGACACAGCATATTCACCATCGCAAACACTGACTATATCTGCCATATTACAAAATGCAAAGTAACTTGGAGAATTAAAAAATCCCAACTTTAATGAAATATTTCCACATAAGTAAAAATAATTTGGGGGGGGGAATATTTTTATATTTGTTCAAGTTGTCTTTTACTCTCTCTTTGTCATATACATGCAAATAAGGTCATGACATCTCTATTTTTCTTGGTTTTGCAATTACCAACCTCTTTTCCCACATATACTGTATCATAACTTTCCAATTTGTAAATGTTAAACATAGTCTTCGAACACTTATGCAGCTCTCCTCATATGAGTACACACATGAGTACACACACACAAACACACACACATACATCCTCACCATGGTGTTTCATAAACTGTTGGAAATTTTGTCCTATGTTAAATATTCAGCACACTCCCTCTGAATTCTACTTTCAAGGATAAAGAAAAAGCAGCAAACTTTTCATTTCCTGAGTGAGCATTAATACTTAAAACCATGGATGGGAGCCCAGTTAGTCCATTACCAGATTTAATGGTTTTTGAAGGGATCAGTTCAGAAATCATTATAGTTGATGGGTAAAGGATGAGACCAGGAATACGTGAGTGTTCTACTATTGAGCATTTGTTAAAACAGCCATTAATCAGGTGTTAACCTTACTATTTATAATCATAAGCAAAAATGCAGCACATTAGAAATGAGCCTACTTGTTAGAATTATTCATTTGAAAATCAGTCAACCACAGACCTTCCTGACATCCAAAAGGCTGAGAGAACACTGGGTGATTGCTTAGGAAATTTATGAGACCAACATGAGTATCTTTCACATTCCACAAAAGAAATACAACAAATCCTTTGCTGACAAAGCTGTAGTCATTACAGATTTTATATTTCAGTTTACGGAGGAAGAGCTTCCCTCAAGCAGATGGCTTGTTTTATCACGGAACTTTTTTACAGGAGAATTGCTTAGGAGAGAAACTTCAAATAGATTTGGGTGGAATCCTGACTCTACTGGATATAAGCTGTTTGACCTTGGCAAAGGTATTTAATCTTTTTGAGGATCAATTTTTACCTTTAAATTTCTTCATTTAGCCATTAAATTTCATGCAACAAGTAGTTTATAAGTGCTTACTACATGCCAGAAACTTTGGTAGGTACCAAGTATATGTATAAAACCAGAGAAAAGTGGCTCCTGCCTTCAAGGTGAATAAGGATATTCTTCTCTTATGGGTGATGTGTATATTAAAGGAGAGAGAACTAATAAATAATTACTGCCATTCTGAATCATCCTGGTGATTTTCTCATTCTCTTTTGGAAAAAACTCTCCATGGATTGTCTCTTCTAATTTCATCCAAAGGCAGTAACATTAGTAGTAGTAGCCCCATCTACCTGATTTTAGAAAGATACTTAGTCACCTAGACAAAGGTGAGTTTCACGTGTGACCTTCTCTACAGGTGTGGATGTGGCTGCATGACTAAGTACTGGCCAGTGTAGAAAAGTAGACATGACAGTGCCATGCTCAGGCTTTGTCCCCTCACAGAATGCATGCACACATGTGAGCATTCAGACCCCTTTCTTTTTTTTGCTAGCTGGGTGATGACCTGTAAATAGAGATGGAAGTCACAGAGAGTGGCCAACTCACAGGACCAGCCCTGCTCTGCTCACTTCTAGACTGCTATTTCTGCTTTCCTTAAGATGCTGTATTTTGGTCTTTCTTAATGATAACAGCTTTATCTGTACCCTAACACAATGTATTTGTATATATACAAATGCAACTTACACTGTATTCATCATCTTGAATCCTAGAAAGGACATGAATGATTAATGTTAACATTCATCACTGAAAATTTTAAAAAAATATTTCTTGATTCATCTTTGAAACTACTACTGCACTACTGAATATCTCTCTCTAATTATACTTCCCTACTTTATTATTTTATCTTTGAGCCAAATTATCTTATAATAATTACAGTGCAGGGAAAACTGCTTATACTTACAAAGGAAAAAATCTTAGTCTTTGTTGATAGCCATCCTATTTCAAGTAATACTCAATAAAGTAAAATTCATGAACAACAAAATAATTAGGGAATTCTCTTGAAATCTGAACCGTTTATTACATTTTTATAATATTTTAAAATTTGATCTTTGCCTTTTCCTCAATGCATTAAAACTCGTGAATGTAATGTGTTGAAATAAATATAACATAAAAATGAGAATATTCCTTTCAGCAGTGTACCATGGATAGAAGCACACAGTGAGCACATTATGATGTTTAGCCAACAGAACAAAATTTATAGAAACAAATGAGTGATTCTCTATCTGAACTGATTCCTTAAGATTTTAAACACTTTCTCATTGATGTTGTTGTTGACAGTGTCTTTTAGAAATCTCTGTTGGAAAAGGCTTTCAGAAAGTACAGCCCATCTTTTGAGTTTCCTCATTGACAGAAATTTGTTATTAGTTGATTTGATTTAACATACCAAAGAACAATGATTCAAGGAGAAATCTTATAAAGAAGATGAACAACAAATTATAAACCAATATTTCAGATGAATAAAAAAAATGTCTAAAGGTAGTGAGATTATCCTTGGATTTGCAGCTTTTTAAAAGTTTGTTTCACCTGTAAATGATATATTCAGATGGCTAGTAGCAAACACCAGAGACATCTCTTGCCTTATAAATCGCCCCAGGGTTAGGTCTTCTGGTCTAAAATATAATCCCAGTTCATGCTCTTCAAAGGAAATGGGGCTGGTGAGTGTTAGAAGTAAAAAAAGTGGTCAGTCCTGGGAGCACGATTGTGTTTCTTTTTGTCATCTATGGAGTCCGATGAGTGTCCACCCTCATTGTTTTTGCATAGGCATAGAAGTGGTGAAACAGTGTTTTTGCCCCATTACACCAAATGATGGTTCTTGCAGGTCTTCAGGAAAGAGAATAGGTATCAAAGAAAGTTAGGGTTCCCCCCCAAAAAAGTGAACAAGTTTTAATCAAATATATAATGAGCAATTATAAGAGGTGGCATTTGATATAAGTCATAATAATAAGACAAATACCATTGATTGAATGTTGACTAGTGACTACTAATTTTAAAATACAGTATCAGGGGCGCCTGGGTGGCTCAGTGGGTTAAGCCGCTGCCTTTGGCTCAGGTCATGATCTCAGGGTATTGGGATCAAGCCCCGCATTGGGCTCTCTGCTCAGCAGGAAGCCTGCTTCCTCCTCTTTCTCTGCCTGCCTCTCTGCCTACTTGTGATCTCTGTCTGTCAAATAAATAAATAAAATCTTTAAAAAAAATACAGTATCAATAATATATATCTTAAATAAAGAGAATACAGTTCACACAAACAGTTTAAAATACAACAATAGCAACAAAGACGGAGCTTAGAAAAACAGTCAAGAATATGTGTGCGTCTTCTAACTAGTCAAACCCACATGAAACTCAGGTATGTTTGCTCCCAGGGCCATAGCCTTACCACTCTGAATTCTCACTGAGTTTTCACCCTTAGAGGGTAAAACCTGGCCTGGAAGGAAGAACTCTGTCCTTTTGACCCTTGACTCTAAGAGCTCAGTGGTTCTCCATGACAGTCAGGGGCCCTGTGAATTCAGTAAGGTCATAACCAGCAGGGTTCTAGGTTGGTAGCCCCTTTGGAGTTTATGTGTCTAAATGTTCTCCTGTACCTAGTTACCCTTTTTGTGGGTCTCTCTCTTTAAGCACGATGCCAAAGACAGGCCAAGCTTACCCACATGCTTATCTCCCTGTAACTGGATAGGTTGCTCTTCACTGTCTCCCTTTGCCTATAGTCTTTCGGCAGAATTTTCCTTTCATTCAGCTATATTACAAGTGAGGTCCATTTAAAACAATCATATACAAACCTGTCAATTATAATCCAAATATATATCAGTAATATTATAACTCAATATCATTTGCTGGGACCAAAGAGTCTATTTTGTTTGTATTTCAGTGGCTTCCTTACACTGACAGTGTTTTTCACTTTTACCATACGTGTACTGAATATTATCACTAATGCTGACATTTAGTTGACTCATGGATCAGCTCATTTTTAGTTCATTTGATTTTGTCTAATTTTTTTTCTCTTCCTCTCCTACCCACTAATCCCGAGACAATCCAACTGGGTAATTACAATGCTAGTTGATTTTCTTGGGAACTTAGGTCAGAAGCTATATTTGTTTTTGATCAAACGGTCTAAATCTTGTTCTTGTGCCATTTATCATTGGTAGCTATTATTTTTACCAGGTCTTTATTCTTACCTAATTATTCTGACTTTATTCCTTCATGTTTTATTAAAGCAGGTTAAAAATGAGTTCAATTTTACAGTTACCTTAGAATTATCATTAATGTAATGTTCCTTTCTATTATTAACAAAGTTATTTTCCATCTGGTCGTATTTTCTTGAGTTGAGTATATAATTAAATGAGCAACAACTCCTGGTTTTAGAGCACAGAACCGACAAATATGAGTATTTGAAAGTTTCATCAGTTGTGTCAATCTCAGTACCGTAGGCATAGAAATTAACTAAGATGTATATAAGATACTGAATCATATACAAGCCAGATGCTTTTAGTTTACCTTCAAGTGTGATATATGCATGCAGCCTATTAAATTAAAGCTCGGAACAGGCTATAAAATCATAGCATGTATAGGTAGGTTTATTTCATATTCTAAGAGGAAAAATAGCAGCAGAGACCCTCACAGTGAATCTGCTCCATCTGCTCTTAACATTGTCCACAAGCTTCTAGTAACCATGGCAACGACATGAGAGATAAAGGTAAACAGAGCTTCTACATAGGTATATTGTCCAACATGGAAGGCAATAGCTACAAATGGCTCCTTAAACTTAGTCAAAATTAAATAAATGAAAAGAAAATCAGTTTCTCAGTCTTGTACTCCCATCTTCAGTGCTTGAAGACCACGTACAACTAGTAGCCACCATACTGGATAGCATGGTAGGGAACATCTACATCATCAAAGAAAGTGCCATAGGACAATGCTGTTTTATAGTACTTCATGTGTTGTCTTAAATGGGGCTTAGCCTAAAGACAATGAAGCAAGAAGAAGCAACAGTACATGGAGAAATTATAACAATGGTTGTAACTAAAAGCACCCATAGATGCATGTAAGCTGCATGTCACTTGAGTGTTTTGAGTTTCATCTATTTCGCATACTGGCTAATTAAATGTCAGCGTTCAGGTAACAAAAGACATTGTCCAGATGAAGGCAAGAATTTGAGTGAATATAGAACCTGACAGATTGAGCAGGCTACTTTGATACATGTACATGTACACACACATACACACACACAGTTTTAGGCACACGCATGGTGAAGTCCCCAAATTACTTCTGTTTGTGTCTTTATTTCTACTTTTCCATTTCAAAGAGAGTGTAGATTCTCTGGAGCCTCTTTCCTCTGATGTCTTATTCAGTCTTTATCCTGCAATGACCCAAGGACAGACAGTAAGACAGATCTGATTTGAATCCAGGCACTGCTTCTTTTCTTTTTTTTTTTTTTTTTAGATTTTATTTATTTATTTGACAGACAGAGATCACAAGTAGGCAGAGGCAGACAGAGAGGCAGGCAGAGAGAGAGGAGGAAACAGGCTCCCTGCTGATCAGAGAGCCCAACACGGGGCTTGATCCCAGAACACCAGGATCATGACCTGAGCCAAAGGCAGAGGCTTTAACCCACTGAGCCACCCAGGAGCCCCTCCAGACACTGCTTCTTAATGAGTCCTATGACCATCTTTAAGCCTGAACATTCTCATCTCTGGAGGGGGGACCAATCACTGTACCCACCTCTTGGGGTTCCTGTGAAGATAAAATCTGGCAAGGTTGGTATCCAGTACACCAAGTGCCCATAAACTAGAATTTGAGGCATTACAGTAATATCTGTTTTCTTTCCCCAGGACTTATGTCTTCATGCTTGTCATTCTTTCTCTCCGGATCTTCTGTTTTCTGTCCCTTTCTACTCCCTTGTTGCCTTCACCCCACCTAGGAACTCAGAGGAATGAGTCAGGAGAGTCAGAAGCCCAGGAAGTAAAGACAAAGGAGAAAGGAAGTAGGAAGCGAGGAAGGAATGGCATGCATCTGTAAAAGGGAAACATGTGCTCTCTCTTTCCATTCCTAACCAAAAGACTTGAATGTTTTGTTTTGTTTTTTCTTTCTGTGAGGGAGTCAGTTTGACTTTTTAATGCCAAAGTAATGATTTGTTTCTTTTACTTAACTAAATGAACAGTGTTGGTGTTTTTTATTAAGTCCTTCAGGGGTCGGTCATACAACAGTAATACCTTGTCTTTTATCTAATTCATTTTGTTTTTCTTCAAGAAATATGAATACAAGGGGGAAAACTTGTGTATGTTTGGTTATGTTGTCTCTGGAAATTTCCTAATGTAAAGCTTCGTTGAGAAATTTCACTAAGTCCTCGATTTGTGAGCTCTTTGTAGTGCTTCATAATCTAAGCATTTACTCTATCATTTTTTCCAACTCTGAGTGCTCTCTGCCAAAGCGCACCTCACTAACTGCATTAACTGAAGCCAGCGAAGAAGGGTTATTCTTCATTGGTGACCAAAGGCTGCTCCGCAGAAAGGTCAGAGAAAGCCCCAGACCTTCTTGTCTGGGCACTATTGAGGAGCAAATCTGAGTAAACATAAGGCACTCGGCTCTTCCTGTGTCTTCTCTGGCTTAAATGATTACAACGAGACCTTAGTCTCTCCATTTATAAAATGGAAATGCTTATTCCTTTCCTATGTACTTTGTGGTATTGTTGAGCTACTTGATTAGAAAAATTGTTTTTAAAATCAAAGCTCCATACACATGAAAGAGCTTGCTTTTCCTAAATGTGATGGAATAACCGTGTAAATGTGGTAGCACTCACCAAGGAAGAGCCTTGGTGATCCTCACTCTAAGGAGATAATCTCTAGTCTGAGCCTAGAAACCCCAAGACAACTAGTTAATTTGGTGGAGGTAAAAATAGGAAAGCAGTTATTTGGGAGAGTGCCTTGAAGTGACATGCACTGCCTTCCCAAGGCTTAAAGTGAGAGTCCACCATAACACAGGTTACATATATACAATTCTTACACCAGGACTGAAGCCCAGCATAGCCAGTCTGTTTTATCTGTGATGCCACTTCCTCTCTATACCAAATAAGCCAGAAACAGATTTTTTTCTCTCCCTCTTGACTTCTGAGCCCCAGTAATAAGTTCATCTCACTACCAGACTCAAAATCAAAGGTCATTCTTAATTTTTCCCTCTCCCCATTGTCCCTCCAAGCACATCTAGAAATTATATTATTCACACCCATCCTTTGCCCTTCATTTGTACTAGTCCAGTCTAGTCTAGGCCCTTGTGATTTTTATCTGCACAGTTACAATAGCTTCTGAGACATAACCACTTTCAACCTCTTTTTCATCTTTCCTGAATCACATAGTTCTGTGGATTTAATATCCCTAAAGTCCCAACTCAAAACGTGTAAAAAATGTTCTCCCACTCCCACTTCTTATTCGGTAAGAAGCAAGTAGTACAAAGGATAAGACCTTGGAATTAAAACTTCTTCATGTACTTACAAAAGGGGGATAATTATTCAGCCATTCAACAAATATTTATTGAGTACTTACTGTATGTCAGACACTGGATTAAGGTACGGATTACGTAAAATGAGGGGAGGGATGTGAGTTAGTTAAGAAAGGGCCCAATGATCCAGTAAGTGTTAGTATTAGGAGGAGGAGAAATTGTCACTGTCTTCACACCTTGCTCCTAGTTTGTGTGATGCTACGACCACTATGAGCTTGCGCTTTATTCCACTCTTTCTTCTCAACGTTTTTTCACCAAAAGATTCAGCAAAACTGCCGTCTTCTCCACAAGGCCTCCCTATGATTCTAGAACACTTTACTCTGATTTTTTTTAAACTTCCAACACAGCTTCTTCATTAAGAGATTCATCAAATGGCCAGTATCAAAAAGATAAGAGATAACAAAAGCTGGCATGGATGTGGAGAAAGGGGAAAACGTCTGTACTGTTGGTGGGATTGCACATGGGTGAAGCCACCACGGGAAACAGTATGGAGGATCCTCAAAACATTAAAAATAGAATTAGCACATGACCTAGCAATCCCACTTCTGTAAAATATCCAAAAGTAATGCAAACAGTAATTTAAAAAATTCTCACCCCCATGTTCACAACATTATTTACCATAGCCAAAACATGGAAATAATCTAAGTGCCCATCAATGATGAATGGCTAAAGCAGCTGTACCATATTGCTTATGTGTGTGTGTGTGTGAGAGAGAGAGAGAGAGAGAGAAAGAGAGAGAGAGAGAGAAAGAGGAAGAGAGAGAGAGTGAGTGTGTGTATACACACAGTCATATTATTCATTGAGGAAATTCTAAAAATTGAGGAAATTCTACCATCTGTAACAACATAGATAGACCTTGAGGTATTACGCTAAGTGAAGTGAGTCTGACAAAGACAAATACCATATGATCTCATTTATATGAGGAACCTAAAAACAACAACAACAAAGAACTTACAAAAAAGAGATCAGACTTGTGGTCACCAGAAGAAGAGGAGAGGGAGGGGGAGTTGGAGGAAGAGGGTCCAAAGGTTAAATGGGCAGTTAAAGGATAGATACATACTAGGGATGTTACGTACCACACAATGACTAAAGCTAATGCCGCTGTAGGACGGATAAGAAAGTTGTTAAGAGAATAAATCCTAACAGTTCTCATCACAAGGAGATTTTCTTTTCCTTTTTTATCTATATGAGAAGATGGGTGTTAGCTGAACCTATTGTAATCATTTCTCTATATGTACGTCAAATCATCATGCTGTACGCCTTCAACTTGTACGATAATCTATGTCGATTGTTTCCCAATAAAACTGGGAGACTCATCAAGGCACAGGAAGGGTTTTTCCCCCTTTATCTTTAGATGCCCTCGAAAACTTAAAACCAGTTCTTGCACACAGAAGATGTTCAATGATGATTGATAAGTGAATAAACAGATGAATGGATCAAGAATAGTTAAATGTGAATTTGCAGGCGAGAAGGGGAAATGTTGTACAATCTCAGTGGAAGTTTTTCATGAGCCTACAAGTATCAGAAAGTGCAATTTGGGATCAAGAAATCTGAATTCTGCATTCAGATTGATTAGGGGCTTGCTGTTTAAACTTCAGTAAGTAATATAGCCTTATTGGGTCTCATACATTCATCAATTTAACAAATATTTGTTAAGCATCTTCTATCTGCCAAGCACTAAAACATCTCTTATAAAGTTTATTTTTACCTGACTTCTCTCCTGGTGGGTGATAGACCTTGGTAGGTAAAAACAAAACAAAACAACAACAATAGCAAGAAACCCATAATTCAACTCACATAAACTAGCCGAGTCTCTGGAACCTTTAAAGACTGGTTAGTGAGCAAGTCATGTTATAATGTGACCATTCTTTGGCAAAGGAAAAGTAAAATGAAACAAAGCAAAAGCTTCATAAGGGTGCTAGTTAGATTAGCTATTAATTAAATTTGCAAAGACATATATGCAATAACATAGAATTGAATATTGAATGTATTATATAAATGGCATCTTTCTCAAATATGAATTACTCATCCTTTTAGGAGATCAATGCAATCAGATCTATTTGCTATACACCCATTACATTTAATTAAATGGTTTAGGTCCAGTGGGGTCAGAAGTGTCCAATAACATTTACCATCTGACAGCCATCGGTTGGCCTAGACTCTGTGTGCACGTAGCCCTGGTTCCCTGTAACGAGCAGGCTTCCACATTAAGAAAACAGCTACCACTCTAATTTTCTCTAATTGACTGGTTGGCAGTGCTAATGGGAAGGGCAAAAGATGCAGGGACATGGAGACTGGGCCCTGACAAGCTCTTGGCTTGGAGGGGGGCCACTGAGTGAAGTACATAATCTGTAATGAGTAAAGGGCTACAGGTTGTCAATCTGGCACATGCCAGGGGCGTTTAATTCATCCCAAATATTAATTAAAAATAATGATGTTCTTCTCTTCACTTTTGTTACCATGTAAGGCATGTTGGTTTAGTCCCTGAGGAACTTTCCACAGGTCTTTTGATTCACTCTCTCCACCCCAGAAAGCCATTCATCTCACTAGCTTCAAGAAAACCTCAACAAAGGCTCTTAGAATAATGGGTCTCTCACCTACCAAGTTTTTGGGGAAGGAGAACCAAGAAGCCTCTCTATTGCCCATCCCTTGTCTCTACAGCTCTCATAATCAGTGAATATGCCTTTTATTCCTTTTTTTTTTTTTTTCCTGGTCATAGAAGAGATACTTGCCGGGACCATGTGTTTTAGAGGCTCAGAGGGTTATTAAGTACTTTTTTCAGCCTCCCTTATCCCAGTCCAATTCATTCTGTGAGAAAGGTTGGCCAAATAGTGATGAAAACCTGATCAATAATTTGAAACCTGTGGAATCACTGAGAATATCCATAATTAAAAATAATTCCCATGGACATCTACCAAAATCCAAGTTATTTCAGTGTGATTTGATCACAGTGAATTCAAACGAAAAAAAATACTGCTGTACTTTGTTTTCCACAGGCAACTGGTACATTTTCAAGCCATGTATCTGCATCATTTCCGTAAATCCAAAAAATAAATTTGCTGTCATAACTGTCATGAAGTGTATTCCTGAACAATGGAGTCTGACCATAATTAATGATTAATTCATTTGGAATTCATTATGATATTAAATGTGCTTAACTCATTTGATTCTTCTATAGAGGGAGCAATTCCAGGCAATTCTTTTGTGATTCACCGGTTTTAAAGTTTAAGAGCTCTGAGCATGTGCAGGAAAATAGCTCCACATTGCCCTCTAGTGGTGCGCCCATAAATGACACTCTCCTTTTGTACCGGGAGAAAACTGCTAGGTTGCTCCCTGCCTCTCTCCCCCTCAACACACAAACAAGAGGCCAATATCACAATATAAAGGGGATCAAAGCCCACTGATCAAAGCCCACTGTCCACTATTAACCAATAACTGAGTGATATTTTTGTTACTATTGTTCAGGTTGATTCATTACTGCAAGCTCTGTTGAGGGCATGCAATATTCCTGTTGCTTTCTTAGGAGATTCAGATGCATTTGACCAAAGCACTATACAGAGGCCAGGGGAAGCTCAAAAGATGTTGATGAGAGGGTAGAGTATGAAGAACATAAAGGAAAGGGTTTTTTTTTGTTTGTTTGTTTGATTAATTTTTGTTTCTTTGTTTTTTCCATAAAAAGGGGAGGAAGAGGTAGACAAAACAATTGTGGCTTTGACCTTGGTCTTTTATTTCCTTGGTAGCTCTATGTTCTTTTAGAAAAGTCAATGAACTTACCTGACCCTTAAATTACTAACCAAAAACAGGAGAAACCCAGACCAGATCATCCCCAGGACCCCGAGCTCTGAGGGATATTCTTATATCAGTTACAACTCCATTGCAAATCTGTTTTCCTTTCCCAAGGCTAAGCCATTACCACATTTTATTTAAATTAAAGCTTGGTCTCCCCTAGGGTGTGCACAGCATAGTTGGGATCTGTGGAATTTAGCAATTTGTGTAACTCATTAATTCAATAGCTAAGAAATTCTAAAACTCCAGAGTCTTTGCTAGCCTATCCATGGCTAGCCATCATGTGGAAGAAGCTGCCATTACTCAGGTCATCAGAGACTTGTAAGCAAGCGTGAGTATTGAAATGACATTTATCTCACAGTTACTATGGGAGAGAGATTAAGAAATTATAAATACTGCTTGGGAGCCAGAGAGCAGCTAGATGAGGCGCACGTGTTGTTAAAATTCAGATTGAAATAAAAATTCAAAGTAGTAAAATGAAAATGAACCAGCTAAGACACATTATTTTCCTCTTAAATGAAAAATAATATGCACTCCAAAAGACAGAAAACCAATAGTGCACAAATGTTGCAGAAGCTCTCAGAGCATGTTTTCTAAGGAGGTATGAACTGGGCAGCTGCGAGCGGTGGACAGAGATGAAGGCATGAATTCAACGTCTCATAGACCATACTATCTGTGAGCTTCAGCTCTGAACTCTGAGCAGGAAGTAAAGAACCTCTGATCAAGTCAGTCTTCACTATGAATTCCAAGCAGAGAAGTCAGCATGAAACAATCATATTTAATCACCTTGCATAAATGAGACCTGCTTTATAATTTTATTACACCATCCTTACATCCTTATAGTGTCTCATTTGTTGCTGTTGATCTTATGGTTGACATGCTGCTTAAGGAAGCCCAGACTTCATCATTTATTTTTCCATGAATATGGGTAGATTTGCATGTATTTGTGTATATGGGAATCTGAGGTTACAGATTTGTGGCTTACCTTCCATATGCTGATAGCCTAGAAGACTACCTTCCATATGCTAATAACATCTTGGATTGGTGGCTCCATTCCTTACGTGAAGTACTTAGAGAATTACTGTCTAGCATCCTCTCATACACTGTTAGTAAATCTCTCTGTCTCTCTCTCTCCCTATCTTTTTTCCTTTTTCCTCTTCTCTCTCCTTCAGATTTAAAAAGTAAAACCAAACCAAATCAAATAGAAATCGAAATCCTAGCTCCCAAGCACATGAGTGTTGGAACTGCTGAGCTCTCTTTCACTCCCTCCATAAACAAAGACATAGATAAATGCAAATAGACGTTTTCTGCAATTTGACCCACAGCAAGGCAATTTTATAGATCTTGACCCTGATGCAAATGTTTACATTGTAGTTGTATGGATAAATCGTATATTTGAAACCAGACTTTGTACCCAAAACAGTAACTATAAAGGATGTTTCCTAGTAGAGAAGTATTTTTGCTGACCCATCTGACTATATTTTTGACATGCATCATTTCCCTGATATTGTTTTCTACTCCCAATCATTTTTATCTCTAAATCCTGCCCATACCTTCAAGCCCTTGTACCAAGTCCTTATCTGCCAAGAAGTCTCAGGTGACCTAGTCCCTCACTAATTTTCCAGATCTCTAAGCTCACATAGCATTCACAAGTTGTATCACACACTGTACTACTTAATTTAATGTAGTCTTTCATTGTTCATTGTTTTCTCTGCCCAGAATTATGATTGTAACCTGGCAATAGAGGTCTGTCTTTTATATATGCTCCAAGAGCATTTAACACTCGTAGACCGATGACTTTCTTATTGGTAAACTAGGTTGACAGCAAAAATTAATAAAGAAATATCTGCTCTTGTAGAAGAAGCAATTCACTTAATAGAAGCCCTTTGACAACATTAAATATAATTTTATTTTATTCCTCGGGCTGTATTGTGGCTCTCGTGTCATTGTGGTTTGGAATGTCAATATCTCGAATGCTAATATTTGGGTCACATTAAATCTCATGAAAAAAAAAGCCATCTAATCAATTTTCAAAGAACATTCGCTGTCAGAGATAAATCCAGTCATTTTTAAAACTTTTTTAATTGTAAAGTAAAAGACAGATACAGAAAACTACAAGCAACAAATATATAGCTTAGTGAATTACTGTAAGTTGGACTTGAACTCTTTCTTTGCTCTATTTCCTGCAAACTGTTATTTGGATCAGACTAAGTAGGTTCCATCCTTGGGGAAGACTCTAGAACGAGTGTGTTCTTTCTTTAGAAGACACATCATGCCCTCATAAAACAAACTGAGGGTTGCGGGGGTGGGCGTGGGAGGGGCCGCGGGGTAGGGAGAGGGTGGTTGGGTTATGGACACTGGGGAGGGTATGTGCTATGGTGAGTGCTGTGAAATGTGTAAGCCTGACAATTCACAGACCTGTACCGCTGGGGCTAATAATACATTATATGTTAATTTAAAAAATGAAAATTAAAAAAAATTTAAAAAGAAGACACATAATGCCAGGGTTTCTCCATTTTATCTTAGCAATCATGAGTGCTTAATACCCAGGTCCATTTGTTCATTGGGGCCGCAACATAGTAATATTTGAATTCTATCATTGAGTTTTCACTTGCTAGTTGGAATATTTTAAGGGTACAGTTCCCCTCACATGCTGTGTGGTTACACAGCCGAAAAGTTTATTTAGGAAAATCATAATAAATGTCTGATTTTTTACCTGGCTTTCAAGATAATGATTTGGTTCTCGGTCAACCTCAGAAGTGACTGACTTTTATTTTTTTTTAAATATCTTTATGAATTCATACATTCATGTTTGTTTGTTGAGTCTCCACTCATTGCAGCTCTTATTCAGGTTGTCTTCATCTTTGGTCTGTGGAAGCCTCTTTGATTTGATTCCTGAACCCATTGTCGTGAGCCCATTAGTGTTTGATTGTTTCCTTTCTATTTGTTTTAGGATCCATTGATATGTGTCCTATCTCAGACCATTTTACAAAAAACCCTTGTTTCTTGCAAAGAAAAAAAAATTATTTTATTTATTTTATTTTTTTCCAAAATTCCAGTTTGGGCATTAGGGGTCCTTTTTACTAACAATGTCTCTAGGCTTCTTCAGTGAATAGAACTAGGACAGACATAAAATACCTTTTGAGTTGAAACTGATTTTCTGGTTGAATTCTAAGAACAGGAGACTTTCCATACCTCTTCTATTGCACATCAGTATGTTCTCCCATCTACACTAATCTCCTGGTTCTCAAGGACACAGGAGATAATAGAATTATTATTTCTCATGATTATTCATTTGCTTTATCCCATGTTACATTAGTCTCAGAATAACAATAATAATAGTATCACCATCCATAATAACTATTGAAACATTAATTTTTACATACACACTACCCCCAGGTTCCCTTATTTTTGACTTACAATTATAGGTTAGCTACAACAGAAGACCATGTAGCCATTACAAAACAAAATCTCACTTAGTCTTAGTTCCTAACATTCGTTTTTCACCAGTTTGCTGTTGGGTTATCTTCCGTGGTCATTGAGGAGCTCATTTCTCAGTGGTTTGTAGTTCTCAGGATCACGGGAGAAATGCTCCCTGGTTGCTTAAATGTTGATAACAGCTTGGCTGTGCCCTTTTTATTTAAACTAACTTCTGTTAACTATAAAATCCTTGAATCCCCCCCCCCTTTTTTTTTTTACCTTGGGTATCCCAAATAAATTACCTCAGCTCCCTCTGGCATAAAATGTGGCTGTCCAAAAGCCAGATCATAATTTAAGTTTCCCCTTTGCAACTCATGTATTCTTTCTGTCCAGATACCTAAAATTTTTTTTTTAATATTTTATTTATTTATTTGACAGAGAGAGATCACAAGTAGACAGAGAGGCAGGCAGAGAGAGAGGGAGGGAAGCAGGCTCCCTGCTGAGCAGAGAGCCCAACGTGGGCCTCGATCCCAGGACCCTGAGATCATGACCTGAGCCGAAGGCAGCGGCTTAACCCACTGAGCCACCCAGGCGCCCTTTTTTTTTTTTTTTTTTTTAAACTCAGCAAAAATGTCTTGAATTGCTCTGTGGTATTTGTTCTGTTCCCTTTCTTTGGTTTTCCTCCTCAAGGAAAACTATTACTCATCAGTTAGACCTTCCTTCTCTTCTATTCGTCACTCTTTCCCCAATTTTCTTTGACTCTCTTTTGATTTCCTCTTGTTTTGTTTATCCTTGTACTTGTTTGTTCCTCTAGTTACTCCTTTTATTTTCTTTACTTTTTACTCTTTTTAATTTTTTAGATTTTTTTTTTTACTTAGCCTGCATTGAGTTATACTACCTCATTTCTGAGTTTTGTTTTTGTTTTTTTCCTAATGCTCATTTATATTACTCTTACATATCTGGCATTTAATTTTCTTAGTGTTGTTTACCTCATTTTGAAATAATAAATTTCAAAGGTTTGATCTACTTTCCTTGCATATTTTTTTATCTCTGTTTGTCTACAGGAATGGTATTCTCCTCAGTATATTTTGTAAGACATTTAGCCTCAACAGATTTTTGTTGCTTGCTTTCCTTCACATGACCTGTTTCCCTACATTCCTAGATGCTCAAATAGCTTTTCTAAATACACAGAGCTCCCTCTCCTGTTGTTTTCATTAGACCAGAGCTGAGGGCTCAGCAGACTATAGCCTGGGGGGCGGGTTACAGCTGGCCCAAGTCCTATCTTTGTTTGAACCTCACTGAACCAAGTATGGTTTTTATACTTTTGAAGAGTTGTAAACAAACCAAAAAAATGCAGGTGAGTTCATGACAGAAAACATGTGGGCTGCCGAGCTAAATATTTATGATCTGGGCCCTTTACAAGAAAATTTGGCCAACCCCTGAAGCACACTAAAAACTATACAGCCGCTTGTTTTCCAAGTTTTCATGACTTTTCTCTTTGAATTTATCTGGACACTCTCTTCCCTTCATTTCTGTTGCTTCTGTCTGCTCAAGTTTTAAGTCTGTTCCCAGCTGTTTGTCCCCTGTGTAGGTTCTGTCCTGGAAAGGAGATTTTGCAGGGTAGTTTTGAGTTTTACATATACCATCCTCAGATTGTTCTGTTGCATTTTCTAGCATTAGTTGATAGTTATTTTAGAATTATCCTGTTTTCAAGTTTGATGCCTCTCTCTGATTTCTCCTACCCAGATGCTGATAACTTACAAGTCCTAAGAGTGTTGATAGTTTGTCCACATGCAATTGTATTTCAGGGTCTAAGAGTATAACTCATCTACGTTTGTTATAATTGTCCAAATACTCGTGGTTGTCTATCTAGTCAGTCTCTATTTATGTGGAGATTTAGGAAGATTAAAAGCTGTATTGTCACCACTGCCCCCTTCCTCCCAGAATCAAACTTCTTCATTCCTAAACACCTTACTTAATAGGTTGTATTAGGTTTTATGGCAGGAAAATGTTTACCCTATTTCAGTACACTAAATAAATCAGCATGTTTATTTTCTTTCTGTTTTTCTCCAGAGTCCAGCTCCCATTACGTAATCTCCCTAAAAGCTTTTAACAATGCCGGAGAAGGAGTGCCACTTTATGAAAGTGCTACCACCAGATCTATAACAGGTAAGCTGAAATAGTTCATCATCTTATGACGAGGTAGCCAATGTTTGAGTTGCGGTGGGAAAAAAATTAAAAAATTAAAAAATAAAACAAAATACAACAGAAAAAAAACACAAAAACACGAACAAGCAAAATGTATTTAGTTGTGTTCTGAGCGTTGAGTGTGTATGTGTGCATACGTATTTGTGTATATGTGTGTATACATATATGTGTGTGTATATGTATACACACATACATAGTTCATTTTTTTCTTGGTTTACAAAACTGAGAGAAAGTCAGTCTATAAATTAATATGTGGATTCAGAGAATATAGATCTCTCCTTCTCTTTCTTATCTCAGCAGCTCATATTTTGGTAGCCCAATACCACTCTTCATTCTGTTGAGCAACCTTGTCTCATCTTGCAAATCAGGCAAGAACGTTTCTGTGCAAAAGCCACCCAATGCCCAAATGGCCACTTGCTTCTCTACAGAGGATCCTTCAGTCTAACCTGACAAGGAAGGACCTACCTCCTGGGACTGGTTTGGACTAGTCTGAGTCGGAGGGGTGGACTTTTCCTGAGCCAGGCCTATAGGTCACCCCAACAGTTCTCAGAGCCTATGACATTGAAAGGACTGGCACCCTCCAGGGTTTTAGACCTCTGGGAATTCTTATGTGAGTTGGACCATAAAGGCAGCACATGAGAGAAAAAGAGCCCAAGGAACTCAGAAAGGAAAGGGTAAGAGGAGTGAGATTCAGGACGTTTTATTGTTTATTGTTATATAGTTATTTATTAATTTATTTAGTTTTACAGAGACTATTTGTGACCAAGGCTGCCTTACTCAAAAATAGAATAAATACCACCCCTGGAGTGCTGTTCAGAGTCACTGGAAAGTCACACAACCATCCCCAATAGCCTTATGTCTGAAGTCTGAAAGCAAAACCCAGGAGGTCCATCTTTTTAATGAATTCTTTGATCCTGCCTCCTTTCAAAACCCAAAAGCCTCAGAGCTCCTTTAACTCATCAGTTACTTTCACCTTAATGAGAATAAAGGATCTGAGAGCAGAATTTCATAGAGAACATGGAAAACTACTTGGTGCCTGAGTATGAAGTCCTGACAAGGAGGAATAAGTCAGCATAGAATAAATAGTGGGATCCACTTAAATTATGTAAACTTGGTACAGTTTGTTTTCCAAACCCACAAACTCCAGTTGTCCCATGATGGTTTCCAAATATACCATCACTTCGTTGATTTCAGCCAGATTTTCTTTGTGAGGCAAAGTTGATCCAGAGTTTGCTTGAATCTTTGGTTGCTGTTTTCAAGGTCTACAATCTGCCTAAAAAGGTATGCAAAATTTTGGGTATGTGTCAATGTATTCATTTATCTGTGGAGACAGCATGGCTCCCTCATTGTGTTATCAAAGGGAACCATGTCTCTCGAAAAGGGCAAATAAGAAGTATTCCCTGAGAGAATGTCTACTATCAAACACATTATCTCTAAATACATGAGGCAGATGGAGGTCAAAAATAGGAAACCATGAGGTAACATGATGGAGGGTATCTAGAATTTTCACTTCCCCCTATTCTCTTATTCTGTCAGTAGCAGGGTTCTTTGGGAGATAGCAGGTCACTTTAGCTGTATTTGTCCTTCCCATAATTTGCATCCAGTAAGCCATCTCTTTCCTGTGTGTGGTAAAAGATGTTGAGGACTTGCTCATCAGTGTGTCCTTGAGATTGTGATCAGGCCACACAAATTATACTATGGCTAGTCTTTTCAAACACTACTTTCTTGCCAAAACTAAAGCCCACAAAGAAGGGACACTCAGGTGATCAAAAAAAAAAAAAAATCAATTTTGAGCAAAAAGCAGTGGTAGCAAAAATAAAGTTTACATGAACCAAAGATAAGCTGCTCACAAAGAACCATTTGGGACATTAACTTCTGCCTTCACTTTTGTTGTCATTCTTTAATCCTTGGCATACGGCATTCCCAGAGTGGTTTCTAAAACACCAGTGATCCATAAGACTATTTTTTCCTGCTAGGACTCTAATCCTAATGCATCTGGGGGGATGAATGGATACCAAAAGTTGGACATCATGTGAGGCATTTCCTTACTGAAGTCAAGTCACTAGGGCAAGGTTGAAGAGGAGTGAATAAAGCCAGTCCTTTCTAACGGGAAGGATGTGGCAGACTTATTTTATGGTTTCCACATGTCATAGAGAACAGAGGACAAATAAATAGAATCAAAGGTTAAGGTTCTGGGGGAAATTCTATCAGTAAATGTGTCATAGTGCTCTGTCTCTGAATTCTGCAAGTATTCCCATGAGCAGACTTAGAAGAGGCCAGCATCAAGTGAATAAAAAATCGGAGGCAATAAGTGCGTCAGGCTGGAGTAAGTATCAGGCCGTGATGATTTCCGCTAACACCTGCTCTTCAGTGGGTCTCATCTCTGGGGCCCCATCTCATCCGGAGCATATGAGGATGAGAGCAGAGGAAAGTTTCACTGGGTCAAAGGAGCGTGTCAAGAGTTTTATTCGTGCAGTAGAGCTTTCTCGTTCTTATTGTTGCAAGAACAAGACAAGTTGAGCTTGGAGAAGGCCGGGGAATAAGGAGTTGGGTTGCTTGATTTTGCTTATTCTCAACTGTTTTATCACTGTCTGAATGAAGAATAATCCAGATGTAAAATTATGTTATTATTTTTAAAAGCTGGTTTGGAATGTTAGTATGTGAACTGAAAATTCATGAACTCTACCAAAATACTTATTAGGAACTGAATGGGCTTCTCTTTTTAGCAAAAAGTTTGAGACTATGTTTTTTATTTTATTTTTAATTTTTAATTTATTTAGTTTTTACTCTTGACTATAACCACTGCAAATCAACAACATGTAAGGCACCTAAAAATTGCAAAAAAAAAAAAAAAGTTATTTAGCAACAAAAATGTCTTTTTTTCAAGAAATGTTTTCTTAACAAAAAAAAAAATGCTTATAATTTAACTACTCAGTTTCTGTGCTCAGTTTTTAATTTAACTACTCAGAAATGTAATGAGCAGTGCATGTAGCATATATGTATTTAGAATAGTGCTTGCTATCCACTAGAACATTCTGCTTTGTTGGAAAAGCTCTATATCTATACTAACCAAGATGGCATAAATGGCCATAGGATGCTTAAAATTGGCTAGTGCAACAGAAGAAGTGATTTTTAAATTGCATTTAATTTTAATAATTTAAATGTAAACTATCCATGTGATTAGTGTCTCTTGTATTAGACAGTACAGATTTAAAGGAGATGGCAAGTAAAATGACAACCCATTCCTGAAAACAAATCCACTAAAAAAAAAGTCAAGAAAAGCTTAGCCAGAGATAGAAATTCTTAAGTTATGTAAGTCCATAGATAACTACCAACAAACATAATTTGAAATTTGAGGGACGCATTCTGGAAGCTGAGACTTCAAGAAACTCCACAGGTCATGAAAAATAGACTGTTGTAAAATCCAGAAACAGCCAGATTGAGTATTAGTATTTCTCCAAGTAGAATCACTTTTTGAAACCTTATATATGACACCTGTGGCGTAGGATGAAATTCATATAGGTTTAAAAACCAGGTTAAGCAAAGAAACAGCAAATACAGTATAACACAGTATGTAGGTTGGTCAAAAAAGAAGTCTGTGATTCAGAATAGTCTTCCTGTATGTATAACATTCTTCTTGGAAAGTCGGCTAAGAATAGAAACAAGGGAGGCAGTACCTGCTTCAGTCTGGCCAAAACACCTGCCACCGATGCACCAACCTGGTGACTGATTGGGATCCTCCTGGAGGCTCTTCAGCTCCCCCTTCATCATTTCATAAATCCATTTGGGTTTAAAGGAGCCCTTAATAAAAAGACACATCAAAGGAAATACAGAAAGCCTGGGCTCTGTCATTAAATTTTAAACACACATTTTTCTTTCTCTCTCTTTCTCTTTTTTTTCCCCTTTCCTTTTGTTCTGTTTTTGTTTTCAGGTTTTATATTTTGCTCCAAAGACCACAGCCCAGTAAACTACTAAATAATTCATTGGAAAACACAGTAATAAGTAGGGGATAGGCATTTGAAATATAGTGGACAAAGTGAAGTAATCATCAAAAACCAGCCAGCATCTGCTGTGCTTGGAACTAGGCTATTTAAAAATATAAACTCTTTATGTACACTCCTTCAGAAACTCTACATTTTAGCAGGTCAGCTCCCCAAATGTCATTATATGCCCAGCCCGAGGGCTTTTTTTTCTTTGTTAGTGAGAATATATATTACATGATTTAAAGGTAAAATTTCAAAAACTGAAAAGTCTTAGTTACAAAGGACTCAAAACTGGACTCTTGTTATGGCCACAAGATAAACTCTTGTGACTGTGATATCCACAGCATAAAAATGAGTACAAATTTTTTCTAGAGAATTTTCTAAAAGCAGGTTTAGATTATGTCGTCACGCAGGTTCTGATTATGTTAATCAGGATCAAAGCCTGTGTGTACCTCACACAGTTTATTCTGTCTTCCTAGTCGATAACATAAAGTCTTCCCATGGAACTTGACATTTTGGAACAAGTAATACAGAATATAGGTATGCTTTAAGAGCCTTAGTGAATTACTCTGTGGGAAAGTGGATAAAACAGCTACTTACATACTTTCTTTAAGGATTTCAGTCTTTGAAAACCTGCCACCCCAAGTGCTAGGAGAAACCTACTTACCAAATATATCATTGGGCCACACAACCATGGACTTGGTCAGGCTAGCTTTATGTAATCATAGCCGTAGATGGATTGCTGTAGACCACAGAGCCCTTTGGGCTTTTTTATTTATTTCTTGCCTAAACAATACTATGCAGATATAGTCTAAGCATTAATGAAAGCACTAGAGAAACAAATCAAGATAGAAAAGGAGAAAAATAAACAAGCAAACAAACAAACAAAAAAAGATACTGGATAGACATTTATTTCCTTACCAGGAGGAAATACACCAGACGCTCCTTTTGATCTTGGTATTTAAGCTATCTGTATAGTTATAAAACCCACAAGTTCTATACTAGACCTTTTAGAAAACAATGTGCAACATTCTAAGAAGAAATGGACTTTTAGGATATATAGCTAGAAGTGATCACCAAAATGGAGTTGATAAAACCACTATAGGGAAATGAGTGAATTACAGAAAATAGTCAGTTATTTTTGTAATAAAGCAATACTGTTTCTAATGAGTTTTCCGATTGAATTAATTGTATTTTTTTCTGTTCTTCTCATGTTCCCTTTCATCATTATTGCCATGCATTTAACTCATCGTGACGTGTTACCACTGATATTTATTTTTTTTAACTCTTTTATTTATGCATTTATTTGTTTGTTTCATTTGGCGGGTTTTTAACCCCAGATCCCACTGACCCAGTTGATTATTATCCTTTGCTTGATGATTTCCCCACCTCGGTCCCAGATGTCTCCACCCCCATGCTCCCACCAGTAGGTGTACAGGCTGTGGCTCTTACCTACGATGCCGTGAGGGTCAGCTGGGCAGACAACTCTGTCCCTAAGAACCAAAAAACATCTGAAGTGCGACTTTACACTGTCCGGTGGAGGACCAGCTTTTCTGCGAATGCGAAATACAAGGTGAAGTTCTAACTGATAGTGTAAAATTTAAAATGAATTGTCATTTGCTTAATACCTTGTTTTAAATGCTTCCTGGACGGTTGTGAGTCATTTTGCTGCAGTGACACCAGATGGGAAACAAAGCATTTTAATAACTCAATATCTAAAATTAGAATGGGAATAATTGTATCTTAGGAAGCAATTCTAAGGCAAGGTAGAACAACCTCAAGAAATGTCGAATGTTACTCAAATGCCAGCAGATGCTGCGTTTGTGTAAATGATTCGATTCTGGACAAGGGAATGCCATTTTCCTTAGAAAATAGCAGAGATCCACATTCATTTTTCAGGGTAGATGTTGGTGTCTTTCCTTTTATTTGGAATCTAGATGGGACACAAAAGTCAACCCTATTAATGTTACAGAGACACATTGTATAGTGCATATGCCTCGGAACACAACCGGAAGACTTTGTTATAAAGTCCTTAGAAAGCACTCGAAGCCATTAGCATCTACTTCCTCAGTTAGCCTTGAAACACACTCATGTGGTAAAGAAAACCATAGTGCACACTCCCCTTTAACTATTATGCATTAGACCAACCCCTTTCACTGAGTCATCCTACAACCCTGCTAAGAGCTCAGTAGAAACAGATACTGGAGGCATTGTCTTTACTTCTTTTAAGTCTCTGTCAGCCAGCCTTAGCAACTCCAGCAAATAGCTGTATGCAGGGACAATTTTCTTACCTCCTAAGCCTGCCACAATGTTAGTGTATGCAAACAATACACAAAATGTGGTCTAAATGAGAAAATTAACAGGGGTCTGTCAAGTACCTACGATGTCCCTAGAACTGTGCTAGATTCTAGAGGCAGTTGCGCACAGTTTAGTTGTTGCTGCTTAACATATTATTTATAATTTTGGAAGGAGTAAGACACTTAGTTCCACTGATACACTTCAAAGAATCTGTAAGTTATTCAAGTGAGATAATATCTGAAAACACATTTAAAACATAAACCTTCACAAGACGATGGTTTGGGATGAAAAAGATAGCTCTAAAAATAACCAAGGAACCAGTAGTGCAATCCTGGCACTCCAGCTCCTTCAGATGCCCCTTATCTGAGAAGACATGATCCGTTCTCTCGGAGAAAATTTTAGTCTCCTGATATTTCATGCAGTGTTCTCCATGAAGCTGCCATCTTGCTTAATTTAGCTTCTAGCCAGTGGTGATTTCAGGGATGACAATTTCCTTTGGGAGTGTCTGACTTAAAGCAAAATCCCACCAATAGTATTGTAAATCTGCCTCTCTCTTCCTGTAGGCATGCTGCATCTGATTTTAGTCTCTTTCAACTTTTTAAGTGTTGTAAAATTCACTTTTCATCATAAATCAGTTTTTAGTTGAAACCATTTTAAAAAGCTTTCTTTGGTGCTGTCACCCTGCTAGGTCAGGTATTTGGAAAAATTCCCCAGGCAAGTCCAAATAGTATCATTGATATAACATGTGTTTTAAGTACCCTATCCGTCTCCTTGCAGTATTAGATTTAGGGCTCAGCAGAACGATAAATAAAGATAACATTATCAGATAAGACAACCAATGAAACATATGAGGACATTTTGAAAAAAGCTCTCTTTATATACAGATTGTCCAATTCTACATTTACTTTTAAAAGACTACTCTAAAAATTTTATGCTCATAATTGCTCTACTCTGTCAATACATTCATTTCACAGAATGGCCATGAGTACTTTGCCAGTATGTGAAATGTTCTGAAGGACAGTGATTGTTCTCTGCAGAATGGCTTAAGTTCCAGATTTTCTTGAGGCAAATGATTTCAGTTGAATAGTTAATACAGCACACATGGAATTATTGAGTCTCACAAAGAATGCCTGCAAAGTAAGACGCAACCCAATAACTATTCCTTGTAACCAGAGGCTGATTTCTGTCATGGATTGAAGATTGGGAATAAAAAAAAATAAAAACAAAAACAAAAACGGGGCACCTGGCTGGCTCAGTGGGTTAAAGCCTCTGCCTTCCGCTCAGGTCATGATCCCAGGGTCCTGGGATTGAGCCCCGCGTCAGGCTCTCTGCTCATCAGGGAGCCTGCTTCTTCCTCTCTCTCTGCCTGCCTCTCTGCCTACTTGTGATATCTCTCTGTCAAATAAATAAATAAAACCTTTAAAACAAACAAAAAACTAGATTTTAAATGTTCCTCTTCCCACCATCTTCCCTGACCTAAGGCTTTCAGTTACTAACATTCTGTCCCCCTTCGCAAACACCTTACCCTGAGATGAAGAGTTTTAGAGAAAAGGGTGGGGTAAGTTGGATAGCAAGGATAAATACAGACCATACATAGCGGTCCTTGTTTGTGTTTTAGAATGACACTCTTGCATTCTGTAAATGCCAGGAATCCACTGGGTTTTCTCAGGAACCTCATGGAAGGTTATTGTTCAGAATAAATCATTAGCCTAGCAGCACTTTGGAAAATCATGGCCAGTTAGTGGTAAAAAGTAATACAAATAAGCTTACATTTTTCAGATAGTGGTAATAGAAGGCTTTGGTTTTACACTGTGAACTTCTCAAACAACTTTCTTATTTATTATTTCATCTCACTCCCAAGCATAGTTTTATTCGGTAGGCAGAATATATACAAGAGAGAGGGGGAAAAGAATAAATACATGAAGTCCAATGACCCAGGTGCAGGAGTTGGGTTTGCTATGTCCTGTCATGTCACTGAACTTGCTCACTTCCATTTTTCTCATCTATAGGATTGGAATATCCACACCTACTATAAAGAAAGTAATGGTCTCCGTAGTTAAACCTGTATGTAGATTCCTTTTTGAAGACATCATTAGGTTGTATAACTTGGAAAAGATTTCCCATGAAACTTCAGCTAGAACTCAGGTGACTTAATGTCTTTATCCAAAGTTATCCCCACAGGAATACTTCATTTAATCCCAAATCAAGCCATATTCCAGACATTTATATCTAAAACTCTGTCTTGATCTTCCTTATCAGAAGAGGAAATTTTTTTGTAATTTACATTCTTTTGAAATGATTAATCACATGATGTTTTATATAAATTTATATCTGAAATATATTCACTGAATATTGACTAGTGCTTGCCAGATATAGCATAGCTATTACAGAATATACAAAGTTGTGCAAGACTCAGTCATGACCTCAAGATATTTTCAATTCAAAAGGGAAGTTAACGCATGCCTAAAGTTATATATCACATTAGACAATGCATGAAATATTGTAGGTAACATTTATTTAATACATTCCCTGGACCAGATACTATGTTTTACTTTACAGACACTTTAAATAATGCTGGGAGGTTAGTGCTATGGTTATCTCCATTTTATGGATGAGTAAGTTGAGGCTCAGTGGGGTAGTACCTGTTGCACTGTATGCTCTCAAGTAACTGGCCATGATTTTCCAAAGTGCTGCTAGGCTAATGATTTATTCTGAACAATAACCTTCCATGAGGTTCCTGAGAAAACCCAGTGGATTCCTGGCATTTACAGAATGCAAGAGTGTCATTCTAAAACACAAACAAGGACAGTGTTGCTTAGCAGCCTCCCAAATGCCAGTGATGTCTATGCTCAAAGAGACTAGTTTTATAAAAGTATGATCTTTTCTTCCTAGCTGAAAAATACTCATTGTCCCATGTCTTCCCCTTATTTCCATTTCTAAGACTTAGAGGTATTCATGGTAGTAAAAGAAGACAGGTTTGGAAGTTATATTTCAGCCTGTCAGATACTAGCTGCCCATGTTGTGTTTTATTTGATGAAATTCTATTTTCCTGAGTCTACAGAGTATTTTTACATTTACTTAGGGCCCACATTTTACAGTTATTTTAAAGAAGAGCTTCTGATAGATGTTTACAAGGTCATCACTTTAATAGGGTGGATGGGCACATCATCAAAATGTTATTAGCACAGTTAAATATTTATTTGGTTTTGTAATGAAGTGTAGGATTTTCATAGCTATAATCTAAGGATTCATAGTAGAATAAAAAAGATACACCATACTACAGTAGTATAGGAGGAGATAGGTGTGACATAGATAGGGAAAAAGATCTCTCCTTGATTTTCTAAACAGAGATATTTAAAAATGTAATAAATATAAAAGTGAAGGTAAATATTAAACTTTGGAAAAGAATCAAGATCTAAATACCAAGCATAAATTGATACTTATAAGAGGCATAAATAAGGCAAAATTTGCCTGATTCTATGGAAAATATTCATTAACCTGGAAGATTAACCGGTTCTTTTTTTCTTCATTACCATTTTGATCTCTTGAGTAAGCTGCTATAGAAATAGATACTTTGTTTTCTAGTAAGATATCTTTAACCTGCTATTCAAAAGACAAAGAATGAATTCAAAAGACAAATAATATTAACACAATTATAATCTTTTAATACATATCCAATTTGTTGTTCCTTCCCTGATCAGTTGCTCCAGTGACCATACTTAAATGTGCATTTCATGTAAACTTTGCATAAAAAGAAGACCACACAATTCAACATTTCTTTTGTTTATTTTCTTTATAATAGCCCCACAGATTCTGGGAACACTAAAAGTTTGTTCTATAAAGAATATTTTTAAAAATCATAAGTAGCAGATCTCTAGAAATTGCTTTTATTACTAGTGAAAAATAATCATGATGATCTATTTAAAATATATAAACTAAAACTTCTGGAATAAAAGATTTTGGTTATTACAAACAAATGAAAGTTAAAGTCAGTGGAGATTAGCTTAAAAATGGAATTGACAGAAGCAAGCAGAATTGGTCCCGACACAGTGCTTACTGCCCTCCTTGGGAAAATTGATCAGCTAGCAGCCCCTCTGAACAACACCGCACCTGATTGGATCCATTGTGTTTTGGATCTACAATTAGCCAGTGTAAACTAGCTGACAGAAAGGAAGCAGAGCAAGTGCTGTGTCCTAGGTCTTATGCTATTTGGAAATAGACTCCTTGTTTGTTATTTGGTTGTCTCTTTACATGCTTTGACTAAGCAAGTTGGTAGAGTTCATCTTTTCTCTTTGTTTATTCCCCATTGGTACAGTCAGAAGACACAACATCTCTGAGTTACACAGCAACGGGCCTCAAACCCAACACGATGTATGAGTTCTCGGTCATGGTAACAAAAAACAGAAGGTCAAGCACATGGAGCATGACTGCACATGCCACCACGTATGAAGCAGGTATGTGAAAGGAGCCTTGCTTCCAAATTTCTGCTTTTGATGGTGTTTCCCAGGTTTTGTGGAAGTTGGAACATTCATGTGCTATGATGTCTAAGTTATACCTTATCCAGCAGAAAATATTTTATGCTTTGTAGTTCAAAGCACTTTTATATCTAGTATTATCCTCCCCACTCTAGAAAAGAATAAAATGAGTCCCCAGTGGTTTGAGTGCTGGTTTTAATCTGGACATTAACTTGGGAGATCTGAATATAAATCTTTTCTCCGATACCTTCAAGTAAAGGCCGAAATCCATGCACTGAACTCTGTCCAAAACATTTGAGGCTTTGACTAGCAGTCATGGTGGGTATTTACTTTTTTTGGAAAGAAATTAGATACGATGCATTACAACCATAACTGCATTGATGTTTACCATAAATAACCTCAGCTGGGAAGAAGTTTCTGGGTGGTTCTGTTCACTCCTTAGAAATAAGACAATGCATGGAAAACCTTCATGCAATTCGAAATAGTTCAAATCACAGGAAAATGTAATTCACTGTAAATTTTACCAGTCACATTTACTATGGATCATAAAGGTTAAATTTATAACCTTAACAGACACGTGGCGCACTTGGCTTTTACAGTTCACAGAAATCCCAACATCTGGAGAATACAGGGTTTAACCTAGTGTTTGGTTGGTTTCATGGTAGTCTGTTTTGGGGTAAACTACATCACACATTTCCAAATGTAAAAAAATATGTACCAATAAAATTCCATTGGAATTTGTCCCATGGTATCGCAGTGCATTTCTTCCAAGCTACTTCCTTAACTCAGAGTTTACTGTTAATATTTTTTATCTTTTTGTGGATACTTCTTTCTATAAGAAGTTTTCTAGTTTGTCTGATTTAATTCCAACATCCCTCTTTTTTTAATCTTCTATTTTATATGTTTACATATTTTAACTCTTTCTCTTAGAATTCTGCCCTGAATGCCAGATACTCACAGCTTCTTAGGACAAATAAGACATGCTGAATGGGTTATGCTCTGTGGGGAGAATAAGGGTCCTGCTCTTCCTTTTTACTTAAAAGGAGATGAAAGGAGTTAAACATAAACCAGTAAGACATTGGGTCTTCCCTGAGCAAAAGAGAAGGAGCAGTCATTTCCTCTTAAAGCAAGCAAATTCATTCATTTTTCCCTTTCATGAACATAAAGTGTGCCCTAACACCTGGCTTGATAAATATATCCTATTCATTTCTCATCAACTGCATAACCTTGTAGGGACACCAACGGTGAGACCCATTGCTGACAATAAGATATTAACTGCTAGAGAGTGGATAGTAGGAAGGTGATTGTCGAAACAGATAATGATCTGGACAGAAGTGTGAATAGCATGTGGATGGGATCCCAGGTGATGATGAGAAGCAAGAAGTAATTCACAAGTGTCTGCAGACTTTATAGCTGTTAGAAGGAAAGGAAGTGAATGAAATAATTCTAGGTTTGCTTCTAATTCTGCAGTAACATAAAGACTGTATGGGACTGCATAGTTACGCATTTGTGCTGAAATGGCTTGTGATAAAGATAAGAGTGGTTGACAAATCCTCAAAATAAAACATTTCATTCTGTCCAGGTGATAAATCCTTAATTTTATTCCAGTTAAGTAAAATAGAAAAAAACTTGAAGGTTGCCTGACACCATTCAGAGGAGGAAAAAAAAAAAAAAAAAGAAAGCCAAAAATCCTAAGTCACATAAGAAATACAACCGCAGAGTTTTGGCCAAGTTGGAATCTGAACAAACAGATCCAAGGATAAATTCTGTCTGGAGAAATCAAGGGAGGTTTCATGAAAGAAAAGAATTGAGCAATGGCCTGGGTGGATCAACAGGGACCCATTCCAGGGACTTCAAAGGAAAGCAGCCTGTACAAAAGTACACAAGCCAATATCAGAAATATGTCTCCTAGAGACACTTAGGAGTGGTTCAGAGGGAGTGGAGCGCAGTAGTCATCAGACAACAAAGGGAAATGAGGCTATAAAAGAAAGTGTAGTCAATACCAGGGCCTGATATTTATTATTTGTTATTTATTTACATTGTTTAAAGACTTTATTTATTTATTTATTAAAAGATTTTATTTATTTGACACAGAGACAGAGAGAGAGAGTGAGACAGAGAGCACAAGCAGGGGGAGCAGCAGGCAAGCAGGCAGAGGGAGACAAAGTAGGTTCCCAGCAGAGCAAGGAGCCCAATGCGGGGCTCGATCCCAGACTCCGGGGATCATGACCTGAGCCAAAGGCAGCCGCTTAACTGACTGAGCCACCCAGGCTCCCCAAGTCTTTTTTTATTTGAGAGAGAGAAAGAACAAGCGAGAGAGAACCAGCAAGCAAGAAAGAGCAGGAGCAGTGGGGGATGGGCAGAGAGAGAAGGAGAAGCAAAATCCCCGCTGAGCAGCCCTCCTTGGGGCTCCATTGCTGAGATCATAACCTGAGCCAAAGGCAGTTAACTGAGCCACGCTGGCACCCCAAATATATATCTATATATAATATGATTATACATATATATTTGAGAGAGAGGGACAGTGCAAGAGAGAGATGGCAGCGGGGAGGGGCAGCAGGAGAGAGAGAGAGAGAAACTCAAGTAGTTCCCCGCTGAGCATAGAACCCTACTAGGGCTTTGATCCCACCACCCCGAGATCATGAACTGAGCCAAAACCAAGAGTTGGATGCTTAACCAACTGCACTACAAGGTGCTCCTCTTATTATGTGTCATTTATTTACATTTACTCTGAAGAAGAGTGGTAGTCAGTGAAGAATTTCTGAAAGGTCTCCTCCAGGCAGAACCTGTGAGATGGGAGAGGAAGAGCCCAGAGCCGTTCTGCTGGACTCAGTAGGCAGCCCTGAGATCGTGAAGGCCTCCTTCCTCTCCAAATAGTGTGAAGTTTATACAATAATTCTAAACATTTGAGTTATTGATTCCAATACCAGAATCTCTGTTCACCAACATTCACAGGGCTTGAGGAAAAAGAAAAACGCGCACACCACCTAAAATAGATTAGTTGTTAGATTGTTTTGGTTTTTTTTTAAATAACCACCTGTTCAGTGTATTATTTTGCTAGGTGAAGCTGAAGTCATTTTATCTTTTTTGAATACCATAACAGATTTAGTGAAGCAATCTAATCATCACCATTTGACTATTTTCTAAATAAGTGTCATTTTGAATTTTAACCCAATTAAAAGAAAACAGAATATTCTGACTAGTTAGAAAGATTATCGTTTAATTACTTCCATAATAGGACAATGCCTTATTATCCTTGGCCTAATACTCTAAGTCAATTTGTGACCATGTTTTACCTTCCTGTTGGCTTAGGAAACATCCTGAATGAACCCTTTACAAGAATAACTCTTCTCAAGGTAGTATTACCTCTTTGGCATTTTGCTATAACAAATCTTCTTTTCCTGCAAGAATGTCTTTGTTCTTGTTTCACTAAAACCATATACATGGGGCGCCTGTGTGGCTTCGTGGGTTAAGCCTCTGCCTTTGACTCGGGTCATGATCTCAGGGTCCTGGAATGGAGCCCGGCATCAGGCTCCCTACTCAGCAGAGAGCCTGCTAACCGCACCCCCCAACCCCCACCTTTCTCTCTGCCTACTTGTGATCTCTGTTTGTCAAATAAATATTTTAAAAATATATAATATGCAGTTTCTTTACTCAGGATTCAACTGCACTGGACCTATGTATGTTCCTTCTGCTTTTTTTTCCCCTTAATTTAAATATATTAAGTATCTTGTCAGGGTATTCTATTATGATTAGGTAATTATGATTGATTAATGTGGAATACTAGTGGCTTTGAGAATCAGTGCATTAAAAATAAAATGTTATGATGGGGCACTTGGGTGGCTCAATGGGTTAAGCCTCTGCCTTCGGCTCAGGTCATGATCCCAGAGTCCTGGGATCGAGTGCCGCATCGGGCTCTCTGCTCAGCAGGGAGCCTGCTTCCTCCTTTCTCTCTGCCTGCGTCTCTGCCTACTTGTGATCTCTCTCTGTCAAGTAAATGAATAAAAATCTTAAAAAAAATAATAAAATAAAATGTTATGATCAATGGAAATGTTTGGTGTCTCATCCATTTGAAGTTATATGCAGGAAAAGAAACAGAAGTAGGGATGCTCAGATTCTGCATGATAGGGTCAATGTGAGGGCTAAAGAGAATGGCAAGAGTGAAGACTTCAGAAGTAGACCAAGTTATACCTATCTTGTAATACACAAATATTCTCGTGCAGAGATCTGAAAATTCCTCTAGAACCCAACTGTAGATCTTAGACATGTTCCAAAATTTCCCATGTCAAACTACCTAACCCTAGCAAAAGAGACTGTCAGTAATTGACTTGGAGTATTATACTTTGCCTAGAAGGAAAACTCACTGCATTTCAAAGCATAGACAATGAGAAAACGCATCTAAAGGAGACTGAAAGATACCAGACTGGCTTGGCCAGTTTACTGCCGCCTTTAAAATATATTTAAAATTTTGTTGAGCTCAATGTAGGAGGAAAAATAATTTCTCTTTATTCTTTTAGGTTCTTGGCTGAGACCCCACTATAATAAAAGATAGGTCAATAGCAGAAAAACAAAGAGGAATTTAATAATATGTGTATCTCCTCTATACATAGAGGATACCCAGGAACAGAATTAGCTCCCTGAAATGGCCCAAGCCATCACCTTAAATACAATCTCCAACTTAAAACAGAAGAACACACTGAGGTTTGGGGAGCCAGTTATGGGAGGTTTTCAGGTAAATCACAATAGACAAGGGTGTTGTTATTAGGCAGATTTAAGTTCCAACCTTCTCCCTAATAAGAGTTTCTAGAGATTTTATCAACCTCCTCTTCCTGATACAGAGAGGGAGACACTCATAAATACAAAATTTCTCTTGTAAAAGGGTAACATCTACTAAGTTTTCAGAGCTTTCCCTGTGTATACTGTTTCTTAAAAATAATCAGCCTAAAATAACCCTTATGCCAAAGAGGCTTATCTTGGAATGATAAATTCTGGCCCATTTCAACAACATGTGGGAAAAGAAGCTCTAAGCACCCCCCTCCCCCCCGCCAAGGTCTCATGCCTTCTTTTCCATGCCAGGCTGATATTAAGACCTTCACAGATTCCATACCTTCTCTATTTTCAAATATTCCTTTGCCTTCTTGCTAAGAGATACCTAGAATCTAAGCAAGATGTCTTAACCTGCATTTACATTCATTCCTTTTTTTTCCTTCTTCTTGCTTTTAAGAAAATATAGAATTAGGTGACGTTTTTGTTTTGAAATCCTACAGTTGTAGCAGGACTGTGTCTCTGGGAGACATGTAGCCATCAATCTCATGAAGTATGTGTACATTTCTTTGTTTTTATAATGATTTGTACATGTTTAGTGCGGTCCTCGCTTAGAAATATCCATTATACTTTTCTCCCCCGCATTCATACATATTCTGCTCTCCTCTCTCTATTTATACCTTTGGAAGTCACTCAACTTTCATGGAAAAACTTTTATTTCTATATATTTGTTTGGTTGCTTGTTTAATTAAAATACTTGAAATAAATCATGAATGGTAAGATCAGCATGGTACACTGCATGATGGATTCTGAATGTCAACATCCTGATTAGAAGTCCTATAAATGTCTGCTTTCTTTCACATCCAGTGACAAGGCCTTGTCTCTGTTTCATCTCGCAGCCCCGACCTCTGCTCCCAAGGATTTGACAGTCATTACTCGAGAAGGGAAGCCTCGCACTGTGATCGTGAGTTGGCAGCCTCCCTTGGAAGCCAATGGGAAAATTACTGGTAAGCATCTCTGCTTTCTTTCCAGCATTGCTCTGCTTAGCCTAAAATTGCTTACCTCATGTGCATGGCTCATGTCTTTTGTGTATGAGTTTTCTGTCCCAGCATCTCAGTGGACTTCCTGATCCTTTGTGGTTGTCTCTTTTGCCTCCCCACTAACCATGGAATTTCTTCAAATGGTGCCTGCAAATACACACGCATACTCATTTTGTTTGAGCTGGTTGCCGAGTGATGTATACTTCAGTTAGTTTAGACCTTTTGTTTTTCATCTTGTGGAGCATTAGGACAACCTTCTAATGGAATGTCTCTGAGCATAAGTGACTAAAAAGAAGCCAGTTGTTTGGCAATTATAAAATACAAAAGACACCTAATGACCGTGTATTTTTGAATGGCACAGACAAAGGACGTTTGTCTAAGGGTTTTTAGTCTCTCACTTAGCTTTTAGCTTCTTACTTAAATCATAAGGTTCATAAAATACTTAATATTGACTGACAGAAATTGAACTTAATGAATATTTCGCAGTGACAGATTTTATTTTGCCAAATATTGCTGATAACATCAATGCCTAATTAAAGCGTCCATTAGAAGCTTGTAATGTTAATTTAGTATGAAAAATATAATGGAGCTCTATCAAGAATTTTGCATTTAAATGATCACTTTAGGCTTTTAATAGATGTCTCCATAGCATATAATTATTATGAAAAATATTGTATAAGTAAAAATGTGCACATTATAGTCTAATTAACTTGAACCATTGGGTTAGGCACATGTAAGAGTCACTCCTTTTTCTTCTTTTCTTGCATACAAGAAGTGGATAGCACTATTATAAATTAACAAAGTAATTCAGTCATTCTCTGATAACAGAGATAAGCATGGAAATTATAGTTCAGATGACCCACTTACTTTATGAGTTACTTTCAGAATTTTCCAAAATGAAAAGATAATGTGAAAATTCCAAATGTAATTTAAATTTAAGCTGAAGACTTGTTTTCTCTAGGAAATCGTTCTGAATGCAATACCAAACAGAAATTTCATTTGAGCTAACAAATATGGAAAAAGAAGAGGGATGGGGCACCTGGGTGGCTCAGTGGGTTAAAGCCTCTGCCTTCAGCTCAGGTCGTGATCCCAGGGTCCTGGAATCAAGCCCCATATTGGGCTCTCTTCTCAGCGGGGAGCCTGCTTCCTCCTCTCTCTCTGCCTGCTTCTCTGCCTACTTATGATTTCACTGTCAAATAAATAAATAAAATCTTTAAAAAAAATAATGAAGAGAAATATTAAATCTCCCCAAAACTGTATATGCTTAGTTGTCACTCTGCCAGACTTTTTAAAACTGAGGCTGGATGATTTCAATTTTATTTTACTTTTTGCCCTCAATGTTATGATTTATTTTCATTGGTTCTATTTCAGTACTTTTGTAGATTTTGATTTGTTTACATGAGGACTTTTTATTATGTTATAAACAGTAATTTATAAGCATATGGTAAATCAATAGATAATAAGTTTAAGAAGAAAAAAAACAGAACAGAGGTTGTCTAAATAAAAATGAGTTCTGATGGAAAAAATGTATTTTTGGTAAAGGATAAAATAAGCCATATACCATCCAAATTCTCCTCTCATATTTAAATAAATCTTATCTAATAGTCAGTGTAAACAATAGAATGTGTTTTCAACTCTGGAAGAAGCTAGTTTTGCTTTTTGAGGGAAAAAAATTGAAGTCTGTCCCATATTAAGAAATGCAAATGAGTCTAAGCAGTAAAATCCTGTGTGGCAAAATCACAGTGGATGTATAAGAAACCTCCTCCAGGGGTGCCTGGGTGGCTCAGAGGGTTAAGCCTCTGCCTTCGGCTCAGGTCATGATCTCAGGGTCCTGGGATGGAGCCCCACATGGGGCTCTCTGCTCAGCAGGGAGCCTGCTTCCCCCCACCCCGTCTGCCTCTGTGCCTACTTGTGATCTCTCTCTGTGTCAAATGAATTAAAAAAAAAAAAAAAAAAGCCTCCTCCATATATTTTATTTAGAGTGTTTATTCAGTATCCCTTCTCACAATGGTCAAGTAAAAATATGGGAGGCAATACTTTCTACCTTAAGAGTCTAGTTCATTTATTAAAACTAAATTGTTATCAAGTTGAGACATTTTGACTCAACTCAACTGGGAATAAACACCAAGAACCCTTAAGACAACTTCTCTTCCATATATATTTTGATTCTTTTAGTCAGATTACTTCCAGAAAACAAGATGATGAAATATTCAAAATACCATTTAGCAGAGGGCCCAGATTTACTATACTCAGTTTCTCATTAAAGTTACAAAGATGCAAAGGAAACAGGGGTGCTTTTCCAGTGTGTCAGAGCATGTGCCTCTGTGGAAGAGGGTGCTCACATGCTACTGTTAGATTTCTTTGTTTAACCACATCTCTGCGTATACACAGCTATGAAGCAGGGTGGTTAAGAACTCAAGCTCCTGAGAGAGATGCCTGGGTAAGCTGACTTTCCCAAGTTCACCTTCTCATTTATAAAATAAGGATAGAAATAGAACCTCTTTTGTTGAATATGATAATGAAGTGCTGAGAAAAGTCTCTGATGTCCAGTGAGAACTGAAACTAATGAACTATCATTATCCCTACTTGAAATCCATTCTAGGGTAAGACTTTCTTAACGTACTCTGCATAGAATCTGGATCATCAATTTGTAAATACATATACTTCAAAAAAATTGAACAAAAAGAAGAAAGAGATCTAGATAATGCCAGTTTCTAAAGTCCTTGATTGTAAATTGTCAGTTTAGGAATTTGGACTGACATTTTCAGGAAAGAAGGTTCAGAAGGAATTAAGTGTTCATTATATGCTTGGCATCCTGCTAAGGGCTTTGGTATTGTTAAGTGAGCCTATCTTCCTGTTATTTCTTGTTGAAATGAAGAGTTCTAGGGTAAATACCTTTCCCAAAGTCAAATAACCAAGAAGTAGCAGAGCTAGGATTTAAACTCATGTTCAGACTCTTCCTATTACTCCATGTTTTTCTCCAGCTTATTAGTATTCTACTAGTCCAAATCAATGACTCTTAACTGATTTACAATTTAATTTATCTGAGGAAGGGTTGAGCATGCTATATTTTAAAAGCTCCCCAAGTGATTTTAATGTAGAGCTAAGGTTTTGAAACATTGATCTAAATAAATGCAGCGTCCAACATTATTTATGATCCGAGACCAACACAGTTGGAAGAGTTAGGCCTTCAGAAATTGCTTCCTTATCAATACTATCCAATGGAGAAGATTATGTTATCTTTTGGGGTGTCATGTGATACCCTAGTCCAGTTCCCCTTTCTTGAAATTCTCTTGCATCTTGACATTTTTAAGATCACCTACCCACTCTTCTGCTCTATTTCAGGCTACAGCTTCTCAGCCTTATTAGCAGACATTACTTCCACCTGTTTCTTAAGGAGATCTTTTTAGTTCCTTCGTTACTTTCTCTGAAAAAGTGTGGATAGTATAGCCAAGGCTTCAGTGAACACAAACTTATGTCTAAAATCTATATGTCCGTCCAAGGAATTCTAAATACACATATCCTACCACATATTGTACATTTCCACTTGCCTATCTTATTAACACCTCCTTCTATTCCCCAATCTCTCTTTCTCTCCGTTCTTCCTCTTTTTTCCTCTCTTTTTGTTTTTTTGTTTGTTTGTGGAGTTTTCTTTGTCTGTCCCCCACCATAACCAACCAAATAATGCTCTATTATATTCCATAATAGGTTACGATGATCCAAGATGGCAGACCAAGCTGGGCACTCACTGCCATCACATGTGTCTAAATAGTCTTACTCCCATCATATAAAAATTTTTCATGTTTACCTAGTTGCAAAAGTTAGAAATTTAGCCATCTTGACTTCTTTCCTTGTCCCCTTCCCATATAATCAGGAAAGGAAAATGTAAATGCTCATAATACAGGGCTGAAAATTCTATAGAAACAGGTTTCAGATTTTGTTCATTCTCTTCAGGATCACCATTGACACTTAGTAGGTAGTTAATAAATATTTGTTGAGTAGAATAATCATTGAGTTGCTATTAAATCTATTATTAACTTGAAATAAAAATTCCAGGTGTTCCAAATATAATATTTTCTTAATTATTAATTAATTATTATTTATTATAATTATTAATTATATATGTATATATCATATATTTATGTGTGTGTATTATATATAATTAATTTATTTATTATATAATTATTAATTAAGAAAGAAGGCAGGGAGGAAGGAGAAAAAGAAAAAAAGAACAAATGTACCATTTACTAAGTAGTCACTATATAGAAGTTAATATAAGAGGAATACCACATATATTAATTTCTAAAAATACATTATCTGAGAGCAACTTATTTTCAGATGAGAAAAAGTTACTTAGATTAAGCAAGGTGCTCAAGGTCACAAAGCCAGGAAATGATAGACCTATGAGTTGAGGTCAGGTCTTCTTGAATCCATAGCCTGTTATTTTTTTTTTTAAGATTTTATTTATTTATTTGACAGACAGAGATCATGAGTAGGCAGAGAGGCGGGGGGGGGGGGGTTGGGGTGGCAGGCCTCCTGCCAAGCAGAGAGCCCAATGCAGGGCTCAATCCCGAGACCCTGGGATCATGACCTGAGCCCAAAGCAGAGGACTTAACCCACTGAACTACCCAGGCAACCCTAGCCTGTTATTTTTTAATAATGTTTTATTAGGAAGGAAGAAATAGGTCCTTCATTATGCATTTATCTATAGACATGATTATCAGAAACAAATTTTGAAACATGAGGAGTTCTCACTGGGCTGAGCTCCTTGCTGGTAGGTATCATCTTGGTCTTCCTGGTACTTAGCAGCTGAACCATGGAAGAGAATCTGATCTGTGGAAAGAAGTATGGGGGGGAAAAAAAGGAAAGAGGTGGAATTGAACACTTTTTGACACTTTCTTTTTACAATTACCACAACTTCTTTGTAGAAGGAGTCAAAAAGGACATATGTATGATGTTACATTTTATGTATATTTAAACAAATGTAATTCTGATGCCAGAGTGTCCACTGGAGTTAACAATCCCAGCCCTTATTGCCTAGGAGAGGAGGTAGTTCTCATTATTTGACAAGTTATGGTGAGTAAGGACAAACATGAAGTAGGAAAAAGATGAAGGAAAAAAAAATTGAATGTGGGGAAATGGACATATAGGTACAGAAAGGTTCTGACAAATCAATGAATTTGTCCCAAACTCTGTGGTTATGGAAATCTCTACAGTTAAGACTTCAGTAACAGATTTAATATTTTCCAAACACACCAAACTCATATACCCAGATAAAATTGTATGCTTTCCCTAAGACCAATTTTTAAGGTTTTGAATGTTGTAGTAGTATATTTTTATTCTGCATCTAAGTTCTCAAGTTTACACATGCACATATACACACACACAAGATCAGTTTTGCCGTAAATACCAGGAAATCACTTCAAATACAGTTTAAAATTGTCAGAACCTGATGCTTGTACCTTCGATCGTACTTACTTGAATGCCAGAACTATCATTTTTAAATGCGTAACTGAATACTTTTTACAAAGGGAAAAAAAAAAAACAGCCAATACACAAAGAGGGCTCAATATTTCCTTCCCACTTGACAAATCAACAAAATCAAGAATACATGCAGCTGACCTGGGGTGAGAACAATTCTCCAAACTTTCAGTGTCATTGGGAACCTATAACAGCCCACGAAAACTCTACGGTTGCACTAAATGTCACAAATGTAAAGCATCAGTGCTTACTGGCTAAAGGATTTCATTCAATAAGTGAGTTTCAATACCTATTATGTGAAGACAATTTTATTGGTTTCTCTGAAGAATAAAAGGTAATATAAGATATGGCTCTTGAACTAAAGGAATGTTTTTATTCTTTTGAAGAGATAAGACATGCACATAATAAAAGTTTAAAAAAAAAAAGGATCATCATACCAGGGTCTTTTATTCAGTACATGTGTTTTTTGGGGGACAAGAAGAAAGACTGCTCTGACTCAAAAAATACTAGATTTTATTGCTATTGATCATGGAGGCTGAGTTATAAATGAGTCATAAACAACTCCTTTGTCCAGTGATATTTCACAATCTCTTTTGAGATAGAGTATTCCAATTTTAATATTAACCAGAGAGTCCTACAACCTTTCAGTTTTACAGAATTCTTTATCTTGTTTTTTTTTTTTATCTTTTACTGAGCTCTCTGCATCATAAGACGTTCATAGTTGCAGCAGCAGCATCTCAACAAATACCAAAAATATTACAGATTCCACATATATACTAATGCAATGATTCCTGACCTTGCTTGAACACAGAAATCACCTGGGGTGCAGATTGCCAAGGTCACTGTTAGCCTATTATAGTATCTATTGCTGTGTAACAGGATAAACACAAATTTAGCAGCGTAAAACAACACATGTTTTTTTATCTCAGTGTTTCTGTCAGTCAGGAATCCTGCACAAGATTTATAGGCATCAAAAATACCCATATTTTTTAAAGATGGCAGATACTGTTATTTTGAATGGTCTGTTCCATTTTCAGATTCTGTACATGAGACAATGATTTGTCTAATCTTTGCAATATCAAAAAAAATTATTACTTGATTCACTGAATACTGTAGTTTATAGATTGTGAATGTATAATAATCACTGCAAATCATATTTAGGAAAACATGCGTGTTTAGAAGCAGAAGCAAGCATGTGGTGAGCACGCTAAATACAATTGCATCCATCTATTCGTGCAGCTTACATCTTGTTTTACACCTTGGACAAGAACATACCAATTGACGACTGGGTGATGGAAACAATCAGTGGTGATCGGCTTACTCACCAAATCATGGATCTCAACCTTGACACAATGTACTACTTTCGAATTCAAGCACGAAATGCAAAAGGAGTGGGGCCTCTCTCTGATCCTATCCTCTTCCGGACTCTGAAAGGTTTGAATCATTTCCTACTACAGCAGTAGCTTTCTTTTCCTGTGGGATTGTTGTAAAATACGGTGTCTGCATTAGGTACTATCTTTGCTTTCTCTGTTGGCAACACGACAATGGACATTCAAAATAAATTAAAATTTACTGTTTCATACTGAAAGCCAATGTGTCAGAGAAAAATCTATTGTGTTATCACATTTTCTGCCTTCAACACAAGGCAGGTATATTTAACTTAACTTTTTTTTTCCCCCCATTTATAATCCTTTTGGAATTTTGTATTGATTTCATGTGTATTAGTTCTATTAAAAATATATTGAGACTTTTTAGTCTTTTTATGTAAGGAAATAAAAACTAAAAGGCATTGAATTAGGTGAATGTCATACTACTGCCAACTTTCAACATTTTCTTTGAGGAACTATTGTCCTTATATATAAAAAGAAAATTTGATACAGCAAGACAGAAAATCTCAAACAAAATGAATGTGTTTATTTTAAGGACCTAGGATAACAACAAGGGGGAATAAAGAGTCTTACAGTATGATTACGAGAAGAAAACACCCCATGCTTGCAAGAGTAAAAATAGCTGCTCAATTCAAGCATAGTTAGATGTTCATACAGAAAAAAATGCTGAGGCCCTAGAACAGTGACTACATCAAAATAATCTTCATGTTAGTCCTTACTATTTTAGAACAGTATTATTTTTCTGGAAGACAAATAGTTTCAAGAGTCTCTATTATTTGGCAACTGAAAAAAAATTGAATGTTTCATAGCTGATATTTAAAGATGTATACTTAGGCATGTTATGTGTTGTTTTAAAGGATCTGTGACCGCATTCTGTCTATCGTTAGATCTGGCTGAGAAGCTGATAATAGATCATAGCAAACTGAAAAATTAGAAACATGAAAATGGTTGACATTTTCACCCAGGTGCTTGACATATTAAGACAAGAGTCTTAGAATAATTGTATAGCCTAGCCATTCAATTCCCCTAGGAACGGTACCCTAATAAATAGTGGACTTTTGGATTCTGGGAAGGGAGCTAACCATTCAAAGCTGGACTTGGTAACAGCTAATCTGAAAGTTTGCCAAGAACACACAAACAAGCATTCAGCCTAAGCCTTCGTGACAGTACTTAGCGACAGAGTAGAAGTTGGGAGGGAGGCAGGAGGAAATGAGCTAATCTTCTCTGGGTTTTCAGGACTTCATGTCTAAATCGGGTTTCACTCTAAATGAGCAATCGAAAGGAAACTGGTTATTCATTTTGTGGGAGCATGAAATGTAACTAGATACCATTTCACAAATGCTTCCTCTTTATCTATAGACGAGTGCCAGATTAATTTCATGCTCACATTGTGTGCCAACTAGAGATCTCAGGGAGGGTTTAAGATGACTTAAGGCATCCAAATGTATTAAGCAGCAGAGTGATGAGTTATCTCAGGATTCACAGGCCCACACTGATAACCATCCTGGAGATTATTTAATGAACTCCCATATCTCATTTGGTACTATTTACCTTAAGTACCCTAAACTCATCTATGAAATGATGTTCAGAACTGAGAACAAACTCAGGAATTTGTTATGTTGCAATAATTCACAAGCATTATTTCTAATATCCTGACTTGAATGTTTAGTATTGTTTATCCTCAGTATATCTTGCTCAAATAATAGACAATTAGATTTTAAAACAAATCTTGCTCATATGGCAAACCAAGTTTCAGATGTCTTGATTGAATTCTAAATTATTTAGAGATACTGATCTTGCCCATCTTTATAAACAAATGACATTGTACACGCATGCATCCTACATGTTACAATAGCAAATATTTTTAAGGCAAATAAACTACTCTTAAGAGATTTGAAGCCACAGTGAACCAAATCTACACTAAACACATCACATCATGCAGTTTCCAGAGCTGCTTTAAGACATAAGGCCTCTGTTCATCAGAATGTAACTTTGTTTGACAGCAAGAAAGGCTCACATGTTATCCTGAAGCTGAGAAAGCTCTCAGTAGTCTACTGGGTAACAGGCAAGTGTTTCATTGCAAATCATGCCCCAGGCAGGTGTCTACAAGCTTCATTCTTTCATACGCAGTTTTTGCAAAGACAGTAGCATTTTACTTCTAGAGACTAGAGGTTTGTCTTTGGTTTTAGTCACAAGCACGAGACATATAGGAAACTCAGTCCATATTTATTGGTTAATGAAAAGGACAGTTACAATTAAAAAGGGATTAAATTACATTACCCTTGTGTACATGCATGCATGTGGTACATCTGATTGTTTCTTTGGATTGTTAATTAAAAGAATCTTGAACTTGATTCTCTGACCACACAGGACTCTACAAATACACATCTCCCATCCCCAAATATTCCCTATTAAGATAACCATACACGATGAAGCCCTTGGGAGACGTACAAGAGGCATGGCAATCTCTGCCTTTCACGTGGATTGTTCTCTTGGGTAAACTGAGCTTCTCCACGTTGGCCTGTAAAATAATAGGAAGAGAGGATGCTTCTGCTGAAACAGACCAAAGTATAATTCTGTAGTGGGATGGAGTCACCTCTTACACACAAAAAAGCAGAGTTTTCAGCAATGGAAAGCACCAGAGTATAGTCTGTTCTCTGGGCATCTTTAATCATCATTCTGAAAGGTACATCTTTCCCATCCAAGGATGTAGAACTGAGAGTTCCATACCAGAATACAGAAAAGTTTTACTCTTCACATTATTTTTGACAAAATAAGTGATTTTCTTGACAAATAGCAGAAGCAAATAAAAAGCCAAGACTCGAATTATGACACTTTTAAGCAATTATTTGTCTGTAATAAAAACTAACTTTTAGGATATGTTTTATCCCTGTTGGAAATAGTCTTTAGTTGATAACTTTCTTGAGACACTCAAAATTTCTCAAGTTCTAGCCAGTCCAGATTACTAACAGTAAAACAAATCCAGAAGGTAAGAATGAGGAGGACATTGTTGCATATAATATACATTTATTTGTCAATTGATAAAAATTTTCTTAAACTGTAGTGATGTGTATATGATTACAGATGAAGGGAGAAATGAAGAATGAAAATGAGACGAAATTGATTTTCTTCTCTCTCTCTCTCTCTCTTTTTTTTTTTTTTGGATGTCATTCCAAACATATCTCACCTAAATATGATATCCTAATTAGGGTAGTTTCTCAAGTGTGTCCTGGTCTGGCTACCAAACTTTTACCCTTCCTGAACTGCACAGTCACATGTGATCTCCACAAGCCCTCCTCATTCTTACCAGATACCTGGTTTGGCACGTCCTACAACATAGTATCCTTTCTCAAAAACTATGATAGGATTTCAGTGAAAACTCTATCCCTGTCTATAAACTACAGATAACACAGTTGCCTATCAAAAACACCTTTCATCAATAATCCCCTAATACTGTAATAAAACAGATCTTGAGAAGTCATTAGTCTTTAAAGGGAGATAGGAGAGAAAATTAAGATAAAAATTAAGTTGTGATGATTAGACTAAGGAAAAATTAGGTTGGACGGCCTGTGAATTTAAAAAAAAAAAAAAAAGGTTTGCTAAATCTCGAGGAGCCACAATAACATTTATAAAACTTATTTAAAACTGGTAGAATCTTAATATAATAAGCATTCTTGTATGTTTAGTGTTTTCCAAAGAGTCATTCAGAGTTCAAAGTCCACTACTTATTAAGATAACCTTTCTTGGTCTACCCTTTCTCATAGAATATGTTTACATATTATTTTAAAATGAAAGAAATGGTAAGTGATAGGAATTTGTAACTAAGTTTAGTATTTGTCCTTCTATGAGGTGACATTCATAAACCCTGTTCATCTGAAAGGGGTATTTATTAACAACATCATTTTTTTTAGTATTTTCATTTCTGCCTATTTTTTTGGGCAATGATATGTATCCCATCAATTAAAGGAAGGACTACCACTTCTAAGACCTTTGCTTTATCTTTCAAACAGTAATGATGGACTTGCTAAGAGACTGCCACCCAGAATGAGAGAACCGGGTGCTTAGGTTATAGGTTGCTGCCCATGGGAAAAAATTTCTCAAGTTATAGCCAGTTCTCTGTGTGATTTTAACTGAGACATATAAAGAAGCCAACAGCAAGTGTAGTAGCCTACATGTCAAGTTTTAGTGCAATTGAGTTCAATAAACCCAGAAGATTTGAAGCTCAAAGAAAACTCATGTATAGGGGAAATAATTCTAAGTGATGGAGACTGGCAAAGATCTACATTGGTCAAAACGTCCGATCACAACTTCTGTAAAAGCAAAGATATTGTAGATTTACCTCCTATACAGTTATATTTGTTTAATAGAAAAGAAGCTACTTAAAAAATTTTTTTAAGATATTTTTTAAATTTAAAAAAAGTCACCTTCAAGGACATTATTCATAATGCACCTGAAGTTGTGAACAAGTAAGAATTCCTTCACAAGGTCTAAAAATTTATTAAACCATTTAGATTAAAACTCATTTACAATATTCTATTATTTTACCCTATCTATGTGAGAATTGGTTAAGCTCTCTGGTTGAAAAAAAGAAAAACTGAAGACAAGAAAATAGCCTCTTTACCGTATTTAAAATATATGGGTGATAATTACTTGGTGATCACATGAGTTTTTATGTATTGTGTTTTTAATTAAACTTACATGATGATCTTTTTGGAGTTGATGTGTAGAAGAATGAGACAAATAACATATTTTTAAGAACATGTATAGCGAAACCATTTTCAATTTTTCTTCTCTGACTACTATTTAATAGAAATAATCACATCACCCTTGGCTCCTTATCAATTTGATTTCAACAGGGCTTTAGCCTTGATATGAAAACTTGCTAAGAAAACTGTCGATTTGAAGTGTCAGCTTCCTTGCTAGGAAGTGTCAATGTCTAATAATATTTCTTTTTCCCCCACAGTAGAACACCCTGACAAAATGGCTAATGACCAAGGTATGGCGGCTCAATCTGTCATCTTTTCTCTCCTTGAATCAATTCTATCTGTTAGAAATGTCAGTCATTATTTTGTATTCCTTTTTTCACCTGGGCCATACACCTGATGAAGCATTCGCTGGCGTGATAATTAATCTTGTTAATGAAGTTCTGTTTGGCTGAAGCTGCAGGTCTGTTGGGGAAGATGTAAATTTTCTTGAGAGGAAATTGTTTTGTCTCTATTCTGAAGGACCAATTAAAATGTCAAGCTTCTTTGTATGAAATAAATTTTTAGTCTCTGTCTGCACTTCTGAATAATTCACATTAAGTATAATTAAGCTCAGCATAATTTTCAGGCTGCTCTTACACCCTTTCATGAGCTATGGATTAAAGTTCTGTAGCTCCACAGAGAAAAACCATAAATCAAGTGTGCTTTTTCTCTACAGTGAGCTTCTTTTAATAAATAAAAACAAAGTTAGGACAACTTTTTTAGGGCGTTGCTATTGTTCATTTTGAAGCCAGAAAGCTTTCACTCAGTGAATCAGATGCTGGTTTGATTCAGAGCATTTTATTCTCCTTCCATTCTTTTGCTAAAAGCTGATTCACGTAGAGAAATATGCATGGCTTTACACAAAGGAAAGTGGTGACAAATAAGAGTTATCCATCAATTCACAGGTAGATAAGAATTTGCTATTATCATGATTTGCAGATGGAAAATTATTTTTACATTAAAGGTAATTGGTAGCATTCTAGAGGAGAAAAAGAATAGCTTATGAGTGGTATTTTTCGGCTCGTTATATTCTTTAAGAAGGGGGAGTTGGGACGTATTTGCAACTCGTGGTGTAGTTGGTGATGTCCAGATTTTGTCCATATTTGTTGGCCCAGCATCTACAGTTTGTGTCGTGTGTCTCCTGCTTTGGACAGTCTGTCAGCAGAAACTGCTTGTTTCTTAGAAGGTATCGTGTCTTAGAAGGTACCATCTTGTAAGTTGGAGGGAGCCATTCTTTTCAACATGAATACTTTTTAATTTTTAAATATTAAGCAGCTGGATATTAAGGCTCACTAACAGAAGATTGTCTACACGAGTAGCATTTTATTTAATTATTCTGTGTTCAGGTTTTTCCCTGGGTCCTTCTGTCATACCCTTGCTTCAGAGAACATGGCTGGGACTTCACACATGGAAGTAATAAAAATGAACAATACATAGAAATATCTACCCACAGTTCACATTTCCATTAATCACCTCAACCTACTTCCTGCTTATTTCTACTTAAAATATTTTTGTAAGATCAATATCTACTAAATGGTAATATTTGTCAACTATTTATGATGAATACTGATCAGTTAGCCTGTATTTACTTTGGTAAATTAAATATTAGTGCTGGCTAGATCCAAAGCTGGAATAATTAACTAGCAGAAGTGGTGTTACTATTTCATTCATTAAAGTGATTACAACAACTTTGCATAGCCTTCTTAACTTAAATGAATTTAAAACTTCCACAGGCAGATAATTCCTAATTTTTGAAATTATATTTAGAGAAATAGATAGAGAAAGAGAGAACATACCAAAAAATGTTTTAAGTCAGTGAACCAGATGAAATGCTATATTACTGGCCACTCAAACAATGACATGCCCAGGTTTCTGAACAAATGGATTTTGTTGCTATTTTTCAGTTAGCTGTTTTTTTTTTTTTAAATATGATTTTAAGCTACCAAATGTATATTTTGTAAATTGGTCCTTTTATAAAAGAAAAAAGGAGTAAATTATTCCCCAGTCCCTCTGTTCACACACTCTCCATGGATTTTCCTCAGATTTTCTTATCAATAGTGAAATCAGATCTGTTATCAGGGGAAAAAGGAATTCCCAAGAATTACTGCCAGTGTCTTGAGTCTATTAATATTATTTGGGCAATTGTCCTTTTTCTTCATCTAATACTGCTTAAAAGATTCTTTCACTTATTATACTACTTGGTGCCTTATTCAATCACAGCTGGGATACAGTTGTTCAAACTGATAGGTTCTAAATTTTACATCAAAATCAAATCACTTATAAAATAGAGAGGAACTGACAACAGATAATATAATGATTATAAATAAGATCTTTAAATTCTTACAAAGAAAACGTGTCAAATTTGCTGGCCATCGAAATCTCTTTGTAAATAAAATCAGTCTTCTATGTTGATGACCGTGTAGAAGAAAATTAACCCAGATTGAAGATCCTTCTAAGATTAATGAAAATAAGAGGAAAATGCCATTCTGAATGTTCCCACTCTTAGCACAGAGCCAATCATTTGAATATGTTTTACTGTGCCCACAGTTAGACCTATTTGCTGCTCCCCGTTGTGAAGTGATCCCACTGTTAACATCTGCAAAAGGCACTGAATTTCTTTTGAGCGTAAATTCAACACCCCGGGTCAGAGTGAACCTTGCAAAGATGAATCCTAAATAGAAAAACAGGAGGTGGAATGTAATTTATCTGTGAGAGAGGAGGAAAAGTTTTGATTATTTTAACAAAGTATCTTTGTAGACTTTTGACACAATTACTTTTCTTGGAATCTGAGATATGTCCTAAGGAACATAAATGGGAAAACAAAAAATCAGTTGCATTTGAATCAGCTGTGATATGAGGAAAATATTTTCTCCCGAGTAATAGCAGTAGTAGTCTGAAAATGATAGACAATTTTCATTGAACTCTTTTTCCCTTCGTGTAGTTATAAATTGATTATATCTAGCATTTTCTTATCTCTCTAATCTCAGCCTCCTCTATAATTCCCTGGTTTTTTGCAGCCCCTTATCTCTTGCTAAACATCCTAATTTTTTTCTCTAGTCTCTTCCAGGCACAAGTGGCCAATAAGTTTGAAGGTAATCATGAGATTTTAGAGATTAACCACAGAATTTAATTTTTAGGAAGGTCAGGTAGGATAGGGAAATTATATGGCCTATGTGAAGTGAGTTCAGGGGACATAGAAATGCTTTGCTTTTTTCCCCCTTCTTTTATTTTTCATATTTTGATAAGAACCCTGTCAATTTGTGTGTGTGTGTGTGTGTGTGTGTGTAATGGCAAAATGAACTCCTGTGAAGCCCTACCAGTGTTTCTGTTTATAGACTTCTCATTTGAGCCTCACTGCTATACTATTAAGTTACAACTATTGTTCTCATCTTGGCAATGAAGAAAATGAAGCTCAGAACATTCCAGTCCCTTGTCTGTAGACACGGCTAGTAAGGAGCAAGGCCATTCGAACCCTGTGGTTTTTAACCAGAGTATGTTCATCCCATGTTCGTATATGGACACATAACTGACCACACACTCCTGTTTAACATGTATTTATAAGGCTGCTGCATCTGAAGGTTGTGTATGGATATCTTCCATACAACTTTCCTTTCTCCATTTCTATGAATACTCCGGAGAATAAAACAGCTTTCACTCTGGGGTCATCTTGTTCGAGGGAAGTCACAGCACTAAGTAGGTGATCGTGAGAGTCAGTTGTCTCGGGAAACACAGAGATGGTGCTAATTCCACTGCCTCAGCCAGCTCAGGCTGCTTATACAAAATGCCACCGCCTGGCGGGATGAAACAACAGAAATCTGCTTCTCACAGTTTTAGAGGGTGTAAGTCCCAGATCAAGGTGCAGCCACGTTGGTTTCTGGTGAGAACGTTCTTACTGGCTTGCAGTCAGGTGTCTTCTGGCTGTGTCCTCATATGGCAGAGGGAGAGCCGGCTCCCTTATAACTCCTCCTCTCAGAGCAGGGCCATACCCTTGTGACCTCATTTGGCCTTAATTACTTCCACAGGGCCTCACACTGGGTGTTAGGAATTCAGCATCTGATTCTGGGAGGTGGTGGGCGAGCACAGTGCAGTTCACAGCATCCACCTTCAAAAAGAAAGCTGCTCTCTCGCTCTCGCTGATTACCTCCCCAGGGTTTCAGATGCGGAGGCAGAAGGCAGTGCTTTGCCCAAGGTCGCACAAATGTAGTTGTGGGCAGAGGTGGACGCCAACATGTTTCTCTCGGACTCCCAGAGTGTAGTGTGTCCACTGTAGACTGCTGCTCTCTACATGAAATATGTGGCTCTTTGGTCTTCTGTAATGAGCTTAAACCCTTTAGAGTTTCTCACAGAAGCATTTATAAAAGCCTCTGTCTGGAATTGCAAAGAGGGATAGCTATGACTATAAAATATAACCAGTTCTCAGAAGTGATAATCATCTGACCCAGCTTGTATCTTAAAGGATTGTTTTTACATCCTTGTATTCTGTTTAACCCCAAATGTTCTTCTCCACTTCGAGGTGTCGATGTGTAAAAAGTGGTCATTCTAAACATGAGCACAAATGTCTACGAGGTCATGTGTGTTTCCATGTCTGCCCACAGAGGGTGTGCAGAGTAGGTGTTAGGGTCCTGTCGCAGGACCTGAAAGAAGGCAGGAACCTTTATGAAATGACCTGAGTCATGGCTGAGATGAATCAGAAACAAAATGCTGACTTCACACACTCTCAAGTGTCTTTCCCTCTTCATAGCCGGCAGAGCTGTGATCTAAAACAGCAGAGCTACCAAGGAGATGGAAATTCACAGGTCAGTTTATAGATCTAGAAGCAGGTGACCTGCTGAGAACTACCCTCCCACCAGGAGAGAGAATTACTCACTTCTGAATCATGGTAACAGCTGATAATACCCAGCCATCAGCACGCAGTGGGTACTGCAGGAGGGGTGGAATGGGTTTGGAGACCTCAAATTCTAGTGCCGTCTTGCCACTGTGACCTCCTGTGTGACTTTAGGCATGTGATTGACCTCTCTCAGCATCCTCACCTGTCAAACGATGACTCCTGCCCAAAGTATCTTTCGTTTTCTTTCAAGATTTCAGATGATCAAACCTGAGGACTGGTGTTAGGTTTAAAAACCCAGGCATAGCGTCTTCACATAACATAGTACTTCACATTTTTAGCATTCCCAGGATGCATCATTCTTCTATGCACTGTTCATGTGCTATCATGTCCTCCTAAAATCCTTCCAGATATAGAAAAGGAGACGCAGAGATGCTCAAACTTGCCCAAACACTCACAACATGTAAGAAGAGGTTAGCCCGAGATACAGACCCCGGCTAAGTAATTGGAGAGTCTCTGCCCTTAACTGCTGTATAATTTCTGGAAATGCAGTGAGTTAATTGGTTCCTGCTTCGTTATCAAGAAAGTTAAACCTAACTGGCATCACCATACGTTCACCTAGTTTAAAGTTCTTTGTCTGTCCTCAGTAGGGTATTCAGGCGAAGTACTTAACACTACACCTGCCATTTTACACCTCACCGGGTTTAATCTCATGAATAAACAGAACGTTAATTGTTTCCAATTTCAAGGAAATAGGGCTTTCAAGGCAGTCTAGTCAAGCTTGGAATTTAGTTAATGTAATCCAGACTTTGCAGGGTTTGGATTACACCAGCCAGGGTGTTGTTTGAAAAATTGAAGCCTTTAGCACCTTTCATTGGGAGCTGTTTAAATGAAAATTAAAACCTCTTTTTACCCTATTACTGGGCGGGGTGTCAACCACTTTGTTATTCAGTAGCTGCTACACCCCCTTGAAAGAGAGCTAGTCTCACCTGTGCTGTTCTCAGGTCCAAAATTTTGCAATTCTAGAAATTATGATTATGGTATAAAAGTGGGGGGGGGTGAAAAATGAGTAGTGTGCTTTGGATAAAGGGTTGAGGTGCTTCTCATGCTCCCAGCAAGCAGTCAAGTAGCTGCCTAAGTCAACCTCTCAGGAGCTTTTATGTTTCAATAGGTAACTTTGCAAGAAAACACATACTAAGTACTCTTTAGAATTGATGCAATTCATGGCATAATTGTAAATTTCTCCGACCCAGAAGATAGACAAGCCCTCCCAAAGATTTCTTAATAAGTTTTTTTTTTTTTTGGTAAGAACCACTCCACTACTGACTGTCCTTTGCTGTAGACATTAGCCAAATACCAGGTTCCTGGCTTGATTTTTCTGCCCACTATGTTAGACCTGGACTCTGCCTCTTCAGTTTTCTTTCCAAAACAGATGGCTCACCAATGCTTATGAAGTAAAGACAGTTCTTTGACATCGAGACCCCAACTGCCCTTTTCTAGCCTTAAGACTAGGTCATCCCTCTACATACATCACAGTCTATTAGCAAAACTGTATAAATCACTCTGAGAAAGGTGCATTTTCCCAACTCCATGCTTTTACTGGTACCATCCTCTTAGTTGTAGCAATACTTTCTCCCTTTCTCTGCTGAGTCAGGTCCTCATCTTCTAAGCCTCCCTATCCCATTGTGCTTTTTTCCAAGAAGCCTTTCTTGCCTTTTCAGTCTTTTGTTCTTCTGTATGTCCATAACACCCAACTAATTCTTTGCTCTGTTCTTCATTTCTTATATTTCACTATTTATATTCCCAACCTCTGGACCAGGTTGTAAATTCCTTGATGGCAGAGGACTCGTGTGATTCACACTGCCATCCCCACATCTCAGTCTCTAATTGAGAATCTGTCATATTGTCGTTGCCTGGTAAGCATTTGTTGAACTGAATTATGACACACATCTTTGAGGAAACAGTCACAGAGTAATCTGGAAAGAAAGACTTTACCAGCTGATCAAAAGTGTAGTTGGGACCTAAAATCAATAATGCTCAGGGTTATGGACACTGTGTATGTTACTGATCTTGGGGAAGATGAAAATGATGTGAAAATATGTTTCCAATAAGGCAAAAATATCTTGAATACTCATCTATCAAGTTAAAGCTAAACTGGAAAAGAAGTTCTCTTTCATTCAGAAAATGGTGGTCACATTTGTAGATGAGTCTGAACTCCTACGCACCTTTCTTGATCTGTACCCTTCCTGTCATTTCTTGTTAACAAAAAATTTATTTTTCTTGCTTTTCCCTGACGGCTTGTGATTCTGAGTAAAGAAAGGAGAAAAATCAAAACTAATGTTGATAAGGTTTTGAAATTTCAAACACGAAGTATGAAAAGAATTGGACTCCTTTTAACAGCTTGCTGGTAACAATGTACCTAGCATTGTGCTGGTTGGGGTAAGGCATGAAAAAGAAGTACAGTTCGCTGGGTCTGTTCTCAAGAATCATGCAATGTAGTTAGGAGGAATATATAAATACCCCATCCCAACATTAAAAATATGAAATGTGAAATTAAGTGGTACCATCTCATAAATAAATAAATATATATATATGATATACACACAAATACATACACACACATATATACATATATATTTATATACACACACATATATACCCATATATATTTCTATATCTACACACACATATATATACACACACACACATATATATACACACACATATATACATATATATTTATATATCTATATCTATATCTGTATCTTCATTGTAGGGTTTCATATGGGCAATCACTATTGGTAATAACAGAAAAGACCACTTAAACACAACACTGGACTTTTGCTCTATGGGTAGAACTTGATTCAACACTAATGATTGCAGAGGGAAAGATTACCTGAACCTTTACTTAGAGAAATCCTAGAATTAGAAAATCCAGATGCCAAATAGTTGCTCATAGAGTGAGGATCTCAAGGTGCATCCAGGGAACAGTTAGGGCCACTTTGCAGAATAATGCACAGTGGTAGGGAGAAGGGGAGAAAGAGAGAGAGAGATAAATTGGTGATACTTTGCTCTTTCCCTTTGATCTGACACAGCAGTTCTCTGGCTTTCCTACTTTTCAACACATCAAGTATCCACTATCCACACTGGGCATGGAAGATCAGCATGCTCACCTCCAGAACCCTAAAAACCCCATTCATTCTTCGCTGCTGTTGCCAAGCATACCTTGCTTCTTGGTGCTGGGTGGGGTGGGGAAGAATTATGTGGAATAGGAAGAGGACCTAAGTATCCTGATCTTTGAAGAGTTTTCCTTGCCTTATGTGCCCACTTCTGCTCCGCCTTTTCTGAACTGTCACATTTACTTGTCCCAGTGCTCAACATGGTTGCTAACTGAACTATTTCCTTTTGCTTCCAAAGTCTATCATGTCCTGTGTGTCCTATTGAAAATGAAGCTACCACTTCAAGTCACACACCAGAACCAACTTTGAGAGATGTTCTAATTTTTATCCAACTCATGCCCAGTCCTTCTTTTATTTATTAATTCACCCACTAATGGTAAAATCATCAGTCAGAGTCAGACCTATTCAGCTGCTTAAAATGAGCTTACTTGTAAATCTTTCTGAGTCACAGTTTACTCACCTATAAAATGGAACTAAAAATGTCTGCCTTATGGATTCATAATTAATATTATTCTCATACTACTTATTACCACAGTCTCTTACAAGTCATTCTTCACACTCTGCCACAATACTTTTTCTAAAACACATATTTAATTGAGTTACTTTTCTGCATAAAATATCTGCAATGGACCTCCATCTTTTATAAGATAAATTCTAGACTCTGATAGAACATATAGGTAATTTTATTATTTCATGTCTGCCTATCTTCCTAAGCTTACCCACCTCACTCTTTTCTGTCTGAACTACTCATCTTTTAATTCCCAACTCAGATGTCACCCCTAAAAAGTCTTTCATCATTTTACTAGGCATAAATAGTCAATTGTCCTGTTTTTCCCTTATGGCCCCTACTTATAATATTTTTAAAATTCTTGGCCATAGAATATAGTTATTCTTACTCAACATTTCCCCCCTTTGCTAATTTATGAGCCTTTGCAATGTTCTAGGTATATCCCTAATACCTAGAACAGTGGGTCTATTCGATACTTTTTTATCCATTTTATTTTATTTCTTTTCAGTGTTCCAAAATTCATTGTTTATGTACCACACCCAGTGCTCCATGTAATACATGCCCTCCATAATACCCACCACCAGGCTCACTCAACCCCCTATCCCCTCCCTTCCAAAACCCTCAGTTTTTTTCTCAGAGTCCACAGTCTCTCGTGGTTCGTCTCCCCCTCCAATTTCTCCCAGCTCCCTTCTCCTCTCCATCTCCCAATGTCTTCCTTGTGATTCTTTATGCACCAAAAATAAGTGAAACCGTCTGGTAATTGACTTTCTCTGCTTGACTTATTTCACTCCGCATAATCTCTTCCAGTCCCATCCATGTTGATATAAAAGTTGGGTTTTCAATACATTTTTTGACTACATGGATGGAGCATGAGTTGATACATGAATGAAAAATTTTGTGCTCCAACAGCGTCATTACTTATATATACTAGCAGTGCAACTAGTGTGATCCTGGCATTCTCGTGTTTTTCAACTGTAGTTGCAACTTCCTGACATACAGTCACTTGGAGAAGAAAGAGTTTTCATGCTCTTTTGTTACTTCTCCTTGCACTGCATGGTAACTTCACTCAGAAACAAACATATCTCAGACTGCCTTCGGGATAAGCTTGTAGACCATCCAGGTAGGGGAGACTTCCATGATCATTCAGTAGATTTGAGAACTGTTGTTCTTTCATAATCCATGAAAGATTCTTCCTCATCTTCCACATTTTAGTGAGTGAATGAGCTAGCTGAAGATGTAGTCATCCAGGAGAGTGCCCATGTTTAGAGAAACAGGAGTCTTTTTAGATTTTGATTAAGGCAAGACCACACCTAAAAGGGATGTCTTAGACCCATATGTTGGCCATTATTCCAGATATACTATAGACAAGAATGCATATAAGGAGAGAGGAGAAAATTCCATAATCACCATATGATTGATATATATATATATTTTTTTTTTCTTTTCTTCTCATTGGCTGACATCTATCCTCATGGAATTCAGATACCAGAGAGTCTGGGATATTGCTGCTTTATTCTGGTGCTTGCAAAGGAAGAAGAATGCAATGTTTGCAAACTTTTTTCCTACCTTAGAACATTTCTCAGGCAACTCTTCTTTACCTGTCAGTTGCCACATGCAAAGAACTTCAGGAAGTCAGGACCCAAAATCAAATGGAGATGTCAACCGAGAGCCAGAAATTAGAGGTTCATTTATTGAAATTGTTTCTGTCTATGATGACTACAACTTCCATTTTGCACAGAAGTGCCCTGAATAATACCCAGATCCGGGCATAATTGATCATAGCATGCTCTTTCATTCTTAAAGTGGCCTGGTTTTCATAACTGTATGGTCACCCAATTCATATATTTGTCTGTAGAAAAATAATCTTAAATTTTAGATTGATTTCTAAAGATTTTAAAAATGAATTTGCTTTTCCTTGTATTCTATTCTATCCATATTTTATTGCATAAAGTCAGAAGTTCAAACTCCAAAAAAAAAAAAAAAAGTGCTTCTCATGGTCAAGGAAAAGATGGATAGATGGATAATCACATACACGGTTCTCTTATGTTGTGTCTAACTCAGAGTAGGTCACCAAATACATTCCCATTCTCAAAATTTACTGCTCTTAGACTTGCCACAGGTGACAAATATAAGGAGATATTGTGACGGAAGGAAGGCAAAAAGGATTTGTTGAGCACCAATATATGGCAGGCATGTTAGCTTCTCGTACATATGAAGTAGTAACATTCTAGTTTCTTTCAGTCATTGAGCTTTCTTTCATATTTACTTGAAAGCATGTGTTCAGGAGAGCACATTAATTCTTTTCCATTAATATATACTTGAAATATCCTAGGTATGAGTTATGATCTCACTCTCTGGTTTTTAGATATCCTGATGCCTTTGTTCAAAGTCAGCAATATTATCAACCTTGTGATAAATTGATCTCTTAGACATTTTCTCAGCCTCTGAAAAATCATCTGCTTCAAAATAGATCTCCATATGATCTGTGTATTGGACCATAAAACTGTATTCAGGTGTCATTAATAGATATCCTTTATCCACTCGTACACAGGACACAAAATCAATTCAGTTTCCATCATTATCACCAGAATTATTTTCACAGAAGCTATTCTAAGATCAAGAAGATACCTCAGTGTTCTGCATCCTTGAGAGAATGTATATTGAACATTTGTTAGATGACCAATCTGTTCATTCGATTTAGATTACGGACCATAGGTTTTTCTCAGGATTGATTGTGTGGGTACCATTCCAGAGGACCCTTTTTAGCCTCCCTCAGGGAAGAGAGATTAAAGAATAGATCAGAACTACCACATCCAGTTTTCTTCATGTCCTCTGCACATTAATTTTCTATTAACTCTTCCCTGAACTTGTGAATATCTATTCAAAAAAAACAAAACAAAACAAAACCAAAAAAAACAGACTCTAGAAATCCCAGTTAAATTAATCCTTGTTAGGTGCTGATAAATATTTTTACCATGGATTCTCCATCTGTCCATGACTGCTAAAAGTAGGGACTTAATGTAAACATTAATGTTTCATTTTATACAAACACACACACAGACACACATCACAATAAAGACATAAAAACAATATTTCAAGTGATATGTAAGAAAAAGAACATAGTGGGCACCTGGGTGGCTCAGTGGGTTAAGCCGCTGCCTTAGGCTCAGGTCATGATCTCAGGGTCCTGGGATCGAGTCCCACATCGGGCTCTCTGCTCAGCAGTGGGCCTGCTTCCCTTCCTCTCTCCTACTGTGATCTCTCTCTGTCAAATAAATAAATAAAATCTTTAAAAAAAAAAAAAGAAAAAGAACATAGAAAATAACTTGTATAATAATTGTAACATAGACTCTTGTTCACATTAATAATATATCATTGAGCATTGTAATTCACATTAGTCACTCATCAAGCCTTGAGAACACAGTATACCGTCACTTTGGTAAACACCAAGGAATATCATAATGAACACACTTCTTACAGGAGGTCATATTACCTCTGCCCACTTTTCCCCTCAATCCAGGAAGTATATGGTAGGGAAATCATGGAGACTTTAACTTTTGTTCAAGGGAGCATATGTCTCTTGCCAAAAAAAAAAAAAAAAAAAAAAAAAAAAAAGTTGAAAAGAAGTCTCCTTCTGAGATCTATCCTTTATTGTTGGAAGAAAATATAAAAGTTTACTTTTTAAATGGCTTCATACTTTATAATACTGTAAAAATGCAAATAAGAGGAGGAACATGAAATTTCTGGTTTGGACTTACCTAATAGGTACCCATATAAAAGAAATTTAGAAATATATAAATATTTTTTAATAATTCTTAAAATAGCCATATACTTCCTCTTTCTAAAGTTAACCATGGGCTCATTTGTTTTATTGTTCTTTCTGAAAGTACCATTTCCTGGCTTCAAAACCTAAGGAAAAGTAAAAAACATCTGTTTTAATTATCAAAAATGACCTGGGTGAAATGAAATTACCTGGATAAAATACCTAGTTGGTTTTATGATATATGAATTTATTACTTTTTAGTATCTTGATTCCTTTCCTCCCCCTCATTTCTATTACAAAGAAAATATAGTTAGAGATTAACACAAGATTTTCTGCAGAATATAATAGTTTATTCATAAAAATATATCCTGATTACTGTGTCACATAAAGTCATGATACTACTAATTATATAAAAAAGAAAACATGCCCATTTCCAATTTTTTTGAACCATGTTGAGCTTTATTTCAATATAAGAAAGCTGGTATACATTGAGATGTATTACATTAGTTTTACAAATGTTATATGTAAATATCATATATTTATTGTGAATTTTCTATTTCAAAAAATGTTAGAGATTTAATGTAGTATGCAAAAATAATCAGGAGCTTTAATTTAGGTAGAAGACACGAGGCTGAAAATAATACATTATTTTTATTTGCAAGTAGTTCTTTCAACAATACTAGACAAATTTTTTAAATGATTATTTTAATAATTTAATAATTAGTGATAATTATTACTAATAATTAGTAATTGATAATTATTAGTATTGATAATTATTAGTAATAATTATCACTAATTATTAAATTATTATTAATATTTTAATAATGATTTTCTAATAAAAGATGGGTTAACTTGTCCTTAAATCTTTAAAGTCAAGACAAATTAAAAACCATCTGCAGCTGGTTTTTAATCCTATGTAGAATCGGGATCGAGTGAACCTACTTGCTCTGTTACGGCAGGATCCTCACTTAATACGCGTTTTTCTATTACCACTTCCTTGAGGATCTAGGACTGCGCCTTGCATTTAGCAGGCCCTTAATAAACTTTGAATGAATTATTACCAGTTTTATGCTCCACTAATAAAACAAAGACCTCTGGGATCAGACAATACTTTATACTTTTGCGTCAACTGACTTTCCATCTTGCAGAATCACATTCATCTTCTGTTTCCCTAGATCAGTGCTTATGAAATTAACCAAGTTAACTAAACACATTCGGTATTTGATCCACATCAAAAAGCCCTTAAAAATACTGTGATGTGCAAGCAATGATACTCCGTGCCTTTTTTGGTCTTCAGTGTCCCTCATGTGACAACTTTGTGGTTCTGGCAATGGGACAGTCTTTTTTTTTTTTTTTTGGTCTGTTTTAGCTTGTTATTTTCCTCACAAAGGAAGCTTTTCTGTAAGTTAAAAGACATATTTTAGAGAATAGAAACGTACCAGGACACCAAGTTAAAATTTTATTCTCGCATCCTTAGATGAAGAGATCCCCAGACTCGCCAATATCCCAGAAATGAGTTTTGTGTTTCCTTACTGAAGTGGTGCAGGGACTCTAAATTACTGTAAATCCAATCTTGCTTGCTGATGATATCAAGTTTCTTTAAAGTACTTTCTGTTGGGTTTGTTAAGAGTTACTTAATTTTCTTTTGTAGTATCAATCTAATTATAACCAACAAAAAGTTAAGCAATGTCAATACACTAGATTGTGTGGGTAGAATGTTCAAGTTTTAAGCTGCCCTCTCTTCTGTAGAAAGCATATCCAGAATTCCTTTATCTGGCATAGAGCTCTAACCATCCGACATCTGATTTTCTCCTACCTATTGAAATTCACAGTGTAATCAATAGCCTTCGTAAATCCAGGGGGAGCCCTACTCATAGAATTTTATGTCTGGGTAATATATGGATGTGCTTGTGGGCTTGTTTTTGCATCTTACTACAAACTAGCTGGGAGATGGAGAAACTTCATTAAAAAGACATTTGTCAGGATGCTAGAGGAAAAGGAAAATCCTCCACAGACTATTTACCTAATTTCCAGCCAATACAAGATTTCTCCCACCAGGAATCATTTATTGCTTTACTGGCCTAAGTGATGGGACTGTTAGCATCTCTTTTGGCTGACTGCTTTGCAATCTAGCTACTTTCAGATGTGAGAAAAGCTATCTTAATATTCATACAGAACTTCTGTCTCACTTCATTTCTTCCAGCATTGATCTTACAGTGTCCCGTGGGCAAAGCTTATTCTCTGTTCATTGAAACCCCAAATGTGTCAGAGTCACACAAGTAAGGTATCTGGGAAAAGGCTTGTCCACAGTTTAGTAGGTCCACCAAAATGTTCACATTTGCTGCTTATTTCATTTGCTTCTCTCCTGCCTTTTTCCATGGGGAGCCTCCATCCTAATACCTGCTTTATAAACCCACAGTCACTGGCCAGCAGATTTTAAATTTATCAATTTATGCTGAAAACAGAAGATGATATGATTAGATTAATGTATGCATTGCTTGTTGGAAGCTTGACATCCTAACTTCAGCTCTGGCTTGCTAGGAGAAGAATTTCTAGAATTCTGAACGAATGGTCTGTTAACAAGATTTAAGTTGTTCACTCACAACAGTTTTGCAAATAAAATGACATCTTGGGAAAGCGTTAGCGAGAGGAGTGTTTGGGATGCCAAACAATGTCACAAAAGCAGGACTTGAAAGCCTTAAAGAGGAAGAAAAATAAGGACACAGAGGGGGCTCAGTCAGTTAAGCATCTGCCTTTGGCTCAGGTCATGATCCCTGAGTTCTGGGATGGAGCCCTTCCCCCCCGACCCAGTGATCCCTGCATGGAGCCCTACATTGGGCTCTGCACTCAGTGGCGGAATCTGCTTGAGATTCTCTTTCCCTCTACCCCTCCCACTTGGGCTCTCTCTCTCTCTCTCTAAAACAAATGAAAATCTCAAAAAAAAAAAAAAAAAGAAGAAGAAGAAGAAGAAGAAAATCTATGCATGTGAGCAAACAACCTGTGTTATTGTGGCTGACTGCCTCAGTTGGCTCCCTCTACCTCATCATACTGGTAGTAACTGCTTGCGGAGAGAACTCTCCAAAGTGAATAAATGGAATATTAGCTGTATTCTTGTATGTGTTTGCATATAAATTCAACTCCCAAATGTGTTCCTATAATTGTCAGCCTAACAGATATTCTAGAATTCAAAATCTAACAAAATAATTATAGGTCTAGAAATGTGCCAATAGAAAAAGGTATTACCTGTAGTGAATCACTGTTAATTAAACTTGGATCATGATACAATTCTGGTTATTTCCTGGCTCTGTGCTCTTAAAGACTGCTTTTACAACTGTTGCACACCTACTGGAAAGCAGTCTTTCCAGTAATGTGATACTAAAGAAGCCTTCTTCCTTCCCTGCTGTGTTTGTAAGAAATATTCAGAACAGGTATGTGTGTGGGGCCGTAACCCCATTCTTTACTCCGGATCTAATATCTCATTCCCAGACACCTGTTTGCCACATACCACAAGGACTGCTCAAAACCCATATATAAGACAAAATGTGCTGTAGAGTAATAACGCTAATTTGCCACAAAGTCACGTCAGATGGATGGACCTCTTACAGAATGAAAGGCGTGGGGGGCTCTACCTCTCTAGGGGCCATGACCAGCACCTTTTCTGTTCTGAGATGACCAGGAAAACTGGGGATACTTTTTGCAAGAAGGTTGGGGAAAAAAAAAAAAAAGAGGGCAGACGACATTTCAGAGAGGAATTGAATTTAGCTTGTTTAAAAGAGTCTCTATTCATGACAGATTTTTGTCACACACAGAAAATAACATTTTCTCACAAAGGGTACTGGAATTAATATTCTGAGCCTTTCTCTGTGCTGGCCACAATACCTTGATCAATTGTTTGTGTGTTTTAAAATATTTATTATTTCTGTCTGTTTTCTCTCACAGTGCTTTCACGCTCTGTATCCCTAACATTCTTGTGTTTTCCCGACAAACAGGTCGTCATGGAGATGGAGGTTATTGGCCAGTTGATACTAATTTGATTGATAGAAGCACTCTCAATGGTAAGTCTATCAATTAGGTTCTATTGGATTAGTTATATTAATTAAATGCTTAATTCTAGAGTGTCTGAGGCGATTTTTTTTTTCAACTACTGAAAGTGTTCAGAGCCCCAGACCTAGGGTTTTAGTGGGGATAATAGAAATGTGAAATTATTAGCAAACCTGTAGCATATCTTGCCAGCAGACAGTGCCAGTGAGAGTCAACAAGTGTACAAAACAGAATCAGTTAGAAAAGCTTAGAAAAATCACTTTTGTAAGTGATGAGGGGTTGTTAACAATTTAATATTTAGATTTTAAAGTGTTATATGTACTTAAAATGTTTCCAAAAATTTAATATTATTAGAGAAGGGTGATATCTAAGGTAGTTTGAAATAAACCCATCAGCTTCCTAAAATGAAGTCGCTGGAACCTTTTGCCTAGAGAGTTTACTCTCCAGAATCCTCTGGCACCTTATTGCTAATTTTTCTTTACACTGCCAAGATTAAACATTTCTGGGCGCCTGGGTGGCTCAGTGGGTTAAAGCCTCTGCCTTTAGCTAAGGTCATGATCCCAGGATCCTGGGATCAAACTTCACATTGGGCTCTCGGCTCAGCAGGGGGCCTGCTTCCTCCTCTTTCTGCCTGCCTCTCTGCCTACTTGTGATCTCTGTCTGTCAAATAAATAAATAAAATCTTTAAAAAAAATTATTTCTGTTCGCTCTAATGGATCACTCACATGCTTTGGATTTGAGCAGACAGAGGTAATCTCTTAACTGCATAGAAGTAGCTTGTTGGTGTTGGAGCTGTCTTCTAGGACCTTGTCCTCAGTTTTGCTGACATGGAAACTGTGGGAGAATGGAATAATACTAGCCAAACTCCCACAGGACTGATGTATAAACACTAAATTCCTTTTATAGGTTTTTATAAAATTGTTCCAGTTGCTATTGTTTGGTATGGTTTACTATAAATATATTCCATATATTAAAAATACAAATATGAACACTGTGTATCCATCAACGAGATTAAGATATTAAATAGTCAACTTACAATTGAGATCTCTTACAATTGATATATGTCTGACTTATCACATGCTTGCCACCATGTCCTCCATTCCTCATTGAGGTAACCACTCTCCTAAATGTTCTAATTTATACACAGTTGTCACCTTATAGAAATGGCATCATACTATATGTATTTGTTGCAACTTGTATTCCTCTTTAATTTTGTTTTTAAGATTTATCCATATGTTTACAAATACCTCTCTTTCATTTATCTTTACTGCTGTATACTGTTTTATTTTATGAAAATAACACAATAGATGTATATAACCATTTTAGCAGGATTTCATGAGAAACTTGATTACTGGATAGATAAATATTCATTTGGGTGGTCTCCTATTAAAAAATCCATTGGATAAAACTGCAGCCAAAACTGCAATCTAAAAATTGCTTGCTGGGTGAGAAACTAGAATAAGGGGGTGAATTACATGATTATTTCCTATTCTGGGCTATGATAACTTAATACATCTATTTCCCCAAAGAGGATATATGTGTCTGTAGAGTAGACCAGATGCCCAGATAAAGACTCAGTGCCCCCTCCTCTGGCCAGTGGTGGACTCAGGGACATATTTTTACCTCTTACCTCTTCTTTTGTAATTGCTACACACACCCTCTTCCAGTAATAATGCATTTACTTGACCACACAAGTATAATTTCTTACATTTAAGCTTCTTCAGTATATTCCAATCAGACCTATCTGAAGTTATATCCAGGAAGCTCCTTCCAGAGTACTACAATCCTCACCACTATTGTCTTGCACACAGATCCTTTTCCCTCATTAAGCAACACTATTGTCTCCTATAGGTATTTCAGGTTTAGACACCTGGTATAGCTAGTACCTGGCCCTGGTAGTTTCCAGACTCTCATACACACAAGGGACACTTTGGGGAGCTCACAACAAAAAGATGAGAAGAGGGATATGTTGGGACTGAAAACAGACCAAAGACGTGCTCCTTAAATAGGTTTAGATAATGGTGGCTCCCTTCCCAAAAGCATGCAGGTTTTATCATCTCATTATTTTGCCTCAAATTTTAAGCCTCAACAATATGCCAAACTCACTTCACGCATTCAAGCAGTCAGTTAAGAATGGCTACGAAGCCCTCACTGCATCCAGGGAGCGCACTACGAGCTAAACCCGTATACTGAAAGCTAGACCCCCACAGGAGAGACAAACGAAGGAGAATTACCCAGGACCAGGCAGAGAAATACACTCCGGGAAGATGAAAGAAAGTGAAACAAATCCCAGGCATGTGAGGGAGGGTAAAGAAGGTTCTTCTGGAAATTGGGTGGGAAAACAGCATTGTAGTGGGTTTTGCCCTGAGATCGGGATGTTCTAGGTTTAGAGTCCATGCCAGGAATTAACATCATCTTCTTTCATTTTATCCTGCAGAGCTGATGTTCAGATGCTGTTCTCTAGAGAGTTTCAAACTGGAATTCATCCATAGCTAAGGGCATAACTATACTGGCATAAGATGGTGTTGTTTTTTTGTTTTTTTTTTTTTAAAGATTTTATTTATTTATTTGACAGAGAGAAATCACAAGTAGTCAGAGAGGCAGGCAGAGAGAGAGAGAGAGAGAGAAGCAGGCTCCCTGCTGAGCAGAGAGCCCGATGCGGGACTCGATCCCAGGACCCTGAGATCATGATCTGAGCCGACGGCAGCGGCTTAACCCACTGAGCCACCCAGGCGCCCAAGATGGTGTTTTTTTGAAGAGACAGAGTGCCAGGAAATTAGGAGAGAGTCAGAATGGTTAACTGAGCAGAAACGGTTGTCCCTTCACAGTTCCTGCTCTCTGCTCAGACATGGTCATGTGTGTCAAAGGTACAGTCGGTGCAAGCCTCAGACAGAGAGCCGTGTGTTCTCTCAAACTGCATGTCCTGAAGAGCTTTCATTTTGGATAAAACTGCCAAATTTAGCAACTCAAAATAGAGGAGGCCCGCGAAAATTTCAGTCATTTGTAATTGCCTCTAAATAAAGGGAAATGTTGCAAAGAGTTCCTATCTCAGTGTATATATGCATCTCAAGGTACATACAAACAGGCAACTAGAAATACTTGAAACTTAACAGAGCCTCCTATATTCTTAATTACTAAATCTAGCAGTCCTCATCTTGGATAAAGTTTCAAAGTGTGATATTAACTATTTGAACTTCATGTTCAAACTAAAGGGAGGTTTCTGAAAAGAAACCCCGCACCACGATGGACACAGACAGGTAAGTCAACAAGAACTTTACAGAGGAGTCAGACCTCAAATGAAGAGAATGGCAGTGACAGTAATTAAGGGAAATGCATGTCATTGCTTTTTTTTTTTTTTTTTTTTGCCATTGAAGCTTCCTCGTGAGAAAGATAATTGCAGTTAAATTGAGTCTGATATATGTTATCTCACCAGAGAAAGTCATGGAGATAAAATAGAGGAATGACAGCCAGTGACTTTGAACTAGTTTAGATAGATTATTGTCATCACCCCTTCGCACTTTTTGGCATCACTTAATGACGTTTTAGATATTTCCTGTTAAATGAATGGGATGAACAAAGCACCTGAATCATTTTAGAGCCCTTACTGGAATAACAAATTGTTACAAGCTACTGGACTAATTAAGGTGAATTGATAACCTCTGAGAGACATGGGCAATGGAGGGCAAAGTTCATCTGTTTCCCATTCTGTTTGGCTAACCCATAAATGATGGTAAATATGTCATTTAACTTTAGCTCAGGTTATTTCAAGCCAATCAGCCAAGGCATCTTAGAAACCGTACCTTCCTAATTAAAGTTCTGCTAATGTCTTAAGCCTTAGGAAGGGGGTATAATTTCTAAATTAATGTGCAAATGAAACCTTGACTGATAAAACACTGACCCCACCCAACCGAGTCTGCATCAACAAAAGTATTTTAAAATCTGAGTTTTTGAACCTCAAAACCACGAAAAATTTCATACAGCTCCTTTTAGAGTGACGTTATTATTAAGTTTTCCTGTCTCTCCCTACACTTCCTGGAATTTATCCTTCAAAGAATTATAATAGAATAATGGCTTATTGTCAGGATACTCAAGCTAGTTGCAAATAAATTTAGACCTCACTAATCACTTACTCTCTCTTACAGAATGCCACTCTTTTAAAAATGCACTCTTGGAATTCAAGTAAAGAAAAACAAAGCAATAGTTCATGTTTACTCTTGTAGTTGGAAGCCCTTAATTAAATTGAGGGAACTGAAGAGGCATCCTAAATTTCTTGTTGATGGCAGGTAGAATCAAAGCTAATATGTACTGATATGCTCGTATTTTACTTTTATGGTGCATTCAATTTTATGGTCCACATTCTTAAAGCAGGAAAATCTTCAACTTCTAAAAATGTGATTTTGTGGTTTATATTTGTATGAATAAGAAAAACAGTGACAATTCCTTCAACCCTGCTTTTCTCATTGGGGAAGATAAATCACCAATTTCTTTTCGTCAGTGGCTCTGTCTGTAATTTGTTAAATTAGTAATTTTAGCTAAGAGGTCTAGGATTCCTCAAAATAAGTTGCTATATTGATCTCAACCTTTAGATACCAAATTAAGTTTGATAGGCATTGATGCTTTGGTAAAATATTGTTAAAAAGTCGATATTATTAATCAATTTTTAAATATTCAGAGTCATATTAGGTGCCCTTAAAACATGACTTACTCTGTGTGCTTAGGAGAAAAAATAATTATTTTCTCCCTACTTTTGAAAAATTTTGTTTTACTATTTTCAGAACTTAATAACATTTTAACTAAATAAAGTCTGCACTAAAGCTCTTCCATATTTGCATGAATTGATAATTCTGAGATTGGCAAGCTATTATAAGATATTGAGCAGACAACTTAATGTTAAGAGAAAGGTCCAGAAATAAAACTTCATGTTGTTTCCCTGATAGGAAGTCATTGGAGTCTTCCAGGTTCTCAAGCTCTAGTCTACACATGGCTCTGCCTACCTACCAAACAACCATTATCTATGGCAAATGATTTTAAGGATCCCAGACTAATCCCAAGTCCCAGGTTCTAGAATGACTTTTTTTTTTAATTTTTTTTATTTCTTTTCAGCGTAACAGAATTCATTGTTTTTGCACCACACCCAGTGCTCCATGCAATGCGTGCCCTCCATAATACCCACCACCTGGCTCCCCCCACCTCCCACCCCTCGCCCCTTCTCGAATGACTCTGCCAGGAATTAAGACTGTAGGAATCAAGTCACTTAAAGTTTTGGGATCTCAATTTTTCATCTGAACCTAGAAGGTGTTAAGCTAAATCAGGGTTTCTCAACTTCAGAACTATTGCCATTTGAGACTGGACAAGTATTTGTCATGGGGCCCATCCTAGGTAACGTAGGATTCCTGGACTTTACACACTAGATACCAGGCGTATTTCCCCTCTACCATGTTGTAAGAACCAAAAATGTCTCTAAACTTTGCCAAACTTCCCCTTGGGGAGCAAAATCTCCCCAGTTAAAAACCACTGATATCCCCCAAAGGTTGTTTCAAGGTAAACAGGTCCCATGAGAAGCTCTGAGGAAGAAAAAAAAAAAAAATGTCCTTTGTCAAATGAGGATTAGGAACCTGGCTGGGCCACTCATGTCTCTTTTGCCAATTCCCCCTCTTCTACCTGAACACTAGAGGTATCGGTCTTGAAAAAGCATGTCTGCTGACTCCGCACTTGATTCGGTGACCTCATCTACGCCGCTCTCTGTGCCAGCTCCCAAATTTACATTCCTAACACGGACCTTCTAGCTGTCTCCTTATAATGTAGCATCAGATCTCGACCCCAACATAGTCAAGACTGAGCTCTTGTTCTTCTCCCACTGGTCTTTCTCCCTCTCCCTCACCTCAGACACAGGACTGTGGCTCAAGTCTGTACCTGGCGCTTCCTTTTTTCACTCTGCCACCTGCAGTCTGCTTTGTTCGTCCACTTTCAGACTGTGTGGTGTGTCCGTCTGCTTTCCTTGACTGCCTGGCCAGCACCTCAGTGGAAGCTGTATTGCTGTCTCTCTCCTGGAGAACGTTAACATCATCTTGGCTGGTCTCTCCCTTGTTTCTCTTTCCAGCCTCATTTTGTGCCAGTTCCCTTGGGCTCCCAGTGTTCCAGACACGTGATCTGCTCTCAGTTCCCCTGTAAAGAAACAGGCGCTAACTCCTAGGGTACTCCATGGTTCTGCCTAAATGTTACTTTTATAGTGAGGTCTTCCATTATGACCTCCCTCCTCCTACAAGGACTATTATGGTTTCATATTACATCTTTCTTTTGAACTCTACTGTTTTTAAAAAATGCCAATTATGGTCGTAATTTTATATGTATTTACTTCATGATCTGTTTAATCTTTTCCAGAAAGTCGTAACCTCCATGAGGTCAAAACAATCATGCCTCTTTTTGAGAGGCTTGTGGGGCGTGGGAGCAATCACAGTGTTCTGATTTGATATTTACTACTTGTATTCCTCAGATGAGACAAACCTAGGATTCTCCTACTCTGCCGCCATCCCACAATGTTCTACTTTGGAAACTATTCTCAAACCACATAATATACAAGAAGATAATGATGTGTAAAGTATTAGGAAATAATATAAGCATGGCCCTATAAATACTTCCTAATGGTTCTGTAGCCTGGCTATGCTCCCTCTCTGTTCTTCCAGAAAAACAGCTCAGAAAAGGAGCTTTCACAGCTCCCTTCTAACAGTTATGGGTTGATCCCAGATGAGACGTAACCTGACATTCTACTCCCATCACGTGATCCAGACAAGGTACATGTTTCAAGAATAGAAGAGATAGGCCACTTAATATATATTGATTTTTTTTTCCTTTTCTGGTCTCACCAGTTAGACAGACTTATGGCTATATCACAACTATGTGTGCCTCTTACAGTTTCCTTTCTGCCTTCTTGAATACTTGAATGAATTCTGTCCCCATAAGCCCCTCAGCTTTACTGAGGTATCATAGATAAATAACATTGCCTAAGTTTAAGGTATACAGTGTGTTAATTTGATAGACTTTTATATGTAAAAACAATCACCGCCATAGCTTTAGCTGACAACCCCATCCCATTACATAATTACCGTTTATTTGTTGTAGTAAGAAAATTTAGTATCTACACTCTGAGCAACTTGCAAGTATACAGCACAGTATTATTAACTGTAATCACCATGATGTACATTGTAACCCCAGAATTTATTCTTCTGGTAACTGGAAATTTATACCCTTTGATCAATACCTCCTCATTTCCCCCAAACCCATCTCGTTAGCTACCATTTTACTCTAAGAGTTCAGTTTTTTCAGATTCCAAATACACGTGATGTCATAAAGAGTATTTATCTTTCTCTGATTTATTTCATTAGCATAGTGCCCTTAAGGTCCACCAGTGTTTTGATCATAGCATCATGTCCCCAGCACCTAACTGGTCTTCAACATATTTTTCTAGAATAATTGGATATACTCTTTACCATCCCTGCCCTGTCTCTTCTGGCAATCCACAGTTCACATTAGCATGTTCAAAATTCTGAGATTTTAGAAAAGAAATATGTTTTTCAACTAAATTGACCAAGGAACTTCCTCCCCACCTCATAATGCTGATTAATATTTCATTTTAGGGAACATTGGACTAGATTATCTGTGAAATTTTTTCCAGCTGATTGACTATATCAATCAGCATCTTATTTCAGCAGGAGATGCTTTGAAATATTCAATGCCATAGGAATTTCTGTTCGAATTCAAAGACCTGTAAAATTATTGAGATGTATGTTGAGCTCAAAGTGTTCTAATAAAAAAACTGTTATCAATGAAGACTGCAATTGTAGGAAAGAAGCCCAGTCCCCAGGCAATCATTGGATCTGTTCTCTCCCAAGTACTATAAAAATTAAAGACATTATTATTTCACAAAACCAATTTTCCAATTACTACTAAGACTTTAGGCCCATCGTTTTTACTGAATTTATTTGAAAAAAGATGAAACCTTTTATGGTAATCAAACATCATGAAAATAAAAACTGGATTGAATGCCCATGTGACTTTTAAACATTTATTTCTTTCCTTATCAATTTTAATGAGACACATCTAGGTCTTTGATGACTCAGACAATGGACATCCAAGCTATTTATGATAACACCAAGAAAAGATGTATTAAGACAGTGTATTTTTCTTTAATTTGGAAAGATCACATAGAATAAATTTATTGAATGACATAATATCTACTGAGGGCCAACTCTGGGCCAGGGCCTGTGGCCAGTGTGTTATATCCATCATCTCATGAAATAATCTCCGTGTTCTGGTGGATATTTGCAAATCTCTGAATTACATGCAGCTCCCCCTCTGAAGCCCCAAAGGTGCTAAGTGTTATCTGGCCTCTTCTGGACTCAGACTGTCATTCAGAACTCTTAAGGGTAGTGATCTAGTTTTGTGAGCTCTAAATTTTTTCCTAATTTGGAGCAGTCTTTGATGCATCCACATACATGGTTGATGGCCATTGCTTGCAGATTGCATATTTGTGAATTTACCTACTGCTAAAATTTATTTTTAGCCACCAAAATCAGTACCTGTAGAACTTCTATGGTCATCTGTGGACATGTGCAGAGCAGCCAAAAATTTAAGTAGCTCAGTAGTCACAGACTCAGCCGAATTGGAACAAGGGGAACCTCTGCCTTATTATTTCAGTTCTCACAGCATAAATAAGTGTCCTTTCTACCGTGTATTTAGTGTCAATTGTTCCTATTTTTGTGAGTTTTCTGGTGGAGGGAATCAGTGTTTAAAGTGGCCCTTATATGTAGTGATGAGGGGCTGCTCAGTGTTCCTACGTGCGAAAGGCCGTGTGATGTACCTTGTGGAGAAAATGTGTATGTTAATTAAGCATCACTCAAGCATGAGCTGTCATGTTGTTTACTGTAAGTTCAATGTTAATGAATGTACATTCTATATTAAATAAGGTGTCTTTAAGCAGAAACACCCATAAAACAAGGTTATGCATTGACTGATAAAAATGTTGTAACCAGAGACTCCCAGGAACCTAACATTGAATTGCCTCCAGAAGCTATACTTAGTATTCCTTAATTCAGTGTTTACAGCAACTTTATAGAACAAATTACTACTAATAATGAGGGTCAACCGTATCTAAAGAGTCCTTTCCACTTGACTTTCTGAACTATGCACTTGATATCAAATATTCTGATTATTCAGGCTTTGAATTGAGATTGGGAAATTAATGAAAGATCCTGAATACCAAGTTTTAAACTGATGGGAGCTTTTATGAGGAAGTCATAAAGGCCTGGAGTCAAAGATTTATAATGGGAGTCCTCAAGATCCCTAACTCTCCGAGGCAAATGGCACCAATATAATCTCACTAATGTGCAGCAGAGTCCAGAGTCATTACTTTCTGACTTGAAATGTGGTGTCTTTCTGGGTGGAAAGGGAAAAAAATGAGTAGAAATTTGAAAAATTCTAGTTTACAAGGTTTTAAAAATGTTCGCAAGTTGTACTGCTCTGTAGGACTCAAACTAAGTTGGTCAGAAATGGTGAACTGTTAAATTTAAGTCATGCTAATAAAAACCCATGATATCTCCAACTGTCTTCATTGGAAGCTCTCACATAAAAGGTTAATTTATTCCAATCAATTAATTTATTAAGTACAGAAAGAGCATATTGAGATACTACAGTAAAATGACTTTTTAAACGGTAAGTAAAACTATGTTACAGAAAGTTCTGACCTTTCATTACTTACTTCATTCCTTTGTAGTAAATGTAAAAATTACTTCAAGGAAATCATTTCTTTCACCTAGAAGCAGAATCTTTTAACAGAAAGTGCTATTTAAACACTTTTGATGAGTTTCTCTCCAAAGATTCAAGTTCTATCAGAAGTGCTTAATATTTTTCCAATAATAATGACTCAGCAATAACTTAAATTAAGGTGACTATTGTTTCAAAAAAGCATTGATTCTTAAATAACTGTCAAAAGATAATGTTTTGATTTTGAAGCAAGAACTGGGTTTTCTATTCATTTCTGAGAAATTAATTTGTTTTTCACATTGAGTATTATTTCTAAGAATTTTGTAGTTGGGAAGTTTACATCAAAAGTATCCCAAATGGTATGGTAGATTATCAATTTAAGCAACATTTTATTTAATGTTTTCATAGTACAATGAAATTATATTACTCCCTATCAGGTGCTAAGTTGATTATTTTGTATATTTTCTCTAATTCTGACAATAGCTGTATAAAATAAGTATTATTATTTACATTTTATAGGCAAAGGCACAGAGGGTCCAACGGCCTAAATATTTTACTGAGGAGGTACTGAAAACTAATATAGCTTGTTAAAGAAGCACATTCAAACTCGGGTCTAGGAAAACATCTGAACTCATTGCTTTCTGCTACTTTTTATATTAAGTGATAAATAAAATAAGCTAACATTTACTTTTTAAAACACTGTGACTTGTAATGAATCACATGATGTATAGAACACAGTATTTCTAATTGATCACTGAGGGTTTAAAGAAAGCAACTTAAACCACTCTCACTTACATAAGCAAATTATAAAAAATATCTTATTAGTCTGTTATTTTCACCAAAATATCGTCTACCCTGAGGTACTATCGCAACACAGGAGAAGGTTTATATCAGGAATTAATGACACTCTTTCAAACCCAATGATTGACATTTAAGTGGGATCCATACCTTTTTTTTTTTTTTTTAAAGATTTTATTTATTTATTTGACAGACGGAGACCACAAGTAGACAGAGAGGCAGGCAGAGAGAGAGAGGAGGAAGCAGGCTCCCCTGCTGAGCAGAGAGCCTGATTCCGGGCTTGATCCCAGGACCCTGGCATCATGACCTGAGCCAAAGGCAGAGGCTTTAACCCATTGAGCCACCCAGGCGCCCTGGATTAATACATTCTTAACAGGTTGAAAATTAAATGTGTTTTATGAATAGTTTCTTTAAAAACAAAAATGGAAATAAATTGTGCGTGATTGGTGTCAAATAGTTTGTCTTTCACATCATCTTATAAAAAGTATTTTCTCATAAAGCACAGACTCCTTGATTCTCATCACCCTGGAATATTCACAGTACAAAGTAGCCTTTTTCCTCCTCTCCCTACTTTCTACTTACTATGGTAGGTTAATTCTTCTCTAAAAATAAATAACTAAATAAATAACTTAGATAGAACTCACATACCATAAATTCACCCTCTGAAAGTGCACCAAGTCAGGCGTCTTTAGTATATCCACAAGCTTGTGCCACAAGCACCACTATCTAATTCCAGAATATTTTCAGTACCCCCAGGGGAAAACCTATACCCATTCGCAGCCCTTTCCCATTCACTCCTCCCATCCACTGGGAAACACTAATCTACTTTCTGTAGCTATAGATTTGCCTATTGTGGATATTTCCTATAAGGGGAATCACAATATTGAGCTCTTGTGTCTGGCTTCTCTCCGATAGAATAACCTTTTTTAAGGCACATGCGTGTTGTAGTGTGTATCGCGTATAGGTTCCTTATTATAGCTGAGTAATACTCCCTTGTATGGAACAACTCCATTTTGTTTCTCCATTCTTCAGTCAACGGACATTTGGGTTGTTTCCACTTTTGGCTATTCTAAATCACGATGCTATGAGTGTTTCTGTGCGAGATTTTGTGTGGACATATATTTCATTTATCTTAGGTAGATAACTGCTCTTTCCTCTCATTTTTCACTGCTTTTATTCCCAGCTTCAGGAATGCCCAGAACAATAGGGACTTTCACATCCTTAACAGCTTGCTAAACACCAAGCTGTCACATCTCCCTAAATCTGATCTCCATTTGCCTGTCTTTCCCCAGAGCCACCCATTGGCCAGATGCATCCCCCACATGGCAGTGTCACTCCTCAGAAGAACAGCAACCTGCTTGTGATCACGGTGATCACCGTTGGCGTCATCACAGTGCTGGTGGTAGTGATCGTGGCCGTGATTTGCACCCGGCGCTCTTCAGCCCAGCAGAGAAAGTAGGTAACAGCTGGTTCCTAAGAGGAGAGAGGTCACCATTGGACCTATCACCTTCTCGAGTTAAATTTTTGACAAGTCTCTTCGTGTGTTCTTTCATAATTCACCACACATTCCCTTATCCTCTGACCTGAGCAAAAGGTTGCCTTTTGTTGATTCCAGGTCCATAACTTGAGGGAGTGAGGGCCAGACTTGAAGACTTAATAACAGCATCCATGTGGAGACCCACTTGGCGTTTCTGCTTGATTTTACTTCTCTGGGCCAGATTCTTCCTTTCAGGTGATGGCAGGTGTTCCTTTAGCAACATTTAGAGAATGGACTTCATCAGGTCCCAATGCATGGCCCTCTGAACAATTACGTATAAAATGTTGGAGTTGTGTGATCCTCTGAAAGTATTTCCCCATTCTGGCAGGCAGACTCTAGGCATTGAATCGATGTTTGTTGCAGGAATGACTGCCACACTCAATACCATTACAATACGGTGGAGAGTTTAGCTTGAGATAGTAGTTAGGATAGAAGAGAGATTCTAGAAATTCAGAAGAGTTTGGATTTCCTGGCTGTGCTTGATTCTCAGAAATTAAACTTTTGGAAGGTTTTAAAAATATTTTCATATTATGCAGTTCTAGGTTATAGCACATGCAGAGGATGATACATCGAAGTCAAAGTTTAGAATGGAAAGATGGCTTTAATTCAGTTTATCCCCTTCCAGCAACATCCATAACCAGCATATTAACCTTGTGGCAGCTAGCTGTGGGAATCAGCAATAATATCCTGGTTATCCTCTGCCTCTCTGCCTCTCTGCCTCTCTAGCACTTTTCAAATCTTGCCTGATATGTCCCTTTCAGCTGTACTTTCTCACTGAATTGGCTGTAATAAGCTCTTCCCTTGATTTTTTTTTTCCCCCTTTGGCCTCAGGCATGGTGCCGGCTTGAAAGCCCGAGGCATGGACCCATCCATTGCTGGTTTGACAACTACATGCTACACACTGTGTCAGAGAAAGATTCTCCAACAAATAATTGTTCCTCTTCCCTTGCTAATATCTTAGTTTCTCTCTCTTTGAAACAGTCCTATGACCCATTCGCTGATCTGTATTATATCTTCCAACTTTTGAAGTAAAGCGTTTAGAAATAGGATACAGGAAGATGTACGGACTGAAGAACGGGACGTAGGAGTGTCAGTGCAGTCTTAACTGACGTATGTGGCAGGGCATGTTTTCTATCTGGCTGCATTTATGAGCCTGACCATCTTCCAGCTGGTACTCACTAGTGTCCTAACCCTTTGTGCTTAGACAAGAAACCAGCCCCACTGAGCTTAACTGACTCTCATGTGTTAGCATTCTGGGAAATCCTAATCACCCACAGAACTTCCACACACTGGACACTTAGTGAGGCTCTGGAGAAAGGAAAACTATAAGCGAGGAAGGCATGGAAGAGCCTCTCGGTCGAGCTACCCCAGGAAAGGTGTGGTGCAGGTGTAGCATGGTAGAACACCAGTGGGGCCGGGCTCTCAGGCTGAGCTGAAAAAGACTCACAGTCACGGAAGTGGGAGGGCATCGAAACCAAACTGGCCCTACCTCAGGAGAGCTTTAAGAACAGGGATGGGTTCCCTAAACTAAGTTTAATTAACTCAACCATCTGTATGTAGCAGGGTGTTGTGTTTGTTCCGTTTTCATCCTTGTGAGAAGAATGTTGGAGGGTTACATCGACCGGATGAATCGGGTTCCTGAGCACGTTGCTTCCTGAGAGAAAATGCCAGTCTTCTCAAAGTGCAACAGTGGGATCTGATGCTATTTTGAGAAACTCTTAAATTGTCTTAAATCCCACTCTAAGCATTTTGTTAAGAGCTTGAGGGTTTTATTTAGAAAGAGTCAAGGCTGAGCCGTGGGTATGATTTGTTTTTAAAATTAAGAAATGAATGAGAGAATAAATCACTCCATGAATGACTGGAAACCAAAGACAGTGGATTTATAGCTTCTGTGCTCCTGCCACTTTGATTTTTCCTCAGCCTTCACCCAAAGTCTCTTAATATTTACTCGGCATATTTTCACAGTTTTGCTTCATATATCTTTCTCCTGTAACAGACCCATTGGCGTTCATCTCAGCCTCTTTGTTTGTAGTGTTAACAGAAGAAAAAAAGAAAAATTCTTCTCCTTCAGGATATTCCTGAGTTTTAATTTAGCTTTCTTTGATTTGACTGAGGATCCTTCCTCCTGATACCACCACCACTGAGCCTTTTAGAACAAATTAAATGATGCAGATGAAAGCAAAATCAATTCCAATCTGAGACAGAAATAAGGTTCCTTACAGAACTCTCAGAAAAATGAGAGTTTAATGTAATTAATAAAGTGAAATAAGAAACACCTTCCTGGGATCCTTCAATATCTCTTTATCTGTTGGTGCTAGAGAATGTAAATTGTCTTTGCGTTGTATTGGGGCTCTTGAATTATACCCACTGGATTTGAAACATACTTCTGTGTACTATCAGTACACAGTTTATTCAAGTTAGTGTCCACACATTTTATCCTGCAATTTATCTATTTAATAATGATGTAGTTATCTGATTGATTCACTTTCCAGTTGGTAAGATCTTATTTTTATAATATAAATTAACTAATGGAAGTTAGAACCCAAGTTCTAATTCTAATTCTCCACTTCTTGGATTAAATTAGTGGTATTTAACTAAACCTAAAGGAAGACCTAACCCCTGAATGTTAGTTTCCTGAAATGATAAACAGGGCTAAATACTTATATCATTTGCTCTATCTTAAAACACTGAAATTCCCCATGGACTATTATCAAATTATAGAATTGTATGGTAGCACTTAGCTTCAAACTAATATGAAGTAAAAATAATTTTGCCTTTCTTTTTAGTTACCACCTTAAGTTTTTTTTACTACTTTGAAGAGAATCCCTTCTGTCGCGGCCAGCGCGACAAATCGACCAGGAACGTGAGGGTAAGAGGATGAAGAAAAGAACTCGAGAAGCAGAGAGATGGGGGCAGGAGGAGCACTGAGGAGGATGTCCAACAGTGCTAAGTTTATTCAAAGCATTAAGGCCAAATATATAGTGATATTACAATAGGCGAAGCAATACATCTGTGTCTAGTTAAACAACCACGAGTTCCCATAATAAGTTTCACAATTAACTATAAACAGACCTCGTGATGCCTAATGGCTGATGCCAGTACAATTGTTCTGTACTGATACAGTAAACCTGAAAGTGATTTATGGGCTGTACTAGGGCAGCAAGGACCAGCCACGAACTTATGACCCCAACCAAATTGTTCTCATTTGTTTAGCAAGCATGTGGGAAGTCACGTAGGTGAGCACACAACACATAGCACAGACCCTTTCTCAGTGTTACTCAACTTTTCATGTCCTAAACCTTTTGTTAGGTTATTCAGACTTTAAAGGAAGCACAAGTCAGGGCCTGGTTTGGTCCTCGTCTCAAACCTATTGTGGACTCCCACACCCCTCTCACATTTTGAATTAATGAAATTATAGTAGAATATTATAATGTAGAAAAAAATGTGTTTATGAAAGCTTAAATTAAAGGGGTTCTGTGCCTTTTAATAAAATAATAACATTTTGTTAGGCAAAATATAGAACATGTGTCACTATAAGTTAGAATTTCTCTATAGATACCAAAGACAAAATAGTTGACATTGAGAATATCCTGGAAATCCAAGACACATGGTTATCACATTTCTAAGGCAGCTACCTGGGTAGATAATAAACAACTTGTCTGAATACACTAAATTTAAATATGTAAATAAAATTCAAGGTTCACTTGATAGAGTCACCAGTTGACTAAGCCTCCTATTTATAGATTTTAAATGTTAGTCTACATTTAAATCTTGACAAAAATAATTATCTCCACTACTGAGAGTCAAATGTTTTAAACTCTTAAATGAGGGGCACCTGGGTCGCTCAGTCAGTTAAGCATCTGCCTTGGGCTCAAGTCATGATCCCAGGGTCCTGGAATTGAGTACTGCATCGGGCTCCTTGCTCAGCAGAAAGCCTGCTTCTCCCTCTCCTTCTGCCGGCTGCTCCCCCTGTTTTTGTGCTCACTCTCTCTCTGTGTCAAAGAAATAAATACAATCTTTAAAAATAAATAAATAATTTAAAAATCTTAAATGCAATCTACTGTAGGTTTGGTTACTTTCACTGATTTTTCAAATTTTTGACATCTTAATTGGTTTTCAGTCCACAGATGCAACCCATTTGGTCTTCAATATAGCTTAATTCCGCCACAGAAAATGCAGATTTATTTGAGTATCTAGAATGCATGTTCCCTAGGATTCTGGTACAACTGTTTTTTGTTTTTGTGGTTGTTGTTGTTGTTGTTGTTTTGCTTTTAATAGCAGTTAGTAGAATAAAAATAATCATTATAGAGAATTAGGAGGCTGAAAACATTTGGCAGAGATTTGGATGTAAGAAGTAGGACAGGTACTTATACATCCCAATATGTTTTTTCCCCTGTTAATTTGCATCATTCTTCACACTCACTTTAGGCCTTCTTCCTTTCTGAAATCTTTTGTAAATCCCCAGTGGGGCAAAGTGTCCTTGCTTCAACCTCCTAGCAGATCTTGGGCACACGTGTATCTGACCAGCAGAATTAGAACAGAGCTATTTGTCAGCCTCCTGTCAACAACTTGAACAGAGGATGCCTCAGCACAGAAGGGAATTTAATAACTTATTGCAATGTAAAAAAAATAATAATTTATTACAATGTGGCAAAAGAATCTATGAGATGATAGTATTTTAGAATTTCAAAGGGTGCAGCCTTGAATGAAATGGATCCTAACCCAATGTTGGTTTTTACCTCATATCCTAATTAAAAGTGAAAAGGAAACAAACTTCTCTTAAAGTAATAGGTTATGTGCAAAGTGAGAAACATAGAGGACAATCAAGAATCAGAGAACCCTGCAAAAAAAAAAAAATCCTTTGAAGTTGATAATGAAAAATTCTTATTATTTAATTCAAGTAATTACTATGTGCTTAGTATGTTATCTGCATGATACAAAGTAACAAATCTGATTAATGTTAACTCTTGAGCTAAAGATCTTTCTGCAGTTCCTCTACTAACTTCCTGATATCATTAAAAATGTTTCTGTTAGGGGAGCCTGGGTGGCTCAGTGGGTTAAGCCTATGCCTTCCGCTCAGGTCATGATCTCAGGGTCCTGGGATCGGCCCCCGCATTGGGCTCTCTGCTCAGCCCAGGGAGCCTGTCAAATAAATAAATAAAATCTTTAAAAATAATGTTTCTATTAGAGGCAAGTCCCCCTATGATTTAGTTCCTGCACTTTTTCAGCTTTACCAACTGCCAGTCCCTGTGGTTGCTCCTCCCTCCCACAATGCAGAAATTCACAGTAGCCATGCCATTTTCCATTCATTCATTAAGCTCCCAATGTCTCACCTATCTTTGCATTCCTAGGGCTTACCAAATTTCTTGATACGTACTCAGTATTCTGTAAATGTTCACTAAGTAAATACATGAATAAATGTAAAACAATGGACAAGTGAAAGAAACAGAATTTCCTCCGTTTCGTGAGGAAACCAATTCACAACTGGGAGCATCTGGCCAGCTCTGTAAGACAGACAGGAATCAATGCAAGATGAGTGGCAAAGAAAGAGACAAGGAAAGTGATTTAGATATGCTAAGATTACACTGACCTAACAGAGTCGGCAAGGCTTCCTGAAGAAGAGACGTGTCCAGAAAATCTTTGGAGTCAGTAGTTTGAACTAAATAGGATTGTGAAGGCAGTCTGGACAAAAGTAGGATGAGAGAGATGAGAGAGAGGGGGTGAGAGAGAAATAGGGAGAGAGATAAGGTGGAGAGAACAAAACCATCAACACTTGATGATGCTGTGAACACAGAGCCTTTATTCAAGAATTCATGGGGGAGGAAGAGACCCTCGCATCCTACAGCTGTGTTTGGAAGCTGAAAGTTTACTGGTACCTGTGAGAAAAGATGCATATAGGGAGGGATAAATATGATAGATATTCTATATCTAATAGATATTCTATATCTAATACAAAAACTAAGTTTAAAGTAAAAACGAGCCAAATTCACTAAGACAGTGTTTCTCAAACTTCAGGTGCCTCTGATTTCCCTTGAGGGCTGTTAAACCACAGATTGCTGGGCCTCGCCCTCTCACAAGGCTCCCTCCCACACCTGTAAGCTTCTCATCTGGGCTGGAGACCGGGAATGTGCGTTTCCAGCATGTTCCCAGGTGTTGCTGGTCCTGGGACCATACATACTTCAGGATCCATTGGGTCAGGTTCATTTGCATACAAATTTTGAGCATTCTGAAATTTGTGGGAGAGAGGAGCTTAGGGGACCATAAAGGGCAGCAGTCATTATGTCAGAGAACCAGCAGATGGACAGAAGGCTGGAATGACAATGTTCCTGCAGGTTTTAAGACAAATTTCAGGCAATTTAGTTATGAGCAGATGTCAGTTTTATTACCAACCTGCTGGATGGGCAGCTAGGCTACCACCAGCAGGGAAGGGAGGCCTCTCCAAGGTCAAAAATTTCTCTCTTGAGAAGACATGTTATAGAGAAAACAAAAGTAGTGAGTAGATGGTGTTTCATAGAACAGATACAAAAAGGAAATAAAATCTGTTTAGTCTTTAGATTCTTGACTGACAGCTGAGCGGATGAGTTGCTTCTCAGGAAAGGTCTTGATCTGATTAACATCCATCAGAAAAATGTGTATGCATTTTATTGGGAATGATAATTTTTGTTTTCCCAGGTGGAGGTTATATATCACAACATACAAAAAAATCTCTCCCTCAGTCAGGTTTGGAATTTTTAAATAAAATACATCTGGGGAAGCTTAATCCTGAGGTTATGGTGACTGACTGACTGAATGAATGAATGAATGAATGAGTCATGTGTGTAAATGAGAAAATTCATAATTTATTTTTAGTTTCCAAGATTATTTGACACGTTTTCCCCCACGGGCTATTGAAATATTGAGTTATTATGAAAAGGTTTGCTGTCTTATCCTGGATATGGGAACTGGTACTTCTCTGTATGCAGTCTTGTAGGCACTGGGATTAAAAAGTTACTTAGCATTTTGATTTGTTTGAAAGATAACAGGGTGAAATCTCCAAGTTCAAAAATGGCATTAAATTGTTCTAGAAGTTACCAGGGGTAGATTACATAGAGAGCTGTGTGTGATTTGCAGATTGTTTCCTGTGGGCAGGTGAAGTAGAAAGAAATGAATTCAGGAAACGGATGGTTAGCAGAGAGTTATTATCTTAGACTCAAGAAAATGATCTAAGGGTTATTACAGACCATTGTCTAGAGTCAGTGTGGTACTGCTGCCGGGAAATCAGCAAAAGGTAGGTAATGGTAGGGAAAACATGAGAACAGAAAATACTGCATTATTTCTCCGCTAAACTACTCGATAAATATGAAGTCTGACGTTGTCTCCTCTCTTCAGCATGCTTCAAAAAAGACCCCAAAAATGTAAAACAAAACAACAACGAAAAAAAACAGATCGCACTACTAAATATTCATTAATTGCCTCATATGCATGAAAGTCCATTTCAGCACGGGAAAACAGAGCCCCTTGCAGTGGCCTTGTACACGTTACAGAGGTTTTGCAGACTGCTTTCTTTGGACCATTGAGCAACCACGAAAACAGTTAATCCTCAAAATGCCGTTCCTTGCGAGTGAGGAAGTAAGAAAAAGTTACTTCTCTGGGGTTCTGTAGAGGTTAGATTTTAACAATCTGAATTCTGTCTTAGAAGAGATACTATTAACCCCCCCCAAAAAAAATAATAATAGAAGCTACAGTTGGAGATTTTAAAAAGTGGGGAATTGTAAAGCAGAGGTTGAAAACTTTCTGAAAAGAGGCAAGTAGTAAATATTTGAGGTTTGGTGAGACATGCGGGAAACCTGGGTCTTTGTTACAGCTACTCAACATACTACAGTGTGAAAACAAATGAGCTCAGTAGGATTCCAATAAAATTTTATTTACAAAATCAGGCCGTGGGCAGATTTGGTCTACAGGCCATAGTTTACTGACCCCTAGTGTAGAGAACGGTGAGCAGGAATATCATGCTACTTGACTTAGCCTGTAGGGACATTTGTATCTCACTAGCCCCCCAAAGAGACCACCACTGAAAAATGAACTTACAGTTGCTAAATTCTTACTGAGGAAAATAAGAGATATTTGAAGCCTACTTCTAAACTGTATTTTCTCTTCAAAGGATGGGTCCTACTGTGTTTGCATCCAGAGGCCCAAGTGCTTTATTCTCCTTAGAATATCCTCAGATTACCTTTTGTCTTCAAATGGCACATTAAATTATACAGCTGAGCTATAGGCTTCCTTCTAAGCCCCAATCTTGGCCGGCACAAATTCTGGCCTTTTTATTTCTCTTTGCCCCTTCAAAGCAACTCCATCATTTATCTCCTAAACAGATGTTTCAGTCAAGTACCTTATGACTAGCTCTGAAGATTGGCAGCTGGCTCCATCTAACCCACTGTCACCTTCTGTGAGAATTTGTAGCTGGTGAAGCGGGAGTCAGGCACTCTCTGGCAGGCAGCCGAGCCCTTGGGGATTTAGCACCGCGGCTCGGATCATGGGGTGAAGCTCCAGGGGAAAGGAGGAAAGGCAGCCAAGACACGCCTGCCAATTCTTAGATTTCATAGGTTTCCTCCTGGGAACACTCTTACATCCTTCTCTGCTTCTAACTTGAATTGACTGAGAAAAGAGAGCGAAGACCATTGAATAGACGCACTCACACTCACCTTCTAATTTTGTGTTCCATAGGAAGCGGGCCACCCACAGTGTTGGAAAGAGGAAGGGCAGCCAGAAGGACCTCAGGCCCCCTGATCTTTGGATACACCATGAAGAAATGGAGATGAAAAATATCGAGAAGCCGTCAGGTGCTGATCCTGCAGGAAGGGACTCCCCGATCCAAAGCTGCCAAGACCTCACACCAGTCAGCCACAGCCAGTCAGAAACCCAGCTGGGCAGCAAAAGCACCTCTCATTCAGGTAACTCTCCTGGGGCATCAGGAGAAGCCCTCCATTCTGAACCCCACGGGAAGTTTTCCACTCCCTTTTTGGTGGGGTCATCCTTCCCTTCAATCTGCGGGTCATTTACCAGTAGTTAAAATAACCTGATGTAAATTTGGTTACCTAGTTTCTTTTCCAACATCCTATTACCTGCCTTTTATAATTGCAGTGCCTCTTAAAACTTTTAAGAGGTAACAGGTGGTACACTTGGGAAATACTGAAATGTGAAAGCCAAATGAATTTATTGCTTTTTGTTAAATCTTGAATGAAAGATTTGTCAAAGAAAAATTTAAGCTGTTTTACATTTTTTTAATTCCCTATGTCTATGGATAACTATAAGTTGATTTTAAATTTGCTCTCAATCTTTGCATTAAAAAAAATCATATTAGGAACATATGGCATATGAGCACATTGATTCTTCTGTTACTTTGGCCTTGACTGTGACAATCAACGTTCATCCCCATGCAATCACATTTTATGATCACTAGCCTGCCTTGGTGGAGTCTATGTGCAGGCTATGCTGATATACAAAGTGACCACAATGGAAAAGCCTACTCTTTGATGATTAGGTGTAGAACAATCCATATGCAAAAAAATAACCAAACAAACAAGAAATCTAGAAAGTGGTTGTAAGAGAGTTCATTTTCTATTGATTCTTGTATTTTAAAAATCATCTCTTTTCAACACACACACACACAACCTCTTGATCTACTCATGATGTGTTTGCAGAATGAGTAGCTGTTGTTTTTAAACTGAATTAAATATTTTCGTTATTTGAATGTGTAACTGGTTTACTAGACTTTTTTAGCTTAGAGTTATTTAAACAAGGAATTCACTTACTGATTTTCAATCATTGTTGAGTGTTCTTTTTCTAGCTCTTAAAAAATATCTCAAGCAGATTCCCTAACTCTTCCATCATTTTCAGTGGTTAAACTACCTTCTAGCTCTATTAAAAATTGTGATATGCAATTGAAATTAAAGTTTCTTCTTCCCTTATGGCCAGCTCACCTTTGGCTCTGAGGACTGGGGTCATAATTTGTTGTTTAAAGCCTCCAGCACCTTGAAGGAAAGGGAGTGGGGGGGGGTGGGGCAGAGGAGGGGGCACAGTCTGTTTCAGAAACCCCTTAATTCATTTCTCCCATCCATCTGATCCTCCCAGCTGTATAGGAGGATGGGGAGGGGAGATGAAGAGGGGAAAGGCAGAGAGGGAGGAGAGAAAAGATAGTTTGAAGTTTGGTGATGCTTTTTGTGCACATGGGCTGTCCTCATGTGACATCCAAATTCTCTCTTGTGAAACGCAAGCAAGTATGAATTCTTTATGAGACCCTGTGGGATTACATGTTGTGAGATGTCAAATCAGGGCTTAACCCACTCCTACTGGTATATAACTGTGTCAACCTCACTATCCCCTGCTGGGTCAGCTGCATTTGAGTGAATTCCAGGAAGATGACTCAAGCTTGAGCAACTTTTCAAGTGCCCACCTGACCTGGGCCAAATGAGAGAGCCTGTATTCCAATCCTGGCCCTGTTTCAGTCTTGCTCTCTTTAATAACTTCTTCCTCTGTTTAAATAGACGCAGGGTAGACCAGCAAGCCTGCCGCTTGAGCAGACTAATACCTGGAGAATGAATGAAAGTTGGACATTTTTTGCAAGAACCTCCACCCTTTACAGATGCTTATTCTGACTGTTTTGGTTTCTAGAGGGCACCAGAAGGACAGCCTCCCAGTGGAAGGGATAATACTGCCTCTCAGCCCTCAGAAGGTTTTACCAATTATTTCTAGAATTTCTCCTTCTTTGCATTTCCCTTTATCTTTTATACACTGAAATGACATTTTGGGACAGCCAGACTACTTTTGATCATTTAATAAGTCCTGGGAGAATCTTAACTCCAAACAATGGCTGTTTTCTTTTTTTTATTGTGTTATGTTAGTCACCATACAAAACATCATTAAATTTTGATGTAGTGTTCCAAGATTCATTGTTTACATGTAACATCCAGCCCTCCATTCAATACGTGCCCTCCTTAATACCAACCACGAGGCTCACCCATCCCCCCACACCTCTCCCCTCTAAAACCCTCAGTTTGTGTCTCGGAGTCCACAGTCTCTCATGGTTCATCTCGCCTTCCAGTTTCCACCCCTTCACTGTTCCTTTCTTTCTCCTAATGTCCTCCATGCTATTCCTTATATTCCACAAATAAGTGAAACCACTTGAAAATTGACTTTCTCTGCTTGACTTGTTTCACTCAGCATAATCTCCAGTCCCATCCATGTTGATGCAAATGTTGAGTATTCATCCTTTCTGATGGCTGAGTAATATTCACAATGGCCATTGTCTTTAGAATGATGCTTTTGCCTGTCTGTTTTTATTTGAGGACCTACTCTATAGTAAAAGGAAAAGCAGCACTCAAAATCCTGCTGGGTATATTTTACATTATAACAAGCGTTCTCTACACTCTCCTGGTTAAAAGAACAAAACTCCATGTCAATGAATAGTATACTCTTAAGTGCTCTTATCTACTAGGAAACTTTAAAAATATTTTACATTTGGCGTTGACTTTCTTTTTTTGTACATGATTTTAGGTAATCTTAGGAGGTTTAGTTCCCTCTTCTCTTTTTTGTATGGTTTTCTCAAATATTTAACTTCCCACAAACACTTTATGGCAGCAACTGAAGTTATATCTTGGCTAGAAAATAATATTTATTTCTGTACTTTCAGGTGATTCAAAATTTGTTGCATTCTCTCTCTTTCAGTTGTGCCTTAGGTGTATAATTTGTGTAGTTTTATTGTCTTTTTGGTCATTCTTTGGAGGATGTGTGGACAGATTCAGATCTAGGCAATTGTCTTTATCATGGCTGTGTAGAAATTTCCCCCAACATTATTTTAAATTTTGAATTTTATTAACTACTATTTTAACCAAAAAAGAATACATTTATGTAATTTTAGAAGAAAGAAAATAGTACAAGAAGTTGTGAAAAATAATACCCAAAGGAACAAAAAGGGTGTTTGCCTTTTCACCGACCCCAAATTCCTTATCCCTTTCACGAAAGGACAGCAAGGTTGAGAATTTTGTTTGTAACCTTTCTATACAGATATATATGGACACACATTTATAGAGACACATAAACACACCTATATACATATGCATTATGTACAGATATAGAACATATGTACATATATTATGTACAGATACATCTGTTTATATACAGATGCACATACACAGAAATGTGTATATACACCACAGGCTTTTATGTGTGTGTTACACAAATGGGCACATATGGTGCTCTTCAGAACTTCAGTTTTATTGTTTTCAACATATACTTTTGCTAACATTTTAAATCTACACATATATTTCTTATTATTTTTAGTGATTCTATTGTGTGGTATTTTATGGAATCATGATAAATTTATATAAATATACCTAGCCTTACTTTTGAAAAATATAGTTCATTCCCTGTGTTTTTATCATAAGATATAATGCCTTTGGGCCTTAAGTACTAGTTGCATAAACTGTGGTATATTCATACAACAAGGTATCTATGGAACTGTTAAAAATGATAAAACTGGGACACCTGGCTGGCTCAGTCAGTAGAGCATGTGACTCTTGATCATGGGGTCACAACTTCAAGCCCCACATCGGGCATCCAGTGTACTTAAAAAAATAAAACTAAATAAATAAAATAAAATGGGTGTTGCTCTTGAATATAGAAGTATGAGTGGTTTAAAATAAATAAATAAATGTTATAAAACTGACTTGACAGAGAAAGATGTTCTTAGTATTTTCCTAAAATGATAACAAAATAGGATGTATGATGAAATGCCACTTAAGAGCAAAATAGGCATGGTAATATCTGCCTTTGGACTTTCACATTTAAACACATAGGCAAATCTTATACAGAACAAAACATGTATAATGGTTCTTTCTGAATAACGGGGTTATGGTAAATTTTATTAATGTTTGCGCAATGAGACTATACTGATTGGGTGACCAAGAAAGTAGATATAACTATTTAAAACCTCAATAAAATGAAAAAGGCATCGGGGTGCCTAGTAGAAATTATGTAAAGTATCGCAACATTGAAGAAGGTGTGTCTCTCAGGAATATTGTTTTTCCTGTAGGTCAAGACACTGAAGAAGCAGGGAGCTCCATGTCCACTCTGGAAAGGTCACTGGCTGCACGACGAGCCACTCGGGCCAAGCTTATGATTCCTATGGATGCCCAGTCCAACAATCCTGGTGGGTAAAGATTGGTACCACAAGGAAGAAATAGTGTTTTCTGTTTTCATCTTTTCTGTATTGAATTATCAAAAATATTTAGAGTTTTAGAAAGGAAATCTTGCTTTTCATAATTCCCTTTCTCTGCCTCCTAATTTGATCCTCCTTCTGTTTTCCCTATTTCAATAAAGGGTACTACGGTTCATCCATTTATTTTTGTTCAAAACTATAGTTTCATGCTCTTTTATCCAAATTTCATCACATCCCAAATTAAATCTATCATCAATCTTTTTTTTTAAAGATTTTATTTATTTATTTGACAGACAGAGATCACAAGTAGGCAGAGAGGCAGGCAGAGAGAGAGGGGCAAGCAGGCTCCCTGCTAAGCAGACAGCCCGATGTGGGGCTCGATCCTAGGACACTGGGATCATGACCGGGGTTAAAGCAGAGGCTTTAACCCACTGAGCCACCCAGGCACACCAATCACCAATCTTATAGTTCTCGCTTACAACACCTGTCCCAAATCCAACCTTCCCATCTCTACTGCTCTGTCCTCAACTATGCCACCACCAACTATTTCAGATTTTAAACTATAGCTCTAAGCTTGTAACTAGTCTCTTTTCTTTAGTTCTTTCCCCTATAGTAAGTTATCTACAGAACAGCCTTACAATGTGTGAATCAGATCATGTCACTCCTCTTAACTTCCCATCATATTTAGAATGAAATCCATGATTTTACCATGTCCTACAGGCCCCATGTGATAAAACTTCTGGACACACCCCTCACTCCATCTCCTGCTACTACTCTAATCCATTTCAGCCTCATAGCCTTCCTCCCTGTTCTTTGGACATAGCACACATTCAAACTCACTTGCTGTTCTCTTTCCCTGGAATTTCTTTTCATAGGTATTTACATGGCTTTTTCTTAATTTCATTCAAGTTGTGTTCAATGGCCACCACCACAGGTCTTCCCTGATCATTGTCTCACACAGCATTTTGGGTCACTCTCTGTTCTATTTATTCTGCTTAATTTTTCTTTATTAATGTGGATGACCATCATGCTTGCATTTTTGTGTTTGCTTATTTATTATGTGTTCCCCATATTGTAAAGTCTATGAGAGTAGAGATTTTGCTTCTTTGATCACCTCATATCTTTGGGGACCCTGGGTGGCTCGGTTGGTTAAGTGTCTACCTTCGGCTCAGGTCATGATCCCAGGGTCCTGGGATTGAGTCCTGTATCAGGGTCTCTGCTCAACGGAGTGTCTGCTTCTCTCTCTACCCCTTCTCCCTGCTAGTGATCTCTCTCTCACACACACACCCTATCTCTCAAATAAATATATAAAATCTTAAAACAAAAAAAACAAACAAAAAAACACACCTCATATCCTCAATGCTCAGGACAGAGCCTGGCACAATTGGCAGGCTCCAGTGGAGACAAATTAAGTGAATGAATTCGTAGCTGCTGCTTTCTACTTTACTAGATACCATGTTTCCTCCATGCTCTAATAGAGCTCTCAGTCTTACTCTCATGAGTACAAAAATGTTTATGGAACTTGTAATGAGTTCCAACTGTTCAACTCATGGGTTGATATAATTATTGTGCCTATTTCACTAATAAGACAACTGAGGCTTAGAAACTTGAAGTACCTAGCTTTTAGTCATGCAGCAACTAAGTGGCAGAACCAGAATTTGGACTCAGAAAGTCTGGCTTCAGAGTTCTGAGCTGCTAATCACGAAGCTCCCGGCTGTAGTACTCTGTGAAGCCATTGTCCTTCTTTCATTCCTTTTACTACATAAAGAGGCACTGTAACCCTCCAACTACTCTCCTCTTATAACAAAGTTCTGTATGTGCTAATCTTCTGTAGCTTTCTTCTTAAAAATCATTGTGTTTCATGTGTCAATTATACTCAAATTAAAAAAAAAAAAATCTTCCATGGACCTTTATGTCCCATGTATAACTTCCTTATCCAGTAAGTTCCCATAAATTATTGATTTGATTTTTCTTCCACAATGTCTTTTCAATCCCTGGCTACCTTCCTATTCCCCAGAGTCAAATATTAATTCTCTTCTTCATCTCTTCTTCATGACCTCACATCTGAATTGTCAAACAGCTTCATAATGAGTTTTAGGCCTTTCTAACATCTTCCAGACGGCTATGTATCCTGCTTCTTAGACGTCTTACTAAAACAACTTAAATACTGCATTCATTCCATACATTTTTGCAAAGGCTCCCCATTGTCTGTCAAGAAAAAAAACATCCACAAACCACTGAGCATCTCACATCTGAAACTACATTTCTAGTTTCCTGTTGCTATGCCTACATGGATGGATGGATGGATGGATGGACGGATGGACGGTTGGATGGATGGATGCTTGGATGTATGTATGTATGGTTGAATGGATGGATGGATGGATAGATAGATAATAGATAGATAGATAGATATAGAAAGATATACAGATGTATCTGAGACTCCTGTCAGGCTAGACTAATTGCCAGTCCATAAATACAATTGCCTTTCTTGTTTTTTTTTTTTTTCCCTCTGAACATTGCTCTCCTTTTGGAATGATTCCTTGGCTCTCTATCTAACAAAGTTGTATGCATCACTCTCAAAGTGATGCTCTCATAAATTCTTTCTTCTGAATGTTGTATCCAGAAATGATGGCTTCCTTGCTCATGTTTGAATAACATTTCTTTCCACTGCATTTGTGGCATTGATTATAGATAGTGCTGCCTCATATGCTTAGGTATTCAAGTCCAAATCTTTCCTCTTCTAACAGATTGTGAATTACTTCATGATAGGGAAGGAATGTATCTAATTCATCTTCACATTCATACATTGTATAGCTCAATACTAGCACAAAATTGGTGCTTGCTAAATATCTGTCAAATGACTGAATGAATAAGTAAATGCTTTATAAGAATGCCTTATATTTGTAACACACAAGTTTAGGGAACTTTTTTTTAATTGGTTACAGTTAGATGATCTTCTAATAAGATTTTATGATATATTAAGGGCAATTAAAATTATTTTCATTAAATAGGAAATGAAATAATGAGCTTAGAAAGTAGAAAAAATGAAATGAAATCTAACAAATATTGAGAATTTCTGAATATTATTCACTTGCTAAACACCTTGCTAATTACTATTTCATTAAGTCCTCATAATATTATCATGTGGTAAGATTATCCTGATTTTGCAGACAGCAAACAAAGACTCGTATAGCTTACTGACTCACCAGGAGATAACTGGGCAACCTCTGAACTTCTATTAATACTGCTTTCTCAAGTATAAGGATGCCTTGAATGCCTTGTATTATTTGTATCCTTTTTTTTTTTTTTAACAATAGGTTTTTTTGACAATAGCACCTCCAGTTTACAAACAGGCAAACTAAGATTCTGAGAGTATGAACCCAAAACCTGGTCTTGATCTGGCTACCTCACTGTGCTGCCTTATGTTGTTACCTGGAGCTCTGGGCTGCTCTATTTTCTTACCTAAAATGACAAACCTTTTCTTATTCCTAGAGTCTTACTCTACATGAATGGGGGCCCTAAAATGACCAGCAATTAATTTTGCTGTTATTTTTTAAAATTATCATATATTATGGGCATATTATTTCAAACAGTTAAATAGCTTTGCAAAATGTTCAAGGACTTTGTAACCCAGCGACCCTGTTCTTATACCTATTTTGCTCTTGGGCATCTACCCAGCAGAAAAACATACTATGTTCATCAAAAGTCACATACAAGAATGTGTGTGCAGTCCTTCTTCTCATGTCACATCTTTATTACACTGTAACATATTCACACAGTGGGGTGCCATGCATCATTCAATGAACTAAAATGCTACAAACAATAGGTTGTAAGACAGAAACTTAACATATCTGTGTGATTCAACTTATGAAAAATTTAAAAACTGGCAAAATGATCTATGGCGTTAGAATTCTGAAGAGGAGTTACTCTTGATGGGAAGTGATTAGTGAGTGACCGGAAGAGAACAGATAGATAGACAGATAGATAGATATCAGATAGAACATCTGATAATGTTCTGTTTCATCCCCTGGATATGGTCACAAGGCATTTTTCTTTTAAAAATCACTGAGCACTACTTTGGATATTCCAGGTTTCCAGTACATATATTATACTTAAATAAAACTCCAATAAGAAATGAAGAATTGATAGAAAATACATCTTTTGAAATAACTTTGTCACATTATATTCTTTGTCATCTCCAAGCTCTGTGTTGGCAAAACTTGATCTAATGAAAGGAAATTACTTCAACGTATAATCAAAGTTGATTTTAAAATAAATTCTTCAGCTTTCTGATAAATAAAATAAGCTCTTTGCAACTGACATGAAGAATGGGCTTTAGATAGTTCTGCTGAACAAATTGTAGATCTCTATCTTGGCAGAGCAATGATTTCATGCAGAATAGAAGATGCATTTTCTGATGGCCCCACTTGCGGTTCTTTAGATTTATCAAGTCTTATATAAACCACATCATAGCGCCATGCTGATTTCTAGTCACGTGTATGAAGATGTTTGCTGTTCCACTTAAGAATCATTAGTTTTGTAAGACTATTTTTCCTCTCTTCCTTGACATTTCTCATCATGCTCTATAAACTCTAAATTAGCAGATCAAATATAGACTATCTGAAGTGGTTTTTCGTTTTTTTCAGATCCGTGGGGAAATGTCTTTAATTTCATTGGAGTGCAAAAATCTGTGTATTTGTCTATGATAATGTTAACTTATTGGTTGAAAACATGATGTGGCATATGTGACTTCTTACCCCTAAACACATTTCACAGTTAAATAAGCTAATGCTTGTGAAGCATACCAGCTCAGAACACAGGCAAGAGAACCCAGGTATTTTGATTTTAGGATCCAGTGCACTTTGTTGTAAAATGGTGGCAAAGACTGACTATTTTTACAATGGACAGAAGAATTATACTACATATGAAATTACTTATAAGAAATCAGGAGAATCAGATCTAACTTTCCTGAATTTGTAACGGCTATATAAGGGTCAGATGCTCGGTTTCCAGGAATCAGACTCTGAGACAGAATTTCAAATCAGGCAATTTATTAGCAAGTGCTTTCTGGAATAATACCTGAGAGGGTAAAGGATGCAGGATTGGGAGGAGGGAGAAATGGAATTGGTGGTGCCCTTTAAGGGGGACTTCAGCTGACCCCACAGGTTGTTCTACTGATGGATCGTCCTTCAGAGTTGTCCCAAAGGAGGCTTCTGGACTTTGTCTCCAATCTTTGTCTGGATATTGATGCAGGCTACCCCCCAATCTCCCACAAGAAATGGGGTATAATCCTGGGTGAGCAACTTTTTTGGCTAAGAGCCATTTCTGGAAAGATGTAGATTTACTTACATTTCTAGTATTTTATTACTTGATGGAACATACGTATTTGTTCAACCTTCGATCCTCTTTCCATTTTCAACTTGTGTTTTCTTGTGGAAAATGCCGGAGGAGAGGAGGGGAATCAGAAGTAGGAGAGATTTTGATTGAAGAAGATGGCCTTTAAGATCACAAGAGTTAAAAAGAATTCTGATAATTTAATGTATGAGAGTTTATTAGGCAGAATTTTCTTGAATTTCATTTTTTTTCCCCTACATCTTTGAGGGGGAAAATATAATATCAGATCTTAAAGGAAAAAAGAAGTCTCAAAAAAGTGGCCTGAAGCATCTAGTAAAAAGACTGAGGCAAAGGAAGGCATACAGTTTTTCTTTTTTGATAGCTTAGGAACTGCTTATGACTACTGGTTTGGGGCTTTCTGGAGCATTTACTTTCTGGAGCCAACTCTTTCTCCCCCCGCCCCATTCCCACCATCTGCTTTAGTCACTTGATTGCAAAACTCAAACGATGGGTTGGAGAAGCTATTAAGAAGTGAAATAAAGCTGCATGAGAAAAAGCAGATTTTAAAAACCAGTTTTGTTGGCTTGAGGCATCATGCTACCAGAAGGCCATTTGTACCCACATATGAGGATACTTGTAACCTCTGAAACATTTGCTTCTAAGTCAGAAGTCTCGTATGAGCCTTGGATTCATGGTGTTAGAAGCCAGTATCCTAAAACTGGTCCCTGCTTAATAGATTCTAGAACTGGGCAATCATTCCATCACCCTGCAGGCCCTGTGAATGCCCATATCTGACCAAGAGTGCTTTTCTTAGGAATAATGAGTGCAAACAACTGTTCTAGGACCATTGTAAACACCAACACATACAAGTTTGCAACTATTCAGAACCATGGGAGCAGTGGCAAGAAAGAGAAAGTTAAAAGCTCATTTAAATTTGCGTTAGAAATGAGGTCATTGTCTAATATGTTTGTGACTCCAAATAATAATTTGATCATTACATTATTAAGAACAGTATTTGTTCTTTGACTCTTGAATGGCATACTTCATTCTTCTTCTTACTATGAGTTTCTGCAGGAGGTAGTATTTTTATGTTCCTCTCTAGGTCCCACAGTGCTGTGTCAATGGATTTGCAGAGCAGTTGTTAATGAATGACAGTTGAAAACCCAGAGGTGGTTTCTTCATAGTTCCATAAGCTAATGACTTATTAAATAAAATTAATTGATTGGTAATTCCACTGGATTAGCAAAATCAGCAGGTCAATAGGATAGTGCAGACAAAGTCAAGATATGGCTTTTAAGCTCATATCTTATGAGCTTATGAGTATGCAATTGTGTTTTTAGGGAGGATTTTGCAAGGCAAAAAAATGGTTTATCAGAGATACATAAATAATCAGAATATTTCTGATGAAGAACGGGTAAAGGTAAAAAAATTTTGGGTGGTGGAGTACAAAAGAAATACAATCATAGCTTTTGGAAAAGCTTCCTAGAGCAGTATGAAAAATAAGAATACCTTGCTTTTTAAGGTTTGTGTCACCTAATTCTTTTCTAATTCCTAATGTCTTAGACATTTCTACAACAAAATACCACATCTTTTATACCAAGGCCTTTCTCATCTGAGTAAGTCTTTTGGGCAGCCTGGGGTAACTTATAAAAGACTAAAGCGTGTCTTGAGAAAGTCAGGGATCTGCAGAAAAGGGTCCAGTGTGGTGACTCAAGCTCATCTCAAAGGATTCCTTCAGACCCAGATCAGAGGCTCCCTTTCCTGTGGTCTCATCTTCTGTCTTATACTCATGGTATCAACATGTACACTTAAGTGTTTACTATTTCAGATTTCCAGACTTCTAGCTGTAACTTGTCGAAGAAAATCTCAGTTGAAAAGGGTAAGACAGAAGGGAGCAAGGCTGTAGGATCCACTAAAGGTTTCCAAGTCCCCTGCTCATAGTGTCCTCCCTCTGATCTCGGTACATCCTCATGGCCACCCTGTGAGGACAGTGGTCTCGTCACTTCCACATCACACGTCATATCCGGGCTGACTAGGTCTAAATAAATGAGGACTTCCCTTAGCTCATGAAGGACAGAACAAAAATTTGGTAATTCTACCAACTTAGATTTTGTTTTATAATCATAATTTCAGTTATTTTCCCCTGCCAGGAAAGAATTTTCCTGTCTAATCTCAAAAATCTTAGCATCACATTTCCCTCAGGTTCAAATTTGAGTTAAAACCTACCATTTAAGGGTGTCTGGGTGGCTCAGTTGATTAAGCATCTGCCTTTGGTTCAGGTCATGATCCCAGGGTCCTGGGATCAAGTTCTGCATCAGGCTCCCTGCTCAACAGGGAGCCTGATTCTCCCTCTTCCTCTGCCCCTCCCCTTCCTCTGCTTGTGCTCTCTCTCTGAGACAAGTAAATAAATAAAATCTTTAAAAAAATAATAAAAGAGTAAGGGAGAGGACAATCTTTTTCTTTTTATGTCTTTTATTTCATATCAGAAAACCAATTTTAATGAATGCTTTAATATACCAATGTCACTGTTCAGAGAACAAAGATTTTTTTTTTTACTTTTTAATTTAAATTCAATTTAATTAACATAGACTGCATTATTAGTTTCAGAGGTAGAATTTAGTGATTCATCAGTTGCATGTAACACCCAGTGCTCATTACTTCAAGTGCCCTCCTTAATGCCCGTCACCCCGTTACCCCATCATTCCACACACCTCCCCTCCAGCAACCCTCAGTTTGTTTCCTATAAACCCTCAGTTGGTTTGCCTCCGTCTGTTTTCATATTATTTTATTTTTCCTTCTTTTCTCCAATGTTCACCTGTTTTGCTTCTTAAATTCCACTTGGGAGTAAAACCATATGGTATTTGTTTTTCTCTGGCTGACTTATTTCACTTAGATAATACTCTCTGGTTCCATCCACTTTGTTGCAAATGGCAAGATTTCATTCTTTTTGATGGCTGAGTAATATTCCATTGAAGATATACCACATCTTCTCTAACCATTCATGTGTTGATGGACATCTAGGTTCTTTCCATATTTTGGCTATTATGGACATTGCTACTATAAACATAGGGGTGCAGGAGCTGTTTCAGATCACTATGTTTATATCCTTTCAATAAATACTTAGTAGTGCAATTGCTGGGTCATAGGGTAGCTCTATTTTTAACTTTCTGTGGCATCCCCATAGTGTTTTCCAGAATGGCTGCATCAGTTTGCATACCCACCAACAGTACATCAGTTTCTCTGCAACCTCAACAACATTTGTTGTATCTTGAGTTGTTTATTTTAGCCATTCTGACTGATGTGATGGGGTGTGATGTGATAGCTCACTGTGGTATCTTATTGTGGTTTTGATTTGTATTTCCCTGAGGCCAAGTACTGAGCATTTTCCATGTGTCTGTTGGCCATTTGTGTATCTTCTTTGTTAACCTGATTTTGAAAAGTGGAGTTTCTTTTGCATTTGTGCTGCATTCCATTGGTCACCAGACCAACCCTGGTGAACTGTATCAGGGAACTCGACAAGGATGTGAATACCATGCAGTGGGACTCTATTGCAGGCATCTCAGATTTTGGCTGTAACTAGATCATGAACCCAGGTAGTTTGACCTCAGTGCTTGGGCTCTTTACCACAATGTTGAGAACACACATTTATGAATATTCATACATTTCCTAAGGGCAGCATGAGGGTATTGGTGGAGTTCATGGATATTCCATGATTATTTGTTAAAGAACACCTGAAAACGTGAAGGAGATGAAAATATTTATCAAAGGCAGTAGACACTAAATTTCCAAAGAGTCCAGATGTTATATAGATCATCACAGAAAAGACATAGTAAGGAGAGGTAGAATGAGAAATCATTTCAGTTAAATTCTTTTTACTTCAAAATTTTATCTTTAATTTTTCTACCTCTCCTCCTCAACACATCTCTCAACTCTGTCAAGTACCATGTTGAGAAATACCTACAGAGGGTTTTATTTCTTAAAATTGTAGCTTAAAAAAAAATCTCTACTTTAGATTTCCTGTAGATTGTATTTAGTGTCCACATTTTTAAGAATGTTGTAAAAGCTTTCCAGTATCAATATGCCCTGTTCAAAGAGCTAACTAATTCGGTGAGGGAATTTCTACTTGAAAAATCTTTGTGCATCAGTGTGAGATATAAATTCAATTGTCAGCAAGCTGTGTCAGAGCAGATTTCTTGTCATATTTGACCATAGAGCAGAGATTTATTGAAAATTCTTGATGATATCGGTTTCTGAGTTGTTTTACATAAACATAGCAGTGCAGTGAATGCTTTGAACTGTAATGTGAGGGAGGGAGAGAGAGAGAGAAAAAAAAAAAGTGTGTGTGTGTGTGTGTGTGTTTCTGGCTCTCAACCCTGACATGTAGGAGAAAAATACCAAACGGCATTTCAGTACATAGTGTTGTATCCAGCTTACTTTAGAATGATGATTTCTGCAACAACCATCTTCTAAGTAGGTGTAGACTTCTGTGCCCTTTCAGAAATGAATCATGAATCAAAATACTTCAAAACCAATGCTTTGGAATACAGACTATTCTATTTCATGCTAGGGAACAGACAATGGGAATTGTTGAGATCCAGAAACATACAATAGGTTTATTATTTTTAAAAGAACTTTTATTATTTGCAAGCCATTTGTACCCAGGTCAGTAGTGAAAATTCCTTTCTTCCATAATGAAAGACTTGGAACTGCAATATAAATTTAGTCTCTTGGCTTCTCTGAGTTCTCTGATTTTATATTCTGTGGCTTGCCAAATTATTTTATGTTTTTCTATTCAAGTTTATTCAACTCTAACTCCAAGGAGATATTTATGAAATTATTTTTCCCTAAATGTATTATAAAATATTGGTTATGTTCACATAATGATATTGATAAGGAAATGTGCACAATTTGTGGAGTGGATGCCTTCTATATCTAAGGGAAACTATCATTGTCACATTTATTTATGAGTAAAAATTGTCAACCCAGAGACAGCTTTACAATCTGGCAATCAACATTAATGACTACGCAGTGATCCCATTTGATCAGTAAGATGGGTGAAATCATTAAATTGACTGCCTTGGGAGATGAGAGTTTAAGTTTCCTAAATATAGACATTATGTTATCATATGGCTCTTATTTACAAATGTATTCAAGTCCATTATTATTACTATTATTACTAAAGTATCTGTACACCCCAGGAAACTAAATAATATATCAAACCACTTAAATAGTCTCCAGTGGGTTAAAATGACAGATTTCAAAATATTACTTCTAGAAAATCCTTCTTATTAACTCACTTGAAAAATATAAAGTATCTCTAGCACTGTACTGTGAGAGATAGAAAGACTACAAAATTATAACCTCTTTCTTTAAGAGATTTATAATCATTTTAGCTAATATCTGGCTTGAGTCTCTGACTCTTTTTATAATTTTCCTGTCATCTTTTTTTTCTTTTCCTTTTTTCTGGAGTCTGTTCATGTGTTTATTTACCCACAATTTACTCTTGATAAAATATCTTTAAAGACATTGTGCTATATACCACTTATTTTCAAATTTTCCATCAATTCTTCCCAAAAATAATTTAGAAAACTTTGTAACACCTCAAGAATTTTTAATTTAACACTTAAAACACTTTGTTATAAATATCTGTGAAGGATGTAATTTCTTTAGTATACTACTCTTTTACATAAATCCAAATGCACGGAAATACCATAGCAATTCAATATCCACCATCATCCATTTACAAAATATATGAGGAAGCATCTCTCTAACAGAGAAAAATTTGGAGTGCCTGGGTGGGCTCAGTTGTTAAGTGTCTGCCTCTGGCTCAGGTCATGATCCCGGCGTCCTGGGATCAAGCCCCACATTGGGCCTCCTGCTCATCCAGAAGGCTGCTTCCCCCCTCCTACTTCCCCTCTCTTGCTGTCTTTCTCTCTGTGTCAAATAAATAAAATCTTTAAAAAAAAAAAAAAGTTGGTGGACTTTAAAAAAAAACAGAAAAATGTATACATGTTTCTCCTTGAACTGGTATCTACAATTCATTCTCCCAACAGAATAATACACAAATATAATCTGTCTTTATGTCTTTTATTGATCATCTATCTTATTTCTTTGCAGTATTATATTTTAATAAGCTGAAATTATTTGTTTAATTATTATAAACTTATGTGAGCATAGCTTTAGGTTTAACTGCTAAGGTTTTTTTCTTTAGGGTTAACATTACAATTAGTATTTCTGTACAATTGTGTTTAAAGGAAGATTTTATTAGCATTCTATCACTTAATGACACAAATGAGGCTTTTTCTGCATAATTACTGGATACATTTGTAGATGAAAGTACTTAATGCATCAGTTCTATTCCAGTGTTTTATTCACCTAAACACTGAGAAATTTTGTTTGTATATATGTGTGGGTGAGTGTTACAACAATGAGAAATTTATAGCACTCAATAATTTGAACCTCCTAATTACATTCCAGAATCATACTGTGAACTCTCATCTGAAGTTATTTTTCATTATATTTCAACTAACTGGATATTGTCCTCCAGTTATGATGGAAGTAAAAATTTTAGAAACTGCCTGACTTTCATAAGTATTTGTTACTCAGTCAAGCTATTTGCTTTCTCATTTTTAAGAGGTTCATCTATAAGAAACTTCACCAAGATTTATAGAATAATTATAGAATACATCTGCAAATTTTTTCCATGAAGTACTTCATATAATACCATATATTATGACAGGATTGGAAACATTGAAGCATCACTTTCAATATGCTGTTACCAATATAATTTTTTGAAAAATGTTTTTATTCTCTTAAAATCTATATAGTTTGTATTCATTTCATGGAAAATACCCATCATTTAACCTACTTAAAAGTTAATCCTTATTTTGAAACCAATACTTTTTTTCAATTGTTCAATTCAGATAAACATGTTAACATATATTTCAAGGAGTATTATAAATACACTGAAAAATAAATTCCAGAATGCAATTTCAAAAGCTGTTTTACTAGAAGCAGCCCTTTTGATTTGAAGTGTTTATGTTTAATGTAATGAATCTTCATTTTAAGTTAGAAAAAAATATTTTTAAATCTACATGTTGTTTCTAACTAATTTAAATAATGCAATATCATCCGTATCAATGATCATGAAGTTACTTATGTAAGAGTAATATGATAAAAAGAAAGGTTCTCCTGTGGTAAATGAGCACGCTCATGCATGTTAAACTCCAGTAATTGACATTACTGGAGTGTAATTAAATAAAAATAATGCATATAATAGAACTAACTTTATTGATGTAATAGAAATATACTGCTGAAGATCATTCTAGTATCTAGTTTAGATTGTATTTTTTGTTAATAAAAAGTAGGGAATTCTAAACATTTTATGAGATGATGTAAGATGAAGAGTGACTGCAATCAGAATCAATATTTTATAATGTGACATAGTTTAATAGATATTGAATAATGCTCAATACATCTAGGAAATATTATCTAAGATATTGATCTGTGGGTTTAAGCCAGTACCACTGAAAACTGTTTGGTATTCCTAGACAACATTTAGTTATATTTAAATTAACATGTCACTAAATTGTACTGTTTTGCTGTTCAAAGGCATTTTCTTCCCATTTAAATAAAAATCTCAAATATGATTATTTAAATAAGAATCTTAAATATGATTATTGCTTTTTTCTCTCCAGAATCTCTCTCAAAAGCATTACATTCTTTCATGGAAGTAACAGAAAATTCCTATTTCCATTGCTCACTTTACACAACATCTTCATTTTCTAAACAACCCAACATATTCTAATGCCACAATTCTTGCTTAGGAAAGAGAAAAAGGCAAAAAGAAAACAAAACAAAACAAAAATCAGAAGGCCTTAATGGGGCTTTGCAGTGGCTCGATTCATTGTTTGAAACTGTGGGAAGTTTGAAATCTCAGGGTAGTGCTCTCTGTAAGGGACTGGAAGAGGCAGCTGTCTTTCTTAGAGTAGGAAAGGGACTGTGGAAAGAGAGGCAAGTAAGGGAACCTACATGACACTATTGATGAAGTTCTAGAACCTAGGTGACATGGCAGTCAGGGCTGCCTGAGGGATGCTACACATAGGACTGAGGGGGAGCGGATGGGGGGGGGGTTACAAGGTGCCAGCTTTTGCTTTGTCCTCAGCCAGCCTTGTGCTCCCTCATCACTATGATGAGTATTTGTAGGTTTGAAGATGTGAAAATTTAGCCCTTTCCTCTTTTCTTTGTTAGGTGGCTACCTAAGAAAAATAATAATAGGGGCGCCTGGGTGGCTCAGTAGGTTAAGCCTCTGCCTTCTGCCTAGTTCATGATCTCAGGGTCCTGGGATCAAGCCCCACATCAGGCTCTCTGCTCAGCAGGGAGCCCGCTTCTTCTCTCTGCCCACCTCTCTGCCTACTTGGGATCTCTGTCAAATAAATAAAATCTTAAAAAAAAAAAAAAAGAAAAGTAAAAAAGAAAAAAATAATAATAACAACACCTTTTTTTTTTTTTTTTGCAGCTGTCGTGAGTGCCATCCCTGTGCCTACCCTGGAAAGTGCCCAGTACCCAGGAATCCTCCCGTCTCCCACGTGTGGATACCCGCACCCGCAGTTTACCCTCCGGCCCGTGCCATTCCCCACACTGTCTGTGGACCGAGGTTTCGGAACAGGAAAAAGTCAGTGTAATGCATTTTCCTTTCTTTTTACTAAGAAATGGATAAAAACCAAGGACATCTTGTTCAATGTATAGCATTTTGACATTCTCATTTACCTCTGCTCTGGGTCAAAATCAGAGGACTGATTCTCTGGCAGCCTTTCCACAGCACTTCCCATGGACAATATGGGTAGCTGTGGGGAAACAAAGCTTAGTAAAGCAATGATGTGTTGGGTGCTTGAAATTCATATGTCTCTGTCAACTAGGGAATGACTAATCAAGTGACTGTTCTCCAGCATATTCTTATATAAGTGTCCGTTGGTTATATTTAAAGGTATCTCATTGATTCCTCATGGACCAATGCTTAAATGAATACTTTAGCCTTCTTAAATCCATTAAGCAAGATCTTTTGATTTTTTAATTAATAATTGTTGGAGACGGAAAAAAATTTCCAAAGGAGTATTTCATTTGTTTTTGTATTATTATTTTTCTGATTTTAATGAGATAATAGTTGACATGTAACATTGTGTAAATTTAAAGTTTAGAATGTGTTGATTTGCTACACTTACATATTACAGAATGGTTACCACCATAAAATTGGTTAATACCCTCCTCACGTTATATAATTTCCATTTCTTTTTTGTGGTGAGGTTTTAAATGTACTTTCTTAGCAACTTTCAAGTATACAAAACAGTATTATTAGCTATAATCACTATGCTGCACATTAGACGCCCAAGTTATAATCACTTATAACTTGAAGTTTGTACTCTTTGACCAAGATCATTCTTTTTTTCTCTGTCCCCCAGATCCTGGTAACCACAATTCTAGTTGCTATTTTTATGAGTTTGTCTTTTTAGTTTCTATATATAAGGGATATCATACAGTATCTTTCTTTTCCTGACTTTTTTCACTTAGCATAATGCCCTCAAGGTCATCCATTTGCAAACAGCAGGGTGTCCTTCTTTCTCATAGCTGAATAATACTCCATTTTGCATATATACCATATCTTCTTTATCTACATCCATTGATGGATGCTTAATTGTTTCCATACCTTGGCTATTCTGAATAATGCTACAGTAAGCATGGGAGTGTGTGTATATCTTCAAGATCTCGTTTTCATTTCTTTTGGATAATACCCAGAAGTGAGATTTCTGGATTATATAATAGTTCTATTTTTTTAATTTTTTTTAGGAAACTTCATACTCTTTTCCATAGTAGCTGTGCCATTTTACATTTTCAGCAACAGTGCACTCTTTTGTCCGTGTCTCTTTTGTCTTTTTGTTGATAGCCATTCTAACAGGTATGAGGTGATATCCCATTGTGATTTTGATTTGCATTTCCCTGATAATTAGTAAGGTCAAATACCTTTTCCACATATCTGATGACCATTTATATGTCTTCTTTGGAAAATGTATATTCAGTTCTTCTACACATTTTAATCCAGTTTTTTGCTATTGTATTGTGTGAATGTGTTACATATTTTAGAATGTGTTACATGTTAACCCTTTATCAGATATGCAGTTGGCAAATATTTCCTCCCATTCTGTAAACTGCTTTTCATTTTGTTGATAGTTCTCTTTTAGCTGTACAGAAGCCTTTTAATTTGATGTAATCCCATTAGTTTATATTTGCTTTTGTTGCTTTAGCTTTTTGTTGTCAAATCCAAAAAGTCATTGCTAAAACCCATGTCCAGGAGATTATGCCCTATGTTTTCTTCTAGTTTTACAGTTTCGGGTCAGGTCTTACATTCAAGTCTTTAATCCATGTGAATTCATTTTGTGTACAGCATAAGAAATCCAGTTTCATTTTTTTAAAAGAGTTAATTCCGTCTTCTCAATGCCATTTATTAAAGAGACTATTTCCCCTGCCCCTGTATTTTCTTGGCTTTTGGGCATAAATTCATTGACCATGTATATACATGGGTGTATCTCCAGGCTCTCCCATACTGTTTGACTATTATAGCATCTTAATATAGTGTGAAATCAGGAAATGTGGTGCCTCCAGCTTGATCTTCTTTCTCAGTACTGTTTTTGGCTATTTCAGGTCTTTTCTGGTTCCATACAAATTTTGAGATTTTTGTTCTATTTCTGTGAAAAATGGCATTGGATTTTTGATAGGGATTGCATTGACTATGTAGATAACTTTGGGTAGTATAGAAATTTTAACAATATTAATTCTTTCAAACCATGAGCATGAAATATCTTTCCTTTTATTTATGTCTTCTTCAATTTCTTTCATCAAAGTCTTATAGTTTTCAGTGTAAAGATCTTTTACCTCCTTGATTAAATTTATTCCTAAATGTTTTATTCTTTTTGACACAATTGCAAATGAGATTGTTTTCTTAATTTCTCTGATAGTTCAGTGGTAGCATATATGAATGTAACTGATTTTTGTGTATCAATTTTATATCCTGAAAGTACTATTTGATTTGGTTTAAGGAAAGTAAGTATGGACAGAGACTCCCAATCTATTATATACACCCCGGTGGTTTCTCTTATGCCATTTGACTTTTTTTTCCTTCAAGAACAGCATTTTAAAATTGATTTTATGGCTCTCTTCTCTTAGTTAGGAACAGGTGACTCAGCAGCTCATGTGAGATAGGATGTTTTGTAATAGCTAAGACGGTAACAACAATAAAATATATTTGTGAGGTAAGCTATATTTTTTTCTAACCTAACAGGAACAGCTCTAAGAAATCATAAATCCTCTAGATGTAGCAAGGTTAGAATTAAAAGGCATCAAAAATCTGCCAAAAGAGAATTAGATTTATTTTCCCTTTTCTCACTGCACGTCATGTCTACAGAATAGAGTTGTGTGCAGAAACTCAGGAAAAATGGTTTCCCAAACCATATTGAAGAGAATTAAATGAGAAAGATATGGGAAGTCCAAAAAGAAAAATTTCCAAATCCCAGGACAGCTAGGAAGGTGATTCTAGTCAAAGAATTCAGAACCACGGGTCCCTTCTTTAGCTTCTGAAACAAAACTAGCAGAAAATAAATGATTATAGTTTTTGTTTAGTTTCTCCTCATCGAATCACCGTCTACTATTTTCTTTTGATTTCATCTATATCCTCTGACTTTAGAAGTGTGAGAAGAATGTGTAGAACGACCTTTATCTCTTCACTACACAAGACCAAGTCAAGCCAAAGTTCAGTTTTTTTAAGGAAATTAACCATTTTGTTTTATTTTTGGTGTATTCCTGTCATCTCTTTTTCTCATTTAAAGGCATAGTTTCCTTCTGAGAACTCAGCATCCCATTACTCTTTTCTTTTTCCTTGATTCGGTGCAATGTGGAAAACCATCTCATTGAATCCTAGGCATAATCATTCCAGAAGTTAAATTTCAATGAAAAAGAATATAATAAATGAATTAGCATTTTTTTTTCCTTTCCCCATTGGCCAAAATCAGTTATATGGAGAAGCTCAGTACCAAGGGAAGTATATATTCCACCCAAAATGAACTAGAGAATTTGCAGGGGAAGGGAGGGAAGGGTGAGTTGTGAGCAAATAATATAGTTTGTCCAAGATTACCATACACCATCAGGATGGTCTGGATCACTGTTTCTCATCTCAGAGTCCATGCACATTCTTCTACCATGAATGTAGTTGTTTCTTAGGCTGCCATCACAAGGTACCATAAACTCGGTGGTTTAAATGACAGAAATTTATTCTCTCATAGTTCTGGAGGCTAGAACTCCAAAATCAAGGTGCTGTTAGGGTTATGTTCCCCCCAGAGTCTCCAGTGGTGGATTTATCTTTGCCTCTTCCAGCTTCTGGTAGTCCCAGACATCCCTTGGCTGTGGCAGCGTAACTCCAGTATCTGCCTCCTTCACATGGCTGTCCTCCCTTTGCCTGAAGAGGTCTTAGAGACCCAGACCTCCAAGGACATATTTGGGGGCCAGAGAGCAAAGTTTTGGGGTTTTGGGTTTTTTGTTGTTTTTTGTTTGTTTGTTTGTTTTTAATTCATGAGGAAGAGAGAGTGTGAGAGAGAGAGAGGCAGAGGCAAAGGAAGAAGCAGGCTCCCCCCTTCTGCATTGGGATCCCAATGCAGGGCTCGATCCCAGGGGCCTGGGATACAGATGTTAAGCCAGCTGAGCCACCCAGCTGCCCAGGGAACAAACTTTTATGAAGAGAACTGGTCTCCCAAAAAGATATATTGAAGTTTTAACCTCCAATACCTGTGAATGCGACCTTATTTAGAAAGAGGATCTTTTCATATGTCACCAAGTTAAGGTGAGCTCATGCTGAGTTAGTGTGGGTCCTAATCCCATATGCCTTGTGTCCTTAGAAGAGAAGAGACAGACACACAGGGAGAAGATGGCCGTGTGACAACAGAGGAAGAAGCTAGACTGATGCATGCAAAAGCCAAAAAACAATAAATAAACTAAGTTAAAATGTGTTCTTATTTGTGGTTAAATACTGCAGATTTGTTTATGTCTGTGGTTAGAGTCTCATGTAGCACTCTTGTGCAGGACTTTGATAGAGCAGGCTGTGTATATGTGGGGACAGAGCGTATACTAGAAATCTCTGTACCTTTCTCTCAGTTTTATACTGAACCTAAAACAGCTCTGATAGAAATAAATAAATGTGTGAATGAATAAGTAAAGATATAAATGAATAAAAGAAAAATTTGGTCTTTTTAGTAATTTTTAAAACTTTTGTTAATTTATTTAAAAGTAAGGATTATTAAATAAGGGTAGTTATAGAACTATAATCCATAATGTAAACATAAAATATATAATGCAATTAGTATATAAAGTTATATAAATAAAGGATCCCTAAAGAGGGCTTAGCTTAGGGGCACTTGGGTGGCTCAGTGGGTTAAAGCCTCTGCTTTCGGCTCAGGTCATGATCCCAGGGTCCTGGGATCGAGCACCGCAGGGAGCCTGCTTCCTCCTCTCTCTCTGCCTGCCTCTCTGCATACTTGTGATCTCTGTCTGTCAAATGAATAAATAAAATCTTAAAAAAAAAAAAAAAAAGAGGGCTTAGCTTGGGTGCCTGGGTGGCTCAATCGGTTAAGCAGCTACCTTCCACTCAGATGATGATCCCAGGTCCTGGGATGGAGTCCCACACTGCATGCTCAGCAGGGAGTCTGCTTCTCCCTCTCCCTCTGCCTGTTGCTCCCCCTGCTTGTGTGCTCTGTCTCTCTCTCTCTCTCTGTCAAATAAATAAATGAAATCTTTTTATAAAAAGAGTGCTTAGCTTAATTTTTGAACTTGATATAAAATCATAAGACACAATTTTAGATCCCAGCCAAAACTTCACAGATTTTTAAAATATATATTCATTCATGCATCAGGTAATTTTTTAGCAAAAGGAATGTACAATGTGAAAGAAATAGAGAGGAATATATGCTTCCATGTGATAGCTTAGGAAAGGAAAAGAAATAAGTACCCTCTCTTCTAGGAAACCAAATATTCTCTAAATCACTGTCAGAACCATTTAACTTCCAGCCATTCAGTATCGGTTTCTAAATGCCTTAGAGACCACTAAACATCCCTGTTCCTTCTCAAGCGAAAACATTTCATGACACTGGCTGGAGATATCTTATTAGTCACCTTGAGAAACAACAAAAGTCACACACAGGAAAAGAAAAAACTGTGCCAAGTGTGGAGGCTCTCCTTCCTCCAAAGTTATCTGAAAGACCTTTGAGTTGCCCAAGAATCACTAAATGAATCACATAAACTCTGCTTCGAGAGAGCTGCTCCTTTCTGAAAGTCACAAATAAAGCTGAACTTCTCTCCTAACTAAAGAAAAAGAAAGTTGTAGGAGATCATTTATTTGCATTACACACATTTGGTTATCCACTGATAAAGACTTATATAATTCTGGTGGACAGATACCTCCTCATTCTACTAACAAGCCATAGTTCTGGTCTTAGCTTCAGTAATTCAATAAGTCTTGTTCCTGGGGAATAAGAAACAGTGCCATATTTTGAAAACTTCAACCAACAGATAGTCTTGAGGCCCCATTTCTACAAGTCACTATAAACCTAGTGCCCCCATTTTCTCATCCTTGAAAGAGGTAGATACCAGAGATTAGGCAATTTTTTATCATTCCTTTCAGTGTGGGTGTTGCCTTAGTGAGAAGGCTGGTCAACCTCACTCATGTTATTTTTCTGTCCCAACTCTCCCCCCAATTGGAAATCCAATAATAATGGGACTTAACCTAGATAGAATCATGGGCATAGTTGAGTTTATAAATTTCTCTATAGGGACTATGCAAAAATTCACACTATCAGGAAAAACTGGGGTTACTCAGGAATATTGCACAGTTTTTGTTCTGAGATTAATGAGTGAATTGGGTTCCTTAAGTGTTCATGTCTCAAAGTCTTTGTGTAGAGCTACTGGCATGCTCTATTTCTTTCAAATACTACAATTTGCAATAGAAGAAAAATGCCCATTTCCATTTTTGCAATATTTTTGCCAGTCATTCTATAGCAATTATTTATGTGTTGACATTAATTATTATAAAGCACCTTGAAATTCAAATCTGCTGTGTAATTGTACGCTATTTGTACAATGGAGTTCCACCATTTCATCATTTGAAAACGAGTGCCTTGCCAGCACTTCCTTGATTCTCCCTTTTTTTTGCAGGAAGGCTGTGCTTCATGGGCAAAGGGAGGTTTTTTTTTGCTTTCCAAGCTCTGAAATACCATGTCACTGAGCCAATTCGCTTCATATAGGTGTCCTGATGCTGGCAACTGAACTGGCCAAAGGACTCATCTGACACGAGGGCTTTGCTCCAGGGGAGCCATGGCTATCGCATTTAAGAGGTTTGATTCCCTCAAATGTCAGCCAGTTCTGAAAAGCATTTCTTTTGCTCCACATAAAATACGAGAATTATGAATTGACTAAAGAAAACCTTGCCCATTGTATTAGATATTAAGCAAACATCATTTTCAACAAAATAGAACTAGTTCCTTACAGATTAGTGATGCATTCAGTCTCCCATTCCCACTTAGCACATTCAATTAGGCACTTTCCTTTCCACTGAGTGTGGTACTAAAGATTGATTTTGCCAGTGAGCTGGTCCATCTGTGCGGAGCTACCATTATTCCCTCAAATGTGTTCCCAGTGGGAATCATGGTGACCACCTGAAGACCTAGGGATGGAGGACTGGGCATGTGTAGAATTTGTGTCTTTAGAGATGCCAGTGAGCAATGCCATTAAAGAGAATAGGAATGGGAGTGACCCCCAAATATTCCATGATGTCATCAAAATTTCTCTGAAGCCTGAGGTTTTTGAGAAACTAAATTTTATTTTTGTGTGTGTGAGAAATTAAATTTTAGAAGACTAAAAAAGTGCATGTCAATTTTGTTAAGTCTAATGTCAATAATATTTTAACATAAATCTTTTTCATTTCAAAAATGTAGAAGAAATAGAATATGAAAATATGAAGGAAGGAATAAAGAACACAAAATATATCATTATTTCTTTAATGGCTAAAGCAGTTTCTAAAATATGATATGGATGTATTACAATCCATCTCCAATACAGTTACTTAGGGTAGATTTCTATGGAAATTGTGAAATTTCTTTCCCTGGAAAGATATTCTTAATATGGTAGTATGCACCTGTAATAAAAACCAACCCATTGGTAGTGAAGAGGGACCCAGATATAGGTTCCTACAACCTCTTCTCTCTGAGCTAGAGCTAAGAAATACTGTTATTTGGATATTGACCATTGGTCATTTTCTCCCTTAGATTAAATATGAGTCCAGAGTAAAACTGGTATAATTTTCTTTGCCTGTAACACTATATTGTCAACCATCTAATTTATGCAGTCTTTAAAGTTTTTATTTGTTTGTTTGTTTGTTTGTTTGTAATCTCTACACCCAATGTGGGGCTCAGACTTAATGACCCTGAGGTCAAGAGTCACATCCTCTTCCAACTAAGCCAGCCAGTTGCCCCTAAGAATATTAAGGAGGGAGAAACAAGTGTTCTTTATTCAATCAAGACTGCATAATTTGAATACAAGAACACCTGTTTCTCCTTTTTCCTCTTTTTCTTTTCTTTTTTTTTTTTTTTAAGATTTTATTTTTGAGTAATCTCAGTGCCCAGTGTGGAGCTTAAACTCACAACCCTGAGATCAAGAGTCCTTAGAGTCCCACCATTTTTTTTAAAGAGTTTTATTTTATTTTATTTAAGATTTTATTTATTTATTTAGTTAGTTACTTGACAGAGAGTGAGCATAAGTAGTCAGAGTAGCAAGTAGAGGAAGAGGGAGAAGCAGGCTCTCCACTGAGCAGGGAGCCCAGTGTGGGGCTCCATCCCAGGACCCTGGGATCATGACCTGAGCTGAAGACAGACACTTACCCAACTGAGCCATCCAGGTGCCCCAACAATCCCACCATTTAACCTTGATATTTTGTATGCATGTGCCCCTCCCCTCCATGATAGGACTTCCTAGCTTAGAGATAGGAAACTCCTCTTGCCAGAGTTCTATCAGTTTGCTGTCTTGATTACATTTTCTTTGAAGAAATCTTTTATCAAGTCTTTGCCTGTTTACCAGCTCTGGTTGCTAGGTGGCCATATCCTATCCTCAGCCAACCCTATGTATCCCCTGCCTCTGTCTTTGATTAGGGTAAGTCCGGAGGCTTCTCAATGACCCAGAGGATCTCTAGCCCTTTCTGAATATAGAAAAATGAGACTTAATATCAAACACCCTCTGAAGGCACATTTCATTCCTGCATATCTTTAATAGAATGTCTTGATCTTTGGTGACTTGAATCTCTACTCTCTTCAGAATTATCATTTTCTTTCTGGCTCCGCTGCCCTTTGCTGACCTTATGGAGCCTTCCAGAGAATTGTCTCAAAATTATCTCACAAACTAATTATGTCAAAATAGTTCCTGGTTAAAAATTCTCTTCCAAAAGTGAGATATACTATCTTCTGTCACTGCATTTTTTCCCACTTACTCAGTGGAACTTTCTTTAAAAGTAAATCATCAGAAATATCTTATTTCATCAACACTTTAGACCTTCAAAGCAGTTTCACCTGGACCTGTTGATTTTGAATACGGAGGATAAAAGTCAAGTCACAGTGTTTTTATCATAAGAAACTGCCTTGCCCATATTTTAGTCCCACTGAACTGTGTTCTCTGGAGAAAAGGTTTTTTTCTGTGCACGGAGCTGTCCAAATGCCCCAAACGCGATCACAAACGACTGTAGGAAACCTCTTCAACTACAGTAATCTGACTGAAAATTACAAGGTTTGCTACCAAAGAGGAAAAATTACAATTCTGCATTCAGGTAGCTTGTTCCAGCAAAGTCATCTCTCATATAACTTCTGAGCTGGATGTGCTTCTTTTTGGCTATGGAAGACAATGATTGTGGCTATTATTTGTATCATTTTATTAGCAATGCCTTGAACACCTGGTAGCTCTGATTTGTTTGACAGTTGACATGGCATGTTTAAATCGCAGAAAAAATTGGCATATTGGTTGGTAGATAATAATGCAGCTGTAGCTGGGTTTCGGATATTGAATTTCGCTGGCATTGCTACTTATGAAAGGAGAAATAACTCTTTTTTTCTTGCTTCATCACTTATGATTACAGGGCCCTGCCAGTTCGGGCAATAGAGTCAATGCTGTCTATATATTTTACTATTCTTCCTGCGAAAGGGATCCCTGTGTTGCTGGATCTAGTTCCACTGTTTAAAGAAGATGTGCTATTATGTCCCAGAAATGTATGAAGGAAGAGGAAGGAGAATATTCATAACTTTTAGAAGAGATTGGCCAGATCCCGACATGTTTCTCTAAATGGAGACGCTGCAGCTGGCTTAGGGAAAGCAAGCTTTGTTCTGGAGTAATGAATGGCTTTTCTTGTCTCCATTGCAGCGGTGAGTGAAGGACCAGCCAGCCAACAGCCACCGCTGCTGCCCCCAGCACAGCCTGAGCACCCCAGCACTGAGGAGGCACCAAGCAGAACCATCCCCACGGCCTGTGTTCGACCAACCCACCCACTCCGCAGCTTTGCTAATCCTTTGCTACCTCCACCAATGAGTGCAATAGAACCGAAAGTCCCTTACACGCCACTCTTGTCTCAGCCAGGTAAATGCCTGTTTGTTCACATTTGAAATAGTTGTTTTCCTCTGTGCCTCTCCTAAAGTGTATGAGGGTTCTGGAAAAGACGGGATGCAAAAATCTGTTCACCACTGAGGTTCGTAGGGCAGCTTGTAAGTGTCTGCTTTGGCAAGCAACTGGCTGGTTATAGGTGCCTTTCATTCCTTCGGAAAGCCATTCGTGGATCCTGAACACTGCTGGAAACATTCCTGGTTCTTTAGTCGGCCACGTGGATCTTAGAATTTAAGGCTAGGCACCAAGACTAGACGAAGAGGTATAAAAGCCTGAAAAAAACACTCTTCAGAGCTATGCATGTAAACCTATAATTCCGCTTAGTAGCCTTTCAATTGTCCTCTTCCAGAGGTTCTTATTTCCAAGTTCCAGGGCCAGAAAGGAGAAAAATGCAACTTCTTAATTTTAGAAATGATAAAACAAAAACTTGGGTAGGAAGTAACATCTCTATGGTAACTGTGATAGCCTGACTTAGGAGAAATACACATTCCGTCATTCAGATGATCATAATAGAGTTCTCGTTTATATTAGGTCTTCCTCCACAGTTTCTGGGTACTCTGGAGCTCACAGCTGTCAAGTCCTTAGAATTTCCTTGGTGATAAGTGGATAAAGGAATCCTTAGTTATGTTAATGAATGTGACTTTTCCTGGGTTTTTGTTTGTTTGTTTTCTTGCTTGCTTATGAACATGAACCCCCTCAAAGGTGAGGGCTGGTTGCTAGGAAGACCAACCATGACTAGAGAGTTGGAGCTTTCAGTCTCACTCCCAAGCTCCAGGGAGGGGAGAAGGGGAGGTGGAATCTGCCAAGGACCAATGACTTAGTCAAGCATGGCTATGCAACAAAGTTCCATAAAAATCTCAGAGGACAGGGTTTGGAAAGCCTCCAGGTCAGTTTACATGTGGAGATTTGGGGAGAAGGATGGGACTAGAGAAGGGATGGAAACTCTATACTCTTTCTCTGGACCTCGCTCTATGTGTCTCTTCATCTGGCTGTTGATTCATATCCTTTATCATACCCTTTAATAAATCGGTAAACATGTTTTCCTGAGTTCTGTGAGCTGCTCTAGCAAATGCATTGAACCCAAGGTGTGTGGGGCAGGGGGAGGGGGTTGGTCCTTGGAACCACCAGTTTGTAGCTAGTAGGTCAGAAGCAGAGGTAGCAGCCTAGAGCATGTGAGTAGCATCTGAAGTCAGGGGTGGGAGGCAGTTTAGTATGGCCGAATCCTTAACCTGTGGAATCTGTTACTATTTCCAGGTCGATCATCTCAGAATTGAGTTGAATTCTGAGACACCCTGCTGGTGTCTGAGAATTGGTTGCTATTGGTGGGGAAACCTCCTCCCCGCGACATTGGAATTAGGAACACGAGCCTTAAAGAATGCCTTTCTAAGAAGATCAGTTGGCAGAGATGAGAACCAGAGTGCCTTCTTCCCAATGCAGTGTTCATTTGATTGCCTCAACTGGTATCCAGTGGCACTAATCCAGAGTTCCTCTTTGTTTCTGTCAGGGATTAGGGGGCAGAGGGAGAGCAGAGAGGGGGAAAAGAAGAGGAAGGAGAAGGAAGAGAAAACGAAGAAGAAAGAGGAAAAGCCAAGGATAGGATAAAAGATAGAACAATAGATAGATAAGGAGATACATAAAGAACGACCTAGTGCTTAAAATTATTTGAAGGATTAGAATAATTCTTAACAGCGCCAATATATCAAGCACAAGATAGCAAAGTTCAGGGGTCCCAAGTAAGTAGAGGTGCATAGACACAGCTGGATTGGCAATTCAGCAAATATATGTAAGTTTCTGTTATTCAGATCCATACCCACAGCAGCTGTAGTCACCGAAATAATTTATAAGACTCATGACGACTGCAAAAGCTAGAAAAGCCACAATTGCAATTATGAATATTATCTAATTTAAAGAACGTTCCTTGTTCCCGGTATCATATTAAGTGATTTGTGTTAATGCTCTGTGGTGTTCTGCCTTTGCTGTGGTGTGTGGTGTGGAAGCTCAGCTACCAGCTAACGCGGGGAGGTGGGATGGAGCATAGCGATGTGGGATTCCCGTCCTTGGGATGTATGAAGACTGTCCTCTCTGACACATAATCTCGATGGCTGCCATGACTTCGTTTCACAGGAAATAGCTCTCCTAACCCAAAGGAAGCCCACACTAGGATTTAAAAGAGATCTATATTGCCCAAACCCCACTCCCCACATCTATACACTCCACTCACATTATGGGCAGAGTCTGCTACTTTATAGTGCCCTGAAACTATGAGGTCTTTGCTAATCGAGACAAGGACAGTAGGAAGCAAGAAGATTCATTTAATGAAATTCCTGTGTGCCGATCTCACTGCCTGGTGATTTCTGGTTGCACTGTTTCCCACTGCAGTACCAACCAAAAGAACAGACCTCAGAAGTAACTGGTATTCAACCTTTTGTTGAACTTGAGTTCTATGCCTGGCATGCTTCAGCAGACTTGTAACACTACATTTGATCCTCAGAGCAACTTTGCTACTTTCTTAACCCTAGTTCATGGCTACCAGAATGGTGACTCAGTTAATTTACATAATATAGTTAAGTCTGCACAACTACTGAGGGATGTATCTGTTTCTATTCTTTTTGGTTATAGCACAGGTTCTGAGGTTTGATGAACTCATTTGCACCTGTTATTTGTGTCTAACTTATTTAGTGACCAAAACAAAGATAATTTATTTAAAAACTTATTACCTCAAATCATTCAAAAACTGATAAAAATAAAAATGAGAAACATCTGACGTAATTTTGAGTTAAGGAATACCTTTTCCTCACAAGGCTTCCTCACTCATATTTTAAATGAGGAAAGGTAAGAGGTTTAACTATTTTATGTGGAAGAACACCAGTTTCACAATACCAAAAAACTAGGTGCCAAAGCACTTTAATACTGTTAGCTACTCTCTTTAGTTGGGAGTAAAAATTAACTATGTTATCACATTGAGAAAAAAAAGATGAAAATAAAATTGTGAAGTCACTTTTTTTTTTTTAATTTAAAGGTTTTATTTATTTATTTGACAGAGATCACAAGTAGGCAGAGAGGCAGGCAGAGAGACAGGAGGAAGCAGGCTCCCCACTGAGCAGAGAGCCCGATGCGGGACTGTATCCCAGGACGCTGGGATCATGACCTGAGCCGAAGGCAGAGGCTTTAACCCACTGAGCCACCCAGGCACCCCTGTGAAGTACTTTTAAAAGAAATTTTACCATGGCAGAAATATTTACCTTGGAACACACGCTTCGAAATCAACCCATGCTCCAGAGAACTGTGGTAACAAAGAACCCTCATTTTAGAAAGAGCATCTGACAATAGACAGAACAAAGCCCTGGCATTGTTATTTACTACTTATTGTTTTCTTCCAGTTACAGTAATAGGAAAGCGACCTTAAACAAAGTCTGACACAATGTAGCATAACTAAGCTCATTATGTCTTTAAAAGATGGGAAATAGAGTCCTTTCTGCTGTCTCTACACCTGTTCTCTCAAAAAATAAGCGTATTTGAAGAGCCATTCTTTGATCTAATGCCATGTGGGCAAGATCTCATTTTCTTTGATCTCCACTGTACACTTAAGAGCCTTCTTTTTATTAACTATCTATCTAGTTTTAACTATCATTCTTGTTTTTATTTAAACTGTTTCTTAAAAACTCTCTCTTTTTTTATGCTTTCCAGTATCTCTGGGTTTGGGGGGATTATACGTTTTTTATGGTTCTCCTTTAAATGCCATCTTCCCCCCTCTCACCTTGAGGCATATCCTGCGATCACTTTGGAATTATTAAATGCTTTTCCTTTTCATGTTTCTCCTTCATTGTCTCCCTGTGATTCCTGTTCATTTCATAATGTCTTACCTCATGATTTTCAAATAAGTTCTCCCTGCATTGCTTCTGACACATGGTAAATAGTATGCTTTTAAGAAAGGGCTGATGTTTACTTATTCTAATAGAAAAAGAAAATTAGCAGACTGACAAATGTATTAGCTGTGACATTAACTACATGCTTCTTAGCCTAAAAGATGAAATACTTAGAGCTTTCAACAAATTTTAATTCTAAGAAAATCATTACTTTAGTCAAACTGATTGATGAAGTAAAGTCATTCTCTTGTCGGCTTGAAAAAAAAAATACCTCAAATAATTTTACTTCGGATTTCACAATAAAGGACTGAGTAATTTCTAATGAATTTATCTTTACTTACTGCAAGTAATTACTTTAGAATATGGTAATGTGAGGCATTGCTATAATTTTTAAAGATCACCGCAAATGAGAAGCTCCTTCTGCTTTGAAACCGCTTGAATTAGGATCAACCAAGAAGCTCTTTCCCTACTCATATTCCTGTGTGTGGATTTTTTAAGGGCAGCATCATTGATCTGTGCCTCAGTTGGACTTCCAGTAATGCATGTGGAGCTGCGTTCTCAGGGTGTAGGGCAGCGCACAGTATGCAGTAACTGTCTCCACGGAGTTGGGGAGACTTTTGCGGTATTTTCATAATCGTGTAATTAGAAAGTCAGCCGGTTGTTATAATGACTGAAATTCTGTCCACCTGAAAACACAAATTCGTTCCTTCATTGTTTTTTCTTTTTCTTTTCTTTTTTTTTTTTTCTTTCCCCCTTTCCACCTGCCGACTTAAAATTTAGTTTCCTGGACTAGAGTACTTTATGGTGTTTCTTACAATTTCATCATCCCCTCGTGATAAAGTGGTTCCGTTTCGTAACGCTTCCCAGTGAATAACTGTGCAGTCTTGACGCATTTCAGGGAGGCTCCAATCACCGCACTTTGCAAATCACAGATGCGGACGTCTAAGTGATTTGGCTTCGTCCCCTTTCAGGTTAAATAGAAAATGTTTGATGGAGTGTTGCGCTTCTGGCATTATAGATCTGACATAAATTCTACAAAGGGCCAAGATAGGGTGGTGTTTTTTTTTTTCTTCACTAGTGAAAATTCCTTTTAGCTGTGAAATGATCAGCTGCACTTTAAATGAACCTGGATTAGGAGACCATTTGTCTTCTGAGGCTGTAATTCTAAAGAGAAAGAAAATGTGACCTCTTAAATAGTGACTTTAATACTAACTAGTGACTGTTTTACAACATCGGCCCATGGAGTTCTTGCATCTTTGTAAAGGGGCTCACGGGCTTTACTGCCCTCCATTTACACACTGCGTTTCCGCATGTTTTCTTGTATAAAAGCAAAAACCTAGAACATTCCAATCTTTCCAATCTTCGGGGAATCAATATGTCAGTGGACATGACAAGACCAAAACTCATCTCATTGTACTACGAAATTGAGTTTGATTTTCCTTCTGCAAAATGTGGTATGTGCTTCAATTTGTCTGAGGACTGAGGACAAGGGGTGGGTGGAGGTGGCTGACAGTGGGCAGGAAAGGCATTTGATTTATATTTTATGGCTGGTTGGGAAATCATGTGTTCCTGCTATAACCTGATCTTTTTGACAGGCCTCATTTCAGTAAATATGCTATCACACAAAACTGCCAATAAATTACTATAACACATTAATACAATTGCTGCATTCCCTGAGCCACTTGTAGGCCACCGTAGAGGGTGTTCATCAAGGAGACCAAAGGAGTGTTTTGTTCTGCTGAAATCAGTCACAGACAGAGGTCATGGGAGAACAGACATCCTTCCACAGGTGAACCAAGATGGTCACTTTTCAGGTCAGTCAGGTCAAATAAATCATTGGCACAGCCAAGTAGGAGATATACGTTGATTTGACATTATTGGGACCAATACCATTAATCAAGTCTGGTGGGGAAAATGACACTATCTCCTGTTACATTTCATCTCATATGTAAGATCATCTCTGTTTTCATTTATTTGTTTCTGTAGGCAGTTCCTTGAAGTTCTCCTGTCCTCATTCTTAACAGAATTTTTTTGATAGGTGAAATCTAATTTCATTTGGTCTAGACACCCTTAATTATCCCTTAGGAAAAATAAGTCAAAATTACCTCATATATCACCAATGTTTGTGACTCTGGAGCCTACTTGGTATTTTAATAAAATATTATTTTCTCTAGTATGAGGTTCCAGTATTTAAAGAGGAAAGAGCTCTTCTAATTGCCTCAAAGGGAGGGAAATGATTGCTAGAGGAAACATTAGAAGTAAGTCATGTGACTGGTGTGTCATTTATAAATGACAAAACCAAAGTCTAAAAGACTAAGCAGCTTCCCCAAGGTCAACAATTGAACTAATGGCCAAGTATAAGAATTCAGAGAAATAGAATATTGAAGAGAAACAAAGGATGTTATTTAACTTCTTTGTGATGTGAATAGCTATTCTTAGTTCAACTTCCCCACCCCCACCTCAGAGCCTCTAGGATATTCCTAGTTATTAAATATCCATTAGAAAGAATTGTTGCATAGAAGGTAGTTTGAGTTATTTAGCTTAGCATTTGAGTAAATGTTGTATTCCTTCAGGTAGGCTAGATGGAAGAAAGAAGTTCTAGCAAAAGTCGTGACTACCCAGGGACTCGGGACTAGCTCCCATCTGCTTAAACTCACTTGTCCGGCCTGCCCATGTCCCTCTTCAGGACAGTAAGGAGACAGGGAGCTGACATTTGTTGCTTCCAGTACCACACACCACAGGTAGCCAAGGCTTTGGAGTCCAGCAACAAAAATAAAGAAGGAAGCATAAAGTGAAGATAAAAATCAAGGCACGTGAGAATATTCTTCAGGTTGTGAGTTAGAAAATGTCAGGGTCAGGGCGAGCAGGAACAGCAAACAGCTGGTGTTTCTTTAGAATTGCAAAAACCTGTTGGGAGGAGGGAGGACAGTTGGGTCAAAATCTAAGTCCTTTCAACCAAACTTTTGCTCAATTAAAAAGAATAAGAGAAAATATTGCACCAGAAACAGTTATATCAATATATAAAATTGAGGTTACTTGTCAACTTAATGCAGTTAACCTCTGGGGTTAAAGTATTGAGTTACCACCTACATAATCATAAGAGAAAATGAAAAATACCTATTTTTGGAACTTCGTTACCAAGTAGACTACATACATTTGAAACATACGATTTAAGAATGTCCTTCGATTTTACTGGGGAGTGGGTGGCCCGGTGAGTGCCAGAGAATGACAAGGAAAAGGAAAAGGTTGAGCAATAAGTTGTTTTCAAAGCAGCAAACATTCCTTTCACATTTCCTAAGAATGTCATAGGTCACATGGTTAACTCTGCTATGTGAATTTTGTTCCTTATGAAACATCTTGAGGATCAAAGTGTCTTTTTCTAAAATAAGTTTACGTAAAATTAATAAGGTTAAGGTTTTAGATTTTGCCGCCTTTTATAGTTTATAAAGGACCTTTCCAAATGAGTTTATGCCTAACAGAGAAGTAACTATAATCATCATTACTGACACAGAGGGAGACACTCACAGAGGTTGAATAACTTGTAACTTCTCTAGGATCATGTGTCATTGTCCTTAGGACCTTTATGTAAGCCACAGTGAGCACTCAATAAATATCTGTGAAGCTGATCAGAATAGAATAATGAAGGTAAAAGCCAGAAATTGAATTCAGGTCTTCAATTTCAAGTCAAATGATGATTACAGGTGAAGCAAAGCAACTTGAGAGTTGGCAAGAGGATTAGAAAAGCTGAAAAATTTATGACGTCACAACCATCCGAGCCTAAGGTATTGTGTTCTCAACTATGTATGACATCTTATTCCAAAGCTGAATTAAATTGCATTGAGTGGGAAAAACAAAACAAAAACAAACAAAACAAAACGATAATAAGCCACCACCCCTGGAAAATCTATTCACTAATTTAACATCGATACTACAATGGAGAATGACATCCACCTTCTTCATAGGAAGACAGAGTGTGGCTCAGTGGAAATACAGTCCTGAGTCTTTCCATTATGCCAATTTTGGGATGAATTTTCCTCCCCCGAGTCCTACTTATTCTCATCTGTGAAATTTGATAGTCTTTCATCTCTAAAAAGAATGAAACTTATGAAATTCTAGCAGTCTTATTTACTGGAGAAACGAGGGTGTATATTCTATCTATATTTTTTCTTTGCTTTGTCAAAAAGTATGAGTAAGAGAAGGGGATTCACTCAAGTAGATACTGAACTCATAGTGTGCACTGTCAGTACTGACAGAAGTTGACGGAATTCCTTATAGTTCACCAATTAGCATCCGGTTTCTGTTCCTTCGGGAGCCAGGGGAAATTTTGGAACAAATAAAGTGTTCACATAAAACTCTGGGTTAATGGAGTATTGAAAATGTGTTGTGAAAAATCTAGCACACTGAAAACAAAAAAATCCCTGTGATATTAAAATAAAGTAAGAAAACCATTGCTAAAACCATTCAGAGCTCTCCCCTTCGGAATGTTTATAATGTTTATCTCACTAGCTGGGACTTAATGGAGGATTCAGGTGCCCTGTTAAACGTCCTGTGTATTTCATAGCTAGAGTTGATGTTCTTATTCCTAGCATCTTTTTACCAGAAAGAAAGTCAAGACTCTCAGGAAAGAATGCCTTATCTTTCGTGGTAAAGGGATTTTATTTAGCAAGCTGCTGCTACTTCCTTTCCTTCTTCCCCCTTCTTTTCCTCCTCCTCCCCCCCACCCCTTTCCACCTTCCGCTCCTTCTTCTTTTCCTCCTGCTTCTTCTCCTCCTTCTGCTTCTCCTCCTGCTTCTCCTCCCCCTCCTTCTTTTTCTTTTCTCTCTCCTTCTTCTTCTTCTTTTCATGAAAAACAAGAAGTCAGCCCTACTGACTTCAAACCAAGAGACATATTATGACCTAATTGCAGAGAGAGGCTTATAGGAATTAAGAATAATGATATTCGCAATGATACCCTTTTCACATCTACTCCCAAGTACCCTTCTTCAACGTACTTCTTCCCATTTCCCATCCTTTTACCCAGTTGTTGGGGCTGGGGTCACCTGAGCCACCGAAAGAGCAGATTTCCAATTATAATAATGCGTTGACCTAGTCTACCTTTCAAGGTTGAGATAGCTCGTTTAAAACTTGTGTTTCAGTCGGTGTTGCATGTAAAATTATAGTTATTGGTTTGTTCTCTTTTCAGCTACTCTTTGGAGTGGTGCCTCAGTTAGTTCTTTGAAATAGGTGGCTTTGTGCACAGGATCTGAGCTGATGCCTACCCCAGGGCAGGACTAAAGACAGCACAGTGGGGCCATGTGATGAGAAGTATATCCCAATCCCCTGTTCTCTTCTCTGGCAGGAGCCACATAGGACTGAAAGAGCATTTACAGGGGGGAAAAAAAAAAAATATATATATATATATATATATATGTATATATATATATATATGAAAACTCTAGGACCCCGCTTCCTTGCTCATTGGCTGGGTTAGTGTCAAATAAGTCACTTCACCTCTTTATGCTTTCATGTCTCACCATAAATGGTGGAAATAAAATCTAGTATGGAAAGGGTTTGTTCATGTAAAATGAATTATATTAGTTAAAAATGTGAGCCCTGCATCCAGGAGCTTACGATTTGATATAAGCGGGAGACCACACTGAGGTATACATGGGTCCTGGTGAAGTCCTTATATTCAGAAGCTGTAAGATTAGGTGAAAAGGGGGTTAAAATAAATTATAAGGGTTTAGTGGCTGGTGAAACAAGATCTAACTCCAGAATGTTATATTTCACTCCCTGTGCACCCACCAGAAAGAGGGCAACCCTTGTACCCTTGCACAGAGTGGTGAGCAGGCGAGAGCAGAGGGTCTGTCTGCTCAGCGCTGTCCGAATATGGTTTCCTGAGTAGAGAGAGAAGTGTGCCCTCTTCCACTTGAACAGGTCTTGCTCTCAAATTATAAATATATCCAAAAAGCAGGAAGCTCCCACCAGACCCTTTAAATGACCAAACGGCATTAAATTATATTCCCTCTCTAATCTCTTAATCTGTTTTTACCAATTGGTATGAGAGCCCATTCTTCAAACCCAGTAAGGATTTATGTCCCAATGGTGTATAGATTTGGTGGTCACGTGCCTGACTTTTCTCTCTTAGAAACAGTGCATTTCCTAAATTGCTTCTCAGAACGAACCAGTTTAACATGACTAAAGCCCATGGAATTTCCCAGAACCCAGCTCTAATATCTGACTTAGCTCTTCCCTGCATTAACTCTCTGCAAAGAGAATAGCAGGGCAAGGAAGAATGCAAAGTAGGGAGCAAGAATTGAGCTGTTGAAAGTGGGAAAAAGAAGTTATCAAATATATGTAAAACATTACCGTTATCTTTGTCTTCTCATATATATATATATATATATATATATATATATATATATACTTTTTAAGATTTTATTTATTTGCCAGAGAGAGAGAAAAAGTACACACAAGCAGGCAGAGAGGGAGGCAGAGGCAGCGAGAGAAGCAGGCTCCCCATCTAGCAAGGAGCCCAATGCAGGACTTGATCCCACAACCCTGGGATCATGACCCGAGCCGAGGCAACGGCCCAACCAACTGAGCCACCCAGACACCCCTCATATATTTTATTTTATTAGGAATATTATATATAGTATGATTCATTTCCAAATGTGATTTGACATGTAAGTTTTTCATTTTAAACTCTTCATGAACATGACTCGCTAAAGCCACACTCCTTATTACGTGCCGGGGAATAACCTACAGATCTTATTAAAATGCAAATTCTGACTCAGTGGCTCTGAAGGAGTGCCTGAGATTCTGCACTCTGTAGATCACACTTCAAGGAGTGAGGTTCTAGAACATACCACGTGTCCTTCACCTATAGTATATGGAAGAACTCGAGGGTTTTGTAACTCACTTGAAATTAAATTCACCTGTGTGTGTGTGCGTGTGTGTGCTTGTGAGGGAGCACATGCACATTTTTCCCAGCGAGTGCATTTACAGCTTTTGTTAGAGTCCCAAACTGTTCATTATCTATAACAAGTTAAGGACCACTTAACCGGCCACTTTGTCATAATCCTGCATTTAGGCTCAGTGGTGCAATGTAAACAACAGAGTATTTTCTGCTTTGCTTCATTTTGTTTTGTTTTTTAGACCAATCCAAAGGCCTTTAGTAAAAAGTAACTTTCTGGAAATCTAAGGCCAAGAGCTGAACAGGTTGCCCCTGCTCAAATGAAATTCTGCAAAATTCTGCAAAATTCATTTTCTTGTGCAAATACCTGGGGCCTTAGTGTATATTTGTCAATGCCTAATGAAGGAACTGAATTAATATTTTATTGTCTTAAAAGGGATCCCCCTTTGGAAACGGTCTCTTTTTTGTTGTTTTTTTTAAGTGAGACTAATAGATAAGATTCATAACCACCTGTGATAAGTTTTCCCCAGAAAGGGAGGTTCTGTGGGAACCCGAGATGGGTTGTCATTTAAGGAGGTCATCAGAACCTGTTCCTGGCATCTCGTGCTCTGGTGTGCAATGGCAAGTGCTTCATCACAGCCTGGATGATTACACCCACGTTTCCTCAAACAGTGACTCACGGTACAATGACAATTTTAGATTCATCTGGTGTCATACCAGGGTGACGAGCATAGGAAATCAATAAAAAATATTTAAACAATATTTTTGGTGGTGACCATGTAAGTGAACCGATATGCAGGGGAAATATAAATCACAGAGAATGGGAGGTAATAAAAGAAATGTTTATTTGAGTACTGAAAAAGTTAGGTTGTATTATATAATATCCTGAAAAATATCATCATAAATCATTTATTGGACAATAAATCATTCTAAGGAGTAAATATATGTTTGAGGAGGCTTGGCAATAGTAGAGAGCAGGTGCAAGAGAGGGGAGTTTTTACAGAAAAAGAACCTCCTTCTCCAATAAATGTTGGAACAAGTCTTCCTCCCTCCCTCTGTGCCCCCTCTTTTTCTCTCTCTCTCCCCACAGATGTCTTTCTTTTTCTTTCTTTTGCATTACAAGTTTGTTTGGTTACCTCCCTCTCTCATATCACACTTCTTAAGTGGTAACAGGACCTATACAAGGACCTACCAGTACCTGAGTATTTGAATTTAAGAAATTACAGATCAGAGAGAGGAACAATGATAGAGTATTGAAAAGTACCATGACAAAAATGCTTTAAGACTTTTTCCCTCAATTTCTTGATGTTTTTGATGTCTGAGAATTTTCTGCACATATTTACCTTTCTCCTGGTACTCCTGGGTTAGACAGATGGTACAGGATCCAGTTTCTGAAACCTGTGCCAGTCGGGGACCATCTGTCGCTCAGGCTCCGTCGCCCTCTCCTCCTTCAGCTCCAGTGCGCTCCCTGTCTTCCAGCTGCCACACAGTCAGTCCCTTCTTAGTTAGTTCCTGCATATATTCTTAAATTTTATCTCTTTATTCTACACGCAGTATAATTCTAATGAAATACCGCTCATATGGCTTATCTTCCCAAGCCAACATTTAATATGATAATAGACACCAATTTTCAATAGTCTTTCATATCACAATAAAACCTAGTATGTGCTGGATCCCAGTAGATACTCCAGGAAAAAATGAACTGATAATAAGCATGGTGATTTGCTTGCAAACTCTGTTATCGACAGTTGCCATTAGCAAACACTTAACATGTGAATTTGCTATCTTATATTAATGTTCATAGAAACACAGGAAAGTATTGACTCATGAGGAATCTTGGGATCAGAGAAGATAAAATAATTAATTCAATGTTACATTATATTGAAATGTCAGGGCCAAGAATTGAACCTAGGACTCTCTGAAATCAAAGCCTACTTTTCTGAGCAACTATATAATAATAATACATGTACATAAAGGGACAATGATTATGCAATTAGTAATGTCACAAATACTAAACACTCCACATATATTTTAGTATCTCCCTTAACATGTAAATATATATCTATAGAGAGATTATTTTTTCCAGAGGTATTCTAAGACTAATCCATGACAAAAAAACTCCAGATACATTCACAAGAGGAAAAGGAAAAAAAAAATAGACTTTGTTTATTTCTGTTTTCTCCATGTATTATTTACATTTGCCTTAGCTTTTATTTTTTCTTTTTTTTTCATTTTCCTTTGCAAATATGTATTGATTACATATTTTTCATACTTGAATTGGCCCAACACATCCAACCAGAAAAAGTTTCATTTCTCTTTGGAAGACTAAAATAAATATCTATATAAATGTCAAAAACCCAGAGATACCATGGGCTTATTTATTAGCCCAATACAAAATATCCAATAGCCTATTTTTCACAACTAGCTTCCAATCGTCTTATAGATATGAAATATTCAGAAACTTCATGCTGCAAGAACATGTCAAATATTGAAAAGTTATGGAACATTGCATAACAACATATCTTCCTTATAAATAATTTCCCATATATGGACTTGAAGAGATCTTTCTGACCCAGCATGACAAGGATGAGTCAGAATTTTTCATTGACATTTTGTTCCACTGCAAATAAAGAATAAAATCTCAATCAACAATATCTTTGGGGGGAATAGACTATTCTCAGGAAATTGCATTTCTGGTTAGCTCAGGGTAAAATATAAATAATTTTATAATAAAAATGTTTATCAGTTGGCAATCCTATGATAGCTATAAATAAGGACTATGAAGAATGCCATTCTACACATGTCTTGTCTATAAATCCCACACCATCTCCGCAGAGTAGACCATGTCATTTTATATGCAATGGACCCAGAGTAGAGGAGAATTGAATAGCATCTTCAAGATCACCGTTACTAAAGTGCGGAGACAGCGTGTACGGCTAGTTCTGCATGATGGCAATATTCATTCCTTGATTGCTGGAGAATCACAAAAGCATACCAGGAAGGACCAGAGTGAAGAAAATGCCAGGGATGAGAAAGTACAACATGTTTTCAGAGTCTACAGGTAACATTCTTTTGTTAGAGAGAGTGATTCCTAGAGTAATCACAAGATAATAAGCTAGGGGAAGGTAGGTTAGTGACTTAGGAGAATCAAATCGCAAACTGAGATGAAAATGGAAAGTGTGTAATGTAGATTGATGCAAGTGAGAACTGATGGAGGAGAAAGCGGCAGGACTTGTCTTCCAAAACAAGAAACAGGCAATTGAGTGAATGATTGGCTATGAAGAATGAGGGGGAAAGTGAGGTACAAGGTGACTCAGCTGTTTGAACCCTGTTCCTGAGGCACACAGTTATAGGCAAACAGAAGGAGGGGAGTGAGCTGAGGAGGTACTTTGTGAGAGGAAAGCGAGCACCGGAGAGAGTGGAGTTTGTTGAGCCTGAAGGGGCAGGGGACCACACAATGGAGCTAGACAGTGGGTGTGGGGAAGTGGGAGGAATTCAAGAGGGAATCAAAACTGAGAAAGGAGAACCCTCCTACACTGTTGGTGGGAATGCAAGCTGGTGCAACCACTCTGGAAAACAGCATGGAGGTTCCTCAAAATGTTGAAAATAGAACTGCCCTATGACCCAGCAATTGCACTACTGGGTATTTACCCTAAAGATACAAACGTAGTGATCCAAAGGGGCACGTGCACCCGAATGTTTATAGCAGCAATGTCCACAATAGCCAAACTATGGAAAGAACCTAGATGTCCATCAACAGATGAATGGATCAAGAAGATGTGGTATATATACACAATAATACTATGCAGCCATCAAAAGAAATGAAATCTTGCCATTTGCGACGACATGGATGGAACTAGAGCATATCATGCTTAGCAAAATAAGTCAAGTGGAGAAAGACAACTATCATATGATCTCCCTGATATGAGGACGTGGTGATGCAACATGGGGGCTTAAGTGGGTAGGAGAAGAATCAATGAAACAAGATGGGATTGGGAGGGAGACAAACCATAAGTGACTCTTAATCTCACAAAACAAACTGAGGGTTGCTGGGGGGAGGGGGGTTGGGAGAAGGGGGGTGGGGTTATGGACATTGGGGAGGGTGTGTGCTTTGGTGAGTGCTGTGAAGTGTGTAAACCGGGAGATTCACATACCTGTACCCCTGGGGATAAAAATATATGTTTATAAAAAATAAAAAATTAAAAAAACAATAAACTGAAGAGTAGATTAGAGAATCATTTTCAGAGAGGTGAGAGCTTTATTTAGCATGGGGTAGATAGATGACAACTCCCAGAGAAAGAATTTGAAGGAAAAGAAAGAAATTTGAAAAATGAAATATGAGGTAAGTCTACATTTTATGAGGGAGTAAATAAAGATGTACTAGAGTTAGAACAATGGTAACATTTTTCAGAATCCAAGAAGGTAGAGCATTTCAAGGAAAAGGCAGTTTTAAACAAAATAAGTCCTTGATTCAAAGTTGCCATTGTTTTTATTTTCTTCCAGTATTTTACTATAAAAATATTAAATGCTCAGAAAAATTATACAGTCAACTTCCCTGTACCCACCACCTAGATTCTGTATTTTTGCCTCATGTTTATCCAACCATCCACCTTAATTTTTGATGCATTTCAAAGGAATTACAGACATCAGTTCACTATATCCCTAAATACCTCAGCAAGTATATAAAGATGCCATTGCCTTTGGAGAATTCCATTGATTTAGCTGTATAATTTTAAGAGAAAAAATAAAAACTATAATAATATTGCTGTGACTCCTAGAACTGAGAAAACATAATGCTAACAAGTCCTATAGAGAAATTTATAAGGCAGATACCCATTAGGTTGAAAAACTATGATGGTATTTATGACCTTTATGTCTGACATTTATATAGATTGGTGAGGTCAAAACCAGGTGTCTGAAGAGAGACATGGTGAATAAATAAATAGGTAATGTGCAAGTGTAGACAACCCCTAAAAGTATGGCAGCAAAATACAGAGAAGAAGTTGGCTTCTTAATGGAGAAAATGAAAATGCTTATCTAAGTTACTTTCCTCAATGGCATACATATTCTTTGGGATGGAAGTGGTGAAGGTGTTTAACTTACCGTTGAAAATATTTTTAAATGTATGATCATTGACATATATGATCACCTCTTTGAATAAGTAAATTACTGTGAGTTTTTGAAAAGTTCTTCTGCCATGAATACCATTCATGTTGTGCTTTGGTCAGTCCGAGAAGTATATTTGTAAAAGTTAGAAGAGATTGGGTTAGTATGATAGTGTACTAACCCCAGAATGTAATCTGAAAGGTGTGTTTCTGGCCATTGTGTCTTAATATCAGAGTGTGTGTGTAAAGGACAGAGGGAAAGAGATAGAGACAGAGACAAAGATTTGATGGCTTCTATTAAAAAACAAAATCAGATTTTAAAAGTCAAGTATATTGGATATTAAGAAATCTGGGTCTGAATAATCAAGATTATACTAGAAAAACAGAATCCTCTTTGGCTTATTATCTTTATAAAAGGAAATATTTCCAATATTGGCAAAATAATTGATTTTTGGAAAGTAAGAATCATTATATTTATATACCACGTGAAATATACATGAATGCCAACTTTGTGTACTAGTGTGGATGAATTTGGGAATGATCATATTCTACACAGAATACATAATTACAGAAGTCGTGTGAGCTAATATCTGGATTTCTGCATTGCTTATGCGTTTTACTGAGGTTTTCATGAAACGATAGGAAACTTTATGTGTCTATATGTGTCTATATGACACATATAGACAAGTGTCACTTGTCTTTATGAATTCAGGATGTAGTTTCTCTAAAGTTTGATCGTTAGAATATCAGCAAAACTGGGATAATACAAGAGGCGTTTTTAAGCCTAGTTTTGGTGAAAAACAGAATTGACAGTTTTCCTCCTATAGGCACAAAACATCTAAGTAGATGAATTGATGGAAATAAAGAACTCAAACCTGTTGTTTCTTGTTGCAAATAGACTAGAAAAAGAAAAAAAATCAATGTGGGAGGAGGACACAATTGTCCCTTTCATAACAAATTATCTGAAAATGATCTGGAATATCCATGAAATTAACTGAGAGCCCTCTTGACTTTGACATTATATGCAGAATTTAGGAAGTCATGGTGGACCTGTGAACTTGGGCTGTGGGAGCCTGCCTATAAACAACACAGGTGTTTAGTTTTGATTTTATAGTTTTTGTTTTGTTAATACATGGTCCAGTAACCTCAGAAAAGCAGCCAAAAAAGAGAGGAACCTAAAAGTGTTCTGGTGAATTAATTTCTCAAAATCATAGCTGGTTTTCCTGAAAGCTTTCTTATCCAGAGGTATCTAAATCAGGAGGCAGCTCAAAGGAGCAGGATTATGAGAGCAGAATCTCTGTGGCCTCCTCTGTTTGTTGTTGTCTTGTTTCCAGGAACAAATCCTACAAATATGATGTCAGCTCTACTCTGTATGAATTAGGCACTGACGTAGGTTCTAAAGACAAAAAGACACGTTAGACAATCTTAAGGACAAAAAGACACATTAGACAATGTTTTTGTCCTTGAGGGCTTTTTGTCCATCCTTTTCTTAGTCACCATTTCCCAACATAAACGTTATAGAATGACTATCAAACTTAACTCCCTTTAAAGCCTTCTGTAAGGCTCTCCTTTATCCATTGTAAATGCAAAATAAACACCTGCCCGTTATATAGGATTCTTAGGGATTCAAAGCTATCTGGGGCAATACTGACCTCATGTCTCCAACCCAGTTGGTCACTTCATCAACACAACCTCAGTGTTTCCCTTATTTTTGAAGAGAGGTGGGAAGGTTGCGAAAAGAACATAAAGCTTCTATCCCCAGAAGTGACATTGAGGTATGTTCCTCACCTTTAAAATAGAATACACATAGAAGACTGAATGTTTTAAGATTGATGCCAAAGTTTACATACTTGAAATTCAGTCACCCATGAGGAATGCCTGAGGCTGTTGTATCTAGATAAATACCCACCCTTTTTGTTCCATATGTTGTTTACGTGAAAAGGTAGACAATGTTGCACATTTCCCATGTACATGTTTCTTATTTTTCCAGAACCTCAAAAGCTTCTTGTGTGTGAGAAGTATGTACAACTATATACTTCTATTTTCCACCAGCCATCCCGAGCCTGTAAAGAACTGTTATTTAATAGTAAATACATGTGACAGTGATATTATGGTTCACGCTGAAACTAGATGGAGAGAGGCCATTTTATTTGTCAGAATGGGTCAGGGACCAAGGAGAGATGTGAACCAAGCCTCTGCAAAACTATCCATTTTATCCATATTCTTAAGGGTGATGAAGTGGAAAATGAGTTAGGAAATAGGAAAAAGTAGGCAAGGATGAAGAAATTAATATTGAAATCAAAATCATGCTACCCGCTGGCCGCTGATTTGACCTGCGGGACTCTGTTCACCCCGTTCCCGCTGCAGCCTGTTCCCGCATTTCTCACCAAGAATCATTTTACTTGGGAGAACCCTCTGCAGAGAGATGCTAGCAGGAGTTTGCACCTGGCAGTCATACATTATGTACCTAATGAGCAAATGAAATGTTTAATAACTGTACTGTGAAAATAAAGCTTAAAACAGTCAATTCCTGCTGAGGATGCTTATCTACACCTGATGCATGCGGCTGGGCCATCTCAGATCTTCAGCTTCATTTGTATTTTTATCCCCTCAGTGGGTCCTGCTGAGGAGAGTAACATTAAAGCCAAAGCAATGCTCACTTAATTAGTTGTATACCTGTGTAGACCCATTTATTTAGCATATCGACATCATATGTTCTACCTAAGGGTCGCCTGAAACACTTCTTCAACATGCACCCTGGGTAGGGGAAAATCTATAGTGGTTTCAGATGGAACATTTGTAAATTTAAATTTTTCAATTAATCATGGATAATGTAAACTTGCTGTAGTTTAAACTGCCTATTTTTAGTTGAGCTGTCTGTTAGTTTGAAATAAAAAAGCAGAACGACCATAATTGTTATGCTTTTTATTAATAACTTTAAGAGAAAATGATAGAACATTTTTTTTTTTTTTTTTAGAAAGTACTGGTTTAACTCATAAGTTACTGTAATTGGATTTTAAGGATTTATTGGCTGGAGATTTCTTTCAATTCTTTTTTTTTTTTTTTTTTTTTTTTAACCATGGATTAACTAGTGCTTCCTAAAGCTTAAGGAGAGCAAAGAAATCTACATGTAAAGTTCAGTATGGGTAGAGTAGCTGTATTCTCCTTCCTTGTAGAATGTTATAGTTAATAGCTTAAAGATTAAATTTTTTGACCTTTATAGCTATAAGGAAATCGAGACCCAAAGAAAGTAGGCTGCTAAGCCAAAGTTACAAGACTTTATGACTTGTTCTTTGAAGTCCCAGTTAGGACTCTTCCTCAATATGTAAGTATTTATTTAAACACACATTCTGTGCCTAGAATTTTTTTTTACATATCATGGAAAAAAAAGTAATACAGGAAATCACAAACCTTTTGTCATGAAGACCAGCTTGGTCTTCAGGACTGGGGACCCATCCACTCTCAAGGGCCTGTCTGTGAAAGACAATGTTTCAGAGCCACGGTGCCAACCCTCTCACCACTCACTTGCTGCCCCCCTCAGCCTTGTTCACATCCTCTCCAGAAGTGACACAGTGCTCTTGTTCACACCTGAAAGTTGTTCTTCATATTCCGAAGTGATCACAGAGGATCATGACTGCCAGGTTAAGATTATATTAAATTAGTGGCTGAAAGCCATGAAAAGAATTCTTTTAACTTCTGTCTTTCATTTGCTTTTGCTTTGATATATTGCTCTGATAAATCTCGGAGAACTTTCATTGAAATTTTTTGTGTGTTTAGACCAATCATTAACATAAGCTCAGTTCTCCCAAAACAAAGAAGTAAATATGCAGACTTCTCTGGTGGTTACTCCCTAGATCTACAAAGAATAGGAAAAAACTCTCAAAAGCTCTGTCATTGCTCAACATTGAAGAACAGAAGTTCAATTCCCTGGTGTAAATGCTCTTTCTAATTCTTACTGTTCGCATTAGTTCTTTGGGAAGATAGGAGGGTAGTTCTCCTTCAGTGACTCAAAACATCTCGGAGCCCAACAAAGGCTACCATGCCTTAAGGCGGCCATGATGAGGAATGAGCACACAGAGACTGGGGGGGACCAGGGCCGCAAGAACAAAGCTGGCTTTTAAACTGGTTTTTGAGGACAGTGTGAAAAGGACCAAATTGGGGGCGCCTGGGTGGCACAGAGGGTTAAAGCCTCTGCCTTCGGCTCAGGTCATGATCCTAGGGTCCTGGGATCGAGTCCAGTGTGGGGCTCTCTGTTCAGCGGGAAGCCTGCTTCCCTCTCTCTCTGCCTGCCCCTCTGCCCACTTGTGATCTGTCTCTCTGTCAAATAAATAAATAAAATCTTTGGGAAAAAAAAAAAAAAAAGCCAAATTGCAGCAGAGGAAATGTGGCAGTGACAACCTCGACCCTGTTACTGAAATCTAGGAAGGTTCAATATGAAGGAATGGCCTCAAATTAAATGGTGCCCCAACAATCACAATTCATCAGTAGGTGAGAGGCAGCAAGAGCGTTCCCAGTGTCGTCTTCAGATTGCACTGAGCTCCCAGCTGCCACTCTCTAAGACGATGCTAAGTGATTTACCCTGCTTTCTCACTTGGCCATAGCTCATGCCATGAGACTGGTGATTTTATATAAAGATGTTTGCTTGATTTCAATGGTGTAGAAAATGGATTCAGAATTTTTTAAAAGATTTTATTTATTTATTTGACAGAGAGACAGAGAAAGAGAGAGCACAAGTAGGCAGAGTAGCAGGCAGAGGGAGAGGGAGAAGCAGACTCCCGGCCGAGCAGGGAGCCCGATGCAGAGTTCGATCCCAGGACCCTGGGATCATGACCTGAGCCGAAGGCAGCCGCTTAACTGACTGAGCCACCCACGTGCCCCGGATTCAGAATTTAACCAAAGGGGCAAGACACTGGTAGGGTCTCCAGCATAAGGTGAAGGATTAGAGGCATGATGTCTGGTCCTGTGGAAGGATGGGGATGCAGACTAGAAAATCCAGATGGGAGCCACTAACACATAGTGAACTACAAGTACATAAGAAAGGAGAGAAGCTCACCATGGAGAGCTTTTAAGGACCTAGTGTTCACCAGTGTCCAGGCTTGAAACATTGGTGGTTCAGAGTAGAGAATGCTGAAATCTACCCAAATGCAAACGTAGCATAGGAACAGAGTTAATGCCCACCGAAAACCATACGCATCAGCTTTTGAATAGAGCATGTTTTCATAGAAGTCTTTGTTTTACAACATCTGTTCCCCTTTACTAAAGGGCAGTTTTGAAACCAAAGTTATCTTTTTGGCTACTGGTAACTCTCCTAAGAAATGTGCTTCATAGTCTTTTCTTAATTCCCCATCCAGGAAAAGGAGAAAAAAATATTTAAGACCATAAAGTACCTCAGGAAAACTCTGCTAATGAACTCTAAAAACTTTTCAAATTCTTCCCCTAAACTGGAATTTTTACTGAAATTAATTTGACCTTCATCCTTTGATCTCCAGGGACCTTGGTGTTCTGTTCAGCAAAATAAAGAGAAGGTCACTAGATGAACTCCAAGAGCCCTTAAGGGAATAGCATTCTGAATTTCTTTGAATCTGTGAATATTACTTGAGAAAAGGCAAGTCACTTGAGGTTTAAACACTCTGTGTGGTCTTTGAAGCCAAGACAATGTCTTTAGTTCTTTTTGTAAAATGCAGTGTCTTGTATATTGTTCAACACTCAGTAGGCTCCAAATGTGTAAGTGTTGCCTGGACACTAGAGAAAATCAATTATAATGATCTTCTTTCTAATAGGTCTGAGTTATGGTACTCTCTAGGCATACTTGCATCGTACTGTAATACTTTAAGTATTTTAGATACAGTATAATACACTGTGGCTCTGCCCAAGTGTTTAGGATCCAGGACACAAAATACAGCATTAAAATGTACTTTTAGAGAGAAAACTTTTAATTTTTCCACATGCAAAGCTACAAAAGAGATAGTCAAATAAATAGGGAATTTTACAGAACACTCTAAAACAGTCTTTATTTTTGTATGTTTCCTGACACCAGGAGAAGTCAATGACATAGGCAGAGCTTATTATTTCCTACATAATTATGTAGGAATTATTTCCTACCTATTATTTCCTACATAATAAGCTCTGCCTTTGTCATTGACTTCTCCTAGTGTCATTCTCTTTGCAGATAACTATGTTAAGGTGAATTGATTTACAATATGTGTTAGATATACACTGCATGTGTTTAAGAGTTAAACTGTCAATTTTTCAGACATAATTTAGTTTATTAAAAATTTTAAAGCTGGGGGAGTCTGGGTGGCACAGTCCTTTGAGCATCTGACTCTTGGTTTTGGCTCAGGTCATGATCTCAGGATCATGAGATGGAGCCCCAGGAAGGGTTCTGAGCTCAGTGCAGAGTCTGCTTGAGATTCCCTCTTCTTCCTCTACCCCTCCCTCTCGTGCTCACTCTCTCTTTCTAAAATAAATACATAAATCTTTACAATATATATGTATAAAATAAAAAATTTAAAGCTAAAACTTTTTAAAATAAAATAGATTTCATAATCAAGAACACCTAAGTCAAAATTGGAACAAAAGTAAATACATAAAAGCTATGTACAGAAATCTGTGTTAGTTTTTAAAATGCACCGACTCAAATATAGGAAAGGAAGAGGTAGCTCATGGAATGTTCTAAGAGAAGCAGCTTTCCATGGCAATAAAGTTTAACTCCGGTTTAAGCAGAACATGGTGAACATTCTAGAAGGGAAAATAAGCATAATTCAAGAAATGGAATTCCAAAGTAGGGGTTCAATAGATTCTCAGGGTTCACCAGTCCTCTATGAAAATTCCTCTTTAAACTTTGTGCTTTTACTTCAGTGATTATCTACAATATTAATGTGAATTACACATATTGGAGCATCTGGAGAGCCATTTTATATCATCACTTTGCCAGGGGTTTTAGTTCCTGCCTCTGTATTTGAGTTTAGAACCAAGTTGACTCCAGGAACACTGCATTTCTAGTCAGAAGCTACAGAGAAAATGATGGAGGTAGACTTGATATACAAAGAGTTTGTTAACATCCAACAAAGACCAGCTGGCATTACATTCTCCGAAAGAAACAAGGTTTTCCTCTTAATTCAACCAGAGGAACTTGGTAGTCTTAAACTGAGCACATAAGACAAACCCAAAATGACTTTTGCCATAGCAGTCTGTACCCATTTATATGGGTGTTTTCTTTTAGCCAAACAAGCTCACCCATCATATTAAACTAAGGATGTTAATCCCAGTTGTGCTATTTTTATAGGACTTTGCTATTTAATTTTAAGTGTGATTTGGTCTTATAGCACAGTATAAGAATTACAAGTTTATAAAAGCCAGGCCACATGTTATGCTTGTATATATTTAAATAACATTGTAATAAAAGTTTAAATCAGTGCTGGAATTTATTAGAATGTTGTTTTCACCTTTATGTTAAAACCCTATTCGACCATGAGAAAATACAAAACAATAAATAGTTTCTATCCTAAAGTTACTATAGTCTTTGAGCTAGATTTCATATTCTTTTACATTGCTTCTTCAAAAAGCTAACTTAAATTGAATAAGCTGGATCAACATATTAATGCTAAGTCCTTAATTTGCTCAGTGGCGTTAGATAGATCTTGATACAAACCTGCCTGCCCTTTCCTAAATGTGTGAGGCTGAGTAAGTTACTTCATTTCTTCTCTCCACTTTAAGATCCTCATATGTGAACTGAAAATTAGCATAATGTTTTGTCAATTAAATATTATTAGTAGCTTGCCCTCTTTGAACAAGTTATAGGAACCAGCCCCTTTAATTACATAATCTTATTTAAACCTCACAAATTATCATTTCCATTTTACAGAAGAAGAAACAGGCCAAGGGAAGTTAGGTCAGTTGACCAAGGGATTACATGGCTAGTACATAGTTGAGAGTTCCAGGATCTGAATGTAGACTAGACTGATAAATCCCAAATTCTTCCCCACTATGTTTTTTGGCCTGAAATGACTTAAAGTACTGACCATAGGTCTGGAGCTTATGGACACTCAGTAAATATTTCCTCTCTTAAAGAAAATGATTCACATTTCTCCTGTTTCTATATTTCTTTTCATCTAGCTACCAAGAACTTAAGACCACCCTCTAGTGATAAATCACTCCAACTGCAAACTTTGGAATTTTAAAAGTGAAAGAATATAAGTATGAAGGAATTCGTGCTAGGCCAAATAAATACGAAAGTGTGAGAAAAGGTGCTATGTTATGATTTATCATTATTTTGCCTAGCATATGCCTAATTGTTGACCTCTTGGACTGTTCCCATTATTTTTTTCCAATAAACAAATGGCCACAATTTTTTGATTGTAAAATAACCTCTGAGTTCTGTTAATTAGAATTAAATTTATAAAACTATGATCAAAACAAAACATTTTCCCCAAAATATGTAGTTATAGACCACTGGGATCATGAGAACTCAAATGTTATTTTTGATGGTACACAAGAACTCAGGCAAACTTCTTTCCATGATTTAATTCAAATACCCTCTGTGCTGAGGTTTTGGTTACAAAGCTAAGAATGACAAAGTCCGTTAAGTATGTGAGGTATACTAGCTGATTCAATAAGCCTTCATAAAACCTTTATTTTATGCTATAAGGACAAATTATATTGCTGCTGTAAGCTAAGCAGGATTTATAAGCAAATTTCAGACCCAAAAAGAAAAGGTATCCATTGTTTCTAACAGAAATGTCATCTAGTAGAAAGTCAGCAATTCCTACAAATTATTTTATTGAGAGAAGCTATACTGATCACAACATAATAATATCTTTTTTTCCCCAAAAAGAGAATTAGGAGTGAGATCCTATGAGCTTAGCCAGTAGGACTTTATTTTACTATAACATCTAATAGTCATTTATAGATCAAGAGTGACTATCTCTTTTAATGGGACAAATATTCCTGTTAAACAATTTAGACTTTATTTGGGCAAGCTAGCACAGGGCTTTTTGGCCCAAAGCTGGGACTGGCACCAAATGAGTTCCACTGACACTTTGTAGGGCGTGATGAACAGTCCGGAGCTCCCAGGCAATCTTTCACATTGTGATTTGGAATCCACTTGAAATTACATATGACTGGTGGAGCATCGTCTGGAGAGGTCTAATCAGAATTTGTCTTCCATTCAGTAGAAATAAAATGAGCCCATTCATTGTGTCATAATTCATCTCTATACTCCAGAATGAACAATAACCCAAAATCAATGCCAACCCACTGGAGTTGGCTTCCACGCTTGAGAGATTGTTCCCCAGAATGTTTTATACATCACTTTCCTCACTCTGTGTTTTCTATTTCAGGGCCTACTCTTCCCAAGACTCATGTTAAGACAGCCTCTCTTGGGTTGGCTGGAAAGGCAAGATCTCCTTTGCTTCCTGTATCTGTGCCCACAGCCCCTGAAGTATCCGAGGAGAGCCACAAAGCAACAGAGGACCCGGCCAATGTAAGGCCATCCTTGAAATTTATGCTGCATCAGGTGAAACAGTGACGGCTGCTATACTTAAAAAGCAATCTTAAAACTCAAGCAGACGACTAAAGAATGTGTGACTTTATATACTTACACATCTGTATATGTCTATAGATGTATATATGTATTCCTTGCAATGAGTTGAAATACCTCAGCATTTGGCTACATATAGGATGATTCTTTAAACAAAACAAAAAAATAATAATAACAAAAAGCTATACTCTGAAGACTTTTCTCAAGTTATCAGATGTGTCACTTCTAAAATCATACAGTAGCCTAGACATAGAGAATCGAAAAGAAGAAAATACAAAGTGAAGAAATGAAGGTAGGAGTTTAAGAGGAAAAAGAGAAGGAACAGACATATTTAGGAAATAAGAGAAAATTTAGTTATTGGAGAGAAAACATTTGCTAACTAGAGGAAAAAATTAAAATGTGATCAAATTAGAAAACTCAGAAAGATAGTCAATGGAGACAAAAAAAAAAATCTAAATTTTGAGAGAGCAAAACAGTTCTCCCAAAAATGGATTATAAAAGAGATTTGAAGAGATATTGCCTAAAGGCAAAGATTTAGAAACCTTTACAGTGTTTCTGAATATAATTCAAGAGAAAGTATTTAAAAGGAGAAAAAAGAGCTATCATATCATATACATTGAAAAATCACAGTGGAAGGGGAGATAAAAAGATGAGAAAAACAAGTTAGAATCATCTCATTTGAATGAACAATAAATTTTTTCTTGACTTTATTGTTTTCAGTTCTGCAAGGACAAGGTGTTTTAAGGACATGGAAACCAGGGAATCTGGATATATGTATGTGTGTGAGTGTTCGGCAGAAGTATATTACATGATTAACATATGTTTTGTATACTTTAAAAAGATTCAAATTTATAGGAACCGATTGCACTACTTTGTCAGGATTTGGCTATAGTTAGTACAATATTCGTTTAGTTTCAGGGTTGTTGGCCATATCTCATCATCTATGTAATGTATCTCATCTCAAAAGGAATTATGTCAGGTAGCCTATATTTGTATATAAGGTTGGTCCTAAAGAGTGACAACCAAAGCTATATAATATTAAAAGCAGTAAGATTGTATGTTAAAGGATACACAGAAACAGGGCAAATAAACTAGATCAGCACTGCCCTATAGGAATATAATGTGAACTATATGTGTAATTTTAAATTTCCTAGAAGCCACATTAAAAGATGTAAAAATAAATGATATTTTAATACTATCTTCCATCTAACCCAGTATTTCCAAAATACTACCATTTTTAACATGCAATAAATACCAAAAACTTGTCGAAAAGATATATTACATTTTCATACTAAGTGTTCAGAATCTGGTGTGTATTTTATACATATAAAAAAAATTTCAATTCAGACTAATCACATTTCAGAAATCCAGTAGCTGCACGATGCTAGTAGTTGCTGTGTTGGACAATGATAGCTAGATAATTTAAGAAAAACAACCCAAACCACAGTTAGGAAACAAGTTTCCAACGGATCACATTCCTTCAACCTCTCCCCCTTCATATGTAGACCAGTCTTTGAGCCAAACTGGCTACTTTTCCTTCCCCATTAAGCACTGGAGATTATGTGGTATATGACCACTCATTGGTATGCAGAGATTTCTATAAAAAGGAAGCATTTTCTGCATATTTAATGTCATGCATTCTGAGCTGTTTCCTTAGTGGCTAGAGAAAGTTGGTGCTCATCACTCAAATACTCTCCAGTGGTGTGCTCTGCTGATCAATGGTATTTATTTGGCAGGATTAGATACACATTCTGACCAGGTAGTAAGTAATGCTTTCTCTCCTACACAGAGCTACGACTCAGGTCTCATTGTTTCAATAACTTAATCAAATTAGTGACCAAGAATAATCAAGTAGGACAGGTTTGTATTAGTCAAAACAAAGAGTATGTTGAGAAAAGAAAAGAAAAACTAATATTTATCGAGCAGGTAACACCCACCAACACTGACTGATTAAATCCTCCCAGTATTAACCTGAATACTTGCCTCATTGAATCCTACACAATGAGGCAAACTTGTTACTCCCGTTTGACACCTAAACAGATAGACTCAAAAAGAACAAGTATATGAAAGAGCTGGGATTCTAATCAATACCACAGCCTTATTTTCCCCACTGGCTAGCCATCAGAATTACTTGGGAAGTTTAAAAAGAGAAAGGATCTATGGGGTGCCTGGGTGGCTCATTGAGTTAAAGCCGCTGCCTTCGGCTCAGGTCATGATCCCAGGGTCCTGGGATCGAGCCCGCATTGGGCTCTCTGCTCAGCAGGGAGCCTGCTTCCTCCTCTCTCTCTCTCTCTCTCTCTCTCTCTGCCTGCCTCTCTGCCTACTTGTGATCTCTGTCTAAAAAAAAAAAAAAAAAAAGGAGAGAAAGAGAGAGAGAGATTCTAACCATCTTATATTAATTGCATCAGAAACTGCATCAGAATTCCTGAGGACAACAATGGGGATATCTGTTCCGTGATAACTAATGATCTTATATTACTAATAACCTGATTCTCATGGCTTCCAGTAAGAGTTCTAGAGAGTATGTTCACTAACACTTCCAAGATTTCCTCAGTTCAACTTCTTTGTTGTATCCACCAATCAAATGTGCTAGAAGACTGCCTTTACAATCATGCATATAGGCAACTCTGGTTTGGGGTGAGAATTTTGTTTCTACGTACAAACTGAAGTCATACTCCTCGGGCCTTTCATTGGTCAAGGCAAACAAAGCCCATCAAACTTCCACACGCAAAAATATACCTACATTGTGTTATGAAAAAAAAAAAAGGGACATGGTGATATCATGTTCAGATCCTGCTGGGTGACCCACAGGAAAGAAAAAGGAGAGTAACACATTGAACATGTACCATGTGCTGGTCACTGTGCTGGTCACTACACAGGCCACAAGGTGCACAGGATAGCTATGAAATAGATGACCATCCTCATTTTATAGCTGAGAAGAGCTGTGGATCAGAGAGGCTCACTAACTTATCTGAGACCACACAGTTCTATGCTGGTAGATAGAACTTGATGTGAAATGAGACTTTTTGTTTGTTTTGTTTTTGATTAAAGCTTTTCCCTCAACACAGGGATGGTTAGTGAAACGCGAGGCAATCATTCCTCTCATCGTTGCCTCTTTCATTACCAGCATCTTCATTTAGTGGATTATATTCCGAGCACAGCCTCTTGCTTTGGCTGTGGGCCACTGTGTCATGGTTGGTAATACAAAGTAAAACAACTAGATGTGGCCACTGCCTTCATAAAAGGGGGTACCGGTGTTCACCTGGCCTGACTCTTTCTTCTCGTTCTTTCTGCAGGTATATGAACAAGATGATTTGAGCGAACAAATGGCAAGCTTGGAAGGGCTAATGAAGCAACTTAATGCCATCACAGGCTCGGCCTTTTAACACATCTTACCCAGCTGATGAGGTGTATTTTCCGGGAACTTTGCAGCATACCAATTACCCATAAACAGCACACCTGTGTCCAAGAACTCTTAACCAGTGTACAGGTCAACCATCAGGACCACTCAGTTATGGAAGATCCTGAAGCAGTTCAGAAGGAAAGAGCATTCCTTCTTTCATAGGCATCAGGAATTTCACAATGATTACCATGGGGTCCCTACACAAAAGCAAAGATACATCCTCACTGCAATGTCAAAGCTGAAGCTGCTAGCCTAGTCCTGGGTCTTTGCCACTGCAGTGACCACGCTGTCATAACTAAGGTTTGGGTTTTCCTTCACGGAGGCCTGTCATTTCCTTTCTGCGTAGGTCTAGTCTTACAAAATGCAAGTGCATTACCGAAGCCTGTACCATGCCATCGCATATCAGCGCGAGCTCATTATTTTGTTTTCAACTTCAAAGTACAAAGCACCCACGGAAATTCTCTCGCCACATAGCACCAAAGGATTGGATGTTTTCTTGACAGCACAAAAAGTAAATAAGTAAACAAAAGGCAGCGAATGCTTATGTTTTGTAACTCAGACATTCATCTTGCACAAGTGGTGGATATTAACCAGTGGCTGTAAAATTCACCCATTTTAGCAAGTATTTGTAAATCCACCCTTGGTTAATATTTATGTCTGGAGAATAGGAACATAAAAATCTGCAACTAGGGGCATCCTGCCAGCAGCAGTCTGTTTCCTAAAAGAGGATACAATATGCAATCTTCTCAGACACACGGTAATTACATGCTTAAGCTTGTAATAGACACTTTTCAATTTGGGTGGCTTTTGTGCCATATCACACTGTGATGATATTTCAAAGCTTCACCGTGGCCATCTTCCTCAGAAGTCTGGCCGGAAGAGCACCCCTCCCCCACTTCATCCTGTCCCTCCCTGAGTTCTCCTTGGCAGCCAGCCTTGGGCAAGGTGGCCAGCTTCACATACCGCTTGGCCTCCTGACCATCGTCCCTGTCACCCTCTGTGGAAACGGCAGACTCCCTGAGAACAGGCCCTGAGGAAGGGAAGGAAAATGGAAGGCAGTTTCAATCAGTACCTACTCTTGTGTGACGTCACTTCCGCCAACAGGCTCCTCACTGACTCAGAGGGGGCAGCATTGGTCATTGGCGGCCCCCAGGCCCTGTTGTCAGGGGAACCTTCTACACTATGCCTGCCCAGAGTCAGAGAGGAGCAGAGCGGAAGGTGCCGCTTGACCCTTCTGATGCATTATAAATCCAGTGGCTGCTTTTCAGAGCTGCATCTTCATTGTGAACTAGAATTTTAAACTTCTAATGCCATGTTTATCTACGGCTTGGAACTAGGTGAAATTAAGAACATTTTGTGTGCACCCTTTTAGTTTCTGAATTTCCAGCTGCATTTGGAGTTAATCCCTGTTTATGCAGCTGAATTGCCAAAAGGGAGCTAGTTTGCATATTTATCAGTTAGGCGACTTGAAAACCCAATAAGAGAGTTTCAGCTGAATTATTCCTTTCAGCTCTGTCTTTGATTTCAAGCTTGAGTAGGTCATAATTTTAAAAGAGCATGGAAGGGATAGGATCTTTACAACCTAATAGCTCCTTTTATTAGGTGGGTAATTATATATGAATCCCTGAATAAAATATTTTGAGCAAAATGGCACTGTAACAGAAGTAATAATTCAGATTATTTTTTTACAGTTTTATGTCGGGAAGGAAATCTGATGTCAAAGAGAGGGCTTGTTCAAATGGTTCATTAGAAAGTCCGGTCCATTTGTGAAGTTGTTCCTTCAACAAGAGTGCTTATTCAATTTGCTAAGATTTTCTTGAAGTTCTTCTGAAGAGCTATGTGACGTTATTCTATGGGGCAGACGACTCTTCTTCAAAATCTGGGCACTTAGGTAGACAACCCTCCACTGACCAGGAACAAGGCATTTCCTAATATAATACTGAATCTTGCCAAAATAATTCATGACTTCAGAAAATGTTCACTAGGCTAGCTTTATCCTCTCGAGGTCCTAGAATGCCCCCCCATTTCTAATGCTGATAAGGACTATTCTCTGATAGTATTTGTTATCCAAGGAATGTCAGCCTGAGTGCTCTGTTTGGAATGGGCTACAAATCTCAAATTTCAGATTGAGTCACATCTTCAATCTGTAGACTGTATCTGGACAATCAAGAGAACTATCATTCTTCACAAAATCCTCGATGACTCTAGTCAAAGTCACAGACATTAACAAATAAAAATTTTTAAAACTACATGAAAATATGCATTATTTGTTTTCAGCATGAGGTACATTTCTGGTGCATGCTCTTGGAGCTTTCTTCATTAAAGAAATACAATGGATTATTTTAGTAATTGGGAATGCTAATAACTCTTTGCTTCATGCCTCAAAGATATAGTAGAATCCATTTAAATTCTCTCAAGAGACTCTTGTTTGCTTTACCCAATGATTTTAATATGCAATGACTTTGCCACAACTTTTATAAAGCTCTGGTCCCTACTCAGAGCTCACATATGTATATTGCCTGCTCAAGTTTTCAGGTAGCTTTTTAATTTCCCAGTCTTCTGATCTGTTGACAAGAAGCAATCTGTGAAGACTGCAAGATAGCCTCTATTTTGTTCCCACTCCGAGCCTAGTTCATAACATGCAGTGCTCTTTAAGCTCATAAATCTCTCTGACTCCCATAGGGTGATACTTGACAGCCAACCAGCAGTTCTGCCACCAGGATCATTTCTCCCTGAAAAAGAAGAAAATAAAACTTGGCAGGATATGCTCAGGCCTCCCCTGCACTGGGCTGAACTGTCAGGCAAGAGCCTCCTCTTGAAAAAGTTTAGTATTTTTCTTTTGTATTTCATACCGATGAGAAAGCTATTTTTCTTTCCTCTAGAAATTTCTGCATTTGTTAAACTCACAAAAATGCAGACAGCTCAAAATGCATAAGGCATATTTGGAGGATGCTCTAGCCAAAAGTTAAATATTTCTTACTGATTCAGATTCAGTTTAAAAAAAAGAGAATCCTACATAAAAATTCATACAAAGAGTTACCTCTTTGTAAAAATAGTGCTATAAGCTTCCAGAATATGTAAACAATGGTACTTCACATTTGGGTATTATAAAATGCACACTCAGTTGAACAATCTGGAATAAAAAAATTAGCAGAGAGAAATAGGTCAAGCCCAGGGATATAAGAGGTGAATTTATTGAAGTTTCCCATGAGGGATTGGATAGAACATTGTTCTCTTCAAAATAAGGGGAGCTTGAAATGACACACATGTTTGGTCCTCTGCCTCAGCAGGAGCTATGAAGGGAGAGTGGCCCAGCATTCATGTGTCATTCCCATCAATATCTGGAAACTTTAAAGTTTGGCACTTACAGCTTTTCCAATAAAGAATCTCTAAGTATAGATCTTTCTGGAAACCTTCCATAGTCTGTTTGGAGATGGCTGCTCATTCTTACCCACCCTTTTGATACATTTATCTGTTGACTTTATTTAGAGGAACATCTAAAGTCTTCTCCAATTTAAGAGAGGGTTTCATATGGCAGCTGGACTATAACTCCAACAACAACAAAAATGTCACCTCTAAAGAAATCACCTTACCATTTCATATGAAATTGTATCCCAGACTCTGACTTCTTGTGGTTTTACAATTTCCATCTCTCGTCCATAAGAGAGAGAGAAATAGAAAAAATTCCCTAGTTTTATGTGTGTTTAGAAAAAAAAAAAATCATCTGAATTATCGAATAGATGTGAAACAAGGTTGCTTTCCCTCCCTCAATCGACTAGTTGACTTCATACAATCGCTGAGTGTCCTGGAGGCCAGAGGCGAACATCCCTCGCCTGTTCATAACCATAATATAATACAGAGCCCATAACCTAGAAGAGCTTCAGAACAGGCATACACACACATCTGCCATCTCTTTCTCTAAAACTACTTTCAAAGCAACGTTTTACTCTTCTATTTTGTCTATTTCTCTAGTGACTTTCAGAAATCACTTAAATATTGCACAGAAGAGCTTTTCACAGGATTCCATGGCTTTAAATTACACTAGCTACTTAGAAAATCATAGATATTTTGTGTGATATTCCATCCCAATGAAAAATATGCATTCCCGTGCCTCAATACTTTGCTATCCAAATACCTGCTTTCAAGAGGTAATGATGAAAAGAAATGCCTGAGTATTTTCCTGGTCAGTGAGGTTGCAGAAGAGACCAATACCATGCCCATATAAGCAAACAAATCTTACTTCTGGGCTCTGCATTGCCACCCTTGGGTAATGTTCATTTGGCGACTTCTGGCTGCACTCTCTGAAGGATTTCTTCTCTTGCTCTCAGTAGAGAGCCTTTGTACATGTCATCCTATAATTTTTTGTTGGCTGGAGAGCAACAGCTAAACTCTGCAAGATGTCACAGATGCATGGGCCAAGGGATCTCACTGTGTGCTGAACGTGTTATCTTCAGAAGCAAGAAAGGAATGTTGGAGAGGAGGAGAAAGGCTGTTTTTTATTATTGTAGGGTAAACCTGACAATTCTGACCTTGGTGAATTGTCAGTTTGTTTGGGGGATGGGTGGGTGGGTCTGGGGTGTACTTTTTATAAGTAATATTTAATTTATTATTTAGAGTGGCTTCTTTTTGGATAATTTATGATAAAAAGGGAGATCTGGTCGGAAATCTAGATACGGCTATTAAAGCTGCAGTGTTCCATATCTCAGAGGGACCACTTTGGAAATGAATTTGTCCATTGCTGAGTATGAGGATGCGTCCAGGCAAAGCCTCCGCTGAAGCAACATCAATACCACCTTCTCCCTTTCCAGGGTCATTCAAACAAGATAACACCAAATCTAAAATATTCTGCTAGCATTTTGCAGATCAATGCTACTCATTCTCTCAAAGGGCTTTGCAATTCAAATTGTTATTGTCCTAGTGGTAGGTTTATTTGTTAGAAATGGGTATACTACAGCTTTAACTAGCCTTAGTGGAAAAAGAAATTTTTTGTGGCTACAAAACACCTTTAAAAAAAAAAAAAAGGTATTTTGAGCCTACAAAGAGTTTCTTTAAATTGTCAAGACTCTAGCATTGTTAACCAAATTAGACTAGTGATTGCAATATTTAAGTGTAAATCTTGTTCTATGAGAAAGGATACTTGCTTACAGTTTCAAACAATGACTGTTTCTACACACGATCTTGTATACTACCACGCGAGGAAAAAAGGGGTTTTTGTAATCACAGTAGAACAGTCTCATATTCATTTTTTATAGAAATGTTATTCCAATGGTGCATTTTTTTGTTTAATAAATAAAGTTTTGATACAAAATTCTTTCTTCGAGTTATTTATATCAAATGACGGACACTAACAGCACCCAGCCCTCCTCCCTGCCTGTCTGCTCTTATCCTCAGGATAGGTACTGCCTTCTTTGACATCTGTGGCAGAGGCTGCAGGTTTCTGCTGTATCCCCTTGGCTCCTTCTACCATGTTCATGCTCGAGTCCAGGAGGTCTGCAATCTCAACAACCAATAGCCACGACTTTTCATTGGGGGACTGCCTCAGGCAGCCAGAACCCACTTTGCCTGCACGCACAGGAGAGCTGGAAACCCCTGATCACACCTCAGCAATAGCGGTGGCATATTCTGGCCCCTTTGCCCCTGATTGGGACAATGTTGTGGTGTGACCCAACTTTCCTCTAGAGCTCCTGTGCGGGACTCAGCCAAAGTGACTCAGGGGAGACAGCGCTCCACAATACCGCACCCTAGACATGCTACCCTTGCTTGGCTTGCCTCCTTTCTCTCTTCTTCTTCTGCCATTCCTTTAATGGCACTTTTACAAGGATCTTCATGTCGGGGTCCGTTTTGGGGGAAACCCAAGACAACACCCTTCTGTTTTTATTTCTGCTTGAAAAACACCAAGACCAAATAAATGCAATGCTCTCTCCATCCACCAGATACTTCATTCTTATGGCATCAATAGCAGTGCTGGGGAGGCATATGCATTGAATGATATATTGCTATGAGTATTGGAAGATTAAGTTGGACATGTAATCTGTTCTCTAAGAGAAAGCCACATATTATTAAAAGTTTTATTAAGTCTTTGGGGCAAGCAGAGAACTACTCCGTAAGCTCTTTCTTGAAGGCAATGCATCCCAGGTGACAAGACAGATGGGGTTTCAAAGGTCACCTAGATCTTCCTGCCTTTCTCAACTCATTATCATTCCACCTAAAGAAAAAAAATGTGCTGAAGATCACCAAGACCCTGGAGAAGTTGGAACCCTTGTGCATGACTAGTGGGAATGTAAACTAATGCAGCCACTGTGGAAACCAGTAGGGTGGTTCCTCAAAAAACATAGATTACCAACTGATCCTGCAAATCTACTGTCCAAAAAAATCAAAAGCAGGGACTTGAACAGATATGTGGATACCTATGTTCATAGCAGCATTATTCACAATAGCCCAAAGATGAAAGCAACCCAAAGATGCATCAACAGGTAGAATGAATAAACAAAATGTGGTCTATGCATACAATGGAATAGTACACAGCCTTTAAAGGAGGGACATTCTGACACATGCTACACATGGATGAAACTTGAAGACATTATGCTTTGTGAAATAATCCTGTGAAGAGAATACAAATAGTGTATAATTCCATTTACATGAGGTATATAGAGTAGTCAAATTCATAGAGACAGAGCAGAATGGTGGTTGCCATTGGCTAGGAAAATAGGGGGGTGGGGAATAATTGCTTAATTGGTATCAAGTTTCAGTTTGGGGGGGTGAAAAAAGTTCTGGGGATAGATAGTGGCGATGGTTACACAACGTGAAAGTACTTAATATTACTGAACTGTACACTTCAAATGGTTAAAAAAGTATATTTAATGCTATGTATATCTTAGCACAATTTTTAAAAAATCTCCAAATTAGGATAGTCCAGATCCATCTGCTATAAACGCTGATATTTACTCTTTGACTCCTGAAATATAAATACGTTAACTCCAAAATGTTGAAGGAGATTGATATGCCAGAAATAGAAACAACGTATTTACCACAGTCTATTTTCTCTCACACATTTTACACTACCATATTCAACGGAAGTAAGCATATCTTACAAAAGAATGTTGTGCTACCATAGGAGACTATCAAAGATGATTATTTCCAAGGAAAACTGGTTATATGAAGAAAAATAAAATGGATTACTGGTGTCTGACCTAAAGAGGAAAAGGCTAAGAGATTAATTACTCTCTGCATTGCAAATATTTTTTATGGAAGAGAGACTTGGAGCGGTAAAAGAATGAAATGCCCTCTATATTAAATACCCTATGATGCTATTGTTTGATAGATAGTAAACTGCATTAATATGTATGCAGGCGAGTTTCATAGGTCTGAAGGAAGGTGGGATGTCAGGGAGGTCCACCCAGAGCCAAAATCCAGAACGTTTAACATTGCCTCTCTTCCATGGACATTTTCTTTTGTTTCTTGATCACTTGTCTGTTTCATTTACTCTGAAGGACTTTAAGTGTGTACCTATAATTCTTAAAAATGCTTCCTGATCTCCATCCTAGCATTCCACTTCCTCATTTCTTCCACTCATTACTCTTTTCCTAAACATTATTTGCAGCCTCTCAGTTACGTCCACACACTGATTCTGTGTTTGTAAAACTAAATCTGTCTTTTCTTCCTCCGATAGTGGTTTTCATTCTGCAATTGTATTTTTAATTTCCTTGTGGCTCTCCCTTTTCTTACCTATCTCCTTCTGTACTTCACCATGTTGTCTTTTTACCCCATCCCATTCTCTCTTGATTATATTCCCATTCTGTTTCAGAGAGCCGGGATTCCTTTATACACTTGAAAAATGCCAGTTTTCTTTGAAAGAAACTGCTTCCGGTTTTGTAAAAGAATTATCCTGTAAGCCCATTACGTCTCTTGACTTCAGCCTACTCTTATCTTTATTTTAGATTTAAGTGTTCTTAATCTATTTATTTACTCTGAGATGAAGGGAAATCCATTCAGGTCAACAGTGTTTCAGCTCTGTTGTGAATGTGTGTGAATGGCTCATGGCTCCATGTTATGACGGCTTGTGTTCTGTGAAGCTTCTTCCTGAGGTACACAGAGCCAGCCAGTCGTCCTCCACAAGTTCCAGCAAAGCTGCCACTGTCTCACTGGTTTTCATCTAGTGCCTTCCCTTCATCTCCCTGCCTCTGACATCGCCAACTGGAGTACACGAAAATGAGCAAAACTCAAGAAGAAACAGATGCGCCATCTCCTCTCTACCTCAAACTCTATGAACAATGCTGTAGACATGAGAAATTACTCAAGCTCATTAGTTCCTCTCTTATCCTTTCTGCCCAGTCCTGTTTGGGAAGTTTGTAGTAACAAATGAATGTAGTGGAGAGAGAGATCAGAGGGAGGAATAAATAATGGCTGTGTGCCTAAGGTTTTTTGAGGCCATGAGAGTGATACTGGCCTGGATCTCTGGCTGGTATATACTTGTCAACTGTGAACTGAAGATCCTTTTACAGGAGATCACTGGCAACATGGCAAGGATGGTCCATCTATTGCACTTTCTTAACACCTTTATTGGCCTTAGAGTCTGGGGGGAACAAAACCACAAAACTTCCTGAGTTCTGCAGAGAAGACCAGCTTTTCAGTAAGAATGCCTTCTTGTTCCATTTCTCCTTCCTTCTCTTTTTATTCATTTATTTTTTATTTATCTGCCATATTTATTTATTCTATTTACTTTTTATTTATTTGTCAGAGAGAGAGTACAAGCAGTGAGAGCAGCAGGCAGAGGGAGAGGGAGAAGCAGGCTCCCCGCTGAGCAAGGAGCCAGATGCAGGACTCGATCCCAGGACCCTAGGATCATGACCTGAGCCAAAGGTAGACGCCCAACCAACTGAGCCACCCAGGTGGCTCCTCTTTCTTCAATATCTGTTTTCTGATATTCCTCTGTTTTTTTCTTTTTGTCTTCCTCCTCTTTCTTCAAATATCTGTTTTCTGAGTCCCTAGATGTAATAAGGGGAAAGGGGGATGAACCTTGAGGGGCAAATCTCCAGACGCCATTGTAATTGTTGAGCCCTAGCTATTTTTTTAAGTGCCTATGCTTTATACTACTTTCTGTTTACCCAAGCTTAACCTATACTTTATTTACCAATTTCTTATTTCTGTGATGCTATATTATTTTTTCTTTCATCTGTGATTAATCTCTCTCCCTCACCTTAACTTTAGAAACTCATAATTTGATACAATAAATACTAAGCAATGGTTCCTGAGATAATCCAAATGTTCTCATTAGCAGTTCAAAAGATTTCTTGAAATAAATAACGGAAGTTTTTTTTTTTTCCCCCAGATTCCTTTCGGGTTTTAATTAACATTCTTCTTTATAAATTAATGACAGTCCTTTAATTTCCCTGTCTTTGCTAATATCTATTCTGATTCTTTATGTAAGTTTGACAAAATACCCTTTGGTAAAACAATTTTTCACCTTCTTAATACTTCTTAAGGATTTAATTCTTACAATATTCTTTGAATCTGTGGTAGATTCCCACTACTTTTCTTTTTACTCAACTGAAAAGTGTTCTTTGGTGTGAAACTCTCTTAGCAATGATGGCATTTTAATTTTGCAAATAAGATTCCTTATTTGTCATGGATTATTCCTCTTTCTTCCCTAAATCGGATGTTTCGAAAAATTAACTATCACATTTACTTCATAGAGATATTATAGGCTTAAATTTAAATTAGGCAATGTAAATAAAGTTCTTAGTATAATTTCTAATACTTGGCAAAAGCTTAATACATGCTACTTCTGTTCCTTCTGCCTCTGCACTAGATCTTTCCCTTTAAAATTTATGAACATTTTGATATGTTTTGAAAAATATAGATGGGAATAAAGCAAATTTGTGGTTTGGGAGTGGTTCTAACTTTTATGTATTATTTATAGCATGCATGCAGATGTCAAAAGCAGTTTGCCAAAGGATGGTACTGTTATAAAATAGTTTTCCTTTTTTTGACATATATATCCAGTAATTATTTAGTGCTTTCATTCACATGAAAGACATAATACTAAGGGAATCAATGAACCAAAGAATAAATCCATGCATCTTGTGTGTTTATACACTAACAAACAAGAAAAAAAGTGTCTGTCTGTATCATATCTATGTATATACATGGGGATACTTCAGATGAGACAGATAGTTTTAGATAGGTAAAGAAAAATTCCATCAGATTACAGAGCATCAAACTAAGGTTGATAGAAGGTGGTATGTGGAAGAGCTTTAAATAATAAAAAAGACTAAAGTCTTCGGATATTGAAAAAAAATCAAAAAATTATATGAGCAAGTAGATACAAAAGTAAGAATTTATAGGACAAAAATGGAACTAAAAAGTGTCTTAGGGTTTTTTGTTGTGGAAAAAAGTAGGAAGTATATTTACAAAGTCATGGAGTTATGTAATGGTGATCTAAGGTATTTAACTTAATTCTGTAACTTAATTCTGTAAATTGATTCTGTAATTTTAACTTGCCAAAGGATGGTACTGTTATGAAATAGTTTTCCTTTTTTTGAATTTTTTGAATTTCCTTTCTGTAAATTAATTCTGTAACTTAATTCTGTAAATTAATTCTGTAATTCTATACTGAAAATAGAAGTTTTAGTTTTTCATTTGCAAATATCTATTGAATAATTGCTATGTACAAATGATTGAGCTAGCACTGGAAAAGCAGCAGTGACCAGTATGAATATGATTGTTGGCCTTATGAAGTTTATAATAAAAAAGAACAGAGAGGTGCAATAACTGTAAGAATAATATCAACTCATATTGTGATATAAAATATTATGTCTTTAGGAATTACCCACAATTGTTTTAGATAGGGAAAGACTTCCTCATAGAAGTAACATTTAAACTGAAACCACAGAATACCAAAGAGCCATCCATGTGAATATTGGGAACATAGAACATTCCAGAAAGAGGGGAAAACTGAGCCAAGGCCCAGGCTGGGAAAAGAGCTTGGCCTACCAAGAGCTGGGCAGATGGTTGGTGCAGTTGCATTTCACTGAGCAGGAAGAAAAATAGAATGAAGAGATTAAGGATTTAGAACTAGGTCAGATCATGCTGCATACTGCAGTGCTTGCTACCAAGTTTAGATTCCAAAGGAAATAACCAATTGAAGGGACAAAGAAGAGAGTTAAAAATCTGATTTATGTGTATCAAGATAAAAGATATGTGCACACTACCTCAGATTTGCAAGATTACATAGAATTTTTTATCATCTGTAATTGCTTCGGTCTCGCTCATGTTCCCAATTTTTAAAACATTCTTTTTTTTTTTTTTAAGATTTTATTTTTATTTATTTTACAGAGAGAGATCACAAGTAGACATAGAGGCAGGCAGAGAGAGAGAGGGAAGCAGGCTCTCCGCTGAGCAGAGAGCCCGATGTGGAACTCGATCCCAGGACCCTGAGATCATGACCTGAGCCGAAGGCAGTGGCTTAACCCACTGAGCCACCCAGGCACCCCTATGTTCCCAATTTTTATTGGGTAGTGAGCTGAAGTTCAATCTTGCCAATGAAAGGAGTCAATATTTCTTTTCCATTTAAAGCAGCTTTTTTAATGAATTCTTTCTGGATAAAGTCACTAAATTCAAAGTTCTAATTCCCTTCCACAACTTCATTTCTCTCCCAAAGTTCCCTACCATCTCCAATCCTTCTCAAGATGGCTTCTGGGGAAGTGGGAATGTTCTCATGTTGTGCTTGACCAAATATGGATTCTCTCTGCTTCCAGTGATTGACCCTTTATTCCATCTCATCTCTTGGAACTCCATTGGCCATTACCACCAAGGTTTGCATCTGGAGACACTGAGAATCTTTTCTCACAGCACAGTAGCATCCTACGATTCTCCTCACTGACTTGGGCCAATCTAAGCTCTTTTCTTGGCACTGTTAATTCTCTGAGTATCAGCCTTGTCTTCCACCTGGCCCCCAACTGAGTTGTCTACTACCAACCTCTATTCAAAAGTCACTTCTCCTTCGCCCTTGATAATCCAAGGTTGACTCAACTCTCAATTTAAGTATCTCCTAAATGCTCTCTTCAGAGCATACTGAAATAAGCCTTACTTGTTATATATAAGTACAATCGGTTTTCTTTCTGCCTAAAACAATAAGACACCACTTTTATCTGTAGTAGCAGCCATCCTTCTGGGATGTTCGTTGGACACAACAAGAGTCCTCTGGTTTGGGCCTCATTCCTTACCTTCCTAGATTTTCTATTAGCCTTTGCTTCCTTGCCTCAGGGTTTTACCTTATAGAGGTGTGCCAGAACCCTTCTTAATATTAACTTCTTAATATTTTTATTTCTATTTGCATACCCTTGCCTGATGATATGCCATGTCTTGTCTAATAGAAACTTTCTGCTTACTCTTCAAGTCTGGTGAAAATTCTCCTTATGTAATATCTTGAAAATCTTCACCATTTTTGTATTATATTAGCATCTTCATTTCCTCTGAGGCACTGAAACCATCTGGTCAATGGTTATGAGGCTACAAGCATCAAGGTTTAAAGTAAATAGCAATTTTATTAATTTAATATTTACAAGAATAATATATCAGATGTGTGTGTGCATGCACTAAAGATCAATCTGGCTATTGTTTACAGAATGAGTTCCAAGTAGCAAAAATGAAAAAGAAAAGTTTCAGGAAAAGTTTGATGGTAGATTCAATGGTGTTGAAGAGATAGAAATGAAATGGGCTACATTTGAACTGTGTTTTAGAGATAGAAATAAGCACATATGCAAATGGACAGGCTTGGGTGGGTTTCTGGTTTACACTTTTAAACTGGTAGTAACTTTTCCTCTATACAGGAGACTGGAAGAGAAACAGTTTGGGTATGGTATATATACGGATATAAAAGTATAATTTTTAAAGAGCCTTGTGTGATATCCAAGACAAGGTATCAAAATGTAGACAAATATTTGAATCTGAGAATACATAAGAAAGATCAGGTCTGGAGATGTAAATGCAGAAGTTTGCAATATATGAATGGCATCTAAAGCCATACGAATATACATGGCAGAGGGGCAAAGTTGGGCCTACCCTGAGCCCTGAGAGAATCAAGACTATAGGTAACAGAGAAGGAGCAACCAGGTAAGCAGGCTTACGAAGGGTAACCAATGACAAGAAAACTGGGGAAAAATCAGTTTTCTGTTAAAGGAAAATAAAAGATAACAAGAATTGTATAGAAGAAGAGAGAAAAAACATTGGAAACAGAGGAAGCATTCAGCTGTGTTAATAAGTTGCTGGAATGGTGGGTAAGGCAAAGATAAAATAATTATTTTGTGTATTAAATTTGTCAGTATGAAGATCATAAAGGGTACCCAGACCCCCTCGTTTTCCTGTGATAACCCCAGTTTATGTACTGTGCTCTCATGTAGTTAATTTCTAGAATAGTAGATAACATTATATAGTGCCTACTTTCATTTTCAAAATATCCTCATTTGGATGACAGTTTATATAGTCATACTACCTATTGGTGACTAAAGTAAGAGCAGTTTCAGTGAAACAGTGTTGATGAAAGTCAGATGATAATGGATCATAAATGGAATGGGAACTCATGAAGTAAATATAGTGCATGTACGATAACGATGAAGTTACATTATGAAGAACAGCAGAAAAATGGGAAGTAACTGGAAGGGTAACTGGATCTTACATGCTTTCAAAAATGAACTACAAAATCAGTCACAAAGATTTTTCTAGAAAATTGAGCAACTTCCCAATCAAATTCATCTGTGCCAGAAGTTTTCAGAATGAATAGCAATATGATTTAAGAAAAAGACCTTCAGGCTAGGTATAATAATTAACCCTTCCAGAGAAGGTTGCGTGACAGTGAGGGCTACTCTGGTTTAGAATAGGAAAGGGAACTCTAGAACCAAAGGCAAAAGGACATGCAGTAACTTTATTCAGGAGGATAGAATGTAATAGTGACCAAACCTAATATACCAGATCCTAACACTACAACCTGAACAATTTACCTGGTATGGAATGGAAAAGGGATCTTTGTCAATGTAATCAAGTTAAAGATTTTGAGGTGGGGAGACTATCTTGGATTATTTGGATGGGCTTTAAATGCAATCACAAGTGTCCTTATAAAGGAAACACAGAGGAAACACAGACATAGAAGAGGAGGAAACAATGTGAACACAGAGGCAGAAACTGCAGTAATGTAGCCACAAACCAAGGAATGGTGGCAGCCACTAGAAGCTGGAAGAGAGAGAGAATAGATTCTCCCCAGAGGCTTTGGAGAGAATGCATCCCTGCCAACATCTTGATTTCAATCCTAATTTCAGACTCTGACTTAACAGAACTATGGGTGAATATACTTCTGTTATTTTAAGCCACTTAATTAGTGGTAACTATTACAGCAGCTACAAGAAACCAGTAGGGTGGGACTGAGTAAAACTCAGTTCCCACAAGAGCATCAATATGAAAATGCAACAAATAGATTTTTTAAAAGACAAATACAAGGCCAAGGAGATTAAAGGAGATATCTTGGTGAAAACCAGGAAATGGAGTGTAGAGTTTCAGTGTTACTGCACGGACAGGTTTAGATGTTTAAAGATATGGCATAAATGAGGGTCCTTGGTTATTGTCCAGAAGATCAACTCAGGTTCAGCCATGGGGAGCATGAATCTGGAATGATACAGATCCCAGCCAAGAGTAGTAACCTTAGGGCTGTCGGCCCCTGGGCTTTGAACAGATGCCTAATTTCTTTGAGTTTCAGTTTGTTTGTTTGTTTTCCCTATATTTTTATCTGTAACACAAAGATAATAATATCTGGCTTGCCTCTCTCACAGATTTCTTACGTGTATCACATCAGATACAATATATAAAAACACTTTATTTTTTATAAAGTGCTATTTTACACCTTACCAGTGGTATTCATTATCAATATTTGCAGCCAGAGAACTGTGACCTATTTACACTTCGAGATCTAAAATTTAAGTAAGTGAAGTCACCTGTAGGGGAATTCAATAGAAATCCCAAACCCAATTAGGATCCAACGCCTTACTTAAAAGTTATTGAGAACTTCCAGAGGGGTGGAATGGGAAATGTCAGCTCGGGTTCTTGTTGGTATACAACCAGATTCTGTTTATCTAATTGACACAACTATTTTCTCATTAAAAACAAAACAAAAACACAGATGTGAAAGTAGCAGACTTCACTTGAAATGGGGTCGAAGACAGGAACAGAAAGGGTGGAAACAGGTTTTACCTTAGTTGTAGCAATGTAAACATTCCAATGTAAAAATATTCTTCCTCCATTTTCTCGGAGGGAAAGTTCCACTGACCCAAGAACCCCGCAGTCCCTGTCCTTACACACCTCTCAGACTTCTCTCTTTCCCTTCCCTTCTTTGTCTCTGTTCTGTTCTAATCCTTTCTTCCAGGAGCAGAAATACAAATTCCTCCCATTCTTTCCTTCAGGGAGTTATCACTGACTTTTGTTGTTCAGCCTCTTGCTGACAAAACTGTAGACACTTACCTCCTAACCCAAGCAGTTAATTAAGGTTCTTCCTTCCTAAAGACCATTTCCTCTGTAGAAGACACTCTGTAGCCAGCTGCTATGATAATATAGTGCTTACCATGCTATATGGTAAAATAAAATGAGAACTACCCCAGCTTTCTCACATTTATCTAAGTGCCAGAGAAAACTTCTAGGCCAGACTTCAGAGCAAAGAAACAGTATTTCTTCTTCCTCTGGATCATCTTCTGTCCAACGGGGACCCTCCTTGAAGCGGAAGTTATGAGAAGTGATTCCTTTCAGACTACGTTTTGCCCTTCTCAAATGTATTTTGTAGACCAAAGGCCTGTTCATACTGCACATGGAGATCAAACTGACAGATGAACTGAACAAATGAATGAATTTATAGAATGAATGAATGAATTTAACTAAATGTGTTATTTTATCAACTGTGAAAAAGAAACTGCCATATCAAGTCAAGACCCAAATATTTTTTAAATAACCTAATTTATAGATTTATCAATGTTGTGTATAACTCATTGTCCTGTTCTGACTTATGTTTAAAAGCAAAGGGATGATTCAAGTCTCCTCAATATGACTCAAGTCTCTTCAATTTCCCAATGTTGCACAAGTGTTTGACGTATGCTGATAATAAATTCAATAATATAATAAACACTAATGAAATCAAATATCGGATATATACAACATGCTGTGTTAAGAACCTCATATACCTTATCTTGTTTACTACGTGAAACAATACTTTGATGTATGAAACACTATTATTGCTACTTTACTGGTGAGAAACACTAAACTGCTGCTTTATCTTGCCATAAGTCATCTATTTAGTGAAAAATTGAGTCCTAAACCCAGTTCTGTTCTGTGTTTTTTATCACCAAATTGAATAATATTCAATGGATAGTTCTAAGAAATTTCTTAACAAAGAGTTTCACAAACTTTAGTGATTATAGAATCCACCTGGAACTCTTGTTAAAATAATAAATCCTAGGCCCCTGTTGTAGAGATATTGATTCAATTGGTCTGTATTAGGGCTGAGAATCTGTAACTTTAACAAGCTCCCTGGTTGATTTCTATTCTCATATTATATATCAGTAAGAACTCTGTCTACTCCTCTCAATAGAAAATCCAATATAAACTCCTAACTTAAATTTTAAAAAGAAAATATATTGGTTTAGATACCTGAACAATTTTAGGGTAGACTAAGTTCAGACACATCTTTATCGTCAGATTGTACCTGTAGTTCCAGAATTGAGTCTCCTTGGCCCTGGCTGGCCAGATGTAGATCATAGGTCCATCCCTGAACCAACTGCTATGATTAAGTGGATGGAATTTGCTATTTTCTTGATTTTGCTCACTGAGCCCTTCCTTGAAGCCCAGGGTGGTGTCAATTATCTTGAAGCCCATGGATTAAGAAGAGGGAAGGGGATATAATAGGACATTATCAGAGGGAAGAGGAAGTGGATCCTGTGTGGATAACAGATATACACTAGACTTCCCTAGGTAAAGTTGTAAGTTCATAAGAATGCACTGGCAGCCACTTTAAGAAACTATCAACATCAGGGGCGCCTGGGCAGCTCAGTGGGTTAAGCCACTGCCTTCCGCTCAGGTCATGATCTCAGGGTCCTGGGATCTCTGCTCAGCAGGGAGCCTGCTTCCCTCTCTCTCTCTGCCTGCCTCTCTGCCTACTGTAATCACTCTCTGTCAAATAAATAAATAAAATCTTAAACATAAATTACATGAAATCTACATATATTTAAATTTACATAAATAGTTAAAGAATTAAATATACATAAATATATTGCATAAGTTTTAAGTTTTAAAACTCTCTATCAGGTTTCATACACTCTAGTATCTTCAACATGGTTATTAAAGAGGACCATAGAATATCTTTCAGAAAAGTGAAAGGAGAATGATAGAAAACATAACAAATGAAATGTCATTTAAAATGCCACCAAGAGAGCCAACCATGTCAATACTTTTTTTGCAAAACCATCACCTATGCTTATTTAAACCAAAGAATTTTCAGTTTGTGCAATATCCAATTATTGTCAGTATCATATGGAATTAATAAAATGGTATTAACAGAAGCAGAAATTTATTTGGTATAATAACAAAAAATTTCAAATTACATTTTAACACTTGCTAATGCTAACTTTATTAAAAGGAACAATCATACTATTGAATTTGCTTTCATAGGCTTCAACTTCATTAAGTCTTTATATGTGTAACTGGCGCTGTTCTCTGAGGGCGCACTGAGGAGTGGGGCCCTGGGCTCTGGGCACCTCCGGGCCAGAGCCCAGGAGGCCGCCATTTGTATTCCCGTCCTCCGGAACTCTACGGAAAGCGCTCAGGGAACAAAAGCTCCTGAAAGCAAACCCGAGCGGATTACTCACCCCGGCCCCGGGTAAGGGCGGTGTAATTCCGCCTGGGGCAAAGACACTTGAGAATCACTACAACAGGCCCCTCCCCCAGAAGATCAACAAGAAATCCAGCCGAGACCAAGTTCCCCTACCAAGGAGTGCGGTTTCAATACAAAGAAGAGCAGCAGAATTCCAGAGGAGGAGAAAGCAAAGCACGGAACTCATGGCTTTTTCCCTGTGATTTTTTTTAGTCTTGCAGTTAATTTAATTTTTTTCTTTTTCATTTTTTGTTTTATTTCTCGCCTTCTGGTTAAATTTTTTTTAACTTTTACCTTTTTCTTTTTTAATGTTTTTTTAACTAGTTTATCTAATATATATATTTTTTCTTTTTTATATTTTCCTTATTTGTTTTCTTTTTTTTAAATTCTTTTCTTTTCTTTTTTTTTTCTTTCTGCCTTTTTGAACATCTTTTTAATCCCTTTCTCCGCCCTCACGATTTCGGATCTCCTCTAATTTGGTTAAAGCATATTTTCCTGGGGTTGTTGCCACCCTTTTAGTATTTTACTTGCTCCTTCATATACTCTTATCTGGACAAAATGACAAGACGGAAAAATTCAACACAAAAAAAAGAACAAGAGGCAGTACCGAAGGCTAGGGACCTAATCAATATAGACATTGGTAATATGTTAGATCTAGAGTTCAGAATGACAATTCTCAAGGTTCTAGCCAGGCTCGAAAAAGGCATGAAAGATATTAGAGAAACCCTCTCGAGAGATATAAAAGCCCTTTCTGGAGAAATAAAAGAACTAAAATCTAACCAAGATGAAATCAAAAAAGCTATTAATGAGGTGCAATCAAAAATGGAGGCTTTCACTGCTAGGATAAATGAGGCGGAAGAAAGAATTAGTGATATAGAAGACCAAATGATAGAGAATAAAGAAGCTGAGCAAAAGAGGGACAAACAGCTACTGGACCACGAGGGGAGAATTCGAGAGATAAGTGACACCATAAGACGAAACAACATTAGAATAATTGGGATTCCAGAAGAAGAAGAAAGAGAGAGGGGAGCAGAAGGTATACTGGAGAGAATTATTGGGGAGAATTTCCCCAATATGGCAAAGGGAACGAGCATCAAAATTCAGGAGGTTCAGAGAACGCCCCTCAAAATCAATAAGAATAGGCCCACACCCCGTCACCTAATAGTAAAATTTACAAGTCTCAGTGACAAAGAGAAAATCCTGAAAGCAGCCCGCGAAAAGAAGTCTGTAACATACAATGGTAAAAATATTAGATTGGCAGCTGACTTATCCACAGAGACCTGGCAGGCCAGAAAGAGCTGGCATGATATTTTCAGAGCACTAAACAAGAAAAACATGCAGCCAAGAATACTATAGCCAGCTAGGATATCATTGAAAATAGAAGGAGAGATTAAAAGCTTCCAGGACAAACAACAACTGAAAGAATTTGCAAACACCAAACCAGCTCTACAGGAAATATTGAAAGGGGTCTTCTAAGCAAAGAGAGAGCCTACAAGTGGTAGATCAGAAAGGAACAGAGACCATATATAGTAACAGTCACCTTACAGGCAATACAATGGCACTAAATTTATATCTCTCAATAGTTACCCTGAATGTTAATGGGCTAAATGCCCCAATCAAAAGACACAGGGTATCAGAATGGATAAAAAAACAAAACCCATCTATATGTTGCCTCCAAGAAACTCATTTTAAGCCCGAAGACACCTCCAGATTTAAAGTGAGGGGGTGGAAAAGAATTTACCATGCTAATGGACATCAGAAGAAAGCAGGAGTGGCAATCCTTATATCAGATCAATTAGATTTTAAGCCAAAGACTATTATAAGAGATGAGGAAGGACACTATATCATACTCAAAGGGTCTGTCCAACAAGAAGATCTAACAATTTTAAATGTCTATGCCCCCAACGTGGGAGCAGCCAACTATATAAACCAATTAATAACAAAATCAAAGAAACACATCAACAATAATACAATAATAGTAGGGTACTTTAACACTCCCCTCACTGAAATGGACAGATCATCCAAGCAAAAGATCAGCAAGGAAATAAAGGCCTTAAACGATACACTGGACCAGATGGACATCACAGATATATTCAGAACATTTCATCCCAAAGCAACAGAATACACATTCTTCTCTAATGCACATGGAACATTCTCCAGAATAGATCACATCCTCGGTTCTAAATCAGGACTCAACTGGTATCAAAAGATTGGGATCATTCCCTGCATATTTTCAGACCACAATGCTCGAAAGCTAGAACCCAACCACAAAAGGAAGTTTGGAAAGAACCCAAATACATGGAAATTAAACAGCATCCCTCTAAAGAATGAATGGGTCAACCGGGAAATTAAAGAAGAATTGAAAAAAATCATGGAAACAAATGATAATGAAAATACAACGGTTCAAAATCTGTGGGACACAACAAAGGCAGTCCTGAGAGGAAAATATATAGCGGTACAAGCCTTTCTCAAGAAACAAGAAAGGTCTCAGGTAAACAACCTAACCCTACACCTAAAGGAGCTGGAGAAACAAGAAAGAAACCCTAAGCCCAGCAGGAGAATTGAAATCATAAAGATCCGAGCAGAAATCAATGAAATAGAAACCAAAAAAACAATAGAACAAATCAACGAAACTAGGAGCTGGTTCTTTGAAAGAATTAATAAAATTGATAAACCCCTGGCCCGATTTATCAAAAAGAAAAGAGAAAGGACCCAAATAAATAAAATCATGAATGAAAGAGGAGAGATCACAACTAACACCAAAGAAATACAAACTATTATAAGAACATACTATGAGCAACTCTACGCCAATAAATTTGACAAACTGGAAGAAATGGATGCATTCCTAGAAACATATAAACTACCACAACTGAACCAGGAAGAAATAGAAAGCCTGAACAGACCCATAACCACTAAGGATATTGAAACAGTCATTAAAAATCTCCAAAAAAACAAAAGCCCAGGGCCAGATGGCTTCCCGGGGGAATTCTACCAAACATTTAAAGAAGAACTAATTCCTATTCTCCTGAAACTCTTCCAAAAAATAGAAATGGAAGGAAAACTTCCAAACTCATTTTATGAGGCCAGCATCACCTTGATCCCAAAACCAGACAAGGATCCCATCAAAAAAGAGAGCTCTAGACCAATATCCTTGATGAACACAGATGCGAAAATACTCAACAAAATACTAGCCAAGAGGATTCAACAGTACATTAAAAGGATTATTCACCACGACCAAGTGGGATTTATTCCAGGGCTGCAAGGTTGGTTCTATATCCGCAAATCAGTCAATGTGATACAACACATCAATAAAAGAAAGAACAAGAACCATATGTTACTCTCAATAGATGCTGAAAAAGCATTTGACAAAGTACAGCATCCCTTCCTGATCAAAACTCTTCAAAGTGTAGGGATAGAGGGCACATACCTCAATATCATCAAAGCCATCTATGAAAAACCCACCGCAAATATCATTCTCAATGGAGAAAACCTGAAAGCTTTTATGCTAAGGTCAGGAACACAGCAGGGATGTCCATTATCACCACTGCTATTCAACATAGTACTAGAGGTCCTAGCCTCAGCAATCAGACAACAAAAGGAAATTAAAGGCATCCAAATCGGCAAAGAAGAAGTCAAATTATCACTCTTTGCAGATGATATGATACTATATGTGGAAAACCCAAAAGACTCCACTCCAAACCTGCTAGAACTTATACAGGAATTCAGTAAAGTGTCAGGATATAAAATCAATGCACAGAAATCAGTTGCATTTCTCTACACCAACAGCAAGACAGAAGAAAGAGAAATTAAGGAGTCAATCCCATTTACAATTGCACCCAAAACCATAAGATACCTAGGAATAAACCTAACCAAAGAGGCTAAGAATCTATACTCAGAAAACTATAAAGTATTCATGAAAGAAACTGAGGAAAACACAAAGAAATGGAAAAATGTTCCATGCTCCTGGATTGGAAGAATAAATATTGTGAAAATGTCTATGCTACCTAAAGCAATCTACACATTTAATGCAATTCCTATCAAAGTACCATCCATCTTTTTCAAAGAAATGGAACAAATAGTTCTAAAATTTATATGGAACCAGAAAAGACCTCGAATAGCCAAAGGGATATTGAAAAAGAAAACCAACGTTGGTGGCATCACAATTCCGGACTTCAAGCTCTATTACAAAGCTGTCATCATCGAGACAGCATGGTACTGGCACAAAAACAGACACATAGATCAATGGAACAGAATAGAGAGCCCAGAAATAGACCCTCAACTCTACAGTCAACTAATTTCAACAAAGCAGGAAAGAATGTCCAATGGAAAAAAGACAGCCTCTTCAATAAATGGTGCTGGGAAGATTGGACAGCCACATGCAGAAAAATGAAATTGGACCATTTCCTTACACCACACACAAAAATAGACTCAAAATGGATAAAGGACCTCAATGTGCGAAAGGAATCCATCAAAATCCTTGAGGAGAACACAGGCAGTAACCTCTTCGACCTCAGCCGCAGCAACATCTTCCTAGGAACAACGCAAAAGGCAAGGGAAGCAAGGGAAAAAATGAACTATTGGGATTTCATCAAGATCAAAAGCTTTTGCACAGCAAAGGAAACAGTTAACAAAATCAAAAGACAACTGACAGAATGGGAGAAGATATTTGCAAACGACATATCAGATAAAGGACTAGTGTCCAGAATCTATAAAGAACTTAGCAAACTCAACACCCAAGGAACAAATAATCCAATCAAGAAATGGGCAGAGGACATGAACAGACATTTCTGCAAAGAAGACATCCAGATGGCCAACAGACACATGAAAAAGTGCTCCATATCACTCGGCATCAGGGAAATACAAATCAAAACCACAATGAGATATCACCTCACACCAGTCAGAATGGCTAAAATCAACAAGTCAGGAAATGACAGATGCTGGCGAGGATGTGGAGAAAGGGGAACCCTCCTACACTGTTGGTGGGAATGCAAGCTGGTGCAACCACTCTGGAAAACAACATGGAGGTTCCTCAAAATGTTGAAAATAGAACTGCCCTATGACCCAGCAATTGCACTATTGGGTATTTACACTAAAGATACAAACGTAGTGATCCAAAGGGGCACGTGTACTCGAATGTTTATAGCAGCAATGTCCACAATAACCAAACTATGGAAAGAACCTAGATGTCCATCAACAGATGAATGGATCAAGAAGATGTGGTATATATACACAATGGAATACTATGCAGCCATCAAAAGAAATGAAATCTTGCCATTTGCGACAACATGGATGGAACTAGAGCGTATCATGCTTAGCGAAATAAGTCAATCAGAGAAAGACAACTATCATATGATCTCCCTGATATGAGGAAGTGGTGATGCAACATGGTGGCTTAAATGGGTAGGAGAAGAATCAATGAAACAAGATGGGATTGGGAGGGAGACAAACCATAAGTGACTCTTAATCTCACAAAACAAACTGAGGGTTGCTGGGGAGAGGGGGTTTGGGAGAAGGGGGTGGGATTATGGACATTGGGGAGGGTATGTGCTTTGGTGAGTGCTGTGAAGTGTGTAAACCTGGTGATTCACAGACCTGTACCCCAGGAATAAAAATATATGTATAAAAAATAAAAAATTTAAAAAAAAAAGAATTGATATAGAGCTTTCTAAAGTCATCCCAAGATTTCTTTCTTTCTTTCTTTTTCTAAGATTTTATTTATTTATTTGACAGAGAGAGATCATAAGCACAAGTAAGCAGAGAGGCAGGCAGAGGGGTAGAGGGAAGCAGGTTCCCCACTGAGCAGAGAGCCCGACACGGGGCTGGATCCCAGGACCCCGACATCTGAGCTGAAGGCAGAGGCCCAACCTGAGCTGAAGGCAGAGGCCCAACCCACTGAGCTACTCAGGCGCCCCCCCAAGATGTCTTGTATAAGAGAACAGCTCATGTTAATTCTGTCTATGAATGTCTTCTTAGATAAACAATTCAATGTAGACAAATATTATTTGAAGAATAGTAGCTAAGACTATTCTACAAATATGAGCTATAAATAGCTGTTCATATCTACAGATATGTAAAACACCATAGTTCCATAATTTTCCTCCCTTTCTAGCTTGTATTTTAATGTTAATACTATATGAAGGAGTGAATTAGATTGTTTCAGGTATTACTTTGAACACAGATGAAACTCAGAGTTTAAGCCACTAAAAATAAGGCCCCTGAACATCCGTGTCTTCATGTGTAAAAGTTAGGAAATGATAGTTAATGCCAGTTATTTTTGAACTTTGGATCTACAAATGTGCTCATGACATAAAAATACTCTTTCTACACTTTCTAAACATCTTTCAGTTTTGTTCCTTCTGCTACTGACAAGTACTGCATCTTAATACAGAATTACACAAAATAATTTTAGCATCCAAGTACAAAAAAAGAAAATAGAAAAGTAAAATTTTTCTCCTCAAAACACAAGAATTAAAGAAAGAGCAATAAAAAAAAATAAGTTTGAAGTGACTTTGACCACTTGTAGACCCATCTTCAAGAATGTTCAAGACTTGGGTGAAATATGGGAAACGGGTTTAAGTACACATATTGATGAGCACTGAAAAATGTATAGAATTGTTGAATCGTTGTATTGTATGCTTGAAACTAATATAACACTGTATGGTAATTATACTTTAATAAAAAATAAATTAACCTGCAGTTTAAAAAATAAAATCGAATTGAATTAAAATGAATGTCCAAGATGGGAAACTTAGATTTCTAACAGTCTAATGGTGTCTCTTTTAGTTTCTAGGGATCAAAACTGAACTCAAAGAGTGGGAAGTTTGTTGTTCATACAATCAAACCTCAGTAACATTAGAAAGCACATAAGCAAACCAGGCACAAAAAGTGGTCCAGCAGATTAGACCTTCCAACAAGACTGGATTATGTCTGTAGCTGCTATTGGATTGTATCCTCGGAGCCTTGTACCAACAGTAGTTAATGAAATCTGTGGGAAGAGCCCTTTGATCTATCTTGGGGATTGTGCCCTTACTTGACCAAGCACTGCTGGCAGGTGGCCTAGTCTGGGCCAAGTGGCCACACCTGTGCTGAGGGAGAAGGTATTGTACTTGTCAATTGCAACCAAAACAACATGGCTGAGGAGGGGCCAGTGATGAGGAATGGAGGAAGGAGAAACAGTGTGGGTAAAGGGAGACAGAGGTGCCCTTTCTACAACATGCTCTTTCTACAAGACAGTCCTCTTTCTAGAAGAAAGTATTCCAGATTAGAAAAATTCAGCATTGTCCACTTCAGAATTCTATGTATTAAAGTCTAAATTTAAGGGCACCTGGGTGGCTAAGTTGGTTAAGCAACTGCCCTGGACTCAGGTCATGATCCTGGAGATGACGATTGAGTCTTGAATCAGGCTCCCAGCTCCAGGGGGAGTCTGCTTCTCCCTCTGACCTTCTCCCCTCTCATGCTCTCTCTTACTTTCTCTCTCTCTCAAATAAATAAATAGAATATTTTTTTAAAAGTCTAACTTTATACCATAAAAATGCCAAAGTGGATTGTGAAAATAAATGAGAAAAAAAAATCATTAAAAAAATAGACTTGTGGGGCCGCCTGGGTGGCTCAGTTGCTTAAGTATCTGACTTTTGGTTTCTGCTCAGGTCATTTCTGCTCAGGGTTGTGAGATTGAGCCCTGTGTTGGGCTCCAAGCTTGGCGTAGACCCTGCTTACTTTACACTTCCCCTAGCTCTTTCTCCCTCTCTTAAAAAAAAAAAAAAAAAAATGTGTGATAAAAATGTTTCTATTTAGAATTTTTTTTTCTACATCATCAAAGTAACTGAAGAGCCTTAAACAGCCAAGGAAATTTGTCCTGATAAAGTCTTTTTGTTTTTCTAGTAAAGTTCCCTGTTAGACATTGGCATTCCCCAGAGTGGTAAGAACCTCCAAATCTCGTTCAAAATTAGCATCATCTATCAGGAGAAAATAAAAATTTATTGATGCTTTGTGTTCATGAATTTTTCTTCAATATTTGAATAGTAAATGCCAGTAAAGAAGCAGTCTGATTTCAGAAGCTTCAGTCATCACATGTAGGCTATTGGCAAAAGTGCCGTATCCATTATTCTAACCTCATGAATCTTTTCACGTATTAGCATCCTTTCAGGAATTTATTCCTGATTATCCACTGTATGCTCTGGGAATGCTTGATCACCTGAGACAGACACTGTCCTGAATTCTTGGAGCTTCTATTTACTGAGTTTGAACCCAGACTTAACAGAGTCATGGTGGATGTGACAGAGAACGTTACCTGTAAACTGAGACCTACAAGAGGAGTTCTGTGTGCAACATGGCTTTATCCCACATATGAGAGGAAAGAAACACTGAAACATGCTGGCGTTTATCAATTTGGCAAATTTTCAGCACTGGGTTTGCAGCTGGCTTGAGAGGAAAGCATAACAGCACACATGGCACATGATTTATATATTCTTCATCCTTTAAATGTGTCTTTCTAAGAGGTGGGTACTTAAGAAATGTCTAATCATTCACTTAACAAGTGTTGCTAAACTTCCAACAAGAGTCTCATATATTGAGCTTATCTGATCAGGGTTTCCTATATCAAAATGTTCAGGTTAGATGGAAATAAAATATTGTGAACATTGCTGAAAATTCATTTAATCACTTCATATTTCTTGAGCAACTTCTCCATGTGAGGCACCATAGGAAGCAGTGAGAACACTAACATAATCTTAGCAATCATAGTAATAGCAGCAACAGGCATGTCAGAAGCATTACCTTTGAGTCTCAGGTATCTCGTTCAATAGTTGGGGCAAGTCACTTAACCCATCTCCCTTCTCCATAAAATGCAGCCAATAATCCATGCTTACCTCATGGGTTTATTGCAAGGATCTCTTAAAACACACACACACACACACACACACACACACACACACACTCCAATTGCTAAGCTACAGAACGTTATACACATAATTGGTATGTTATTGCAATTATTAATATACCATTTTATACTTCTGAAGTATTTAGTGTTTCTTCCCATTCTTCTGTATATTGCTTGTTCATAGAAGATCTATCTTCTGTCCCTTGTTATGTAAAGGGAAGGCATTAAAAGTCCTCCAGCCATTCTCCAGCCAGTAGCTGACTCATTCTGATCTGCCAGCTTTATCAGCCCCTCTTAGCCCATCACACAAGTAACTTGCATCGTGGGATTTGAATAACTGCTCCAGACTCTCACCGTCTGCTAAGAGGAACGTGTGCCAAAATACTCAGGCAGGACTTGCTTGTAGGGTCACATATACAGGGTGAAGAGGGAGAGGGCTCAGCCAGTGCCAGGAAGCAAAACAAGAGGACACAGGAAGCAAAGCAAGAGGACACAGGGCTCTGTTACATTTCCCATTAACTTCGTTGATATGGCCCTACTTGACCTCTCCTTGGCTGGACCTCCCTCATGCCCCACTCAGCCAAGGGAAAGGCTGCTAGGTCTCCCAATGACTCTGATCACATGTGGACTATGTGTTAGCATACAAGGGGGAGGTCTGCTGGGTACTTGTCAGAGTGGCCATCCACAAGCACTAATAAGGCACATTTGAACCCAAAGAACTATTGTGCTTTCAGCAACCCTGTGGCTATTATTAAATATAATTTTTGTTAGTAACCAAATTCAAGTTATTGCTTTTAATTGGGCAGTGCAATTAGCAATTCAAGAATCCAACTATGACTTTCCCTCAAGAACTAATACTTAGGCCTTAAAAAAAGGAAAGAAAGAAAGAAAGAAATGTCTCCATTATAGAAGTTGGTATGTGCCTGGGGCAATGCCTGCAATTCTGAGGTGATTTTTTTGAAAACATGCATGACTTTTCCAAGAATACTAATAGATTTCACAAAAGGATCTTTTCATTTTCACTTATTTTTAATCAGTCTTGATGAGGTATATTGCTGTAATCGGGTTGAATAGTGTCCCCAAAATACTGCCGCCCCCAAATTTAACTCTACCTAAAACCTCAGAATATGACCTAACTTGGAAATCAGTCTTTGTAGGGATAATCAAGTTAAAGTGAGGGGGGCTCTAACCCAGTGGTCAGTGTCCCTTTAAGAAGAGGGCAGTCTGGACTCAGAGATACGAAGAAGAAAATGCCATGAGTAAATGGAGCAGAATGGGGTTATGTAGCTCTCAGCTGAGGATTGCCTACAGACACCAGAAGTGGAAAAGCCAAGGAAAGATTCTTCCCTGGACCTTTCAGAGGGAGCAGGTGCCTGCCACACTTTGATTTGGAGCTTCTAGCTCCCAGAACTCTGAAAGAATAAATTTCTGTTGCTTTAAGCCACCAGTTCGTGGTACCTTATAATGGTAGCACTAGGAGACTAACATTTCATAAAATAATATGCACCAGTTTTAAGTGTGCTATCCGATGAGTTTTAAAAAATATATACTCTATGTAACTCCTACCAAAATCAAGACAGAGAATATTTTTATGAGCCTAAAGAGTTCTCCTTTGGCCCTTCCCATTCAACTCCCCCCCACCCCCCAACCCCGTTGCCTCCCGGCACAAACCCAGCCTCAGAAAACTTCTGGCTGCTTTCCGTCAGTAGATCTATTCTAGAATATCATAGAAATAGAGTCACATAGTGTGTACTTTTCTATGCCTAGCTTCTTTGCATTCAGCCCAGTAGTTTTGAGATCCCTCCCTGTTGTGTGTAGCAGTCGTCTGTTCCTTGTTATTGCTGAATAGCTTTCCAGTGCATGGGAACACCCCAATTTGCTTATCTAGTCCCCTGTCGATAGACATTTTTGTTCCTCCTGTCTGAACTATTATGAATAAAACTGTTAAAATATCTAAACACAAGTTTTTTGTGTAGACATGTTTTCATTTCTCTTAGGAAATTTCTAGGAAAGTAAGATCATACAGGCCATTCGGTACTTCTACATTTAATTTTATAAGAAACTGATGAACTCTACTTTTTTTGTGTTCCCACCAGTAAGTTGTGAGAGCTCTGGTTGTTCACCTCCTTACCAATAGCTGATATTGTCAGCCTCCTTAACTGGAGCCATTCCATAGGGTGTGTAATGATATATCACTATGGTTTTAATTTTCATTTTTCAGTGGTTGAATATCTTTTATGTGCCATTTGCTTATCTTCTGTTTTGAAGTCCCTATCTAATCTTTTACTCATTTATTTAATTGGGCTGTTTATCTTTTTATTGAGTTTTAAGTGTTCTTTTTTTTTTTTAAGATTTTATTTATTTATTTGATGGAGACACAGTGAGAGAGGGAACACAAGCAAGGGGAGTGGGAGAGGAAGAAACAGGCTTCCCGCTGAACAGGGAGCCCAATGCAGGGCTTGATCCCAGGACCCTGGAATCATGACCTGAGCTGAAGGCAGATGCTTAACGATTGAGCCACCCAGGTGCCCCTGAGTTGTAAGTATTCTTTATAAATTCTGGATCAGTGCTTTGTCTGATATATAAGTACGAAAGGTGTAAACCACTGATACAGAGTGGCTTACAATTTTGAACTTTACCATAGTGTAACATGACAACAACAGACTCACTGACAGTTGTTCTGGATCCATCCGCCATTCCTTTCTTCACTCTCAGTGTCATATTCGATACATTACGTGAGATAGTCGATACATTATTATAAACCAGGTTTTGTGAGAGATGATTTTCCCAATTGTAGGCGAATGGAAGAATTCTGAGCTTGTTTAAGGGAGTCTAGGCTAAGCTATGATGTTTGGTAGTCTAGATATAGTAAATGAATTTTTGACTTAAGATATTTTCAATTAACAATGGATTTATGGGGACATAACTCCATCATAAATCAAGGAAGATCTGTAGTGGGTTACTTTTTCCCAATCTGACTTTCCCTTTCTTTTCTTCATTGTGTATCTCAAAAAGCAAAAGCTTTAAATTTTGATAAAGCAAATTTATCAATGTTTTTCAATTATTGTGTATGTATTTTATGTTCTGTGATATCATGGAAAAATATGTTAAATATAAATATAAATGATATTTATTTTATATAAATATGTAAATTATATATATATACACATATATATGTATATATATCCAGTTCTTGGGACAGAGCTCCCTAAATCCTTGGAATTCCCTAAGTGATAAGATTGCTAAGAACAGGGGTGCCTGGGTGGCTCAGTGGGTTAAAGCCTCTGCCTTCAGCTCAGATTCCAGGGTCCTGGGATCAAGCCCTGCATCAGGCTCTCTGCTCGGCAGGGAGCCTGCTTCCTCTTCTTTCTGCATGCCTCTCTGCCTACTTGTGATCTCTCTCTGTCAAATAAATAAATAAAATCTTAAAAAAAAATAATGCTAGGAACAGCTTTCATTCTAATATTTGGTCTTTGTTTCCAGTTCCTTATATAGGACTCCTGAAGCTCTTATAATTTCCTGGGTGAGAGGGGTTCTTTTGTCTAATGTGGTAATTCTGAGTGGCCTACTTGATAGCTCCTGGACGAGCTGGTCACTGGAAGACCAAGCCATGATTAGAAGCTTGGAATTTTCAGCCCTGTGTCTTTTTGACTTGAGAAGGGAGAAGGGTTGAAATGGAGTTAATGATTGATCCTACCTAGTGATGAGGCTTTCACATAATCACAAAAGTATGGGGTTTGGAGAGCTTTTGGGTACACATGGAAATGCTAGAGAAGGGGATATCTGGAGTGAATCTCTGTGTCCCTTCCCACAAACCTTACTATGTGCAAGGTTTGCAAGGTGCATCTCTTCTTCCTCTGTATCCTTCATATCCTTTTATAATAAACCAGGACACGTCAATAATTTTTTTCCTGAGTTCTATGTGCTGCTGTAGCAAGTTAATAAAACCCAGGAGAGGGTTGTTGGAACATCTGGCTTCTAGCCAGTCAGAAACAGAAGTGATGATCCAGACTTGTGACTTGCATCTGATGGAAGTGACGACAGTCTAGTGGGACTGAGCCTTTGACCTGTGGGATCTGATATTATCCCTAAGGAGATGGTATCAGAATTGAGTTAAGTTGTAGGACCCCCACCTGGATGTCCTACATGCATAATTGCTTGGTGTGGAATAAACTCACATCCATTTGGATTCACAACCAGAAGTGTCAGAAGTGAAATATTATGTGTAAAAGTAAAGAAGAGACACACAGGAGGAAGGAACGGAGGTTTTATCTAACACAAGAGGGAAAAACTGGACAGTTTCTAATATATGTCCTAAGAAATTTTTTCTACCCCAAGCCTACAACTATTTAGCCCTGTTTTCTTATAAAATGTTTCATAGTTTTAGCTTTATATTTAGTTCTATGATTCACATAAATTTAATTTTTATGTATGGTATGAGTTATGGTCAAGATCTACTTTTTTTCATATGGATATTCAATACTTAAAGGAACATTTATTTTAAAAATAGACTTTCTTCACTGAATAACCTTGGCATCTTTGTTAAAAAAAAAAAAACTCCATCAACTACATATGTGTGGGCCTATTTTTGGACTCTGTTCTGTTTCAGGGATCAGGAGATCTTTCTTTTTCTTTTTTTTTAACATAATTGGTCTTGACAATGAACATGTTAAAATAACGCTTCTTTATTTGTATGCTGATCAGTTCTACAAATATTTAAGAACCAATTTATGATCATGACATTATACCAGACTCCCTGAAGTATGTAAAACTGATTAAGATGAGATCACAGTTTTCAAGAATGGTATACTTTTAGAACATGGTCCAGAATGCATGTATTGATATGATTATATCTGTGTGGAGTTGGGGACGGGTTGTTGGGAGATGGGTTTATGATCCACTGGGATTTTATTCAAAATATGGTATATGTGTGCCTTTGTGCCTTAAAAGTTAGATTCTCAAAGGAGTAGGAGAAACGGTACCCCAAAGGACAACCTATCCTGCAGATAAACCTACTGTGAAGGATCAAAAAAATGTTGCTGTCACCTCTCCCAAGATGCATAATAGCAGAATTAGGAATAGCGGAATTAGGAATGGTTGAAAACCAGTTAACTGATGTGATTTTTTTTCTTCAAAAAGTCAGTGCACTGACTAAAATATTTTCGTTGCTCTTTTATGGACTTGAAACAAAATGGTTTGCATTTATAGACAGGTAATCTGATATCATTTCTTTTAGATAATTCTATAGCTGAGAAGTTTCTAGTCAATGTACTTACTTACTAGTCTTCTCTGGCCCATAACAGGTATTTTCTCTGAGCTGATCTACTCTTGGTGTGTTTCTGAAACATCAAAGGAAACCAACCTAAATTCTCATGTCAAAAACAAATCCACAATATGGATACTTAATTAATGTTGATAGAAGATTAGCAGTAGCAAGTTCAATGATATTTACTTAAGAAATGAAATTGAGATATTCAATGACAACAGCAATTAACAAAAAGCATATAAGCTACAGTGCAAGATAGCAATTTCTCTTCTATCTTATTGAAGTGCAGCTCAAAGCATGGCATTACTATGGACCAAATGTCCCAGAAGACACACATGAGTATAATGAATATCTATGTGCTTCTGGAAATAGCTACATAAAAATACTAGTTTGGGGGAGAATAGAAAGTTTGTTTTGTTAGAGAAAAATAATGCAGATTTACATATCATTCTGACCTCTGTGCCTATATGGCATTTAATATCCTTGGGTTAAAATCTCCCTTTCTGTATTCTTCTGATGAGACATTATTTCAGGTCTCTGACAATTATATTAAGCAGTATTATAAATCTTGAATTTTTCTATATTAAAGTAGGCTCCATACCTGTTCTACTGCCTCAAAATGATGTTCATCTTTCCACAAGGTAATGTATAGAATCTATATAATTTTGGAGTGTATCTGTCATGAGGAAGGTCCCAAACCATACCTCTGTCACTAAGATATCCTCTCTTGTCTATGGAGGAATTCTCAGAGATTGTAAAGAAAATAAAATGTATCTTCTGAGAACAAATACTACGTAATTTATGGGAATGTTTTCTTACTACTCTTCTTTCTTCTAATAACACTCCTCTTTCTGCCTCTGTATCTTCTGAGGGTGATGAGATGTATACCTGTTTTGAAGTGGCAAGACAGAATTTGGAAACAAATGATGAAAATTTAGGCTGAAGTAAGTGGGTTCTTATGTACCAGTTAAGTTTTTTTCCAGTGTTAAAGAAGATTTCTGATTTGGGCATGAGCTGTCACACTGTGATCCTCCCGACATGAGGGTAATTAGGACAATACTCCAAAACAACCACCACTGATTGACTTGTGCTGTCTTTAAGTAGTGCCATGTTCCAGGGGCCACTACAACCATAGATCCTTTTGTCAGTAAGTGAAATTAATTAAAACAGTCATCCAACAGTTATTTCTGAATGTAGTCCAAAATTTTATTTCTGCTTAGATGACTGAATACAATTTTTTTGAAAGGAAAAAAAAATAACCCAATGCATATGATCTAAACATATTCTATATATAGAAAAAACTTCACTGATTGGAACCACTGGGAAGAAACAATCATGATTAGTATGAAACCAAAGCAGTTATGTAATATTTGCAGGAAGTGCAGGTTATTGACTTTTAAGTAAATATAGTAACTTGAAGAAGGTTAACAAATTGTTGTCAAGCAGAATTCTTTGATGATTGTCCTAATGAATGGATAAGTAGACTGCTTTCAAAGGAGCACAGCAATTATTTGTATGTTAATGGTACTTCTAAATGTGCTTTAAATCAGGCAGTCCTACAAAATAGGCTGAACATTTGCCTTACAATCTTAATTGTACAATTAATTTGCTTAGCTATCATTTGATTTTAAATATACACATAGCACGAAGTGAATTTTATATAATCTAAATAAATTCTCCATCCCAATACCCAATGGTTCCAGATTTCAAAATAGGCAATCAGAATTAAAGAGGTTCATGATGATTCTGACTGTTCTTGATATTTCCACATAAGTTGTATGAAGATAGTTTCTATAGGTAGTTGTCTCTTAGGAAAAGATGGCTTAAAGGTCCATGCTCTGGGAATCACCATTTCTTTGGAATACACATTTTTACATATTATCAAATAACAAATTATATTGACAGGGTAGAGGCGAATTCAAGTTTGAAAACAGGCAGACACCAGTGCAATCCCAGCTCCAAAGCCAGGAGACAGTGATTTTAAGCCAGGTATTTAACTTCCATAAGCCTTAATTTCCTAATTTGCAAAATGGGAATCACCATGCAGAAAGGTTTATAAAGGATGAAAAGAGTTGATTATAAAGTTCCTTGCATAATGAGCAGCAGACATTAGATAGTCAGCAAATGGTAGCTAATGCTCTTTTCAAATTGTTGGTTTTGTGGCTGTATTATAGAAAAAGAAAAAAGAAGAAAACAAAAACAAACAAGTAAAATAACTGATGCCCCTCCCAGACATGCAGAGGCACTGAACATTTCTAACATGCAATTTTAACATTTGCTCTAAACTCAGAAAGAAATTATGTGGAATGTATAAATTTGTCAAGCCATGCACATGAATAAAAATTAACATTTTATGCTTTCAAGTTATTAGAAAAATAACACATGAATGGCTGAGAAACTATGAAATGACCAGACTTGAACAAACTTTCCAACATGGCAGTCAGTCAGATTTCAGAAGATAGTAACAAACACTATCTTGTTGTCATCTTTATCTGCTGAGTTGATTTACTCAAATAAAATTCACATCATTTGGCTATATGAATGCCTAAAATGAATAAAATTTATTAGCACCAGGGAGAAATGTCATCTTTTTGTATATAAAATATAATATCCTCTCTTGACCAATAAAACACCAACCCATGATAAATTTATTAGAAAACCACCATTTTAAATTCAGGCTGAAGCTTTAGCACATGCTATTTATCATGAGTTAGTTTATTCTCCCATCATATTGCTCTATGTATAAATGTGATCTAATAGAAAATGCTTTTATTAATCCCCTCTGACATATTCCACTAAAATTTCCAAGGTCTGTGAAACACAGAGACCAAGTGGTAGTTTAGAACTCATTCCCAAGTCTATCCTCAGATCATTGTTTAGAAATAATAGCAGAGAAATAGAACATTTGTGCAGAATAATGGTCACCTGCTATTGAGTAAGGTTGGAATAAAGAAATAAGTTTTTTCAAATCAAAAAAGGCAAAGCAGGGATGTTTATTTTCAAAATGGAGATCTTGTTTCTCTGAGAATGTTCTCTTTGCCACTCACACATCATTTTGTTTTCATAAATTACAACAAAAATTCTCTTTCAACTTAATCTCTTGGAATTGCCATGCGTTTGACTCATGAAGGAGTTAATCAAATTTCGTACGGCCCTGAGGAACATAATTATACCTGAGATTTACCTTCTCTCTTGGTCCACTGTTTATACATCTATCATGGTCTTTTTGACGCATCAACCTGGCTACACTACAGTCCCCTGTCAGTTGGCCAAGCACAAATGCAGGTGTGAAGGTATTCTGTAGATGTGATTACACTCTGTTATCAGTTGACTTTAAGTAAGGGTGAGCCTAATTCAATCAACTGAAAAGTCTTAAAAGTGGATCTGAGCTCTCTCTGAAAAGGATAAACCAAGCCTGTGGTCAGCACCTTCTCTGCCTGTGCCTGAGAATTCCAGGCTGTTGTTCTTGATGGCCTAACCTACTAATTTCCAACTTGGCCACCCAGCCCCACAATCATATGAGCCAATTCCTTGCAGTAAATCTCTCAATAGACATTTCCTACTGATTTCTGTTTCTGTGATTGAAACCTGACTGATTCCATACACATTTTGAAAATCCCTATTCAAAAATTCATCATGAGATTGGCCCAGTTTATTACAATAATATGAGGTCTGGAGTTTATAAAACTACTTATTTATCATATATATTTTTAAAAAATCTTAGAAATGATTGATTAGCTGCAATCCATTGAGTATTTAAGTCTATTAAATTCAGTATTTCTGAATCCAGCCTACTAACATATTCTTCTAAATATGGGAAAATGTGACCTCATGAAGGTTGGTGAAACCTTTTTTAACCAAAGTTATGTGTGCTAATGCCTCAGAAGATGTTAACCTGATACATAAACTTTCTAACTATAGAGTTGTGATAGCCTTTTGATGTGGACCAAAATTCGAAGTTTAATCTCAGATTCCATCATCTGATGCCCTTTGGTAGCAAGAATAGATCAGTTAATAAATGTGGGGGTATATTTATAACTGTACACTCAGAAAAGAAATTCAGCAGACTCATAACCACTGACATACTAGTCTTACTTTAGGCAGGGTCAGTTCCAATATTTATAAATAACTCTAATTTCTTTAATTATTAGCTTAAGGCCAGAAGGCCTTAAATCATTTAACAGCAAAACAGTTTTTGATTAAAAAAAAAAAAATGAACACTAAATTGCCATGGCTGATTTTCCTTCTGCTTTCCATCTGATGGTCACAGAACATCCCCCTAAGAATGAAAGTGGGTTATACTGCTCCTGTCTGACAAAACTCATCCATCCCCTATCACTCCACAAGGTAAGTAGCACTTTGGATCCAAACACTCCTATTAATACTGATGGTCTGTGTCTATGTAAACAAGTGTATTTTCCTTCATGTGTACAGTTTTCACCCTTCTTCTAGAATTTGGCAAGTGTGCTTTTTTACTCTCTTTCATTTTGTAACTTAGATCTTGAGAACTTGGAATGTTCAAATGTTGCACCTGCAGCTCCTTGAAAGCAAACGTTTCAAATGTTAAAGAAGATTGATGAGACTGGAATAGGTAATTCAGGCCTGAAAACACAAAAAGAGGCCAAAGACGTAGAGAGAATATGCCAGTTGCCTTCTGACCTCATTAGTTTTTCTTGTCTGTTGAAGGCAAATACCAGATAAATTCTGAAGCAAGGTGGAACAAGAAGAAAATTAGATTCCTGCTACTGTTTCTTCCATCAGTGCTAATTATACATCAATTCAAAAATAAAACATATTTTAATTGGTCTTTAGAGACTATAAGGAAACAAAAGCATATTTACTTTTAAGAGTAATTTCAATTTCCTTACATTGCAATTCATGGGAGAGACCAAGGCTTAGCTAACTTTGTTGGAATTTGTCAATTTATAGAAAGAGAGCTTCTTAACCAAATATATGCCTGTGTCAGGGGATATTGGGTTATAAGCAAAAGAAACACACTTAAACCATCGTAAGCAAAAAGGAGTGTTCATTATAAGAGTATTCAAATACATCACAGATCCCAGGCACATCATAAAACCCCAAATCCGAAGAAGTCAGAAGCCTAGCCAACCTCTGACTCCACTTTTCCTGAAGCAGATGAAATTACTACTCTGTCTTGCTCTACATATCTTCTTCATCCTTTCCTTCTCCAGCAGAGCAACTTTCCTTTTAAGGACATTGATATGATCATCTTTGTCTTGCTTTACATGATCTTTCAAGTTAAAATGCTAACAGACTCTAGCCAGAATTTCTGAATCCCAATTTTAATCGTTTCATATAAATAAATACATACATACATAGCTTTGTAAATAAATCACCTGATAAAATCAGCCCACCTTGGGTCCAAATCTATCTCTAGTTCAGGGCACTTCCATTTGTAGTTTTGGCTAGAAAAGCAGGGATCATGACTCAGGATTTTCCAAGAATAAACCTAAGAAAAGAAGGTGGAAAGAGTAGTTTTCAGTGAAAAAAAAAAAGTAAGCTGCGTGGGTAATCTTAAAAGATGTCTATCCTATAGAAGTACAAATAGAATCATGACCACTGAATTTGGGAAAGCATACATCCCGATAGCCTGAGAAATTTCTAATTTACCCCTGTTGTTCCAGTATAATGATAAATAGTACAAATTCTCTTTCACTCAAAATAATCTCAATTTGGGTGATAAATGTAGGTGTGGCAGATATTTACTGAATCAAACAAATTTATTTTTATTACAAGGTGATTTTGATAAACGATGTTGGTTAAACAGGCTGATATGTGACATGACTCCTTTCCATTACAAATACATCTAAATAAATTATTAAATACATAAAGTGATCTCAAAGCAGTGACTTGGAAGTCAGTAGATCTGCCATACCTGACCCTGAGACATGTGACAGTTATAGAAATATGGGATTTCAGAGAGCAAAGGGACTCCCAACCATCAGAATAGTTGGGAAAGAAATCTCACTGTGAGGAATCTGTTGACATCAAGGTCTGCTGTCCTTTCTGAATCTGGGCTCCCTGCAGAGACTCTTGAGAGAAGTGGTCAAGCAGCTGGTGAGGAACATGAACACGGACCAAGCTTCACTGAGTGGAGAAAAATGTATCAAATGCCCTTATTTCACCTGACCCATCTGTTTCTACACTGGTATTTATAACGAGACTTTCTTATAAATTCATAGAGATGATCAATTTCTCCAATATATAGTATATAAGACTCTCAGGAGTTCTTTCTTGCATTTTACCTAACTATAGAATATACTCTGCTACCAACTGAATCGCTCACATTGAGAAGGTCAACTACCCTTCTTATACAATGCAATCTTCCCTTAGGAAGGTATTGAGTCATCACCAATAACAACAAAATCACAGTATTTAGTAGTAAATATCGAAGTGAGTAATTTGGGCTCAATTTGCTTTCAATACAAACAAATAAAAATGTGTATTGGTTCACTACAAATTCACATTTTAATTCCAGCATAGATGTCAAATAAGAAGAATTATTCTGGATCCCCTGAGTTGGATGGCATTTCTCTCAGAGGAGAAGCCAAATCCTAGTAAGGCTTATGTTTAAGCCTCCTTAGCAAAGAGAAATAAACTTTCAATAATTAAAGGTAATGAATATACACAATCACCCTGAGACACGCACTGCACTCTTAAGTCAGTTTAGACAAGAGATCCTGGGGAGACATTAGCACTGATTATCTATCATAGCATAATTAGTCTTTGGCAAGTCAAAGGGAACTAGTTTTGACCATTTCCTCAAACCTGATTTATGTTGCCACGTTCTAGCTCCTTCTCCTGTACTCTTTCTCCAACTATCCTCTCTTATTTGGCCTCCTTGAGAGAAAATAAGGGAGCTACATATTCATGGTCAGAAGCCACAGACTTGAAAAGACTTTTCTACAATGTATGTACATGAGAAAACTGCTAGAGTAGAAACATACCATACTTGGGAAGAGCTCTGTGTGTCAGTCAGAACTTTTTTCTCCAAGTGACATCAACCCAAATCATTCTACAGAAGAAAAAAATATACTGTAGAGATCTACATGACCTGTACGAGAGGTATCTTTTTTAACAGCAGGAAGGTTAGTTACCTCAACATCTACTGAAATCCAGACCTTAAATCCCGACAATTTCTCATCGGTCTTGTCTCCGAAGATCAGCCTCATATTTTCCTGTTGCAAACTGGTTGCCTTCAGGTGCTAGAGAGCATGGTGGCTGGCAGTTCCTAAACATGATGTCCCATAGTACTCACCACCAGAGAGGAACTGATTTATATTCCCTCCATCTTCCCAAGCTCAAATACTCAAGGGGCAGCTATTATTGGTCCTATTGTGTCAGATGAGTACCTTTGCACCATCAACTATAGTCTAATATGGAGGCTGCTAGTACATAGCAGCCACCATTCTGTCCACCATGATTGGGTTAGAGATAGAAGATAAGACACTGCGCGTATTTTCTCAAAAAAAAATTAAAAAGCAATACCCTGCTGGTCTCAGAAGGTGGCAGGTACACAGAGCAAATAAAAATTTACAAGGAACTACAGCACAGAAAAATTAAAAATAATCTTAAAATACAAGCCAAAGTTGGAAAATAAAAGAGAGTATATCGTTGATTCCCTAGCAAAACGTGTGAGAGAGCCTGATGCATTTAGTCACTAGGGCATTCATCCCTGTGGGCCACAACCAGTCTCCTGGAAACCTGAAGACAAACATCTGTGGAGTCAATAAGATGGACTAACACATTAACTCAGAGGTTTTCAAGTTCTCCAGGCAACAGACAATGTCAAAGACAGACACTTGGGGCACCACCCTGCACATGAATTCCTTGATTGTTCCTGTTAAAATCATTCTTGTGAACAAATTCAAATAGCTATTTCTTCCAACAAAATATCAACAAGGAGAAATGTATTTCAGGCATAAAGTATTTTTCAGACATAAAAATTGATTCTAGCTTATGGAGGTACCATACCATAGAAATGGGAGGTACCATGCATAATCTCAGGCTCTCCAGAGCAATCCATAGTCATAACCAGTCATTTGCAGGTTCTAGAACAAAGTTTATCTTAATGTTCATCTCTCCCCTTCCTGCCTCTAAAGCATGTTCTCTCTCACCTTACAGACAAACTGAAGACACATACTTGCTCTCTCTCTCTCTCCTTATAGACAAACTGAATGTTTTGAATTGCAAATGGTGGAATGTTAGGCACTGTAGGTGGTATATTATCAATCCTTTCAAATATTGAAGGATAACCCTGTTAATGAGAGATTCTTCACAGATTAAAAGAAAGAATCATTTTGAAGAAGCCCATAGGAATTTCAGGTTTCAAAGCTTTATTTTTCATTCTATATAATCATTAGGCCCCATGAACAGGAACTTAAAATTATAAGACACCAGGAGATAATGGGGATTTCTAATTTACTGAATTCAAACGGCCCAAGCTATTTCTACGATATTATACTGCAGTTAATAAGGTGAGACAAAAGATCACTTAATCCATGAATTTCTAAGGCATGGTCTCAGGTGAGGTAAGCTTCCTTTTTAAAGATAACGTAGATGTTTCAGGAGCCCCTGCTGAGAAATAGATAATGTTTGTGTCTTACTAAATATCTTAGAGTCATAGCTCAGATAGTAGATACTTTAATATAAATATTCATTTTTTGATCCATAAAGAGATAGCCCTGATTATGCTCATTATTTAATTTGCTGCTAGAGTAGGTCAGGTTAGGTCTTCTTGATGCAAAAATATCCATTGCACATACACACACATACAGCCCATCAGACAGCAATGTCTTCATGACATCTGATAATACAGCAACCTCTGTTGGCTTCAGGTTTTTTTAGATCTCCTATTGGACCCTTGGGATCATAAATACATGCTGTCAATATTAGGAATTTCCTTAGATATTCTTAAGTCTCTAACAAAGGAAAGGTAGATACAGGAGAGAGACCTCTATATATGTCTGCCCTCCTTTTCAACAAAATCACAAGAGTTCTTTGAAAGTCTCTGATGAAATTGCATTCTTGCGCACTAATGAATTTGCCTAATGGTTGTAATTACGGTGGAAATCCACCAGATGGCAAAATGGCAAAATTACATGAATCTAGACAACAAATGGATTGCCCTTCCTTTAAGAGCTTCCTTTTTTTCATTATAAAAATAAACAACAACAGAAACAGCTTGGCCTACAACTGCCTAGGTGGGTGGGATCCTAAGACTTTGGCTGGTCCTTGTAAAGGTCAGACATTGGCCTTAAGCCATTCCAGGAATGTGTTCCAAAGGTTGTCAGGTGAAGTCATCTCCACGTCCTTTGAACCACTACTTCATTCTAAATGAATGGAGAGGGTATGATGATGGCATCGAGAACATTAGAAAATGGCTTTGCTTAGTATTGGGAGGTCTCAAAACAGTGCATTAGAGAGTGAGAAGTCGGATATAGAAATCTCCAGCCCTGGAAAAGCATTATTTTAAAATCTCTAGGAAAGATGGCTCCTCAAAAATCCCATTTCTGTGTTAAAGCATTTTCTTGTTTGAGCATTTGTCTTCATAACTAATTTAAATCTCTCTCATTTCAGTTTAAGGCTTTGCCTTTCTTTCATTTCCCCATTTCCTTAGGGGCTTTGAAAAAGAATCTCTCTTTAAAAATTATTCACAAGAATCTGGGTAGAATACCTAACATACCACTTCGCACATCAGATGTATTAACTTCCTCATATTTTATGTATACAATGTTATATATCTATTAGGGACTAGAAAAATAATTCTAGAGATCTATGTGAATCACTTATAATTTAAATGATCATCTAAATAATTTTATTATTATTCAAGATTCTTTTCGAATATGTTTAGTTTTAGCTTTAAAATTACATTGTATTTGGTTTAAATAGAGTAACAAAAGCAGAGGAACTACTGTAATATAACTCTATTAATCATAAATGTAAAAGCAAGTTTTAAGATTTTCTTAATTCAGGAAATAATTTCCTAACTAGGTTATTCAGACTAAGTGATTTATAAAATAACATGAGTTAGTGAATCTATTTTCATTATTTGAAAGAGTAGAACAGAAACTGAGCAGTTACCCAGAATAAGCCTGTGTCAGATAAATTATTCTGTTTGGCATAGATTTATATCAGCTCAGTTCAGTGTGAACTACTTGCAGTGATGCTACGAGGCAGGGTATCCCCATTTTATAGATGTGATAAATGAAGCTTGGTTGTCCTTTCTTATTTGCTTATAATTTTAATACTCTTCCTCCTAATATTTAAGCCTTAGTACTATAAGTATTTTTAAAATAATGACTAATTGAAAGCTCTCTGACATTTATATATGAATTTAAATGGATTTTTCACTTTTTCATTTTTTTTCATTGAGTAAATACAGAGTAGTCACAAATTTCATTACATAAAGTACATAAGAGTAGCCTTTTTAAATCAGTACTAAATTTGACAAAGTTTAGAAAACTCTGCTATAGACAGTAAAGACATAGGACTCAGTGAGTTGATTGGTAAGGACCTTCCCCAATCCCCAAAGTTTAATGGTCAGGTTAAAACTAATTCGGCTCTCCATTTTATGAGGATGGAAAAACCATTGACTCTCAAAATAATAGACCCCAAATCATAAAAATCTAACTTTGATATTCTTATCAAAATCAAAGCTTTGATTCTTTGATATCCCCCCTGGATATCACAGGGGGAAGAAATACCTTTATTTTTTTTTTTTCTCTCTCTCATTCTCTTCAGCTTTCTCTTTAGTTTTTTGTTGTTGTTCTTATTTTGAAGATATTTTCTCAATATATATAACCATATTTTATTCACCATTTTGATATCTTCTTTTGTGAAATGCTGTTCAAGTCCCATGTCCCTATTTCTACTAGGTCAAAAAGAGTTAGGAATTATGCCCCCTTTTGTCAATTCCATGGAAAAGTTTGTATTAACTTGATACTAATGATGAAGACACTTTATGCTGCCTTTAGGCTGCTGATCTAATTTCTTAAATAACCATAAGATTACATAAATTTTGATTTCTGCTAGTTTAGTTTTTCGAACTTGTGTGTGTGTTTAATTTGTCCATTTCTAAATTTTCAAATTTATTTATAATACTTCATTTTTTTATAGCTATAGTATTGGTATTATAGCACTGTTTTATTAGTGTTACTGGTTTTTTTGTGAACTTCTCTTCTTTTCATGGATATTATTAGTTTGGTTTTTGTTCTTAAGAAATAATTTCGGTTTTGTTTACCCTACTGTAGTTTGTGTTCTACAACATGAATATCTGCTCTATATAATTTTGTCTTCTCTTTTCTATTGGTTTTGTTATTTTTCTTATTGTGATAAAAAAATTAGATCATTGATCTCCAGCTTTTTTCTTTTTTAATATCTGTATTTATGTTATAAATTCCCTCTATGCTTGTCTTTTGTTCTATCCCCCGTGTTTCAATACATAGTATTTTTATTATAACCAAGTACCAAATATTTTCTATTCCCATGTTTATTTTCTTATTCACCCATGTACTATCTAGATGTAAACTTCTTAAATTTCAAACTTGTGGAGATTATACAGTTATCCTTCTGTTCAAAGAATATCTTACCCTGAATGGTTTTAGTCCTTTGAAACTTGCAGAAAGAACACAGCATAATATGGTTAATTTTGATAAATGTTCCTTGTATACTCAGGGCAAATCTGTATTCTGTTTTTACTGGGTGAGTGTTCTCTATGTGTCAGTTGAGCAGGTTGTTAATGACATTATTCAAATCTTTACCCTTAAGAATTATTTTGTCCATTTGTTCTATCATGTACGTTGTAAGATGGTTTAAAATTTCCTACTATTTCTCTTCTCAGTTCCTTATTTGTTTTATAGGGGTATGGTACATTTTCCTTGTGGAATAAACCTTTTATCATTATGAAATATCCTACTACACTTCAAATGTTTTTGCCTTTAAGTCCTCTTTGTCTGATATTAATATAGCTATAGCTTTATTATAGTACAACGTTTTTATTTATTTATTTATTTGGTACAATGTTTTTATATACTTAATTTCAAATTTTCTGTATGCTTACATTTAAAGTGTGGCTCTTAGAGGCAGAATAAAATTGGGTCTTTTTATTTCTTTATTTTGTCTAACAGTCAAACTTTTAATCAGTATTTATTCTATTCACAAGTAATGTAATGTAGTTAAAGGTATGTTTGTGATTAAGGCTTCCATCTTACTATCAAGAAAATGATAACACTGTAGTCCTTTTTTTGCTCCTTTGGGTTTGGTTTCCTTTTTTTTTTCTCTCCATTTTCCCCCACTTGCCTAGTTTGGTAGTATTTTTTAAATCTATTCTTTTAGTTTTTACTCTAGATTTTTCTAAATGTAGTTTCAATGTATCAAGTGTGATATAAATTATACTTGCCACTTACCAAACAAGGTAGAGACATTAGAATATTTAATTCTAAGTAACACTATCCTGAATTGTGTTTTTGCTATAGTGTATTTTTATTCTAAACACATTTTAAACCCATAAAATATGATGATGATTTTATAGCATCAATATTCATTTCCTGTAACTAACTTATCAGCTTGTTCTACTCCTCATTTTTCTTTTATTTTTAAGCTTCAAACTTCTTTTTTAACTACTTTACTGGCAAAAAAAATTCTCTTATTTTCTGTTTTAACTAATAATGCTTCATTTCATCTTTAACTAGAATAAAATGCAGCATTTTTCTAAAAAGAGTCAAATAGTATCTTTTTAAGTTTTGAATCATAATATCCCACATATTTAACTCTTTCTGTAGTGTTAAATTATGGATAGATGATAGATTAATGAAGGAGCATGGCTGTTTGTTAAAAACAACAACAACAAAAAACCTCTGTTTACAAAAATAAACAAAAGTTGGATTTTCCCTGTAAGCCATAGTTTGCTGACCACTTTATTAGAATAATAAATTTACTCAATATGGCATTTTAGGTTAGGGGTTTAGGGGAGATTTTTTTTTTTTTTTTGGAGCACTTTGAAAATATTGTTCTATTGTCTTCCAGCTTACAGTTTCTTTTGAGAAATAACTCAGTCTCGCTGCTATTCCTTTTAAGGTAAACTTTTTTTTTTCTTTATTCTAGCTGTTGTTAGACCTCTACTACATTAATTTCTGCAATTTTACTAACATTTTCCTACTTCTTTTGTCTTATTTTGTTTTCCATTTCCTTTAAAACTATTTGGATTTGTAGTTATTCTGAAATTTGTGGATTGATGTATTGATGTTATTTTGTCATTTTGGAACATTTTTAGCCATTATCTCTTCAAATAACAATTTTGCTCTTTATTTTTCTCTCCTTTTCTTTGGGACTCCCCTTATCTATACATTAGACCTCTCTACTAGGTCATGTATCTTATATGCACAGTATCCACGGTCCATCAATTTTCTCTGAGTTTCATTCATTTCCTCAGCTCTGTATATTCTATTGTTGAAACCATTTTTTCAGTTCTCAATTTTACTTATTTCATTTTTCAGTCTAAATTTTTTTGATATAACTTTCAGTTCTCACCCTAAAATTCTCAATCTGTATCCTATTTTCTGCAACATATTTATTTTTTGGACATATTTTAAAACTGGTTTCTTACTATTCCATTATCATATTTCCGGCAGGTCGGTTTATATTGTCTATATTTAAGTTTGATACATTTCAAATCTGAGTGGCATGTCGCCTGGGTGGCTCAGTTAGTTAAGTGTCCAACTCTTGATTTTGGTTCAGGTCATGAACTCAAGGTCAAGCCCCAAGTCAAGGTCTGCACTCAGCTTGGAGTCAACTTGACAGTATCTCTCTCCCTCTCCAACTGCCCTTCCCCCTGCTCTCTCTAAACATGCTCTCTCTAAACAAGTAAATAAATAAAAACTTTGAAAAAAAGAATCTGAGTAGAAACGCTGTATATGCAAATGTGGAAGACAGGGGGTTAGTTCTCAGAAAAAATATCTGGTTAGGATATTTTATTATTAAACCCCTGAACTGTCCATGTTCAGAGAGCTTCTCTTTTGGGCTTATTAGTTTTCCCAGAGAGCCATAATCTATATTCTCTTCTGGGACATGAGTTAGAGGAAGCTGGAGGATAGTGAGGAGTTCTAAAAGCCCATATCTCGGGACGCCTGGATGGCTCAGTTGGTTAAGCAGCTGCCTTCAGCTCAGGTCATGATCCCAGCATCCTGGGATTGAGTCCCACATCGGGCTCCTTGCTCGGCAGGGAGTCTGCTTCTCCCTCTGCCTCTGCCTGCCATTCTGTCTGCCTGTGCTCATGCTCTCTCTCTCTCTGACAAAAAAAAAAAAAAAAAAAAAAATCTTAAAAAAAAAAGTTGTTAAAAGCCCATATCTCAATGTCCAGCTTTTGTTCTACTATGCTTCATGTCTACTCCAATCCTAGAATACCTAGCGTACACTGGCTGTATAAAGCAAACTTCTATTTCTGTCCACACACAGAAGGGTTAGTTGTCTGAGTGAAATGAGTATATCCAAGGACTTAATGAAAATTTTTTCAGGACTATTGAAACTTAGAATCTAATATTTTTTAATACCATCCTACACTGCCAATTTTATAAGTTACTGCTACGTTGAATTCCTAAGTTTTTCTGAGTTTCCATAGGCAGTCGGATATGAACTTTCTTTACTCTCTCATGTCATTTACCTTCCGACTTGTCCATTTGTATTCCCAATATCAAAAATTTTTTGAAGGGGGAGGGCAGAGGGAGAGGGAGAAAGAGAATCTCATTCATGTTCCATGCTGGGCCCAATGCAGGGCTTGATCCCAAAACCCCTCAGATCACGACCTGAGCTGAGATCAAGAGTCAGATGGTTAACCAACTGAACTATCCAGGCACCCCAGCCAAAATTTTTATGGGAATATTTGATCTATCCCCGTCACTTTTTCCATTCTCCAGCCCCTTTTGAATTTATGTTTATTTTTTTAAATTAATGAGTTTCTTGAATAAGCCAACATAAAAACATGTTCATTTAATCATATTTAACTGGAAGTCCTTAAATCTTTACTATGAAAGCTATATGCCTTGGAATATATCTTCATAATTTCATTAGGCATAAACTGTTAATTGTTTCTGTAATAGAAATAGTCATAAAGCCAACTGTACCACTTTGTGGCCTAAAAACTGATGCATATAAAAATATGTAAAGACATTTTTACCTAAAATATATTAAGTAAATATATTATCTAAAAATGTATAAATGGGACTCATAATAAAATGACTCCCTTTAGATTTTTGTTCCTTTAACCTAGTGTATTGAGTTTTTATTCCTTCACAATAAATTATCACAAACATAACAACTTTAAACAACACACATTTATTAATTCAGTTTCTGTGGGTCAGGCATCTGGACTTTAGTTGAGTCCTCTACCTGAGGATCTCACTATTTTTCAATCCATGTGTCCCTGAGGGCTGCATTCTCACCAGAGATTCAACTGAGGAAGGATATACCTCCAAACTCTCACATGTTTTTGGAAGAATTCATTTCCTTTAGGCTATAGAACTAAGGGCTTAAGTTCTTGCTAGATGTCTCTTTCAGCTTATAGAGCATTCTGCAGTTCCTTGCTACAGAGACTTCTTCAACCTGACCACTTACTTCATGACAGGTTGCTTCTTCAAAGTCATTGAAAGGAGACTGCTGTCATGCGTTTTCTAGCAAGATGGAGTTTTATGTAATGTAACAATCATGGAAGTGACATCCAACACCTTTGATATTCTATTGTTGAAAAGCAAGTAGTAAGGAGAGGGTTATACAAGAGCATGAATACCAAGAAGTGATGATCATGGGGCTCACCCTACAGTCTGCCCACTACACCAACATTATGGTAATGACAGTAATGATGGATTATCATTATATTTTTCTTATGATGCTTTATTCCTCTAAAATGTCTTCACATATACACGTTTATTTCTATGAATACATGTATTAGAATAGACAACACAAGCTTACGCTGTGTTTAGTCTAGGACTCAAGCAGTTCTGAGTATGCTCAGAGAATTAGTGGGACAAAATTTTCAGGGAGCCATTTATATGAAGGATGTAGGAGCCTCTGGATAAATAAGAGATACTGAGTTTTATTCAAGGACAACTGGACAGCACAGATGAGATGGTATGGTTTTAAAAAATCCTGTAGAAATGTCACTCAAACCATCCCATAGCTTCAGGATCTAATAAAAGTTTTAGGAAATCTCAACAAAAGTGTGAAGAAAAAAAATGAAAATTCTTTTTTTCCTTTAATCTCTATGGGACATTTAGAATGTGAGGCATCAGGAATGATAATAATAGTAATCCTGATAAAAGTCCCATTGGAACCACAGCATTAGGCTTGTGACCACACCAATAGCCACCAACAGCACCTCCACATTAAGAACAAGTACTTTTGGACAGACATTTTTGCCCTTGGTCTTGGATGTCATCAGTCCCCATGCAGACATCAGCACCAACCAGGATAACAGCCTGACTATGGTGGGCTCATATTTCACTTGCTACTTTTTGGCAGGGACATTTATCAAAGACAAGTCAACCTAAAAGAGGAAAGGAAAGTGACAGATGACCCAGAGATAAACCTGGGGACTAATTCAGATATTGCAGAATGTTCTCAGAATACTCTCTGGAAGAACCTTAAGGCACATTACATTTCTCAAATCATGGTAGTAAAGCAGGAAAATATAAATTGTATATCTTATTGTTATATTTCAAGTTGATATTTCTTGGTATATTATCTTAATTGCTGCTTACTATTATACTCTAAGGTAAATATTTTCATTCCCATTGCCATTTGGCAGATAAGAAAACTAAGTCTCACACATGAAAAAGCATTCAACATCACTTGGCATCAGGGAAATACAAATCAAAACCACAATGAGATACCACCTCACATCAGTCAGAATGATTAAAATTAACAACTCAGGAAATAATATGTGTTGGCAGGATGTGGAGAAAGAGGAACCCTCCTACACTGTCAGTGGGAATGCAAGCCTGTGCAGCCACTCTGGAAAACAGTATGGAGGCTCCTCAAAAAGTTGAAAATAGAGCTACCCTATGACCCAGTAATTGCACTACTGGGTATTTATCCCAAAGATACAAATGTGGTGATCTGAAGGAGCAGGTGTACCCCAATGTTTATAGCAGCAATGTCCACAATAGCCAATCTATGGAAAGAGCCTAGATGTCCATCGGTAGATGGATGGATAAATAAGATGAGGGGTGTGTGTGTGTGTGTGTGTGTGTGTATAACGCAGCCATCAAAAAATGAAATTTGGCCATTTGCAATGATGTGGATGGAACTAGAAGGTATTATGCTAAGCAAAATAAGTCAATCAGAGAAATAATTATCACATGATCTCACTGATATGTGGAATTTGAGAAGCAAGTCAAAGGATCATGCAGAAAGAAAGGAAAAAATGAAATGGGATGAAACCAGAGAAGGAGAAAAACAATAACAGACTCAATCTCAGAAAACAAGTTGAGGGTTGCTGGAGTGGATGGAGGTGGGAGGGATGGGGAAGCTGGGTGATGGATATTGGGGAGGGTATGTGCTATGATGAGTGCTGTGAATTATGTAAGACTGATGAATGACACATCTGTACCCCTGAAACAAATAATGCATTGTACATTAATTAAAAATAAAGGAGAAAGACAACTAAAAAATAAAGGAGAAAGAAAACAGGATAACGAACATGTTCTTTGAAGTGGCTGACCTAATAAGTGTTATCTATAAAAGACTCATCCACCTATAGCTCCTGGGACTAAACTCAGGTTCATTGTCAAATGTAGCCCAGAACCAGTATTAAGGAAGGCTGTGAAGGAAGTATTGTAAGTGACAATCTCTTTTCTCCTGGCCTAAAATTTCATTTCCCTTTTTCTTAACTTATATAATTCTTGCCTTTCCTCAATTACTTGTCTAAAGTAAAAACCAAATCCTCTCTTAAAGACTTTTTAAGAATTACCCAGAAGACTTCATCTTTTCCTTTCTTCAGAGAAAGCATCTTGAAAACATTAAGTTCTCAACTACATCAAAAGCTTGATCCTCACAATAATCCTTTAAAATTGGAAGAAAGAAACCATAACTACATTTTATATGTGAAGAAAGTAATGTTTAGAGAATTTCAAGGGCTTGTCCAAGATAGCATGGTTTAAACCAATGGTTCTCAAACTTCAAAATACAGCAAGATTACTTGAAATAGGTCTGAGGTGAGGCCCAGAAACGTGCATTTCTAATGTGATTCCAGGTGTTGTTTGTGCTTGTGCTGGTATATATTTAACTCTATTTAGCATTTTATTAATATTTCTTTGGGATAAAGAAAATCCTTAAGAAATTGAGATTCAAGAGTTTTCTGGTTTCACTATAAGAAAATGTAATTCTTATATAAGAAATATAAGGTTTCAATATAAGTAGCAAAGGCATCTCTAAATCTTCTGTCTTCATATGTGCATAGGTCAACTCATCAAATTATCTGCTTGTTATCTTGGAAAGCACAATTAACCTTTTTCTTAGAAGATGTACAGGACAGATGGCTTTTAGTGAGAAGTAAGCAACTTAACTAAAAACTGCAAGGGAAACAGGATATGTTAAAATAAGCAAAGAGTACCCAAATGAGAACAAATAGAGGCTTTTTATTCAGAGCCTGCTCTAGCAAGAGAGTCAGTTACCATCATTTGTGTTTGGCAGAAACTGAAAGGCAGGCAAAGCAGTGAGAAAACATTATAGTGGACAGAAAGAATATTTGTTGGAATGCTCTGATTGAGGCCACTGGTACAGCATCAATGGAGCCACTGAAAATATGCTAACAAGAAGGAGAATATCTCATGTGATTCAGATTTGGGGAGCATATTTAACTATTTCTGGTTAGTTCTGAATTGGAAGCAAGGATGAGAAACCGAGAAGCTCACAGTCATTGACCAACTCATAACTATTTGGGACCAATTGCTGAAGAAGTTGTGACTGGTGCCTTGGGAGGTTGTAAGTCATTGTTCAACTAATTATATATGAGATGGCCATTGTCTGTTTATAACGAAGTTTCTCAGGATTTTACACAGGTGTCTATCAGGACAAGCAGTCCCTGGCTGTAGGGCTAACTTCTCTACCAGGCAGAGTAGATCTTATGTCAAGGGCCAATGATAATTTTAGGGCCCTATAAAAATATTTTTATTTCTTTTAAAGTCAGAAGGAAAAAATGAGCTTTTTGGTTAATTTTTAAATGTAAAAGGACAATACATTTGTCTTTATGTTAATGGAGTGTTCTAAGAATGTAAATGTTGGATTATGGTAAAGAATTTGATTATACTCACAGGTCCCAGAGATGAGGTCCCTTCATATCATGCACGGTCATAGGGGAAAGCAGCAGTGTTGGTCAGGAATCAGAAAGGAGCAAGAAGAAAGTCTCAGCCAGAGCCTTTACTGGGAGTTTCTGAAAGGAAAGAAAAGGCAGAGTGAGCAGTTTAGGATTAGCTTGTTTGAAATACTGGAAGGCTTTGGGCTATGGGATGGTCTCCAGTTGCCTGATACCTGGCCCTTGGATGGTTTAAGACAATAGAAATATTGGCTTCATGTATGAGAGTTAGGTAAAGAGGTAGTTGGGTTTATAGGCTGAGGATTGGCTGGTTATTATTATCATTTTTAGGAAAAAGCTGGCTCTAGGAGGAGCAGTCTGTCTTTGGGTTTGTAAGTCTCTCAAATGTCAGAGCAAGAGAACAGAAAATAATGGAGTATAATTACCATAATAAGACACAACTCATTTAGTGCACTTTGCCTTATTGTGCTTTTCAGGTATCACATTTTTTACAAATTGAGGCTTTGTGGCAACCCGACATCTAGCAAGCATTGGTATTTTTCCAACATCATTTGCTCACTTTGTGTCTCTGTGTCACTTTTTGGTAATTCTCACAATATTTAAAACTTTTCATTACTATTATGCTTGCTCTGATGGTCTGTGACATGTCTCATGTCTCACTGAAAGCCCAGATGATGGCTAGCATTTTTCTTTTAGCAATAAGTTATCTTTATATTACATTTAAAGTATTGTACACTTTATTTTAGACATAATGATATCACACACTCAAGAGACAATACTATAGTGTAAACATAACTTTTATAAGCACTGGAAAACCAAAATATTCATTTGACTCACTTTATTGAAATATTTGCTTTATTGCAGTTATCTGGAACTGAACCTCCATTACCTCTGAGGTATGCTTATATTGGCTCTATAATGATTGGCTGCCAAATAGGCAAATACAGAATCTGTGAAAACACAGAACTCATATTTGTGAAATACAAGTTTTGACATTTTTTTGTGTAAGAAAATGTCCATGATTTAACACTCCCCTCACTGAAATGGACAGATCATCTAAGAAAAACATCAACAAGGAAATAGGGCTTTAAATGACACACTGGACCAGATGGACATCACAGATATATTCAGAACACTCCATCCCAAAGCAACAGAATATACATTCTTCCCTAGTGCTTAAGGAACGTTCTCCAGAATGGACCACATCCTAGGTCACAAATCAGGTCTCAACTGGTACCAAAAGACTGGGATCATTCCCTGCATATTTTTAGATCACAATGTTTTGAAATTACAACACAAAAGGAAAGGTGGAAAGAACTCAAATACATGGAGGCTAAAGAGCATTCTACTAAAGAATGAATGGGTCAACCAGGAAATTAAAGAAGAATTTTAAAAAATCATGGAAACAAATAAAAATGAAAGCACAATGGTCCAAAATCTTTGGGACACAGCAAAGGTGGTCCTGAGATGAAAGTATATAGCAACACAAGCCTTTCTCAAGAAACAAAAAAGGTCTCAAGTACACAACGCAACCCTACAACTAAAGGAGCTGGAGATAGAACAGCAAAGAAAGCCTAAACTATCAGGAGAAGAGAAATAATAAAGATAAGAGCAGAAATCAATGAAATAGGAAAAAAAAAAACAACCAACTAACCAAACAAACAAAAATCCAGTAGAACAGATCAATGAAACTAGAAGCTGGTTCTTTGAAAGAATTAATAAGACTGATAAACCCCTGGTCAGACTTATCAAAAAGAAAAGAGAAAGGACCCAAATAAATAAAATCATGATTGAAAGAGAAGAGATCCAGCACCAAAGAAATACAAACAATTATAAGAACATATTATGAACAAGTATACACCAGCAAACTTTACAATCTAGAAGAAATGGAGGCATTCCTAGAGACATATAAACTACCAAAACTGAACCAGAAAGAAATAGAAAACCTGAACAAACCCATAACCTTAAGGAGATTGAAGCAGTCATCAAAAATCTCCCAACAAAGAAAAGCCCAGGGCCAGATAGCTTCCCAGGGGAATTCTACCAAACATTTAAAGAAGAATTAATACCTATTCTCCTGAAACTGTTCCAAAACATAGAAATGGAAGAAAAACCTCCAAACTCACTTTATGAGGCCACCATTACACTGATCCCCAAACCAGACAAAGATCCCATCAAAAAGGAGAATTACAGACCAATATCCTTGATGAACACAGATGAGAAAATTCTCACCAAAATACTATCCAATTGTATCCAACATCACATTTAAAGAATTACTCACCATGACCAAGTGAGATTTGTTCCTGGGCTGCAAGTTTGGTTCAATATCCACAAATCAATCAAGATGATACCATTACTAAAAGAAAGAACAAGAACCTTACGATACTCTCAAAAGATGCTGAAAAAGCATTTGACAAAGTACAATATCCTTTCTTGATCAAAACTCTTTACAATGTTGGGACAGAGGGTACATACCTCAATATCATAAAAGCCATCTATTAAAAAACCCACAGTGAATATCATCCTCAGTAGGGAAAACTGAGAGTTTTTTCCTAAGGTCAGGAACACAGCAGGGCTGTCCACTATCACCACTTCTATTCAACATAGTACCAGAAGTTCTAGCTTCAGCATTCAGACAACAAAAAGAAATAAAGTCATCTGAATTGGCAAAGAAGAAGTCAAACTCTTAATCTTTGTAGATGATATGATACTTTATGTGGAAAACCCAAAAGACTCCACTCTAAAACTCCTAGAACTCATACAGGAATTCAGTCAAGTGTCAGGATATAAAATCAATGCACAGAGATCAGTTACATTTCTATACACCAACAGCAAGACAAAAGAAAGAGAAATTAAGGAGTCGATCCCATTTATAATTGCACCCAAAACCCATAAGATACCTAGGAATAAATCTAACCAAAGAGGCAAGGAATCTGTACTCAGAAAACTATAAAGTATTCATGAAAGAAATGGAGGCAGATACAAAGAAATGGAAAAAGATTCCATGCTCATGGATTGAAAGAAAAAGTATTATGAAAATGTCTATGCTACCTAAAGCAATCTACACATTTAATTCAATCCCTATTAAAGTACCATAATTTTTTTCAATGAAATGGAACAAATAATTCTAAAATTTATATGGAACCAGAAAAGACCCCAAATAGCCAGAGGAAGGTTAAAAAAGAAAACCATATCTGGCAGCATCACAATTCCAGACTTCAAGCTCTATTACAAAGGTGTAATCATCAAGACAGTTTGGTACTGGCACAAACAGAGACACGTAGATCAATGGAACAGAATAGAGAGCCCAGAAACAGACCCTCAAGTCTATGGTCAACTAATCTTCAATGAAGCAGGAAAGAATGTCCAGTGGAAAAAAGACAGTCTCTTCAACAAATGGTGTTGGGAAAATTGGACAGCCACATGCAGAAGAATGAAACTGGACCATTTCCTTACACCACACACAAAAATAGACTCCAAATGGATGAAAGACCTCAATGTGAGACAGGAATCCATCAAAACCCTTGAGGAGAACATAGGCAGCAACCTCCTCAACCTCAGCTGTGGCAATTTCTCCTTAGAAACATTGCCAAAGGCAAGGGTAGCAAGGACAAAAGTGAACTATTGATATTTCACCAAGATCAAAGGCTTTTGGACAGCAAAGGAGACAATCAACAAAACCAAAAGACAACTGACAGAATGGGAGAAGATATTCACAAAAGACATATCAGATAAAGGGCTAGTATCCAAAATCTATAAAGAACTTACCAAACTCAACACACAAAGAACAAATAATCTAATCAAGAAATAGGCAGAAGAAATGAATAGACATTTCTGCAAGGAAGACATCCAAATGGCCAATAGGCACATGAAAAAGTACTTGATACCACTTGGCATCAAGGAAATACAAATCAAAACCACAGTGAGATATCACCTCACACCAGTCAGAATGACTAAAATTATAAGTCAGGAAAGGAAAGATGTTGGCAGTATGTGGAGAAAGGGGAACACTCCTACACTGTTGGTGGGAATGCAAGCTCATGCAGCCAGTCTGGAAAACAATATGGAGGAGTTGAAAATAGAGCTACCCTATAATCCAGCAATAACACTACTGCCCCCAAAGGGGCACATGCACCCAAATGTTTATAGTAGCAATGTCCACAATAGCCAAACTACAGAAAGAACCTAGAAGTCCACCAACAGAAGAATGGATAAAGAAGAAGTGGTATATATATATATAGTGGAATACTATGCAGCTATCAAAAAAGGAAATCTTGCCATTTGCAATGGCATGAATGGAACTAGAGGATATTATGCTAAGTGAAATAAGTAAATCAGAGAAAGGCAATTATCATATGATGTCTTTGACATGAGGAATTTGAGAGGCAGGGTGGGGCATTGTGGGAGGCAGAGAGGGAATAAATGAAACAAGATGGGACTGGGGAGGGAGACAAACCATAAGAGACTCTTAATCTCAGGAAACAAATGAGGGATTCAGGAGTTGGGGGGAAGGGATAGGGTGGCTGGGTTATAGACATTGGGGAGGGTATGTGCTATGCTGAGTGTTGTGAAATGTGTAAGCCTGATGATTCACAGACCTGTACCCCTGAAGCAAATATATATGTTAATTTTAAAAAAATAAAAGAAGTATTTCTGTTTGTTGGTTTTACAGTTTTTTAACGGAATTAAGCCTTTCTGAAGTTGTATTTAAAATTTCATGAGCTACTCAACATTTAATATTTATTATTCCTAAAGAGAATGCTGAATTAAGTCAATTTTAATGGTGTACCTTATTATTTTTATGAACTGTTTTCTTATATACAGTTAGGGATGTATAATTTTATAAACAAGTATAATGGGGGTTTTTAAGAAATGTTTTATTTTGTGTTCTTTCATTTAATTTGAATCTTATTGCTTTCATATTGTAAACTGTCTAGTCTCTCTCCTTCATATATACATCAAAAAATAGTTCTAAATTATTAAGATACTCTATAAAAATTTTCAATTCAGGCACTGTAGTTTATTGTGGTCACAAGGCTTTTGTCACTGACCGAAGCCTTGAAAATCATTATTTTCTCTTCTCTTACAGCAAAAAATGTCAAGTTATACCTCTTTACCTTACAAGTCTCAGAAACTACTTATTTTCAGATAAGTAGCCTAGAGTTTACCCCTTCAATAATCTAATAAACACAACACCATCTTCAACCTTTCAAATCTACTCAGAAACTTTCAGTAGCTCAGGAACCAGGTGTCACCAGTTTATGGAGAAAGCATCTGAATATTTTAAATGTTCTTACCACTCTTCCATTCAGTATCTGATATCACAAAATGGAAAGAGGAGGGGAGTGGATAATAGATATTGTAGATAATAATAAATTGTTCTCTTTAATAAATGGTTTTGGGAAAACTGAACTGCCATATGCAAAAGAATAAGACTGGATTCCTATTTTACACAAAAATCAACTCAAAATGGATTGAGGGCTTAAATTTAGAACATGGAACTGTAAAGTTCCTAGAAGAAAATATAAGCAGTAAGTTCCTTGACATCAATCTTGGTAATGAACTTCTGGTTTTGACACCAAAAGCAAAGGCAACAAAGCAAAGGTTTTAAAAGGTAAGACAACATTAAACAAAACATCTTCTGCTCAGCAAAGGAAGTTATCAACAAGTGAAAAGGTAACCTATGGAATGAGAGCAAATATTTGTAAACCATATATCCAATAAGAGGTTCATATCTAAAATACAAAAAGAATTCATACAATTCAATAGCAAAGCCAAAAATAGCCCAATTAAATAATGGACAAAGGACCTGAATAAACATTTTTCCAAAATGGCCAACATACACATGAGAAGGTGTATCACTAATCACTAATCACCAGGAAAATGCAAATCAAAACCACAATGAGATATCACTTTACACGTGTTAGGAAGGCTATTATCTAAAGACAAGAGATAAGAAATCTTGGGAGAATGTAGAGGGGAAAAAAGTCCTTGTGCACTTGGTGGAAAAGTGAACTGTGTATAGCCACTATGGAAAATTATATGGAGTTTCCTCAATGAATTAAAAATAAAAGTACCATATGACCCAACAATTCCACTTTGGGGTACATATGTAGAGAAAGTGTATCTCTGGGACTCCCAGGTGGCTCAGTCAGTTAAGCATCTGCCTTCAGCTCAGGTCATGATTCCAGGATCCTGGGATTAAGGGCTTCATTAGCCTCCTTGCTCAGGGGGGGATCTGCTTCTCTCTCTCTCTCTGCCTTCTGCTCCCCCTGCTTGTGCTCTCTCTCTCTCTCTGACAAATCAATAAATAAAATCTTAATAAAAAAAAAGTGGATCTCCTAGATGTATCTGCACTCCCTTGTTCATTGCAGCATTATTTACAATAGCCAAGGTATAGAAATGGCCTAAGTGCCCATCAATGGATGAATGGGCCAAGAAAATGTGATTGATCGATCGATCTATCATCTACCTATCTAATGGAATCTTATTCAGCCTTAAAAAGAAAGAAATCCTGTTGTTTGTTACAACATGGATAAACCTGAATGGCATCATACTAAGTGAAATAAGCACACAGAGAAAGTCAGATACTGTATTTACCATTTATATGTGGAATTTAAAAAGAAAAGTAGAACTCAAAGAAACAGAGAGCACAAAAGCAGTTGCCAGAGGCTGGAGTATGGGGAAAATAGGGAGGGGTTGATAAAAGGGTACAAAGGTTCATTATAAGATAAAAGTTCTGAGGATCTAAGGTATAATCCAATTACTATAGTTAATAACATTCTATTGTATAGTTGAAACTTTCTAAGAGATTAGAACTCAAATGTTTTCACCAAAGAAAAAGAAACAGAAAGAGGAGGACTATGACAACAAGAAGAAGGATGAAGAGGGAAGAAGGAGGAGGAGGAGGAAGAGGAAGAGGAGGAGGAGGAGGAAAAAAATAAGTAAGTGATAGATGTATTAATTAACTAGATTGGGGAATCCTTCAAAATACATATATACATTTATCAAATCATCATGCTATACACTTTAACAATCTTACTTTTTGTCAATTATTCCCCAAAACTGACATCTAAATTTTATTTCTAATTAATACCATGTAGCTAAACCCCATATGGACTCAGCCAAATGAATACCACACCCACCTATATTGGGCTTCTGAATAACATTTTGTCTAAGAAAGTTTCACCACTTAAGAACTTTTGAAAATACTACATAAAAGAATACCAATTTGATGATTGTTCTTCCAAATTTTCTTATCCATGACTCAATGATTTGACAAAGACCACTAAGAAAATTTATGAAAATCCATTAACATATTTTGTCACTAAGGACCTGAGGGAGAGTTGTTTCAGGCAGTGTCTGGGGACTAGTGGGGTTGTATTGTTTAAGTTGAAGGGAGCAAGAATGCTGAGAAAGTAGAGAGAAAATGTTTAAGTCATTTCTTCAAAAAGTTTGGAGGTGAAGTGAAAGAGGAAATGGTTCAGGATTGAGGACTATATTTTAGGGGGAAACAGAAGAGTGAGTTTCTAGGTTGAGGGGAAAGTACACCGAATAGTAAGAAGGCATGGTTCTACAAGAAGGAAATAGTTAATGGAGCAAGGTCCAACTTCAATGAATTCCAGATCTTCTAGTCATTGAAGACACAGTCTTAAAGACATGCTGATATTTTAGAAACTGAAATATGTTAAATTAAAAAGGAATTCATGCATACAGAGACTGAGTAGATAGAGATATTCCATATTTTTAACACCACAAAAATGCGGACATACAAGTCTAGAGCATTTTCATAAGGTATTGCTCGAGAAGAAAAGAGTAGAAAAGTTTGGAGTCTTTTAAAATCCCCAATTATGATTTATGTAGGAATATTTTCTCTAAATAATAGTGAGTCTGACAGTATATTCCTTATATCTTCTTTTAAGAACTTTTTGGATTTCCTTTTTACTAGGAAACTTTTAACTTTGAAAAAGCAAGTAGTATTTTTCTCCCTGAAACCTCTGCAGTGCCAGCAATGTATTGAAGTTTGATTAAAAGGACAGTTAATGCAAACATAAATCCCTTAAAATATTTAGAGCACACAAGTCTCAACCCATCTTGTATTTATAAGACAACATTTTAAAATGAGTATCTCTTAAGAAAGGAGGCTATTAGGTTGAGCAATGCCTTCTCTTCCCAATGGGGTATTAGACAAGCTGAATATATAAATCTGCTTTATGTTACTATATCAGTGGTTGATGTTCAATGGACTTTTGGTATTAGGACTATAAATATCTGACAACGGAATAAACATCATGTGGAAGGAAATTGACTGTAACTGAGGAAGGTGCTCGAAATAGGCCTCCATGGAATTATCTGCTCAATCTTTGAGACTTTTGTTTTGGCTTTGTGACTTTTGAGGGCGTAATGATTTTTCTCAGGCAGTGCTGGTTTGGAAGGAGTTCAGGGGTGAAGCCTGTGCCCTTCTCGTCCACACTGATAGTGATCAAGCCTGTGGTTAAAGCTCAGGTGTGACGTCCATCCAGAATTCTACTTAAAAATGTTAAGCCAACAATGGTGAGGCTGATATTTATAACCTTCGTACTTCCCAAATAAAATTTTACCGCATGTCCTCTTACTGGTTTTGAAGGTTACGGATAACAACTCATCACAATATACAAGCTTCCTCTTCTCTTTCTTCTCCTTTCTTTTCTCCATCTCTCTCACTACACTTGACTTGATTCATCACCCACTGCCAGGGGTGTCTTTTAGGAACACCGAGGCTGGAATTAAAATCTTCACTGTGGTTCCCATGGTGAATGGCTATGGGTAGTGAGGATACTTGTCCTTTGTTATTGTTGTTGTTGTTGTTGTTTTAATCCTCCATACCAGCACTATTTTATAATCTATTTGAAAAGGCATGGAAAACATTAATCAATCATGAATATACAAGTGATCAAGTGTTATGCCATGAAGCTCAGATGATGGATATTTGTCAGAGGGCAAAGAAGGAATGTAGAAACTTTGTGGAGGAGATGGACATGGTGCAGGTACTTGGAAAAGGAGTGGGAAGATGGATGGCGGAGGGCAGAAGATTGAATACTTTAAGGACCTTGTTTCTCCCCTTTAGATAGCTAGTTGATTGAAAATGCCCTATTGCCTTGATAAGGCAATGAAGAATTATCATCTTCAAGTGGATTGTTTTTAGAAAGGCAGGGAGCTAAACTGAGCGCCATGTGCTGGGCTGCAAGAGGTCTATGAAATCCCGAAATTACTGTGCAGAAATTTATAAAAGTAACCTCTTTCCCCACCCAGGGTAAGATGTGTATAACAGAATACTATTCTGGAAAGTCTTATCTAATTCCATTGTACACAGCATCTCTCCTTTATAAAGTTTAGGAAGCTAAGCCCCCAGTGATAGAAATCATATACCCATTGTCATAGCTAGTAACTATTCCTAGATAATTCCTAGAGTCCTGTGGTCTAATTGGTTCTTTATATCCTCATATTCACAACTTCCTTTGGTGGAACACCAGCAGTTGGTCATTTTATTCATTTCTCAGGACTGTTATACAAAGTACCACAAGCTTGGTCAGTTAAAACACGAGAATTAAAAAAACAAATCACAACAAAACAAAAACATGAGAATTGTTTTTCGACAGTTCTGGAGCCCAGAAGTCTGAAATAGAGGTGATAACAGGGTCATATTTCCTCTAAGACTTTTGGTAGAATCCTTCCTTGCTCCTCTTAATTTCTGGAATGTCCTTGACATTCCTTGGCCTCACTCCAATCTCTCTCTCTGTCCATATATGGCATTTCCCTTGTGGGTCTCTGCCTTCACAGGACATTTTTTTCTTCTTATAAAGACAATACTCCTATTGGATTAAGGCCCACTCTCATGATATGATCTTAACTTGATTGCATCTGCAAAGACTATCTCTAAATAAGATCATATTCCCAGATACTGAGGTTTAGGACAGAAGCTCATCTTCTTGGGTAACACAATTCAACTCATTAGGGTAATCTAGATTCCTCTCTATTTTCCTCCCTAAAAAAACTGTTGCCCTGTAACTTTGTAAAACTATTATTCCAAAAATAACTGTCTGCTTCCTACTCAACTTCATCAATTGAGTTTCAGGTCAATCATTTTGCTGAGTCATCAGCAAATTATCCTAAATTCTAAGGGAATATTATGTGATGCTATTCTACATTTTGAACTTTAGCTACACCCAGAGAGCTTCTCAAGGGGCTCTGGTATATTGACTCTGAATCATAGATAAGTAGTCTCTTGGACCTCTAAACATCTGACATCTGACATGAATAAACAACAGTATTTTTTCTGGCTTGTTTATGAGCATATCTTGGGGAGCAAAGTCAAAGCCTTCCTGAAGGAAAGATATATTATACCTATTGCTTTTTCCATCTACAAAGCTGGTCACTCCATCATAAAAGAAAATTAGATTGGCCTGACATTTCTCCTTCCTATGGCTGTGCTGACTATACTCCAATCCTCTTTGATAGTTTGGGAATCCAAAGAATAAAAACACACACAGATACAATATTTTGTTTAAAATGTAAGGATGCCCAAATTTTATGTGCTGTTTCCTTATTAGATGCCCATTTTGATTTTCTTAAGTAAACCGGTGTTTGGGACCTCTTTGGTCTTCATAAGAAACTTCATAGTTCTCATGGGAAATTACAAACTTCTTGCCACTTTGACCCACAGAAAGAATCCATTGCTTTATCCTATTACTTCCTCATATTCCCCTGAAACTCCCTTGTTGAACTGTGCAGTAGAAACCCATATAAAGATAGGGTGTTGAAACTTAGAAGAACAAGTAGACTACATCAAATAAGTAAACTGCTTAATTGCCCTGTAATAACATTTATCCACTTTAATGCAATAACATGAGTTATATGTTGATATTACCTATCTTTCATATTGGAAAGAAAGTTGACTCTTAAGTTGAATGAGATCATGCCATTTTTCACTCATAGCCAGCTTTGACCTTGCAGTGATAGTGAATTCAGGAAGAATAGAATTTTATTCACTAAATTTCACTACCTACAAATTACCTGAAACTTTTGGGTTATCTAGAAGGACATTAGTAGCTTGTCACTGCATGTGGCATTTCCCTATGTACATGGCTGAGTGTGAAGGGGTCCTGATAAATTTGCTTTGAAAGGTAGTCTGAACTATTTAATTTCACTTTGGCAACCTCACTTCTGGGACCACATTCTTTCTGAGAGCAAATTTCACTATCTGGACCTTAGATTAAAGGCTGTCTCCCAACCTCTCTTCTAGCCCTGCTTTCTAAAACAGGTATGTGGCATTAATATCTACATTTGCCTCCACTCATGGCTTTATTCTCTGTCATGCCTTCTCATTCATCTCACTTGTTCTCTCAAGTGACTCCATTCAACCTATTTCTGGAAATGACTTCCTGAGGTGCCATGGATGGTCATTAAGTTACTGGAAACTCAATTTTGGCTATGTATTCCAATAATTGCCACCAACAAACGGTAGGAAATTGCACTGTCTTGAATCTTAAACCCTATCGCATGTTCAAACTCCATATGAAAGATACCTATATCTTCACCATTCAGTTCTTGGCTCTCTCTGTTTTTTCAAGATTTGCAACTATCTGAAACCCAGAGGATTGATTTCTCAGCAATATGAACAAGCATGAGTTTGACTTTCAGAATTATCTCTGCATGTGTACCAAAACCTGAATTACAAATTAGCAATTGAGTGAAACAGTGAGATACTTTAACAAAAATGAATACGTACATTAAAAATAATAAAATAGTGGAGGGAGTCAAGATGGCGTAGAAGTAGCAGGAAGAGACTACTTCAGCTAGCAGGAGATCAGCTAGATAGCTTATCTAAAGATTGCAAACACCTACAAATCCATCGGCAGATCAAAGAGAAGAAGAACAGCAATTCTAGGAACAGAAAAACAACCACTTTCTGAAAGGTAGGACTGGAGGAGAGGTGAATCCAAAGTGAAGGGAAGATAGACCCTGGGGGCAGGGGCCGGCTCCCTGCAAGTGGCGGAGCAATGGAGCACAAAATCAGGACTTTTAAAAGTCTGTTCCGCTGAGGGACATCGCTCCAGAAGCTAAACCGGGGCGAAGCCCACACAGGGTCAGCGTGGCCTCAGGTCCCGCAGGGTCACAGAAGGATGGGGGGTGTCTGAGTGTTGCAGAGCTTACTGGTATTAGAACGGGGAAGCCGGTCACAGAGACAGAGCCAACAGTAAGATCACAGCTTGGGGTTACCTTGAATCAGTCGCAGGCTCGGTGAGCTCAGAGCGCGGCTGGAGATCAGGCAGACGGGAGTTACTGGGCGCTGTTCTCAGAGGGTGCACTGAGGAGTGGGGCCCTGGGCTCTTGGCTCCTACAGGCGGAGCCCAGGAGGCCGCCATTTGTATTCCCGTCCTCCGGAATTCTATGGAAAGTGCTCAGGGAACAAAAGCTCCTGAAAGCAAACCTGAGCAGATTACTCAGCTCGGCCCCTGGTAAGGGCGGTGCAATTCTGCCTGGGGCAAAGACTCTTGAGAATCACTACCCCAGCCCCCCCCCCCCAGAAGATCAACAAGAAATCCAGCCAAGACCCAAGTTCACCTACCAAGGAGTGCAGTTTCAATACCAAGGAGAGCAGCAGAATTCCAGAGGAGTAGAAAACAAAGCACGGAACTCATGGCTTTCTCCCTATGATTCTTTAGTCTTGCAGTTAATTTAATTTTTTTTTCATTTTCATTTTATTTCTCTTCTTCTGGGAAAAAAAATTTTTTTTTAACTTTTACCCTTTTCTTTTTTAATGTTTTTTAACTAGTTTATCTAATATATATATATATATTTTTCTTTTTTATACTTTTCTTTATTCGTTTTCTTTTTTTAGTTCTTTTCTTTCTTTCCTTTTCTTTCTTTTTTTCTGAACCTCTTTTTATCCCTTTTCTCCCCCCTCAAGACTTGGGATCTCTTCTGATTTGGTTAAAGCATATTTTCCTGGGGTTGTTGCCACCCTTTTAGTATTTTACTTGCTACTTCATATACTCTTATCTGGACAAAATGACAAGGCAAAAAAATTCACCAAAAAAAAAAAAAAAAAAAAGAACAAGAGGCAGTACCGAAGGCTAGGGACCTAATCAATATAGACATTGGTAATATGTCAGATCTAGAGTTCAGAATGACAATTCTCAAGGTTCTAGTCGGGCTCAAAAAAGGCATGGAAGATGTTAGAGAAACCCTCTTGGGAGATATAAAAGCCATTTCTGGAGAAATAAAAGAACTAAAATCTAACCAAGTTGAAATCAAAAAAGCTATTAATGAGGTGCAATCAAAAATGGAGGCTCTCACTGCTAGGATAAATGAGGCAGAAGAAAGAATTAGTAATATAGAAGACCAAATGACAGAGAATAAAGAAGCTGAGCAAAAGAGGGACAAACAGCTACTGGACCATGAGGGGAGAATTTGAGAGATAAGTGACACCATAAGACGAAACAACATTAGAATAATTGGGATTCCAGAAGAAGAAGAAAGAGAGAGGGGAGCAGAAGGTATACTGGAGAGAATTATTGGGGAGAATTTTCCCAATATGGCAAAGGGAACAAGCAACAAAATTCAGAAGGATCAGAGAACGCCCCTCAAAATCAATAAGAGTATGCCCACACCCCGTCACCTAATAGTAAAATTTACAAGCCTTAGTGACAAAGAGAAAATCCTGAAAGCAGCCTGCGAAAAGAAGTCTGTAACATACAATGGTAAAAATATTAGATTGGCAGCTGACTTATCCACATAGACCTGGCAGGCCAGAAAGAACTGGCATGATATATTCAAAGCACTAAATGAGAAAAACATGCAGCCAAGAATACTATAGCCAGCTAGGCTATCATTGAAAATAGAAGGAGAGATTAAAAGCTTCCAGGACAAACAACAACTGAAAGAATTTGCAAACACCAAACCAGCTCTACAGGAAATATTGAAAGGGGTCTTCTAAGCAAAGAGAGAGCCTACAAGTGGTAGATCAGAAAGGAACAGAGACCATATACAGTAACAGTCACCTTACAGGCAATACAATGGCACTAAATTTATATCTCTCAATAGTTACCCTGAATGTTAATGGGCTAAATGCCCCAATCAAAAGACACAGGGTATCAGAATGGATAAAAAAACAAAACCCATCTATATGTTGCTTCCAAGAAACTCATTTTAAGCCCGAAGACACCTCCAGATTTAAAGTGAGGGGGTGGAAAAGAATTTACCATACTAATGGACATCAGAAGAAAGCAGGAGTGGCAATCCTTATATCAGATCAATTAGATTTTAAGCCAAAGACTATAATAAAAGATGAGGAAGGACACTATATCATACTCCAAGGGTCTGTCCAACAAGAAGATCTAACAATTTTAAATGTCTATGCCCCCAACGTGGGAGCAGCCAACTACATAAACCAATTAATAACAAAATCAAAGAAACACATCAACAATAATACAATAATAGTAGGGGACTTTAACACTCCCCTCACTGAAATGGACAGATCATCCAAGCAAAAGATCAACAAGGAAATAAAGGCCTTAAACGATACACTGGACCAGATGGACATCACAGATATATTCAGAACATTTCATCCCAAAGCAACAGAATACACATTCTTCTCTAGTGCACATGGAACATTCTCCAGAATAGATCACATCCTCAGTCCTAAATCAGGACTCAACTGGTATCAAAAGATTGGGATCATTCCCTGCATATTTTCAGATCACAATGCTCTGAAGCTAGAACTCAACCACAAAAGGAAGTTTGGAAAGAACCCAAATACATGGAAACTAAACAGCATTCTTCTAAAGAATGAATGGGTCAACCAGGAAATTAAAGAACAATTGAAAAAAATCATGGAAACAAATGATAATGAAAACACAATGGTTCAAAATCTGTGAGACACAACAAAGGCAGTCCTGAGAGGAAAATATATAGCGGTACAAGCCTTTCTCAAGAAACAAGAAAGGTCTCAGGTACACAACCTAACCCTACACCTAAAGGAGCTGGAGAAAGAACAAGAAAGAAACCCTAAACCCAGCAGGAGAAGAGAAATCATAAAGATCCGAGCAGAAATGAATGAAATAGAAACCAAAAAAACAATAGAACAAATCAACGAAAGTAAGAGCTGGTTCTTTGAAAGAATTAATAAAATTGATAAACCCCTGGCCCGATTTATCAAAAAGAAAAGAGAAAGGACCCAAATAAATAAAATCATGAATGAAAGAGGAGAGATCACAACTAACACCAAAGAAATACAAACTATTATAAGAACATACTATGAGCAACTCTATGCCAACAAATTTGACAATCTGGAAGAAATGGATGCATTCCTAGAAACATATAAACTACCACAACTGAACCAGGAAGAAATAGAAAGCGTGAACAGACCCATAACCAGTAAGGAGATCGAAACAGTCATTAAAAATCTCCAAACAAACAAAAGCCCAGGGCCAGACGGCTACCTGGAATAATTCTACCAAACATTTAAAGAAGAACTAATTCCTATTCTCCTGAAACTCTTCCAAAAAATAGAAATGGAAGGAAAACTTCCAAACTCATTTTATGAGGCCAGCATCACCTTAATCCCAAAACCAGACAAGGATCCAATAAAAAAAGAGAGCTCTAGACCAATATCCTTGGTGAACACAGATGCGAAAATTCTCACCAAAATACTAGCCAATAGGATTCAACAGTACATTAAAAGGATTATTCACCACGACCAAGTGGGATTTATTCCAGGGCTGCAAGGTTGGTTCAACATCCGCAAATCAGTCAATGTGATACAACACATCAATCAAAGAAAGAACAAGAACCATATGATACTCTCAATAGATGGTGAAGAAGCATTTGACAAAGTACAGCATCCCTTCCTGATCAAAACTCTTCAAAATGTAGGGATAGAGGGCACATACCTTAATATTATCAAAGCCATTCATTCTCAATGGAGAAAAACTGAAAGCTTTTCCGCTAAGGTCAGGAACACGGCAGGGATGTCCATTATCACCACTGCTATTCAACATAGTACTAGAAGTCCTAGCCTCAGCAATCAGACAACAAAAGGAAATTAAAGGCATCCAGATCGGCAAAGAAGAAGTCAAATTATCACTCTTCGCAGATGATATGATACTATGTGTGGAAAACCCAAAAGACTCCACTCCAAAACTGCTAGAACTTGTACAGGAATTCAGTAAAGTCAGGATATAAAATCAATGCACAGAAATCAGTTGCATTTCTCTACACCAACAACCAGACAGAAGAAAGAGAAATTAAGGAATCAATCCCATTTAAAATTGCACCCAAAACCATAAGATACCTAGGAATAAACCTAACCAAAGAAGCTAAGAATCTATACTCAGAAAACTATAAAGTACTCATGAAAGAAATTGAGGAAGACACAAAGAAATGGAAAAATGTTCCATGCTCCTGGATTGGAAGAATAAATATTGTGAAAATGTCTATGTTACCTAAAGCAATCTACACATTTAATACAATTCATATCAAAGTACCATACATCTTTTTCAAAGAAATGGAACAAATAATTCTAAAATTTATATGGAACCAGAAAAGACCTCAAAGAGCCAAAGGAATATTGAAAAAGAAAGCCAAAGTTAGTGACATCACAATTCCAGACTTCAAGCTCTATTACAAAGCTGTCATCATAAGACAACATGGTACTGGCACGAAAACAGACACATAGATCAATGGAACAAAATAAAGAGCCCAGAAATAGACCCTCAACTCTATGGTCAACTAATCTTTGACAAAGCAGTTAAGAATGTCCAATGGAAAAAAGACAGCCTCTTCAATAAATGGTATTGGGAAAATTGGACGGCCACATGCAGAAAAATGAAATTGGACCATTTCCTTACACCACACACGAAAATAGACTCAAAATGGATGAAGGACCTCAGTGTGAGAAAGGACTCCATCAAAATCCTTGAGGAGAACACAGGCAGCAACCTCTTCCACCTCAACCACAGCAACATCTTCCTAGGAACATCGCCAAAGGCAAGGGAAGCAAGGGCAAAAATGAACTATTGGGATTTTATCAAGATCAAAAGCTTTTGCACAGCAAAGGAAACAATTAACAAAACCAAAAGACAACTGACAGAATGGGAGAAGATATTTGCAAACGACATATCAGATAAAGGACTAGTGTCCAGAATCTATAAAGAACTTAGCAAACTCAAGACCCAAAGAACAAATAATCCAATCAAGAAATGGGCAGAGGACATGAACAGACATTTCTGCAAAGAAGACATCCAGATGGCCAACAGACACATGAAAAAGTGCTCCATATCACTTGGCATCAGGGAAATACAAATCAAAACCACAATGAGATATCACCTCACACCAGTCAGAATGGCTCAAATTAACAAGTCAGGAAATGACAGATGCTGGCGAGGATGCGGAGAAAGGGGAACCCTCCTACACTGTTGGTGGGAATGCAAGCTGGTGCAACCACTCTGGAAAACAGCATGGAGGTTCCTCAAAATGTTGAAAATAGAACTGCCCTATGACCCAGCAATAGCACTACTGGGTATTTACCCTAAAGATACAAACGTAGTGATCTGAAGGGGCACGTGCACCCGAATGTTTATAGCAGCAATGTCCACAATAGCCAAACTACAGAAAGAACCTAGATGTCCATCAACAGATGAATTGATAAAGAAGATGTGGTATATATACACAATGGAATACTATGCAGCCATCAAAAGAAATGAAATCTTGCCATTTGTGACAAAGTGGATGGAACTAGAGCGTATCATGCTTAGCGAAATAAGTCAATCGGAGAAAGACAACTATCATATGATCTTCCTGATATGAGGAAGTGGTGATGCAACATTGGGGCTTAAGGGGGTAGGAGAAGAATAAATGAATCAAGATGGGACTAGGAGGGAGATAAACCGTAAGTGACTCAATCTCACAAAACAAACTGAGGGTTGCTGGGGGGAGGGGGGTTGGGAGAAGGGGGGGTGGGATTATGGACATTGGGGAGGGTATGTGCTTTGGTGAGTGCTGTGAAGTGTGTAAACCTGGTGATTCACAGACCTGTACCCCATCTGGATAAAAATATATTATATGTTTATAAAAAATTAAAACAAAAAGAATAATAAAATAGTAAATGGTATTAATCTGATAGGAAAATTTTTTCCAAATGAGAAACACAGTGGACCCAATTTCAGAGAGAAAAGAAATCTTTGATTGGTGCACACTGAATGGGTAAAACAAACACTTGTTGCTTTGAAATTTTTACTGTTTTTATTCTTTTCTGTGCTCTTAGGGTAAAACCCAAATTCCTTTAAAAGGCCCCCTACCTTTTCAGTCCTTCTTATCTCACCCCACTCCAAACTTATACCTGTGTCCAAACAAACCAAACATATTACAATCTACAAATACAATATGCAATTCTAAGCCCTTCCATAGATTGTTTTGATCTTTCTAGAATAGTTTTCCCCTGTGTCTTTATATTTCTGTTTCCTTAAAATATCACTTGATCTGTAATTTATTCCAAGAAGCTTTCCCTCAGGCATTAACTGTGTGAGGTGCCACTCTACTCCCATATAGCATTCCATGGCCCATAACATGCTTTGCCAGCAACTATTGTGATGACCTTGCTCTTCCCTGACTCTTCTCTTGCCCGAGAGCCTCATGAGAGCACAAATGAGCTTACAACATTATTAAACCTACATACAAGGACCCTGTCAGGTACAAAACAAGGATTAATTATTATTTAATCAGCAAAAGCTCATTAAAATAGATATGAAGGTAGGAACAGATTTGTTTTCCAAAAGAGAAAAAAAATCTCACAAGTACTTAAACTACTCAGTACTTAAACTACCAAAATTCACTTTTTAAAATCAACATTTGAGACATAAAATTGGACCTTAAATCTGCATCTCTAGCACTCATTTTGGTCTTGAACATATACATCCAAGTTCCTCTCAAACATTTTCAATTGGATGTCTACTTTCAAACTGAACATATGCAAGAGAAATATTTATGGTTCCCCCGCAAACCTGGTTTACATGTACTCTTTCCCATCTCTGTATCGGCAGTTACAGTGGCGCGTGCCCACATGTGTGCACATACACATGGGCATACACACACATGGACATAGACACACACACGGACATAGACACACACACACACACACACACACACACACAGTCTGTACAATTGTCAAGACCAAAATCTTAGAATCATCTTTGACTTTTCTCTTCAATTGTCCTCACCATTCAATGCCTCCACAAAGTTCCCTATGTCCACCTTAAAATATATCCAAATTGCACAATTTCTCATCATTTTCCAAGCTTTCACCTCCACTTCCCTATATTATTGCAATGGCTTCCTACCTGGTCTCCTTGCTTTCATTCTTGTCTACCTATGGCCTATTTTCACAGAATCAGGGTGACTCTTAAACATACCTGTGCTCAGAACCTTCCTGTGGTTCCTTACTAAGAGCAAACATTCACGAACTTACAGTGGCCCACAAGGCTGTCTGTGCTCCAGACTCCTTAGCCTCCCAGACCCCTCTTCTACTCACCCTTCCAACCACAGTCCACCGACTTTAGTGTCCTTGCTGTTCCTTCAATGGCTGGGGCATGCTCCCACCTCAGGCCTTCTGCCATCTGTACATCTTGTGCCGGGAATGGCCTTCCCTCAGCTAGCACCTCCCACACTTCCTCTAATGTCAGATGTCAGCTTTTCAGGGAGGCCTTTCTGAACCGCTTTTTTTTTTTTTTTAAGATTTTATTTATTTATTTGACAGACAGAGACCACAAGCAGGCAGAGAGGCAGGCAGAGAGAGAGGAGGAAGCAGGCTTCCGGCTGAGCAGAGAGCCTGATGTGGGACTTGATCCCAGGACCCTGAGATCATGACCTGAGCCAAAGGCAGAGGCTTTAACCCACTGAGCCACCCAGGTGTCCCTGAACCACCGTTTTAAAAACCACAATTACCCTTCTATCATTCCTGTATTTTTTTAACCTGGTACCCTTCACCTTCTAATACATTACATGATTTACTGTTTATTTTATTTCTTATCTGTCTTCTCTCACTGGACTAGAAGTTCCATGGAACAGGGATTGTTGTCTCTTTTGTTCACTGCCATGTTCCCAGTGAATAGACAGGCTTAACATGTAACAGGCATTGTACTGAATAATATTAGTTAAAAAATGAACATGTGAGACACTCGAGCTAAAACTCAAGTCGGGTTTTTTCCGTGCCTGTGAGAAGTTTAATATAAGTGAAATCTAAAAAACCCCCTTGTTCCCAGGGAGACAATGGCATTTCTAGAGAGTAATATTCTGATGTTTCTACCCATTTAGTTTTTCTTAACTTTAAAATATAAATGCCCCATGTGGCCTCCAGGTAGCAGTTGACCTATGAAAGACACAAGCTAGAATCCAATTGCAAGATAATTCTGCCTAGTCAAGTTGAACAGTTCTTTTGCCCTTGAATTTAGGTATCCCAGACCCATGGATATAATTTTTCCCATAATGCAAATTACTCCCAAGCTCTCAATAGGAGTTTCTTTCAAGAGGCAGCTTTGTGATTTTGTGTGCCTCGTGGTTTTTTTCCCAGCCCTGAAATTCTGAGATCCCCTAACTCTAGGGTAGGTATGTAGCTATGCAAAAAGCTTAACTGTGATTCAATAGTAACTAATTTTCATTTTTCTGGGCCATGGCTTCATGGAAACTCTTTCCCCAGAGGCCCCTGAACATGGAACAACTATTGCCTGGCCACAGGTGTGTTCTGCCAAAGCTGGTAATGAGAGAAGCCAGAAATTCTCAAGGCAGGATGAGTATAGAGTGAATTCGCTCAAAACACAGGCACCATCTGCAGTACTCACTCTCCACTTTTCAGTGTTGAAACCCCATTAAAGAAACCACTGGAGCATTGGCATAAATATTTCAAATAGAAGTTCGCAGGAAAAGACTGTTATTGAAAAACAGTAGGCTTGGAAACTTACTATTTGATCAAGCCCTAAGGAAGATAATTCAAGCCAAGACATTTCTCTACTATGTGATTTACTGGGAGAGGATTTTCTTGCTTGATTTTGTTTAAGCCATATGGCTATTTAAAAAATCCATATATTTAGTAACTAGGAACTAACTAAATTTATAACCAAAGAATCAATCTTTCTTGATTTTGTTTCCAAGTATTTTGTAATTTGTAAGCACTGGCTTTAAATTGGCCTGTACAATGGGGCTGGTCGTGGTCATTAGGGAATTCTGCCTTTGATAAATCCCTTGCTGCCACCACCTGCAATAAAAACCCTATAAATTGAATAGAGACTTGTCATATTGTATTTACACTTTAATAGGCTTCGTGGTTGTTGAAACCGTGGCAGAACCATCAAGGGACTAGCCAGGCCAGGAGACCAACCTCTCCTAAAATGCGGGCAGCAGCCTCGCTCTGATGACGCACAAACACAAGCCTGTCCTTGGCCACCCTGTCGCTGGGCACCTCCCTCTTTCCAACATTCCACTGGGTCATACAGAGTGCCTTGATCACCGCCGGTGAACAAAGCAAGAAAAGAAAGGGGGAGAGAATTTGAGCGGCAAGGCCAAAATAATCTTCACTTCGGATATTTATGCTGGTTCCACCCAGAAATTTATCTTTCCTTAGGGGCATTACGTTAGGTCGTTCTTCCCTGAAAGGTATGGACCAAATTAAATTGACAGGGAAATGGGAAAACGTTTTGTGGTTGTTTTGTTTGTTTTGTTTTGTTTTGTGGTGGGGGGGAAGAAACACAGAGCAGTTTACTGGCATACTTCCTCACTGGAAAAGTTATGATTGATCGCAGAGCTTCCCATCTCACGCCTGCTTCCAGAACGAAGCTGAAGAACGAACCCTGACAGGACCTGCAGTGCCCCTCCCAACACTGAGTGTGTCCCGAGTGCTCCCGTGAAGGACACGGAGGACGACCCCTGCTCCCACAGTCACGGCAGAGAGCTGAGGGCGGCAAAGTCAAGAGGACCTTTTTCTCTTTGAACTAGAGTTCTTCGGCCTGGAGTTTTCATTTCTTTCTTTCCAGGATGGCCAGCGACTTAAAGTACTTCATTTCTTCTCCTCATTTTCTCTCACTCTCCTGCTTCCTTTCATTTTTTAATTCTCTTTTCCAATTCCTAGTCAAAGCTTTTTTTTTTTAAAGGATGACTTGGGAAGAATACACGAAAGCATCTTTAGGTTCACATTTGTATTCAATACGCAAGAAATTATGAAGCACTTAGGAAAGGCCAGGTTCTGTGAGAGTTAATAAAAATAGGAAGATGACAAACACCAGACATTCTGCTGGGATGAGAGGGAGTAGAGGGTAACTATTCATGCCTGGGGGTTATCCGAGGATAATGTGACCACCTGGCAAGGTGTGGCAGGTGCCTCGAGCTGCCCGTCTCAGGTCCACTGTCCCCTTCCACCTGGTGAGTTGAGCCCAACAGCCCGGGAGAACAGCTCTGCTTACCTGGCATCTCTTCGCAGCAGGAGGCGGACACGTGACACGGTTCTAACCAAAGAAATGGGAATGGAAGTCTACGGGCTTTTTCTAAGAAGGCTTTTGTGTTTTTGATTAAAAACAAAAAAAAAAAAAAAATAGATGTGGCTAGAGCCCTACCTTCCCCCCTCTTCCTAAGCTGAATGAAGTTTTGCTGTTTGAAGCAGCAGAAGTTTATTTCAACCAGGAGGTGAAAATTCAGGTCCCTAAGGATCAAGGGAATCAAGAACCAGAAAACAGCCTGGGCCCTTCAGGAAAGCAGTGAGCCTCAAACCAGCCACGTCGCTGTCTACACCTAAACATTCGCTGAAAATAAACTCCTATTTGTTTTAAACTATTTGCAAATAAATTTTTCTGATAAGTGCATCTTAAAAAAAAAAAAAAAAAACTTCATAGCAAGTTGATGTGGTGGCAAGTGAGATCATGCAGACTATGATGATGCTTATTGTAGTGGAGATCTGGAAGTTTGTAAAGAGTCCAGTCATTAGGTCCCCTTTCTGCCAGGACAAATCTGGGACTGCTTGGAAAAGAGGAAAGCAAAAAAGTGACATGGTGCTAGTAGAATGGACAAACATGGACAAAGTGAATTAAATCCGTAGTCTAAAAGTCCTGGCTTTAGAGATACTCTCATTGGCTCGAAGACACTGCTTCCATTAGCTGTCTGTTTAAATGGAAATAAGTCTGGAAGAGATAAATCATTTAGCCATAGCCAACATGGAACAGGGAAAAGAACACCAGCTTTGGAATATTCTTAAGATGGACTAAAATCTGCCTTTCCCCTTATTATTTGTGTGGACTTGGACATGTCACTGTGCCTCTCTAAGCCTCGGTCTCCTCATCTCAGTCAATGAAGAATTGATACTGGCTTTGCAGAGAAGTTGATAAAGCTAAAGATAATATACACAGTGTGCTTGGAAAATGACTAGTATATATGTTAGCCACTTCAAACATGCTAGCTATAAGTCATTATTATTAATTGCACTATTATTATTATAATTATTATAGCATAGCAAGGATTGGTTGATCAGGTTGTTTGCCAAGATGACAGTGAACACAGAGAAGAGAAAACAGTAGGCAGGGACATTTAGGTAGGTGAGAATAAAGTATTGAAAGGAGATACTTTTCTATTTTATCCATACAGTGGATAACATGTTCCCCTTATTGCTTGCGTTGTGGACCACTGAAACACGATACCTAGAGAAAGTGGCCCCACCTGTGCAACACCGAAAGGAAATGTTGCCCCGGTAAATAAATGATGGACAGGGAGCTGGGTCTGGGGAGAGCTGCACAGGGATTTCCAAATCAGAAATCAAAGACCACTCTGAGTTTTAGCTTTTCACGTTTGTTCTGTTTGACTGTTTGTTTTTATTCTGAATGATTTGCTGCATGATAATACCATTCACTGAGAAAGCAGGTTTTGGTGCTGGAGCAGATTTGGAGAAGGAGCTAAAGTTTAGGGCAAGCCAAGCTGCTTTGAGGTACCTGCAGAAGCCGCATGTGGGTACCTAGGTGAATCTGACAAGAAGAATAAGAAAGGAAAATGGTTCAATACCAGAACTAAGCATTATCCATTTTAAAAAGCCAAATTTGGAGAAAAAAAAAAGTTAGAGAATAAGCATTAAGAAAAGCAGAATGGAAATAAGTATGTTTTAGTATTATAAAGAAAGGTAGTTAAGAATTTTAGAGAAAAAGGCATGGTAAAAATAAATAGATACTTAAAGCATTTTTAAAAGAAGTCATTCTTTAGTCATTGCAATTGTAAGTGAAAGAGTAAATATTAAAATTTCAACAAAGATTTTCATTAACTTAGTCATCACACAACCTGTATATTTTAAATATATTACATTTTATCCAATTGAATAGCTCATAGTCCAGTTCTGCTTAGATGAACAAATACTTGACTCAACATAATATTCGATAAAATCAGTACTTTATGATTTGCACTTGAATGTATAAAATTACCATAATATTGAAGTGTGTCCTAAAAGAGAATTTGTTTTTACAAATATATCATCCAAATAAATATTGCCCTTAATTTCACCATCTAGACAGATTATGTACTTCCTCTTCTGTGTTGCCCTTGCCCATGATGATTAAATCATTCTCAAAGTATTACTTCAGAAATACATAAGAAGTAGAGAAAGCATGAGTTTTCTATTTATACAATTCTAAATTTGAAATCTTATATTACTTTTTGCAATGTGACCTTGAGAATGTTAGGAAAGCCTTTGAGTCTCATTATTTGATTCTGAATTATGCAAAACATAATAGTGAGTTGCTGTGAAGATTAAATAAAAAGGTATGAATTAAGTACATTGTACAGTGGCTGGAAAATCCTAGAACCTTAGCAAGTTCTTGTTGATACTAAGATTATTAGCCTAGGTGTGTTGGCAACATCTCATTTCTTAGTAATTGAGTGTTAAAATTGTATGTCAACTCTACTTTTTATCATCAAAATAAGAATTTTTAACCATCCACATTATTCTATAGACTTGGTTCTGAATGACTTTGAGTGCTCTCTACTACAGTAGCTAAACTTTCATGAATGTTTCAAAGAATATGAAGAAAGTTTCAAGACAAGAGTTCAAAAATATTTGGGGTCCTAGCAGCATTTCTGTTATAAATATAAAATTTCCAAGTGATCTCTTTTAAAAGCTAAAGGTAATTCACCTGTGATATAATATTTTAAAAAATAGAATAAATCCTAATACCTTATAACCATACCTCAACCTTTACCTTAGGCTTCCAAAGGGGAAAAAAAAAAAAAAGCTTACTTTGAAAATTAACTATATATAGTCAACTGAGATATTTGTCCCAAATATCCCTCAAACACACAATTAATTTTGTAGGCACAATTATTCATATAACATTTTGATTACAAAGGTACTAAATGTTTTTAAAAAGGAATGAATATGATGAAACTATATTATACTGAACCCATTTTTGTCTGAATCTCCATTAAAATGTATCAGTTAAACACAAATAAAAATTAGGACTACATCTTATACATTATACAACATCCATATGTGGAATGCAGAAACTAAGCAATTTATCCATTATTTTTTTTTTTTAAGATTTTATCTATCCACTTGACAGAGATCACAAGTAGGCAGAGAGGCAGGCAGAGAGAGAGAGAGAGGAGGAAGCAGGCTCCCTGCCGAGCAGAGAGCCTGAAGTGGGGCTCAATCCGAGGACCCTGGGATCATGACCTGAGCCAAAGGCAGAGGCTTTAACCCACTGAGCCACCCAGGTGCCCCATCCATTATTTTTTTTTTTTTCATTTACTTTTTGAGAGTCGGGGGAGAGAGGGTGAAGGAAAGACAGACTCTCAAGCAGCTCCCCATGGAGTGATGCCAGACTTGATCTCACAACCCTGACTGAGATCATGACCTGAGCTGAAACCGAGAGTCAGATGCTTAACTGACTGAGCCACCCAGGCACCCACATTTAATTACTTTCTATTTTCCAAATAGACAGGTTTTGTAAAGTGTTCCACCTTAGTGCACAGGTGTGATTAAAATGTTTAAATTTCATCAAATTTATAAGCAATTTTTATATTTAATTTTATTATACGGAGCCAGGCTCAACCAAGACCTCTTAACGACACAAGTTTTCTTCAAATTTCTACTGACTTTAACATTTTCTGGGGACCTGATTAACAATTTAATCAAGGTGTTTGGTGTGGATTATATATTTCTCATTTTACTCTAACAAAAACATTGTGAAGTCGGCCACATTGGGGGGTAAGAAAATCAGAGTTTAGAGATGAAGAATTTTGTCCTAAAGGACACAAGTTCTATAAGGCAGAGCTGGGAATCAAATTCCAGAGCCTTTCCATATTCAAATAGATAATTCAACTGCTTGACCCTAAGGAAAACAGAAATAAAAATGGTGACAATGTTTTTATTGTTTAAAGACTGCTAAAGAATTAGTGCTTCTTGAAATATTCTGAAAATACAAAGCCTATCAGGAGTAAGCCTGTCCTTTAATTCTAAGCCAAGAATGAACTAGTCACCCAGCCTGGCACCAGGATTTAGAGCATGGGTTTGGCCAAGTCTCAAACCTACCTCCTGCTTTTTAGCGAACTGACCTTCAACAAATTACTCCTCTGTGCTCATTTCCTCATCTATAAAATGGGAAAGATACTAATACCTAATAGAGTTGTCAAGAGGGTTCAACAAGTATTGGTTAAAATCACTTAGAAAAGTACCTGTCACATAATAAATTCTATGTAAATACGTATTACTAATAATCATCTGAAAATTTTATGGGAATGTGGTCAGTTCAGCCAGAGCCTATTTAATGTACTAAGTTGACAGATTTTGTTTATGCCCCTAGGGAAGATTTATTTTTTCAGGATAAATCACTGAAAGGAATGGCCTTTATGTTTATTCAGAGTAAACATTAATTAGATGATTTACCCACTGATTGCATTTGCTAACTTCAGTATTTTTCAAAGTATCTTACACTCTCTGAAGACAAAGAGGCATAAGAATCTTTTAATTTAAATGGAGAAATAAAATACATTAAAAAATAAAGCTCATTCTAATATGTGTCAGCTGAAGTGATTTTTTCATGAGTCGATATAGGGAATCAGCTTTCATTGAGCATTTTACTGTGTTCAGGATCCTATGCTTTGCGGGGATATAACCTCTATGAAAAAGCCAACAAAGTGTCATACTTAACTAACTTTTCTCTCCTCAGCCAGAGCTATGTAGGTTTAGCTAAAAAAGGACCACATGCTTTTCAAAGATTCTACCAGGAAATTCAAGATAATCAAAAATAATCGGAACAGACCACTATCTTGAAAATAGGAAAAAGAAACAAGAAATAGAAAGAATGTCAGAAAGAACTGGAAGACTGTCAATGATCTGTCAATAGTCTGACTTTTCCTGATTGATGAATCACACACTGTGCCATACGGAGGCCACTAGCTGATGACAGAGTTCAAATTAAATTAAACATTTCATCCTACCGGTCACATATCCAAGCACTCCATAGCCCCATGTGGTTGGGGGCTATAGTACTGGACAAAGCAGATACCAAAGAGCTCTCACCCTAGACCCTGAATCACAATTTGCATTTTAACAAAATCCTCCAGGTAAACTGTAAATTCAGAATTTGAAAGGCACTGCCTCACTTATGATCTGTCTTTGGTTTCACAAGTCATATGGTAGAAAACACTGAACTGATTCTCAGTATAGTGAAATACTTCTGGAAAAGGCATATTCAATTACTTTTATTTTTTAATTTACTTTAATTTTTTCAGTGTTCCAAGATTCATTGTTTATGCACCACACCCTGTTACTTCTAATTACCTGTTCTAATAGTAGGAAAAGCATACCACCCTGGATTTCGAGAAACTATTTTGTTTCCTATAAATTAATCAGCTTTTTCTTTCCTCCTCCCCCTCCTCCCCCTCCTCCTCCTCCCCCTCCTCCCCCTCCTCCTCCTTCTTCCTCTTTTTGTTCCCACTCCACAGCCAATTTTTGTAAGGACTATTGAGAAAGTACCTAGAAACTCTAAATTTGGAGTCTTTATTTTCATGTTACTATTGATTTTTCTGATATTCTGCTTCATGTTATTTTCAAGATACAGAGTAATTAAAAAATAAGGCTCCTGTCAAAATGCATGCAAATATGTTAAGCAAGCTGAGAAAGTCTGGAGCCTGGGAAAAGGTCCATTCCTCTAGCAACACAGACATTGTATATTTAAGGATATCGCCAGGGTTCCTCCTCAAGAGATTTTCAGATCCAGCCCTTCGTGTCATTCTATGAAAACTGAGAGGGCAGCACTGGCGAGATCCTTCAACAAAATGACAAGAATTAGTGTAATTTTGGGAACAGAAATGGCTTCAACAATGAGTATCTATGAGACTTCGTGTTTTAAGGAACACTGTCTCACACGGCTATGAATTCCTCTATGAGCCATGTCCTTGTCCTTGAAGATAGTGACTGTATCTTCCATTTCAGTATGTCGAGTGACTATACTAGTGTTTGAAACATAGACATTCAATAAATACTTGTTAGATTAAATTCCATTGAATTCTCCTCAGGTGAAGGATGGGAAAGAGAAAAGAAGTTTCTATTCTATTTGCCTGTTTACCTGAGACAAACAGGTCAAATCTAACTGAGCATATGATTATGTTCAAGTATCTCATCTTATTTCATTTTTTAAAGATTTATTTATTTATTTGAGAGAGAGAGGGAGAAGGAGCAAGAGTTGGGGCAGGGGTAAAGGAAGAGAATTGCAAGCAGACCCCTTCTCTGAGCACAGAGCCCAAGATGGTGGGCTCCATCTCACAATCCATGAGATCATGACCTGACTTGAAACGACAAGTTAGATGTTTAACTGACTGAGGTACACAGGCATGCTTCAAGTATCTCATTTTAAAATGAAAGTTGCCTAGAATAAAAATTTAAAACTAGGGGCGTCTGGGTGGTTCAGTGGGTTAAGCCTCTGCCTTTGGCTCAGGTCACGATCTCAGGGCCCTGGGATCGAGCCCCGCATCGGGTTCTCTGCTCAGCAGGGAGGGGAGCCTGCTTCCTCCCTCTCTCTCTACCTGCCTCTCTGCCTGCTTCTCACCTTTCTGTCAAAATAATAAATAAAATCTCTAAAAAAAAAAAAAGTTTTAACTACCCTTCCTTCAGAAAAGGAAGTAAAAGTAGAATTATCTGCATAAAATCTACATCAAATTAATGTAGTTTTTTTTCCACCACTTACATTCATGAGCTAAATTGTTCAATAGTTTTGTTATTCTTTTTTCCTGTCAAATATATAAAACTCACAGAAAGGTTGTGTCTCTGTTGTGGCCTCTTCTTTTTTCGACTTTAATGAAACACAAATCTTAGAAAATATTTGAGGTAATTTCTTTTTCAAATTCACGTTTCTGTCTGTTATTATTTTTTTTTCCTGAATAACAAAAATATTAAGGAATTCATTATTAGAAAAACCAACGGTCAGATGTTTTGGCAGGAGAAATGAGCCTTCTAATACAAATTTGACTCTCATTATTTCTAGTATTTGTTGAGATATTCTATAGGTAATAATGTGTAGGCATCAACAGTAATTCAATTTGTACTGGGTGGAAAATATGTCCAGAGAGCTGGGCATGCAGAAATGTGAAGCGTAAGGCCAAATGTCAGCATCAAGATGGGATCTTGATGAATCATCATTGATCGTTCTGCTATTGATGTTTTCTCTTGATGTACGTGGTGATTTCTCTCCATCACTTCCCTCCCTGACCTTGGACCAGGCGCAATGGCTCTCAGTCAGTTTCCCCATCTGGAAGGGGTGGATGATAAAAGGGACAAGGAAATGATGTGAAAAGATGATAACCACCTTCACATGGGGAAGAAGTGACCTGAGCACTTTCCTCAGAGCACTCCATGAAGGCAAAGCTTTGTTCCCGTCTCCATTTCTAGACAGATACCTATCACCAGGCTCTCATCCTACCTTCACAGTCTTCTTGAAAATACAGCTTGGAAGTTAAAACCAGACGGAAGTCTTTCTAAAAAGAGCAACAGTGAACATTAATAGAATCAACTTTCAGGTCTCTTAAAGCAGATTATCCTTGGCAAATCTTGCCAGCAAAAACAATATTCCACTTCACTGCTTATTTTGTTAACAGCTCACATCTATTTATTCTTAACTTGGCGTGTAGCTTGCATTCAACCTTTAAAGTCATTTAGAAATGTGAAATTCATAGACTATTGTGGATGGAAGGGGCTTTAAAAATCATCTAGGCCTATCATCAATCTGAATGACTCCTAGAAGTTTAAACAGTCCCAGTGATGTGGAATTCACTACTCCCTGAGGCAACCTATTCTATCTTTGGACCAAATCTGTGCTCTAGGAAGAAGGAAAATGATAGTTGTGTTTAAGCTACATTTTCATGCCAGTGTGATTCACAAACTCTTTCCTAGCCTATAGTGGGTTGCAGGAATTAGATGAGAGCATTTAAGGAACAAAATACATGGTTTCCTACTCAGATTGTTTTGACAAAGAGAGACTCGAGCCTTCCAACAACCACAGAATAAATAAAACGTTCACCATGCCATAAACAACCATATACCAATAGTAATGGAACTTCTTTTCCAAAACTAACTAAAGATTATTACAGACTACCTGTGATTAATCATAGTATAGTCTCATACTGCTATTTTTTACAGGCCTTAAGCTATTACCCCTAAAACAAAGCATGAGCATGTAGCAAGAAATTAATACCTCTTTTTTCCCTGGTCCCTACTAGGTACCCCCAGTTCATAATGCACGCACAAGCCCTTGATCCATCTCTATCCCCCTAAAACGGCAAGGCTTAAGCTTCTTTCCATTCTTTGTCATCCTTTTAATTCTCCAAAGACTTTTTAATCTTGCTATTTCTACTTCATTGCCATGCTTTTACTCTAACTCACCTGACTTTTATCCTTCCTACTGTGCTAACACTACTCTTCAAATCATCAGCCAATTGCTAAATGGCAAATCCCAAGAACATTTTTAAGATCTTAACCTTCGTAGAGCTCAGAGATGTGCCTAATGCATCTGATTGCTAGCTTTGTCTTAAACCCCATCCCTTTGTGACTCTTCTGTCTACCCTCAACTTTTCATTTTGTTCTGCCTCTCCATTAAGTGTTGGTACTTTACCAGGAACCGCCTTTGGCAATTTTTTCATTTGCTTCATGTGTTCTCCCAGAGAAATTCCATCTATTTTGAGATTTCACTAATTGCCTGCATACGTCTAGCCCTGACATGCCCCACAAGCATCAGGCTCATTTGCCCCCACGAAGGGAATGAAATATGAGATGTTATCTACAGGACAAGTAATAATTAGTGAAGGGACGTGGCTGGAAGGATATCTGGGGAAGAAAGAAAACCACACGATAGAAAAGCATATTTTAAAAACCGGAGGCAGAAAAAAAAAATGACATATCCAAAGAATCAAATGAAGATTCATTCCCCCGAAGGATAGATAGAGAAAGGGTAGATCTGAGAAACCTGGATGATGATGCTAGAAAAACTGGGTCACGTGAGGCTTTGCAATCCATGTAAAAGAGTTTGGAACTTCATTTTAAAGGTAATAGAAAATAGGAGCAATCAAAGGCATTACATGACCATATTTGCCTTTTTTTTTGAAAAATATCAATAGTAATAGAGGGATTAGATCAAGGAAGCAAGGGTAGAGTGTGGAGAATTTGGGGCAATATTCAGAAACCCATTCAAAAGTGATGAGAAGGTCAGGCTAAGAGAGTGTGGTAGTGGGGAACGAGAGCAAAGAAGATGGACTCGGATCTTATTTACTAAGTATCATGGATAAGACTTCAATGTTGATTGAATTTGTGATGGGGGGAGAGAAAAGAGCCAAGAAACCTCCCCAGGATTCTCAGGCTACCTTGATGGAAGTTGGCCCCTTCCACTGACAGGACAAGCCAGAAGGACAGGAAGTTTGGGGCCAAAAATATGAGTCAACTTTTCCATATTTATATCAAGCTATCTTCTGGACATCCCCATGTGGTGATCCCCCTGGCACCTCAGAATAAAGAAGTCTAAGCTTCACAGGAGAGTGTGGGAGGAAGATGCATCGAAAGAGAAAGGAAGTCAGATGTGCTGGGACGATGAAGTATGAACGGGACAAGGAATTGTCCTCATGTTCCTCTTAAAAACCACTGTGACCCTCTAGTTCCATCCTTAGTTTTTGATATTTCCTCAATTTCTCGTCAGTATCTTTCTAAGAATACTGCCTTTACGTCGCCTCACAAGGAAACCACATTCAGGAAGACATGGCTCTTCCTGAAGAATCGTTTTGACACATTATTCCCTTGCCTCCAGATCTTCCCTAGTTCATCCCATTGTCTGCAAACTGATATCCAAATCCCTCTGTCCTCTGGTGTTCTGTCTTCCTGTTCACTTTTCCAGGTTCACATGACCAGATGTCCTTAAGTGAAGCCCTTATGAGACCAGAACAGCTTGCCGATCCACCCAAAAAGTTTTGGGGCTTTCCTGCTGCCATGCTTGGACCACGTGGTGTTCCTTTTGGTTTTCCTGCAATGACTAGTCATGTCCCAGCCATCCTTCAAAGTGAAGTTCAGATGTGCACGTATCTCCATGAAGCCTTCCTAAATTCCTCCTGTCAGAAGTGACGGCGCTCACTCAGAGTTCTCACACACATTGTGGAAGTTGTCCAGGCTCAAGCCAGTAGACAGACAGACAGTGGCAAGAGGGAACATTAATCAAGCAACTAATTATTTCTAAGCATTTGACTTATTTCAATGTCCTGTGATGATGTTGAACAGCCCTATGTTTCCGGAAGGCAAAAAAAGTTGAGAAATAACCCTGACTCCCTTATATTAGAGGAACCCTAGCATATTCCAAAGCTAAATCCAATCTCCATTCTTTCTCAGTGACCCAAATGAGACCCAGCTCCACACGTCCTTATGACTCTACTTGCCTTGATAAAATTCTGGGTTTGCTCTCTCTTCTTTGAGTCTTTTCTCACTAATGAATGTTCCCCCTATTGTAATAGCCTAAATAAAATAATCTCTTTATTTGTCCTGTACATTTCTGTCTTTCACACGGGTTTGTTTTGAGATTGAATATACAAAAGGACAACCATCAGACCCTACCTAAAAACAGACCTCTGACCCACAACCTGCAGCAACCTGCCTAGGAAGCCAGCCTGAGGTAAGGCAGACTTGTAAGAAGTGAGGTGGTTGTTGCGAGCAACAATTCGGGAAGCCAGACCACATCCCCTGCAACAACCAGCTCCAAATGGCTAACACTTGATTAATAACGGACAGCTCTCATGTCAGTTTCTCATCCCTGCTTCCAGTTTAGAACCAACAGCAACCCAAATCCGCATCCCTAGCTAATCTCACGGGACACCTTGCCTCTAGGTGGCCCACTTTCCACATGTCCACAGCCTTCAACCAGGACATACTTGAAGCTTTCCCTTTTTCCACTATAAAGCTTTCCTACTCCCCTGCCTGCCTTTGAATCTCTGCCAAAAGGCAAGTAATTGTGGCTGACTCTTTCTGAATAAATAGCCTTTGCTTGTTCTTCTCATGTGGTTAGTTTTCGTTTGTTTCCCTAGCTTGACAGAATTATACCAGTAAATTTCTAAATCTCTTTGCCTGAATAATAATGTCACAAACATGAGTGATATCAAAATTATTTCACTACAACCTTCCATAAACGGTCAAACATGTGTTCCTGCTCTTTTGCGTATATGTTTTTCAACTAACTTTATTTTAATGCATTGCCTTTAAGGATATACAATGAGCAGATTAATAAATAGGACGGGTAGCTAATTTCTTTGATTCTCTTATTTCAAATTTTTACTGCCATATAATTTTTTTACTTTCTTTTTCAAGCTTTTATTTATTTATTTGACAGAGATCACAAGTAGGCGGAGAGGCAGTCAAAGAGAGAGGGAGAGGGAAGCAGGCTTCCTGCTGAGCTGAGAGCCCGACGCGGGACTCGATCCCAGGACCCTGAGATCATGACCTGAGCCGAAGGCAGCGGCTTCACCCACTGAGCCACCCAGGCACCCCTCTTTTTAAAAAAATGTTGTTTTAATTTCAGTTGTTTAACACAGACTGTTATATTAATTTCAGGTGTACACTATAGTGATTCAACAAAATTCTGTACGTCACCCAGTGCTCATCAGGACAAGGGCACTCTTTGAACCCCCATCACCTATTTCCTCCATTTCCCACCCCAAACCCCCAACCGCCTCCCCTCTTGCAACCATTGGTTTGTTCTCTACAATTAAGAGTCTGTTTCTTGGTTTTCTTCTTTTTTCGCCCTTTGCTCATTTGTTTTGTTTCTTACATTGCACATATAAGTGAAATCACATGCTATTTTTCTTTTTCTTTTTTTTTAAGATTTTATTTATTTGACACAGAGAGAGAGATTGCAAGTAGGCAGAGAGGCAGACAGAGAGAGAGGGGAAGCAGGCTCCCCGCTGAGCAGAGAGCCCAAAGCGGGGCTCCATCCCAGGACCCTGAGATCATGACCTGAGCCGAAGGCAGAGGCTTAACCCACTGAGCCACCCAGACACCCCTGGTATTTTTCATTCTCTGACTTTCTTTCACTTCGCATAATACTCTCTAGCTCCATCTATGCCATTGCAAATAACTTTTTGTTTTTAATAAATGTTTCAGAGGAGCTCTTTTCTTACTTTTAACAGTACATTTTTCAGGGAAATTAACAGCACATTATGCCATCTTATTTTCTTCAGATTAATATGATTTAAAAGAAAAAAACACATACATTTAAATCATTCCTACCAAACCTCCAAGTATTTTGCATTCAACTCTTCTCCATTAAGGTGTCTACGAACAACTTAACTAATCTATGGTAATCTCCAGCAAGGGTCTTGGTTGAATAGTCAGACCTATTTTGTTTATTACTTTACCTAAACAGTATTTCAAACTTTGCAAGATAAATTCTTATCATCTGGGGAAGAACATTCATTTTTATTGCTTTCTTCTTTTGCTCCTATTGTGACAGGTCTGCCTTTATCTTCAGATGGAAGAGTAAATGATGATAAGCATAACAATCCATGGCACGCCAGAAGAAGCAGCACCTGTTAAAACCCCTCCAGCTCTTCTGCTGCTCTGGCATGAGAGGAACATATACATCAGTTATCATGGGCTCATTTTCATCTTTCAAGGAATGCAGGACTTTGTTTACCTCTATAAAGACTTTAAAATCTAATGAGTTCATTATGGATAAAAAATATTATGTAATCAATTATATTTAATTTTTAAAATTTCAGTTGTTTTCCTAGATCTAAGGAAAATGACAAAGAAAAGCCATTGCTGTTTGCACTTCCAGTTGATTTCCTTCCCAACAGGCTGCTCTTTTATGAAACTGATTTAACGCCAACTTGTTTGGAGTGTCAAAGAGACATTTTTGGACAATTGCTTGAAATAGGCATGAAAAAGGATTTGGACAGTTCTCTATTGCCATATAAGCATATGTAATGGAGGAAACATCAGTTAAAGTCTCCTATAGAGAAAAAATCAGTAACGCGCATCTCTAGACGGTTGGAGAGTCCACATTTACCACTCAAAAATAAGTCGGCAAAGGGCGCCTGGGTGGCTCAGTGGGTTAAAGCCTCTGCCTTTAACTCAGGTCATGATCCCAGGGTCCTGGGATGGAGCCTTGCCACTGCATCTGGCTCTCTGCTCAACAGAGAGTCTGCTTCCCTTCCTCGCTCTCTGCCTGCCCCTCTGACTACTTGTGATCTCTGTCTGTCAAATAAATAAATAAAATCTTAAAAAAAGATTAAAAAAAAAAAAAAAGTCAGGGAGGCCAGTGCTCATCATTAGCCTTAGCCAAGTAAGGCATCCCTCATCCAAATCAGTTGTTTTACGAAATCAAAATCCTGATGATGATTAGCATTTTTTATCATTTTAAGAAACCGATTCATCAACCAGCAAAATGAACTAAATCAGCTCAAATTTGGTCCTTAGGTCAAATCTGAGGTCAGATTTTGATATGTGGAGGTACATCCCTGCTGGCACAGTCCTTTTAGTTATTAACCATGCTGTGTTAAATTGTGTACAAATGCTCTGGACCTGTGCCAGTTCTCTATGCCTTTGTCATCTAAGAACGACAAATTTACATGAACACAAAGCACAGTGTGTATCATGTCTGATCCAGTATATACACGACCAAGCAATTCAAGGAAATGAAGCTCTGAAATAACGAGGATGGTAATTGTTTCACGAGTACGGAGTCTCACTTCCACGAGATGGGAAGTGCTCTGGAGACTGGTGGCTGCACCACAATATGAATGTACCTAATGCAACTGAACTATACGTGTAAAAATGCTTAAGATGGCAAATTTCATATTTTATATATTTTACCATAATTACATATTTTAAAAAGTAGAATGAGTTCTTTAACAACTACTGGCTTAATAAAATGCCTAAATATGCCCCTCTCCCTCCACGTGTACAATCGGTCATGTGAGTCCCTCAAATCCAAGTCTATCACCAGTCTTACCTTGCATTGACCGTGAATATCATCTTTAAACCTCATTCCCAAACTCCCATCACATGAACTCTATCGCCCTGACATTTTCAGGTTGCCCGGCAATCAGGGACGAAGCTACCTTTCATCTAGATCAGTTAAGAGTCTCTCTTTCTTTAAGAAATTCTTACTGTTTTGTGTGATGTTGGTGGGTTATTGTTGAGAAAGAAAAAGAGAGAGTGGGAGAAAAGAGAGTGTATGAACTGCCGGAGAAGGTGGCTGGTGCTTCAGACTTCCTTCTTTCCTTCCTGAGTTTAGGCTTACAGAAGCCTCACTAAAGGCTTCTAAAGACAGAAGACAGAAGACTAAAGACTAAAGACAGAAGACTGTAAAGACTAAAGACAGAAGCCTCACTAAAAAATTTACCTCTCCCACAGAGTTTAAACTGCCCTGGGAAACTGAGCTGTGTGTTTCCAACCCAGAGAAGATAGAAGAAACACAAATAGATAGGAAAATTAAACTCTTTTGTTGACCATCTTACTCTGATTTTTCTCAAGTTCTAATCCCTTTATTTTGTGGTGACATGTTTTATGAAACCCACTCACCTCTATTATCTCAATAAGTCTCTACCACAATTCTGAGATAGATGTTGTCTTTATCTCATAGGTAACTATTTTAAATTCAGAAGAGTTCCTCACCTGAATTCAAACAGCTAGAAAGTGGCATGGACTCTCTCTCTTGTCTTTTAACTCTAAATGCACTTTACTTTGCACTCTGCCTCGAGTAACACCTGCTGATGTAGTCTTTGTTTAACTTTTCCCAACAGGTGCAAAAGTGTCTGATCTTTAGTGTTAGTCATTTATTTGCCATAACGGAAAAATGTCTCCACTGACAAAAGTGATCGTTATATCTAAACCGATAAAATGATTGCTAGACCTAATGTGGCGTTTGCTGGATCCAGGTAAGTGCTCACTTGACATTCCACGAACAAAAGGTGATTTATTATAAGCACTCAGGGGAAATTTTCCAGCACTTACCAAGACCAGCATTGCAACTGGGTCTGGCTTTGACCTGGATCTGAAATTGGAAAGTATGAGGGAACCTTGAAGTTGCCTGTCCTGACTCTACTTCTGAGGCCACAGCTGTTCAGTTTTCCTAATTCTGTCCCTACCACCACGTTCTACCCTCCCCAGATCCCGAAATGGCAGCCCAAATATGCAACTGCAGTCCCAACACCAACCTACAAATCTAGTGTTCTCAAATAGGGGACCCAGGTGTTCAAATTCTCAATTTCTAAGAGAGTGAAATGGAGGGGATGGAAATCCAGAGAATCAGCTCAGGTCAACACTCCACCACTGATTTTATGTGTATCCACTATAAGGATCAGAGTGAATGATCATTTTTGCAAGTGAAAAAAAATGGGCATGCTTTCTGTGGTATTGGCCTACTTCAGCATCTGTGTCTCACTTTATATCACAATACGGTTTGCACTTAAAAAATAAAATAAAAAATCCGATGACTCACTGTCACAAATGATGCTGTAATGAACGTCAGAAAAAATGCAATTTAAGTGAAACTCTAATTAACAGTCATCCAATTGGTAAAAATTGAGAAGTCTAAAAATATCAAGCAGGCAGAGAGATGGGAAAATAGAAATCTTAAATTCTGGTCCACCCACAGCAGTGGAAAATTTGGCTATATCTATAAAAGTAGGCACTATGCTTTAGTACAATTTCAAAATACTGCCAATTACAGTCCTTTAGCAAACTCTTGCTCAGAGTATCGTACACATGAACTAGAAGAATCCATATAAAATGTCATAGTGATGCCTCTTGACAGAAGACAGAACTTTGGAACTTGAGAAAGTAACCAGGGAGACCATCAACAATTACATTTTACATTTTTTATATGTAACATATTTGAAGATAAAATCATAAAATAATAACATTTCTTAACTCTGGGCAGAGAACATAAGATCATTAATATATTCCCTATATATTTCTGTGTTTTATCAGCTTTATAATAAAAACAAATAGGAAAATAAACAAAGCCTTTTAAAAATTAGAGAAAAAAGTCTTTTCTCATGTAAACTGCCAATCATTCCCCAAGGATTGTGCCCACCTCTCCAACCTTGGGCTCCACTATTCTTATCCCCTGAGACCTGCAACGTGGAAGTGAGTGACATGATGAAGGAGAATCTGTACAGAATGCTAAAGTTTGGGAAGCAAGAAGTGGTCTGTCAAGGCCAGGTTCATGAGGCAGAAGTGGCAGTGGTGCAGACAGGATTTACAATTGCCATAAAGAAGACTTGCAGGCAACAGAACCAACTACTGCATCCAGCCTGTGATTGGGTAAAAAGCAGTAGCAAAGCCAGTTTCCCTATCAGAGAGTTCTTTGGGGTGGTATATATATCTATATTTATATAGATATAGACATATATTTGGAAGTTTCACTTCAAGTTAGTACTCTACTTCTCTCAAAATTTCGGGAGCCATTCAGTATCTTTTTTTGTTAAACTTTTCTATTACAAAATATAATGTAGATTCATAAGAATGCATATTAAAATACAATTTAATGACTTATTACAAGGATAACCTTTGTAGTCACAGAGAAGTAGAACTTTGCGTGTACTCTAGAGGCTAATCACCAACCCTCCTTCCTCCTCAAAAGAAACCACTAATCTGACTTTTAAAATAATTATTTCCTTGGATTCCTTATAGTTTTATTACTGGAATATGAGTTCCCAAAATAATACAGTTTACTCATTTTTACAAATATATCTTTTAAATCTTCCTAACCCCCTTCCTCCGTCTCCCCACCCCCCTCCCTACACTGCGTGTGTTATATAACTAGTTTATTTAAGACTGTTGAGTTTCACAAAACACAGTATGTGCTTTGCTGACTTTATCTTCATGGTGTAGATTCACATGCTGCACCATTTCCTACAGCTCCTATAAATTCAAATTACATATAAAGAATTGGTCATATTCTGATTTGGTGATTTTTTAGGGAACTTCCTCAGAGTTGATGCTGTGTTCTTCCATCAGGGGACCCACAGAGTTGTCTTTCATTTACGAGTTTACCAGCAATTGATTCTCAAAGCCTGTTAGGTTTTGCGAATGGTGATGCTCTAATTCACCCATTGCTTCTGTAATTATTAGCTGGAATGCATCTATAAGAGACATTTCTCTGCATCTACTATGGAATTACCCAGTAAAACAACTCATAAATAGTAACACTTAGACCTTTTCCTTTGTTTACCAGGCTTCAAAATATAGAGTTGTTTTCTTATCTTCCAAAACTGATAATTTCTCTATAATGTTGCATTCTGACCTCATATATTTAAACATATTTGATGTCTTCAAACCATTATAGTTAGATCACTTATTGACATACAAATGTGCACATCTTTAGACACAAGGAGCCTCTTCGAGTTGGCTCTAAGTCCTTTAGCTCTGAGGTTTGTGGACTCTGATAGCTCCTTTCCTGTCTGCAGTGACAAGATATCTCACAATTATCTGCAACACTTTTGACCCAGGCCACTAGATTCAGACATCACTCCCAAAACTTTTCTGTTTGTTTCTTTCTTTTAGGAAGGAAATCATATTTACTGAGCTCCAGGGATGCACACTGCTGTTAAGCTAGTCATTATTTTGATATTTTTAGGGGTTAGAACTAGAACACACACACACACACACATATATTTTAAAGAGAAAGCATCTTATGATTTCACTATAATTCTTTCAATTCAATTTCAGAATATCAGGATTTTGACTTACCCTTGTCTATCATACATCTGTATTTCACGTCTCCTCCCTGAGAAGCTGGTTTTCATGATCTCTAAGAAAGGAAATTAAAATGTCACATAATTATATACAGTTGACTCTTGAACAATGCAGGGGTCAGGGCACCAATCCCCCTCACAGTTGAAAATCCTAGTATAAACATCTAATCCCCTAAAACTTAACGACTAATAGACTACTGTTGACCAGAAGCCTTGTCAATGACATAAATAGTCAGTTAACACATATTTTGTATGTTATATGTATTGGATACCAGGCTCTTGCAATAAAGTAAACTAGAGAAAAGAAAAATGTTACCAAGAACATCATAAGGAAAATACATTTCCAGGACTGTAAAAAATGTGCGTGTAAGTGAATCAGAGCAGTTCAGACCAGTGTTGTCCAAGGGACAAAGGTATTTGCTCAATCTCATGTTCCATTCACAACAACCTCAAAATAACAATCCCAAGATTAACATAACCAAGATGATTATTGAAAACAATTGAACATTTTTGCTTATATTTCTATAAGAGACATTTCTCTCTCAATTTCTGCTTATTTACATTGTCAGAGCATAGAGACAGTACACATTCTATTCTTTCCTTTATAGTCCCAATTTAGTATTAGTTGTATGAACAAATACACAATTAACATTTACCCCCAGTCTTTACATCAAAGTCTCTGGCCATTTTGTTGACAGCTCACAGTCCAGTATATTCCATAGGAAGAGCTTAGAGGAACAGTATTTCCTGAACTCTTGCATATACGTAAAGGTTTGCCTGTGGCCTTTATACTGGAAGGTCAGCTTGCCTTGTTTAATCATTGGTTCACATTTTTTTATTTTTTAACCTGAGTATCTTGAATGTGATATTCCAATTACCTTGATAAAAAGTTTTGCTATTTAAAAGCTGACAACAACATGAGTTCCTTTCCCTTGTAAGTAACTGGGCATTCTTTCTGGATATTTAATAATTAATTTTCATTTTTCTTTAATGTGCTATAATTTTACCATAATATAACTAGATATTGGTTGTTCTAGGTCAGTTTTCTCAAGAAGTAACGTATCCTTATAAACTGCAATTTTAAATTTTTTCTTTTTAATTTTAGGATTTTTTTTTTTTAGTTATAGCTACTGTAACAGTTACTAAAGGTAACTCTTCTGTTTTCTTCCATTCTGGGGACAGTGTGAGTTGGGGGACTACTATAATACAAGCTTAGGGATATTTTTGGCCTTTTTCCTCTCAAATATCTTTATTACTTTGCTTTTTGAAATCTTTATTTTCACTTCCTACTTTTTTTTTTTTTTAAGATTTTATTTATTTGAGAGAGAGGAAGCACACCTGCATGAGAGCATGAGCAGGGGTTGGGGCAAAGAGAGAGGGACCAGCAGACTCCCCACTGAATGTGGAACCCTAGGCACCACTCGATGCCAGGACCCTGAGATCATGACCTAAGCCAAAGTCAGACATCTTTTTGTGGGCATGTCTTTATGGCATGCTTTACACTGGCTGGGGATGCTAGCCTTCTCCTTGAAAAGGATGTCAACTACCTCCATTTTGACCTCAGTCTGTGCTTTCATTTTTCTTTTCCTTTTCTAAAGATTTTATTTTACTTATTTGAGAGAGAGAGAAAGAGAGCACAAGTAAGGGGGTCAGACAGAGAGAGAGGGAGAAGCAGGCTCCCCACTGAGCTGGGAGCCTGGTATGGGGCTGGATACCAGGATCCTGAGATCAAGTCTTGAGCTGAAGGCACATGCTTAACTGACTGAGCCACCCAGGTGCCCCCCCCCCCAAGTCTGTGCTTTCCAATTAAGTTCTTCTTTACAGGTTATCTCTTAATTCAAGCAAAAGATCCTGAGGGTAAATCATCCCAGACAGAAACCAAAGTTAACCTTTCAAGAAATAAAGACTTCCCTGAGACCAGCCAGACCCTGCAGGACTGACCCCAAGACAATGGTCAATCTGACCTTTACTGCCCACCTGCACATACCCACTGACCTTTGTCCCACATTTTCCTTCTATAAACCTACAAATATTTTTGGCATTTGGAAGACAGTCTTTCAGATGTTAGTCCACTGTTTCCCTGGTGGGAGTCTCTGAAATAAATTTCTCTCTTGTTTTCTCTTGTTTCACCAAGATTTCTCTGCCTTTGGATGTTGTCAGTGGTGAGTGGCCAAACCTGGTCTGTTTGGGACCCCCGGAGCCAGGTGCCCTTACATCCCTGCGCCCTGGCTACAGCCTCTTCTTTCAATAACACTGCAAGGCATTTGACCTCTATTCTTTTTGTTGCTCTTTTTATGTGAACTTAGTTTTCTTGAACTACACTGAAAAGCTTGGTCTGGATAGCATTTCAAAACTCGCAGCTGCAAAAAAATTCCCTTTGGTGATGTTTTCCCAAAGTGTCACAAAATACGGCAGCCTCCGTGTTGACTTGTTTCACTTCCCCAACTTTGACCTGGATGTTCTCTCCCGCTTTGTCTACATTTTCCCTGTGCAACTCAATTTAAATTCGATTCCCATGAGTTTATCTTAGTGTGGGGCTGTGTCCTGGAAGGGCAGAAACGATGCAAACCCCTCCCGACAATTCCAAAGACTCCTTGTTATTTATACCCTATTGAGTGTGCAGAAGTTCTCTCAATTTTAGCACACAGTTTTATCAAATGGACCCGCTTAGCACTTCAGCGAGAATCTGATGGCTATTCATGGGTTCTCGGGGCTGTAGCTGTCCCGGGCTTCTGCTGACACAGATGCCGACAACAGGCATGCCTTGGGGCTGCCATTGATTTGTCTCCCTCTAGTCAAATTTGGAAATTGATGAGGATATGTATGCTCTCTGTGGATTTTCAATCTGCTAATCAAGTTCACCTGTGTGTTTTGATAAGGAGAGGAATCTGAGCAGATTCAAAATCGATACTGCTGTTATTATCTTGTTATAATCCAAGAATCCTACATGAGTCTTTTTAAGTAAGTTTATTGAGGTATAATTCACATGCAATTTCTACAGTATACCAGTCTATAATTTTTGACAAACATACAGATATGTAGCCATTTTGCAACCACTGACCTATTATCTGCCCTGAAGGCTTATTTAGCCCTTTGAGTCTGCATTCTTTCTCAGAGCGTAATGCAGCCAAAGCGCACCCCAGTCTTTGTTAGCACTGAACCCTGTGTCTTAGAGGATGGGACTTTCTCAGAGATCCAGTCCCTTCTCTAGTGTTTTAAGACATTAGTCTGCATCCAAAGCCATTTTCAAGCTCCCCCAAGTAGTGTAGGATGACTTCCTTACACTCTGGCCCCAGGGGCAATGAAATGTCCCCTGTGCCTCCATGGATAGGGGTGGTGGCACAGGTATATTGCCCTTCCCCTAGCAGCATAAGGTCTTTGATCTTTGAGGGCAAAGGTGCCAAGTGGACTTCTGCTCAGAGACTTTGTCCTCTCCTGCTTGTCTTCCATCTTACTTCTGAGTACCAGTGACTTCCAGAAAAGTCTGAAGGCAAGTGTGAATTTTCCTCAGGAGTTAACATCCCGATGGTTCTATACCCTTATGCTAGCCCACACTTTGCCATTATCTATTTGAAAATATTTTTACCTTCTTACAACTTGTGTGGAGGCCTTGTCTTCCTCTCACTGTCGCAGGAGAAATGCTTTCCACTTTCTGCTTGTCCTTGGCGGTGCACATCTTAAAAATTCAGACTTGTTGGCTGTGCAACAACCTCAGCTCTTTCATGGGTTCAAAAAAAATTATGATTTTGTACATTATCTGGTTTTTCTTGTGATTAGTTGGAGGCCATGCTCTTTTCAGCTTTCTACACCTTAGGTGGAAGCCAGAGATGTCGGCATGCTCTTAATACATCTCTTTTCTGCTTTATCAGCCAGAATCAATTCCTTGGGGATATGGCTAAGAGTCATGATAAATGGAATGGAAAAATTTAAAACATCATCAAAATGTACTGCAGTTGAATTTAAGTTCAGTTCAATCTGATGTGATTGAGATTAAAAATAATTTACCCCTCACACAATCCACATTTTGTGATATTTCACAATTATCTAAGAATGTCTCACTTCTTGCAGATTTACTACCTATATGGGTCAAAACAATCTGAGTAAATCAATTTGTCAGCAAGAACATCTTCTGTTTCCTCACAAAGAAAAAAGGAAACTATCATAGTAATTTGTAATTACAGTGACACAGCTTAGCCAAGTTCAACCTTACTTAAAACCTTGATTTTAACCTGATGTTAAACCTAACATTGCCTTACTACCAATAGTTTACTTGGTCCTAAATTTGCTTTTTTATCAGAACAAAAATGGGTACAGGACAGTTTCTGAATATACAGTTTCTGATTACTTTGAAGTCTCAGAAAATTGATACTAGTCTAACTCTCTTCTTTAAGTTACTTTGTGTTGCCTTTGACCATGTATCTTTGTATCCACTCCTGCATGAGCTTGTAGGAGAACTGAGTTGATGAAACCAACTAGGTTTAATGGGCTTATTTGGTGTTATTTCTTTTTCCGTGTATAAACAAACAAACAAAAAATTGTGTTTCAGTGGAAAACTATGTCTCATCTATAGCACACCCTTCTCAGTTATCCTGTTCTAGCCGTGTTGATGGTCTTTGTTCACTGTTCATTTGTTAAATCTTCGTAAATTGTAGGTAACAGATAGTAACTTTTAATTGACTCTCTCCACCCTGTGGAAAATCTAGTTTTGTCTTCATTTTCAGTTTATTCCAACATTCCTTTATTCCTACATAAATGTGTGCTCCTTGGACTTCTCCATTGAATAGCTTAAACATTATCCTAATGCCGTAAGTAAAATATCATGTCACAGGAGTTCAATATTTCATATCTGTATGACGCATGATTTTGTCTTTTCCTGATTACCCTCTGTCACCAATATCACTTTTCTGAGGTCTCTTTTTGCTGGGTCAGACTTACAGTAACCCCAGCATTCTTATTTATCAGAAGCTTCTTAATCTTAAAGAAGATACTACTTTGTGAGGACATGGGTCAAAAGTCAAGAAATCTTGAATACAATTAGAACTGAAAAAGAAAATTCAGGATGTCTGGGTGGCTCAGGGGGTTAAAGCCTCTCTGCCTTTGGCTCAGGTCATATTCTCAGGGTCCTGGGATCGAGCCCCACATCAGGCTCTCTGTTCAGCTCTCTGCTTCCCCCTCTGTCTCTGCTTGCCTCTCTGCCTACTTGTGATCTCTGTCTGTCAAATAAATTAATAAAATCTTAAAAAAAAAAAAACCTGAAAAAATTCAAATACCCTTGTGGCTGCAATCTTTTGTGGAAATTGTTGCTAGTGATTTATGCATTCTAAGGGGCTTACAACTTTCACTGATATGTTCTCAGGCCTTGAACAATTCATAACATGTGTTCAATTATGTTTAATATAATTATGAATATAAACTTTAAAAGTGGTTTCTTCTACACATAACTTCCAAAAAGGAATTGGTCAGTTAAATCAGAATGTTCAAGCCTAATTTTTACTGTATTAAAATGATATGGAGGAGGGATAAAGAAAAATAAATACAGTGACTTCAATGAAAGACAGCTGCCTAAAACAACATTAACTTAAAAAGAACAACCAAACGTTGCGAAAAGTCAGAACTACCCAATTCCCTAACATTTAAAAGGGGAGGGATTGGAGAGGGAGACAGACAAAGCTTATTTAAAAAAAACAAAAAGGAAACAAACCTTGCTGGTGTTTTCTCACCATTGAAGCAGAACTGTGAACTTCAAACAGAAAGAAGGATCCTGTATTTCTCCTGTGAAGAAATTTGAGAAGAACAAGATGGCAAGGCCCTTTACTTGTTTGGGTATTTTGGTTAAGTTAAATGTCTCTCTGTCCATTCTCAACTTCTGTAGAGATATTCCATTTTACTTTTTTTTTCCCTAGTAATATTTTAAATTTAAACCCAGGTTTTTTGGGGTTTCTTTTTTTTGGGGGGGGGGTTCCTCATAGAGAAATTTGTTTTGTTTATCCCAAGAGAGATGAGCAGGCCCTGGAAGTCTGGAAAGGAACCCAAGATGCAAAGCTGGCAGACAATTTGCCTGTCAGGGTAATTTAAGGCTTTGCTCTATCACGGAGATTATAGTTAACTTTATGATGTAAAAATCCCTTGTTTACTGAAGTAAATCTGCAGAGACTTAACATTTTTTGAATATTTATAGTTCTATCACTTCAAACAAAATATTCTCTTTGATTCAAACATCCTCACTACATTAAGAAAGCATCTGTACCACCTGGTTCTGTTAATGAAGAGCAAGAAAAGCAAGAGAAAGACAAAAGGAGCAATCATCTATTTGAAAATTTTTAAACTTCTGAACTTCTTCAAAAATGACTTGTCTTTAATTATTACTCTTAGTTTAAGAAAACTATAAATCATGATTCATGCAGATACAAAAATACTCATGTATTAAAAGGTTTTACTTTACTTATTTGATATGAGGGAACCAAGCAGATGTTATTATTGGTTCAAAAGAAAAGTCAAAAGAGCAAAAAAATTATATGATGTTAAGGAATGTCGAGATGAATTGCAAATGGGAACAAAACTAGATTTTCCAGAAGGGAGGAAATAATTAAAATCACTACCAAACAGGACATTAGTTATCTATTCATTAGTTACCTATAACTATTAATAATTGAAAACTAATTCAAAGACAATGATCAGAATAAGAATTAATAACCTGGAAGAATTTGCTGTAGATTGTGTAGTTTTCTATTGAAACACAAACAAAATATTCTACTGTGATTGTCTACCACTGTAAATGTAGAGACAAGGTATGAAAAGGAGCTGGTGATACCCAATCATTACTAAAAGGGGTTATATTGTACTCGATGTTAACTTTTATTCTAATATTTGCAAAGAACACTAAAAAAAAAGTAATGTTTTATTGATATACTCCTTGTTTTAGTTTTATCACTTCCCCCATGTTCCCAATTTGTTGTAATTACTTCTTTCTCTATAATATATGCAAAGGAAAACTAAAGGACCAATAGGCAATTTGGTGTAAAATAAAAAAGAGTAAACACATAGCAATAAGAAAAGAATAAAAACACACACAGTTATGAATGTGTTCTGCACTCAAGATATTCTACTTTGGGGAAATAAGCTTTATCTAAAATAGTCTTTACTAACTACAAAAAGAAAATGGCAGAAATTAAATCAAATAGAGTGTTATTGGGGGTCAGTGATCCATTGCAAATTGACTATCATGAGCTATAAAGGAACTCAATATTAAGTAACACTAGACTGGTTTGGGCTATGTATTGGTTGAGCTGGTTGGTTGATTAGATGTTTGTTTTGTTCTACTTTTACTGACTACAGAGACTCCTACTTTACCAGATACCTTCAAAAATAAAAGCTAAAGGAATGAAACCGAATGGGAGCTTAAGTGATTTAGAAAAAGACCAAAGTATATTTTGAAATCTTATTTTATACAGAAAAACATACATAGATTATGTTGACAAATGACAAATGGTCAGCATTTTTAAATGGCTGGTTTGGATTAGTATAGAATTGATTTGAACATTTTGTGTCAGTGGAAGAAGGCAGAAGGGTGAGGGGCAACAAAATCATGATTAGAGGTTATGTGGTTGCCCAGGTGGATTTTCAGGTCTTAATTGGGGCTACCGTGAACTTTTTATATTTTTCATGTAACTCATAGATATTTAAATCTGTTATTTAAAATACATATAAAGAGTTCTGGGCAAATTTAACATGTTTTACTCTTATTAGATGGAGTTATACCTCTCATAGGAATTATATGAGAAACCATTACACCCATTTCTTGTCCTGCAAATACAATTTTAAACTACCCAGTGAATAGGGGAAGGGTTTCTGGAATGGGATGATAAATACTTATCACAAATGGCTCTGTCCATGGCAAGCATTGCTAATTGAGCTCAGCATTCTTTACTATTCAGCTGAGATGTGTTTTCAGAGTTATTTATTTAATACAGGGCTCCAGTCAGCTTCTACTACTAAGCTGTTGGAGTTGGCGGGCAAGTTTAAACCTATTTGCCACTATGGACTGAGATTATCAATAATTGATTATATACCACAGAGAACAGAAGCTAGAAGAGCCCGTAAATCCAACACTTGACTGTGACTGGGAAAGAATATGAGTTCTACTTTCTATGTTTTCACAAACAGCTTTTTATTGGTTTCACATTGCCTTTGGTTTAAGGTCCATTTGGTGTTCTAACAATTATTACTGATCCCACAGAAGCTCCTGCAGGGGTCTTGGAGGAGTTTCCTAGGAAACTTGAAATAGCAAGAACTCATGTGATGGTAAGTGAGTAAATCTGACAATGCCTAATCGGTCAACATCTATATTTAGCTTCTCACAATGGGAGTCCACCTCCTCTAAAACCACTCAATTTCAGATTTAGTAGTTACCCTTCATACATATTTTTCTTCCAAACTGCAGTCAGACTCTGTCTGATGTTGGCCAATATTGCCACGTTAAATCAGCCTCATAGTACCACTCTGCAGCTAAATTCTGCCTGAATCATGGGGCGTCACATCACACGGGCTTATCACTCATACCATGAGAAACATGCATATCTATGCTGATTCATTGACACCCCTTTTTGAATGCCTCTTTCTTTTTTTGTTAAAGATTGATTTTCTTGTTTGAGAGAGAAAAAGAAAGCACAAACAAGGGAAAGGGGCAGAGGGAGAGGGAAAAGCAGGCTCCCCCCTGAGCAGGGAGCCCGACATGGGGCTCAATTCCAGGACCCTTAGATCATAACCTGAGCTCAAGGCAGATGCTTAACCAACTGAGCCACCCAGGCGTCCCCACTCTTTCTTCATAGTATTGCACAGCAACTCAACACGCAGTTATGATTTTCATCCTTATTTTCAATCCTAAATTTCATGATTCCTACATCTTAAACATGTATATTTGGGCTCATGTTCATGCTCCCAGGCTGGGTTCCAGACAATGAAGGACAGCCCCTCCACACTGCAATTATTCAAACTAGCCACTTCTAAACCTGCCTATCCTGCCGTGCACATCCTTCTGAAAAAAAAAAAAACACAATAAAGGCTCTTTATCACAGTTTTCCATCTCTTTCCATCTCCTACCTCACGGTGGTACTTCCCTGTGTGGGCACCCCCATGGTGTGGTGTGCTCTTACCCCTTGGGAACTGAGAACAACAAACTATGACAGTAATTTTTAATCTATCAGTCCTACTATATCTTATTTTCTACCAACACATTATATTTTAAGACACTTTCTCCACCCCATTCTCCATCCTCCTACTGCCTATCCTTGACATTTCACTTTTGTTACTATATACTAATTCAACAAACAAACAAACAAAAAGTGGGATACCTGGGTGACTCAGTTGTTAAGCATCTGCGTTTGGCTCGGGTCCTGATCCCAGGGTCCTGGGATCGAGCCCTGCATTGGGTTCCCTCCTTGGCCGGAAGCCTGCTTCTCCCTCTCCCACTCCCCCTGCGTATTCTCTCCCTCTTGCTGTGTCTCTGTCAAATAAATAAATAAAATCTTTTAAATAAATAAATAAATATTTTAAAACCCTATTATCCAAAAAATGGCTCTTTTCACACACAAACATGCAATTTTTGTCAACTACTTCCTTTAAGGAGTACTCTATTCTTTATAGTATATATACAGAGAATATATATATTTAGTGTATATATAGTACATATATATACAGAAAATATATACATATTTCTTCTCTATATAGAGAAGAAATCATCTCTTTTGCCAAAAGCAAGTAAAAATATTACATATACTGATACATGTTTAAACTTAAATTTACTTTTTTTTAAACTTGAATTTAATTTTTAAAAAGAAATTATATTTGAGCAGCTACTGTTTTAAAACTGAAAACCATAAATGAGTCAAAGATCTCAGTCTGTGAAGTTAACCAGAGGCACATACATGCACACACAAAGAAGAGGTGAGTCGTAGGTAGATATTACAATGCAGTGAATGTGTTCTATTCCTTTCAGTGATGCGGATATGAAGATGAACCCCTGACTTCCTCCATTGTAGAATTCTTGGTCTGGAAAATCACAGTCTGTTAAGGAAAGAAAAAAAAATTAAAAACACTCATTCAGCTTCCATTCTAAGACATTAGCTAAAAACACCAAGTGTTTTATGCACAGATAGCTATAAATTGAGATGAAAAACAAAACAAAACAAAAAAACAGAAACAAAACAAAACAATAAAACTTCCAAAACAACAGGAGTAAAGCAAACAGTAAAAAACTGTCTTCTGCATTACATGCAAATATCCCCTCCGGATCTCCCCACCTGCTGGTATTGAAAAACAAATACAGTCTAGCAATTCCAGAAAGAAATTATTAAGCCCAGAGAGTGTCTCACTACCCATTGGCACCAAAAGTTGAAGAGCCCTCAAGCTCTTGGAACAGTTCCTTAAAAAGAGTTGGTGGCATCACAATTCCGGACTTCAAGCTCTATTACAAAGCTGTCATCATCAAGACAGCATGGTACTGGCACAAAAACAGACACATAGATCAATGGAACAGAATAGAGAGCCCAGAAATAGACCCTCAACTCTATGGTCAACTAATCTTTGACAAAGCAGGAAAGAATGTCCAATGGAAAAAAGACAGCCTTTTCAATAAATGGTGCTGGGAAAATTGGACAGCCACATGCAGAAAAATGAAATTGGACCATTTCCTTACACCACACACAAAAATAGACTCAAAATGGATGAAGGACCTCAATGTATGAAAGGAATCCATCAAAATCCTTGAGGAGAACACGGGCAGCAACCTCTTCGACCTCTGCCGCAGCAACATCTTCCTAGGAACAACGCAAAAGGCAAGGGAAGCAAGGGAAAAAATGAACTACTGGGATTTCATCAAGATCAAAAGCTTTTGCACAGCAAAGGAAACAGTTAACAAAATCAAAAGACAACTGACAGAATGGGAGAAGATATTTGCAAACGACATATCAGATAAAGGACTAGTGTCCAGAATCTATAAAGAACTTAGCAAACTCAACACCCAAAGAACAAATAATCCAATCAAGAAATGGGCAGAAGACATGAACAGACATTTCTGCAAAGAAGACATCCAGATGGCGAACAGACACATGAAAAAGTGCTCCATATCACTCGGCATCAGGGAAATACAAATCAAAACCACAATGAGATATCACCTCACACCAGTCAGAATGGCTAAAATCAACAAGTCAGGAAATGACAGATGCTGGCGAGGATGCGGAGAAAGGGGAACCCTCCTACACTGTTGGTGGGAATGCAAGCTGGTGCAGCCACTCTGGAAAACAGCATGGAGGTTCCTCAAAATGTTGAAAATAGAACTGCCCTATGACCCAGCAATTGCACTATTGGGTATTTACCCTAAAGATACAAATGTAGTGATCCAAAGGGACACATGCACCCGAATGTTTATAGCAGCAATGTCCACAATAGCCAAACTATGGAAAGAACCTAGATGTCCATCAACAGATGAATGGATCAAGAAGATGTGGTATATATACACAATGGAATACTATGCAGCCATCAAAAGAAATGAAATCTTGCCATTTGCAACGACGTGGATGGAACTAGAGCGTATCATGCTTAGCGAAATAAGTCAAGCAGAGAAAGACAACTATCATATGATCTCCCTGATATGAGGAAGTGGTGATGCAACATGGAGGCTTAAGTGGGTAGAAGAAGAATAAATGAAACAAGATGGGATTGGGAGGGAGACAAACCATAAGTGACTCTTAATCTCACAAAACAAACTGAGGGTTGCCGGGGGGAGGGGGTTTGGGAGAAGGAGGTGGGATTATGGACATTGGGGAGGGTATGTGATCTGGTGAGTGCTGTGAAGTGTGTAAACCTGGTGATTCACAGACCTGTACCCCTGGGGATAAAAATATATGTTTATAAAAAATAAAAAATTAAAAAAAAAAAATTTAACCACCATGTTTTTCAAGGGTCAACTGTGTAAGTGTTTCTTAAATGAAATAATAAAATATGGCACAATTGAAAAAAAAAAAAAAAAAGAGCAATGAACTGAGAAACCTCAAATGGGGCCAAGGGTTCTGAGGAGGTTCAGAAGCAACCAAAGGCAGACTTGCCCACCCAGGGCCACAGCTCATTAACGGGTTTTATATTCAAGTGAAGTCAACAGGAAAATACTACTCTTCTCCTGTGAAATGAAAAGAATGTGAGTGATCAAGCATCATTAAAATAAAGAGAAGCTAAAAATAGGTCTCCGTGACCAAACAGCCACTTGCAACCTGAAACACACACTTGACCATGTCTTATGCTGTAAAGCACAACAGGCAAAGAGAATTCATTATTGTGGTCTGCCAGTTCTCCACATCGTCACCAGTCAGGCTGAGCCCCAGCCTGGATGGACAAGTACAAATGAGATTGACAGGATTCACTTGTTTAGAAAAAAGCAGCCTGGAAGAGAAGGAAGGGAGAGGCGCTTGCAGGCCTTACCCAAGTTTTAGCTTTATTAGCCATGTGGCTTTAGGTGAATAATTTAGTCTCCAGGAGCCTTTCACTTCACGTATAAGTGAGATTAAAACTATTTCATTGCCTTCTTCACTGTATATAAAAGTATGTTGTGAACTGGTTGGTTCTATAGAATTGACAGCTTTCTTACTCTATATAATTTATGAAAATAAAATCAGATTATTTTCAGGATGTCCACACCTAATATCCTTCAACCATCCAACCTGGGTGAAGCCTGTTAGCAGAGACTCATGAAAGTCAGCCAGCAGGTGTGAGGAGATCACTCTGGATGTGTTTTCTCTAACCCGATGTCCGTTTAGGCTTAACTGACCACACCAGACTGTAGGTCTTGAATTATCATGGTCCTTTGGAACTATAAGAGAATTTAAACTTCATTACGGATATAATAATTTAAAACTAATTTTTATCATCATCAATCTTCCCCAAATGATAAATAAACAAATGTTTTCTCTAATTCAGGATACATTTTAGGATCACATATTTCAGCTGGTGGTTGTGGAACCACACTCCAGCACACTCTAAGCCTCAGCTGGGTGATGGGTTGATGAGACCAAAGAAAAGACCCCCCAGACAGCAATGGAGACATAGGTTAATCGGGGGAGTTTACATATAAGGACTCCAGGTGCAACTGACTAGACAAGGCATCAATCCTGGGATCTAAGTGCAGCAAGTTTTAATATCAACTTAACCTAGTAACTCTCAGTGCCCCTTCCCTCTCCTTGAATGACCAGCATTTCCAAGGAGAGAAAAGCCTGCCACCTGGACACTCTGTTAGAAGGGAGATGCTCTGGGCGGCCACCTGAGGAGCCTGATCTTGAACACTGAACAACATGTTCTTCTTCACATTACGCTTGATGGGAATAGAGATGGAGGACAGGGTTTTTACATTTTCAAGATAGTGATTAACAGGGGCCTTTAGGATATATTTGTACAGACTCGTTTTCTACCATATGCCACAGAGTTGTCACATCTCTTAACTCATTCCCCCCAACTTTTCACTGTGGAGTTCAGATATACAGAAAAGTTGAAAAGATAGTACAATGGTCACGAATGTACACATCATGCAGATTCCAACTTTATTTATATGTTGCCATGCTTATCATGTATATGTTAGGTACCATACTTTTTTGATGAGCTCTTTGAAAGTAAACTTTGGATGCCATGATATTTTATCCCTAAATACTTCAGCCATGCATCTTCTAAAAAAGTTATTTTCCTACTAAACTGCAATATCATTATCATGCTAGAACACTAACATTTTTCCTAATATTCCATATTAAATTTCCTCAAACACAAAATGCCTTTTATACCTTTTATATCTTTTTTACATTCCTAATTTTCATAAAATTATACCTTTTACACTAAAAAAAGAAAAAAAAATTCCAAGGGTCCAACCAGAGTTTACATATTTCTTTTTGTTTTTGTTTTTGTTTGGTTTGGTTGGTTGGTTGGGTTTTGGGTTTTGTTTTGTTTTGTTTTTTTTACTTTAGAATGGCAGCCCCCGCCTTACTTTTTTTTTTTTTTTTTTTAATGACATTGACTTCTTGAACTATTCAGGCCAGAGGTTCTTATAAACTGGAAGTAAAAGATTTATTTAGATTCAGGCAATTTTGGTGGACATTAGGGTAGGTTACTTCACTCTAAGTAATTTAAGGTTGATCCCTTGGTTAAGGGGGTAACCTCCTGATAGCTGTACTTTAAAGGTACATTTTCTCCTTTGTATGATGTGAGTATTCTACCTGTAACAACTTTTCCATGCTATTTTAGGCTTGCCCCAATAATCCATTGCCTCATCCAGTTATTGCATGGAGGGTTGCATAACGTTGATTTCTAATTCTTTCTTCTGTATTTATTAGCTGTCTTTTCTTTTTTTTTTTTGTATAAAAAAAAGGAAAAAAAGCTATTATCCATTCGAACTGAAATATCTTTCCTCTGCAAAAGACAAAGTAAATGATTAATTCCTTCCTTTTAATTAGCAATTTTCAGAGTAAAGATTTAGTGGGAGATTTACCACCAAGGGTGGCAAATGAGTTTTATTCTTTTGATTAGAGACTATTGGGTTCATAGATTTTAATTTGTTCAATGCTTTACAACCAATTAGAGTCATTATTCTTTTTGATATTCAAATTATCACAAATTTGGCTAGTGGGAATCCCAGCAAGTTCCATTTTTGAGGGGTTTTTTTGTTTTTTTGTTTTTTTTCTGAAATGAGACATCCCAGGTTCAGTGGCTCCAGACTGACAATCACCTCCTATTCCAAGAAGTCCTGGTCCCTTCTGGTGGGGAAACTCAGTATGATCCTCACTACTCGAGTGTTATTCCTTCATGAGCCATTTCAGTGAGCAGACCTAAGAAAGGTTCATTAAAAACTACAAATTTATATTGAAATTTCTAATCTCTTTCATCTTCTTCCAAATATTTTGTTCTGGAAATTTGGGATCCTAATAACATTATCATGTTTACTTTTTTTCCCTAAAATACTTACAAAAGAGTCTCAAATTAGCTAGACAAATAAAACTAGAAGCAATGAAACCAATGAGTTCAGTTTTTCCCCTTAGAATATATCCCAATAAGTAAGTACTATCAGAGTGAAAGGAACTCAGAATTATTTTTTCCTCTGTGATTATGTTACCAGATTTATATATACTTTTTAAAATTTGTTTTTAGTAATGCATTTTGCTTCCTCTTTGAATTTATTCCAGTTTTGAATATATAAAACTTGTTTTGTTTTCCGTATTCCTTATTCATCCATATACATTATACTGAACCTTGGTTCCTTTCCCTCAAAAAATGTGTTCTAGAGGGATGCCTTAGTGGCTCAGTTGGTTGAACATCAAACTCTTGGCTTCATCTCAGTTCATGACCTCAGGGTCCTGAGATCAAGCCCCACATCGGACTCTACACTTAGAATAGAGTCTGCTTGAAAATCTCTCTCTCCCTCTTCTTCTTCCCATTTCCCTTCTCTTTCTCTCTCTCTCAAATAAATTAATTAATTTTAAAAAAAACCTCTGTTCTAGAGATCACTCAAAACTAGTTCATAAGAATATTTTATTCTTTTTTTAGGACTTTGAGAATTTCATTCTGTGAATATTCCATGCTTTATTCAACCAGTAATTAACATTGGATTTATTTCTAGTCTTTAGCTCCTAAAAGTAATGCTTGTGATAGATATATAATGCATATATCTGGTGGTGTATTTTCAGGGTCAGCAGAAATAACTTTAAGCAAAGTCAAAAGATGACTGACAACTTGGGAGATAACAATTTCAGTGTACATTATGCATATAATTTTAGCCTCTGATATATAAAAATAGACCTCTTAAAAGCTGAAAATTAAAAGTAACCCCCCCCAAAATTGATGAGAAGAAGTGGACAAAAATATGAATAAGTAATTCATAAGGAAAGAAAGACAAATGACCTTAAACATATTTTAAAATATTCAGTTTCCCTCATGATAAAAGAAATGGAAATTAAAATGTATATGTTTGACAATACAATCTTTGGAGAAGCTGTAAAAAAAAGACTCTCATGTCTTGATAGTAAGAATGCAAAGGTATGCAACCCCTGTAAAGGGGAATTTGGAAAATTTTTAATCATTCTGAACCAATGTATGTTAGATATCCTTCATGTAAGTGATATCAAGTTGAGTTTTGTTTGGGGAACTCTCTAAAAGCCTTGTTATTGTATTAAGTGAATTAAGCTCATTTGCATTATTGATAGAATTCATGAATGTAGCCTCATTTCTATTCTATTATTTTATTTGAATATTTTGAGTGTGTTATATTTGTGTTTTTCACTATCATTTCTTTTTTGTTTAGAATTTGCTTTGCTTGGTGTTTTAAAACATACATATATTTGTTTAAATGACTTTAACTAATCACTTTGTATAATATCCTTTTTTTAATTCATCTTTTTTATTACTTAGTCTGATATTACTCCATTCGTTAGCATTGAATGGTATCTTTATTCTCTTGCACTGCCCAAGCACCATTCATGGAGTTTCTTATACTTTCCCTTTGCCTCTTTCCTTTCTTATCCCAGTTTTAAGTTGTGTTATTTCCTTTCTTCAAAAGCATATGGCATTTATTCCACCCTCAAAACCACTTTTGTTTTAGGTTTATATTTATTCGATACCCCACAGTTCTCTTGCGAATTTCCCCAGGGATCATTTAGTTGAACCAAGCTCATCCTCCAGTTAATTCATTGGCGAAGCCTTATGATTAGAATATTCTTGCCAATTTTAAAACAAATTTTCTATAGCCTTGATACTGTGAGTTGAATCTGCCTGGACATAAAATTCCTGGCTCTTTATTTTCTTTCCTGGATTTAAAATGTTGCTCCTATGTTTACTTTGTATATTGCTGTTGAAAAGTCTTATGCCAAATGGATTATTTCTTTTGAAGATTATTTGGATTTTTTGCTTGTTTGTTTTTGGTTTGGATGCACAGAGAACACTTATTTAAATTTACTTATCTTTTGATTTTACTGGGATATATCTCAGAACTGACCAATAGGTCTTACCTATTTGACTACATCTATTCAAATCTTATTTCATTTCTTTAATTATATTGAGAGAGTTTCTTTAAAAATCCTTTTAAATATTTGTTCTCTCATCGTTCGAGCCTTTGGCCCCTCCAATTATACATACCTTGGATCTTCTTTACCTATTTTCTCAATTAGTAACTTTTTATGTGATCCCTGTTATCTTTTCTCTTATGTTACATTTCAGCCCTTTTTACTGGACTCTTAGCTCCTTGATTGCATTGCTATTTTCTGTGCCACTTATTGGAATTTAATCTTAGGCTATTCTCCCCTGTTTGTCTAATTTTATTATTTTTATTTTTTTTTAAAGATTTTATTTATTTATTTGACAGAGAGAGATCACAGTAGGAGAGAGGAAGGGAAGAGATCACAGAGAGAGGAAGGGAAGCAGGCCCCCTGCTGAGCAGAGAGCCCGATGTGGGACTCGATCCCAGGACCCTGAGATCATGACCTGAGCCGAAGGCAGTGGCTTAACCCACTGAGCCACCCAGGCGCCCCTATGGTCTCATTTATAGTTATGTCCTGGGATCTCAACTTTTGCATACATGGGCTTATTATAAATATATTATAAATCCTGAGAAGAGTCAGTTCTCTTTATGAGATAATTTTGGTAGCAGCTTCTTAATAATAATAATAGTTAACATTTATTGTTATGTTTCATTGTTCTTGGTGGTGGAGATGGTAGTAGTAACTATTGTTAGTGCGAAGCCTATCCAGCTGCTTTACATATTCCTAACACCTCTATCAAATAAGTTCCATTACATCACTTAATAAATTTTAAAAAAAGCTGAAGCACAAAAAAAGTTAAGAAAATTGTGCAAGGTTATATAGGAAGTTAAATGGGAGGAATGGGGCAAGGTTTAATTTTAGGCATTGTGGTTTTCTAACTCTTCCTAACTTAGCCACTGACATGTACTCCCTCTTCATCATATTCTCTTTGTTATACAAGGATTACAAATCACTTTTTAGGATATGTATATGTGCTGAGAGGGGAAGGATATAACAGACATATACCAAACAGACTTAAGCAAACAAACTTTCAAGATCACTTGTGTATTAGTAGAAGTTTTAAAAAAATTATCTTTATTGGTGCCAGGGTGGCACAGATGGTTAAGCATCTGCCCTTGGCTCAGGTCATGATCTCAGGGTCCTGGGATCAAGCCCCACATCAGGTTCCCAGCTCAGTGGGGAGTCAGCTTCTCCCTCTCCCTCTGCCTCTCCCCCAGCTTGTATTCTGTCTTTCTCTCTCTCTCAAAAGAATAAATAAAATCTTTTTAAAAGTTACCTTTAATGATTTGGGTACAAAGGTACTATAAGATGATATGGCTAATATTCTTTAAGCAGAGATATAAATTAAAAACTTAAGATTAAAATGATGATACTAAAAGTCTAAGCCAGGGAAAAAGAACAGACAGAATAAAATTTTAACGAACTAAAGAAGATAAAATATAAAGATAATTAAAAATCAGAGAAGCCTGTGGACCCAGGTGGTCTGTGAGATTGCAGATAGTTTTGTGAGGCCCATGTGACATTTTCCAGTGTCTCATTGGAAACCATATCAGAGTGAGAAGGTTAGCACTGAGAGCAGCTCTCTCTAGAGTTGTAGTTTTGAAAAAGGAAAGGGTTAAGGTAAAGACAGAAAGAGGCAGGGGGGCCCTGGCTGGGCTTGGAAACTATTCCTTGCAGACAGATGGGTTAAGCCTGAGTGACCAAGAGATAAGGAAACAGACCACCTGTCCCCGATGGCCCAGAGTGTGATTCTTTGGTGGCTACAGTGTACCATAGGAAACAACTAAACCTCACAGAGTCAAGGCATGAAGGGTGCTAACAATAGCTCAAACCAAGACGGCACAAGAAACTGAAGGACATAAGTTTCCCAATTAGTTTTCAATAAAAGACTGCCACTAAAAGCCCTCAGTGGCAACCCACTCAGGACCCCTCTCGCTCCAGAGAGCTTTTTTCTGTCTCTAGGCTTAATAAAACTCTATCACTTTGTTCACTCTTCTTTGTCCACGAGATTCATTCTTCAACTCCATGAGAAAAGAACCCTACTGTTTCTGTAAGTTTCACCCAGTTGGACCAGGCAAATTACTTAAAAGTCTCTGTGCCTGAGTTTCCTAATCTGTAAACCAGTAAAAGAATAGGGTTTGCCTGAGGTGGAGGAATGGAGAGTTAGTGCAGAACTCTCAGGAGTATAACTGGTCCTAATAAACAATCAGGGGTTGCTGCCATCATTCTTAGAGTCCATTCAGTTTACCAGGAGGCCAACTCAACATTAAACTACTTTCATCTTTGGTTTCATGGTCCAGGAATCCACATCCCCTCAAATCCTGCTGTGCCCTGCTAAGGGAAAGTTGTAAAACAAAGCAGAAAAATAAAGAATGTTACAAGTACCCTCGGCTAAGGTCAGCATTGTCTCATAATTAAACTTAAACTTGCCAGCCCCTGGCTCTTTTTTCCCCAACCAGAAAGTCTTCCTGTCTTTCTTCTACCCAGTTCTACTCTGTTTGTTTGCAGACTTTGCTCAAGACCCACGACACTTTCCAGCATCCCAGAGCCCTCATTGATCTCCGTGTCCTGCTATGTCGACTCTCAGAATTTGTTGTATGTGGTCTAGAATCGAATAACACACTTTACTGTCTTTTCTCATCTTTTTTTTTTTTTTAATGTGTATATTTCTGCTACCATTTCATATATGTCTATCTATTTTCTGCACCTGGAAAATAAACCCAGCGAGGTCAGAGACACTTCAAACTTGTTTACAGTCCCTCCAGCAGGGGTGAAATGCCACATACTTGTAGGTGTTTAGTAAATTGCATTTGTTTGTTCTTCTTTTTTTCCCCTAGTTTGAATAGAATCAGAAAAAGCTTGGAAACCTGGTACTCACCTGGCCTCCAATGTCTTCCTATTAGACCGAGTTCATCCCTTTTGCAGTTTTGCACTTCAGGACGTGTGACGTGTGAGGCCGAGATGGGGATGCTCTCTGAAGAGACAGTCTGAGAGTTTCTGCAAAATCAACAGGGTGAGAGTTATTTAGCAGCACATTTTTAAAAGATTTTATTTATTTATTTGACAGAGAGAGAAAAGTGGGGAGCAGAGAGGCTGATGTGGGGCTTGATCCCAGGACCCTGAGATCATGACCTGAGCTGAAGGCAAAGCCTTAACCCATTGAGCCACACAGGTGCCCCCATACATTTTCTTTTTGAAACCACTGAAGGGAGTTGCTTCACTTTGGGGCCTGACTTTTGATGTCATTTGAGAACTAACTCACAACCCCATTCTTTTCAGGATACTGGTTTATCCTGGATCCTGAAAATGGTTTTGAGCTTCCAGGTGCCAGTTCTAGAGGACAGAAACTCTTGTCCTGTACACCTCTTACTTTGGCTCCCAGACAGTCAAAGAGAATTTCCTTAGACATGATTTTTTTTTGTTGTGGTTGCAGTTATTATTTACAAAGTAAGTTTTGTACAGAATGCACTGTGTTGTCCTTAAATAAGAAGCACATAAATCAAGCTCAGATTTTATAGTATTATAGTGTTATTGACAACCTATACTGTTATAGTGTTATTACAACCATTTGGTTGTAATAGCCAACTCTACCCATAATATGCCCATTTGGTGGAAGAAAAAGTTGTGTGTGGGGGGGGGCACATACACATGCCTGGGGCTGGGGACCAGGGTGTATAGTAAAACTCAGAACTCAACATGTCTAGTTAGCAAGTTCAGGTTGTAGGTTTATTGACTCAAATGTACCAAGTTTCTCAAGTCTGTGCCCCAGTGCCAGCTCTGAGCTGATGTTATTCTTAAATAAAAGGAAACACTACAAGCCAGAAGCAAAATGTAACAGATTTGCCAGCTGTGAGCATACTGTTTACAGATTGAACTTGGGACCAAAACTGTTACATAGTATAATTTTTGACAACTCAAGAAAATATGTTCTGACAAACAAAGGTCTTATTAAAAAAATAAGCAGGTGCAAAGATCTCTCTTCTCAGTAGAGTGCAAACATTCTACAATGTTTTCTCTCCTCTCCCAACCAGCTCAGCTTAGATTTGATTAGAGTAGAGAATGGTTTTCTTTACTGGGAACAGCAGGACTTAGACATATAAAAGTCATATATATATATATATATATATATATCCCCTCACATACATACACACATATACATATATATGTATAATCTTTATAGATAGATAGATGATAGGTAAATAGATCTTTATATGTACATATCTTTATATACATAATCTTTATATAAATAATTACTTATAATTATATATATATATATATATATATATATATATATATTCTTCTATCTTTCTGGGAACCACAGCCTCATTTTAAATGCTGTCAGGGAAAATGATGAGGATTAAAAGCTTGATTATTTCCCATTGTCCTTGACTATGAATTATTTGTCAGTTTGGATAAATAGAATATATTTAGGCAGCTGAGCTGTACATGTCAGTAAGTATTTTTTTAAAGAAGCTGTAAATTGTATTTGCAATAATCTTGAACTTAGGGAGGCTATATAATAAAACTGGAAATGGATCCTAGAGCAATTATATGAATGATTCTGATAGTTTTCATCAATTATTTGGGTAGTTCATATATTGGTGGACATGTATTCAGTATATTAAAAACTAGTCCGGAGTGAAAATGTTGCTTTAGGAAATTGAACACAATCTTATTTATTACCTACTATAATATTGCTACTGAGTGAAGCAGAAGGAACACAAAAGTATATAAGATGCCACCTTTCTCTAAGTGATGCAGTGTCCTTTGGGTTATTTGTGCAAGTCCTCCACTCCACATTTCATATGCAGATCCTCCATGACCTACCATGGGGTTAAGCCTGATAAACCCATCATAGGTTGACAGCACTGTAAGTTGAAAGTGCATCTAATACAGCTAACCTTGCAAACATCTCAGCTTAGCGGAGCTGACCTTAAACAAGCTCTGAGCACTTACGTTAACCTGTCATTGGGCAAAATCACCTAACACAAAACCTGTTTTTTTAATAGTGCACTGACTCTCTCATGTAATGTATTGACTCCTAGCTGCCTGGGAGCTGCAGCCATGGCCCCCACCCAGCATCACAGGAGAGAATCCCACTTCACATCACTAGCCCAGGAAAAGAGCCACATCCCAAATTCAAAACATGGTTCCTACTGAATATACAACACTTTTGCACCAGTGTGAAGTTGAAAAATCATAAATTGAACCATCGTAAATCAGGGAGCATCTGATTAACAGTCGACCATTTGACCATACTCAAGAGTAAATATTTAGAGAAGTCATAGAAGCATGTGATTTAAAGACAGTAGCCATCTTGATTGTTCAGTGACAAGGATTAAAGAGAGGAGGGAAAATGTACTGCTGTGCATAAAATTAAAGACATTCCTGTCTTCTATTCCTTCCTATACAGAGGTAAAACATCTTGAAGAGAGAAAAATGTATTTTTTAAGTTTTTATTTATTTATGGGAAAGAGAGAACATGAGCACAAGCAGGGGAGCCACAGGCAGAGGGAGAAGCAGGCTCCCCACTGAGCATGGAGCCCAAGGCAGGACTCGATCCCAGGACCTTTGGATCATGACTTGAGCTGAAGGCAGATGCTTCACCAACTAAGCCACCCAAGCACCCCAGAAAAAAAGTTTATTGCCATCTTCATTATATGAGCTACTTGAATATGTCATTAAATAAACAAAGCCCTGGATCTACTTAAGAAATGACTTAGAATCACTAGTTATGTTTGAATAGGATCAGTGTCTTCCATGTTACCTAGACATATATCAGACCATTGAAATTCGATATACATTTCCCAAAAACATTTTAATTCATAATCTCCCACTGGCTTTACTTTACTTTAGAAGTCCTATTAATTGTAGAGTTCCTTCAAGAATCAAAGAAACAGAAAACACAGTATTGGAGGATTTCTTTTTATCTTACTTTAATCAAGTAATGCAGTCTACAGATACTGGAAATTCTAAAAATTAAAACAAATGTAATACTTTAAAGTTTAAAAATTAACACCTAGGGTCACCTGGGTGGCTCAGTGGGTTAAAGCCTCTGCCTTCCGCTCAGGTAATGATCCCAGGGTCCTAGAATCGAGCCCTGCATTGGGCTCTCTGTTCGGCGGGGAGCCTGCTTCCCTTCCTCTCTCTCTGCCTGCCTCTCTGCCTACTTGTGATCTCTGTCTGTCAAATAAATAAATAAAATCTTAAAAAAAATTAGCACCTAAAATTAAAAGTAAAAAATTAGGGGGGACATATTTTCTTTCTTTTTTTAAATAGCTTTTTAAAAATTAACATATAATGTATTATTTGTTTCAGGAGTACAAGTCTGTGATTCATCAGTCTTACACAATTCACAGCACTCACCATAACACATACCTTCCCCAGTGTCTATCACCCAGCCACCCCATCCTACCCCCACCCCACTCCAGCAACCCTCAGTTTGTTTCCTGAGACTCTTTATGGTTTGTCTCCCTCATTGGTTTCATCTTGTTTCATTTTTCCCTTCCTCCCCCTATGATCTTCTGTCTTGTTTCTCAAATCCTCAAATCAGTGAGATCATATGATAATTGTCCTTCTCTGGTTGACTTATTTCACTTAGCATAATACCCTCTAGTTCCATCCATGATGTTTCAAATGATAAGATTTTGGTTTTTTGATGGTTGCATAATATTCCTCTCTCTCTCTCTCTCTCTCTCTTTCTCTCTCTCTCTCTCTCTGTGTGTGTGTGTGTGTGTGTGTGTGTATGATGTGTCTTCTTTATCCATTCACCTGTCAATGGACATCTAGACCCTTTCCATAGCTTGGCTATTGTGGACATCACTGCTATAAACATTTGGGTGCACATGCCCCTTTAGATCACTACATTTGTATCTTTAGGGTAAATATAGTAGTGTGTTTGCTGCGGCATTTGGTAGCTCTATTTTCAACATTTTGAGGAACCTCCATACTGTTTTCCAGAGTGGTTGCACCAGTTTGCTTTCCCACCAACAGTGTAGGAGGGCTCCCCTTTCTCCACATCCTCACCAACATTTGTCGCTTCCTGGCTTGTTAATTTTAGCCATTCTGACTGGTGTGAGGTGATATCTTACTGTGGTTTTGATTTGTATTTCCCTGACGAAGAGGGATGTGGAGCACTTTTTCATGTATCTGTTGGCCATTTGGATGTCTTCTTTGCAAAAATGTCTGTTCATGTCTTTTGCCCATTTCTTGATTGGATTATTTGTTCTTTGGGTGTTGAGTTTGATAAGTTCTTTATAGATTTTGGATACTAGCCCATTATCTAATATATCATTTGCAAATATCTTCTCCCATTCTGTCAGTTGTCTTTTGATTTTGTTGACTGTTTCCTTTGCTGTGCAAAAGCTTTTGATCTTGATGAAGTCCCAATAGTTCATTTTTATCCTTGCTTCCCTTGACTTTGGTGATGTTTCTAGGAAGAAGTTGCTGTGGCTGAGATCAAAGAGGTTGCTGCCTGTGTTCTCCTCAAGGATTTTGATGGATTCCTGTTTCACATTAAGGTCTTTCATCCATTTTGAGTCTATTTTTATGCATGGTGTAAGGAAAAGGGGGTAGACACATTTTCTGAAGAGTCAGAAAATTCCAAGGATTGACAGTGTAGTGAGCTAATTATACATGATGTGAAGAGTAAGAAAATGCCCACCCTTCCTACCAATGAAGAAGTGTCATAAGATTTCAAAGGTTCAGGTTAAAGCACTATTACAATGTATATCATATTTCACCTATAATTAATGTATTAGTTGACATTAATTAAGAAAACAGTTGTGTCTATCTTATGTAGTATGAGGTCACAAAACCAGCAGGCTTTGAAAGAAGTGGCTCATGGCATGCAATAATAAGCTTGAAACATTTTGCTCATATACATCATCTTGAAGATATAACTTCCTGTGTATTGTAGGTATTAATGCTTTGAAGTAATTGTATGACTTCTTTAAATGTATTCAATAGGATATAAATAGCATAGTAATTTGACACTCATCAACAACAATTTTAAATAAATTCATGAACAATATTATGTTTTATTTGTATACTTCAGTCATATTTCCAATTTACTTCTTCCACAAAATGCCACTCTAATATGTTTATATTTGAAAGTGTTAATGGGCACCTATAATATCATATGTACTTTTTTCCTGTGATCCTAAGGCTCTATTGTGTTACAAAAAATTCATTTGGATTGAGTTTTATTATAATTATTATTATTATACAATTATTCGAAACAAATAAATGCAAAATACTTTTTAACCTAAAAATAAAATTGAAAATGTTTTTTTTAATGATATGGGTGGAAGGGGAAATTATGGTCTCTTGATTAGAAGGGATTTTAAATCATCCTTTTATTTGGCGCTTTTTAGACTTTTATTTATTTATTTGAGACAGAGAGTGTGTGTATGTGCACGCATGGGCTGGAGAGAGGAAGTGGAAGAGGGAGAAGGAGGCTCCCTGCTGTGCAGGTTGGCCAACACAGGACTCCATCCCAGGGTCCTGGGATCATGACCTGAGGGGAAGGCAGCCACTTAACCAAGTGAGCCACCCATGTTCCCCTGGTGCCTTTTTTTTTGCCTTTTTTTTTTTTTTTTTTTTTTTTTTTTAAGTATCTTTGGGCAATGGACCATAGTAAGAATCTGGATGGGTAAGTGAAAGGGGGAAAAATAAGATGGAATATGAAGAGAAATTTATACCCCAATTATAGATATTCTGGGAAAATCATATGGAAACTGAAATTCTGGAAATTGATTCACTTCATATTATTCATGTCAGGGGACCTCTAAGGGAGTTTTCATGCACTCTCAGAGAAAAGAGCACCTCAGCTTGAACTGTTCGTGGAGGGTCCAATGTAGGAAAGCATTCTGGAGGTTTTTTGCTATGTGTGGTTAATATCAATTGAAGAGTATGTTAAATACAGAAAGATCAAGTAAGGAGAGTGGTGCTGAAGAGGAGGAAGGTCCACCAATGAAGAAGTCAACAATACCATAATTTTACCACATTTGACCCCAATTGCCACAACTTCCCTGCATGTTTACCAAAGATGTTATTTATTTACTTGAGAGAGAGCACAAGAGAGAGAGAGAGCACAGGCAGAGAGTGGGGGAGAGGGAGAAGCAGACTCCCTTGCTGAGCAGGAAGCCCAGTGTGGGATGCAACCCCAGGACCCTAGGATCATGACCCAAGCTAAAGGCAGTCACTTAACCAACTGAGCCACCCAGGCACCCCTCCATTTTGTACTCTTAAGCAGGAAACAAATGAGTTTCTTAAAGTCCTTGAGAAGAGATTAAATGAAATAAACCCAAATATGAAAGAGGAAACATAAAATAAGGGAAAATTCACCTTTTAGGGAAATACTCTGGGAAATCTTTAGAGAATCATTTATTAGATTTAATGTTTGCTATCCAGCTTCAGCTAAAGGAATACCAGAGGGCTTCAAGTGAATCATCATTTATCTTATGTCTTGTCACAACTAGACTTAATTATCTTTCTGTCAATTATTTTAAAACCACTTTGCCCTCCAGCCTTGTATGTAAGTTCTGTTGGCATGGTTACTCAACCCATTATTCCAAGTGTATTGATCCTATAACTCTTCAAACAATAAATTCCTTTTCTAATACCAGTCCAATCAAGGTTCAGAATTATAGACCATGATATCAGTTTCTGGGTATAGAAATTCATTACCATGATGAGCTTTTTGAAACTCAAGGCTAATTTCTCTAAATGGCTGTTAAAGATTCAACAGAAAATATTAAAGAGGGAACACACAGGAGGCACCAAGTCATATAGACAGCTAAATTAATAATGGACCAAAAGATGTCTTTTATAAACATATCAACTGTCAAAACCAGCATCCCCCAAAAGCCCTGGGCTCAATTCTAAAGCAAATATTCTTTCAAGCTAGGAGTGCTCAATTTGTACATGCCTGATTCTATCCTTGCCCTAAATTTGCCCTCACAGTCAGTACTTTCTCTCTTTAGAAAAACAAAAAAACAAAAAACAGGTCTTAAGAAGTGTATTTTCTAGAAGAGGTATGGAAGGATGAAAAATATAATTGTTGCCAGGATCAGATATAAATTAAGCCAAATAGAAAGAAAAGAAATGATCCTTTTCAAGCAATACTACAAAGGTAAAGAACCTGGTTGGGAACAAATGTCCTAGCTCAGCAGCTGTGCCCCTGGAGTCCTGTTTCATGGTTTCTCTGCATCTTAGTTATTTTATGTAGAGCATTTTTTCATTTTCATTTGGGAATAGTTCGGCCTCACTAGGACACTGGCAATTTTTGGAGACATTCTTGGTTTTCACAACATTGGAGATAAATTACTGCTGACATCTAGAGGATAGAGACTAGGGATGTTGCTGAACATCCTACAATGAACTGGACAGTCTCTACAACAAAGAATTATCTAGCCCAACATTTCTATTGTACTACGACTGAGAAACCCTGATATGGAGGATGGAGAGGTTCAACCAGCCCTGCTTGTATTTAGGATTTATTAGAATATAGAAGGGAAAAGGATGTGAATATTTTAGGAATCCATAAAATTATATAATTGATGGTGTTATTATTATATTATTTATTCCCATTCCCCCTTATAATTCCTTCCTCCTGACGAAGGGTGCACTGCCTTCATACTTCACCCATCTGGGAATGTTTCAAGTGTCTTTGATCCAGCTCCCTGCTCAGGTCCTTCTCTTTAGAGCCTGGTTCTCCTTTCCTAATTTCTGTGCCTCATCAAAATATACTTATTAAATGTTCTACTTTCTCTGGATATTTTTAGATATTTAAGTTTTCTGAGAAAGTACTTTGAATTAATGGCTCAAAATATAATTGTTATTAATAGTTTAATATGTATCCAAATGGAATAAAGTATTTTAGATATGAAGGGAGTCTAGATTTCATTTTTTGCAGTGATTTTCTAAATATAGGTGGTAGAATCCTAGGATGCTAGGGAAGCATCACAATGGAGACAATGAGGGGGCCAAGAGAAAAAGTAGAACAGGTTTCTTCCTAAGTCCTCTGCCCTCTTTCTCATTAAAATGACTCAACTTTTTGCAAGCTTTAACTTGACAAAAAAGTTCCACGAACAAATTAATATCCTAGAAAATCTATAATCTCATGTGTTTCCTTTTTATAAAGAAGCAACCTGAGGCTCCAGGAGTCTTAGAGACATATCTGTCTCTAATGACAGTGAGAAATACAATAAATCACAGAACCAGGTTTTCTGACTCCCAGTCCAATGACCTTTCCAATCCGCCATGTTGGCTCATAGGTGATGATTGAGTTTAAACATGAGGCTTTCATGGCCTCATGCAGAAGAATGATTCATGTGAGATTCGGGGGGGAGAGAAGTGAGAGAAGCATTTTTGAGCAGCCATTTAGCACCTTCAGATAATACCCAGCATCTCCTGACTCTGCCTGTAGTCTGGATTAGAAAGGCAAGCTACCTTAACACAGAATAAATTAACTCCCTTCTTCTTCCTTCTTCTTTCCTGATCATTCCCTTTTGTGACAAAGGAATGGACACAGTAAGGCCTCTCAAGTTTGTCCGCATCGTGTGTCCCTGAACCAGCCCACTGATAAGAATCACTTGGGCAAACTCATTGTAGGGTTACCAAGGTCTATGCCTCACAAGCAAAGTCAGAATCTTCAGGGCTGGGGACCGGAAATCTGTATTCAGGTTTGGCAATCACTAGTACCACATACCATCAACTAGTTAAAAATGTCATTTTTTTAAATTGGGAGAAGCAAATATCTGATTTGACCAGTCTTTTATTGATATTGTCATTTGAGTTGTTCTAGTATATAGTATGTATTGACTGAGCTATATAAAGGACATATTTTACCTTGCAGAAATGTCCATGCATTTGCCAACGTGTCCTTCTCCACAGCTGGTTCAGTCCCAGATGGAGCCTCAGGGTCATTCTGACCAGGGCACATGCCATGCCTCCTTTTGGCATGCCTTCTATGGAATTTAAAACCTATAACCACAAATTGTGAACATCCATATGGCACTTTATATCTGTACAATGTTTTATATTCATTTTATTGGTCATTTCTGAAAACAACTCTCCAAGGTACATTCATGTCATCACCTTAGATGACAGATGAAGAAACAGAACCACATGGAAGGTCTGGGTCACAGTGCAGGGACAAGACTCATTCTATCTTCAGGCTTTAGCTGCTTCCATCTTATCTTCTTGCATTGCCTGGCTGGGTAGCCTCTATCTGCCTGTCTAGATCCATTCTCCTCTGTCTGGGGTTGCTCACCTACATCAATAGATTCCTTTACCTGTTTTACATTTGAATTTGGCTACTGCAGAACAATGGAGAGAAATCCAAGGGATGGAGAAAATGATGGTTGAAGCATTTATTTTCCCAGTTCTCTTTCTAGGGGTGCATAAGAACAGCAGCAAACCCAGACCAAAAGTCACTTCTTTCAAGGTCATGACTTTCTTCTTGGGATTGTAGTAATGGCTTTCTTCTCTTGCCCCTTCAGGCTTAAAGGTGGTAACGACTCCTCCTGTCCCTCTACTACTCCCTGGGTATTGGGCATTATTCATCTTGCTTTCCTCAACTCTATCTGTACATTTGTAAATACTTCTTTGTTAAACATTCCTCAGACTTCTTTGAGTATGCCACCTATTTCTTCTTGGGGCCCTACTGACTTAATAAACGTCCACCCAAGGCTGCCATATATTTCCAAGTATAACTTGTTTTAAGCAAATCTGATAAAGGAAAATTTATACTTATCAAATCATAAAAGTTTTAAGGCAAAATGAATGCATCCATTTTAGAATTTCATGAAAGCTCTGCTGCTTTCACCCAAGGCTCATATGCATGAGCGCACACACACACACACATACACACACACACATTTTTACTTAACAATGGTTTCACAGACCCCTGAAGCCCATCTGAATAAGGACCCAGCCTATGGACACAAACTTTAGAGATGACCCTGCATTTGACATCCTCATTTTATGCATGAGGAATCAGAGGCACCTGTCCAAGGTGAAATGGATAATTACTAGCAGAAATTGGACTAGAAATCAAACCTGCCTCTGGATTTTCAGTCCAAAATTTTTCCTCTACAATGAACATAAATGTTAAATTGAGACCCATTATTAAAAATAAAAAAATCATTGAGGGATTTACATGAGTAGGATACTTCTCAGATATGTTTACATTTTAAAAACTTATTTTTAGTGGAATAAGCTAACTAACTCATGAAAGTAGTAGGCCTTCACTTTCACAAGAAATAGATCAGGGCTTTAAGTAAGAGTATAAAAACACGGGAAGTTGGCGTTTTACTTTCTGGGTTATTTTGGATCAGCAAAAACTCAACTGTGATTTTGATCTTTTTGATAAGTTCAGGATTGCCCAAGAGCAAAGCACATTTATTTACCCAGAAATGTGTGGGTGAAGTTGCCCTTTTCTGAGAGCAGAGACAGAGGAATAGTAGCAGTGAACTCCTGTCTCCAAAATCTAGTGGCAGCTTAATGATGATTTATAACAGATAGGGTCTGTACAGGAAAAGATCATCCTGTCCTGTTACAACTACTGCCACCTGGCACTTTCTGCAACTCTGCATACCCCAGGGTACAGGGCTATGGGGAACCTTGACATAGGGAAGCTGGTATGAGGGATGATTTTCCCAAGATGGCAATTGTGAGTCTTGTCACTAAATAAGGAAGCCTGGGCCAGCTGCTATTAAGAATTGGCTGATTATATGAGGACAATATAAATGGAGGAGTGGGTGGAGAATGCTCTTACCCATAATTTCAAAATCCAAAGATCTCAGAAAAACAATTATTTTTTTTACAAGTTTAATGCAAACTCACTTGGAGGCAAAATCTGACCTCCACTGACATGAGGCTATTTATATATGCTTTAGATACTATGTTTATCCCACTTAGCATAAATGAGCATAATTTTCACTGTAAAGATATTACTTTGATTACTGGGTATTGCTTCAGACTCTATTAGTGATTTTATAATATATATGGCTTATATATTGTATTACTTTTTTAAACAATAAACTTTATTTTCTAGAGTAGTTCTAGGTTCATGGCAAAATTGAGAAGGTAGAGATTTTCCATATATTCCCTGTCCCCTCACAAATGTAGCCTCTCCTATTATCAACATCTAGCATCAGAGTGGTACATTTAATACAGCCAATGAACTTACATTGACACCTCTTCATTGCCCAAAGTCCATAGTTTCATTAGGGTTCACTCCTGGTGTTGTACGTTCTATTTGGTTGGACAAACATATAGTAACAGGTATCCACCGTGAACATATCATACAGAGTAGCTTCACTGCCCTCAGAATCCTCTGTGTTCCTCCTAATCATGGTATTATCTTTCAAAAAAATGAATTCTTTTTTTTTTAAGATTTTATGTATTTATTAGACAGAGATCACAAGTAGGCAGAGAGTCAGGCAGAGAGAGAGGAGGAAGCAGACTCCCCACTGAGCAGAGAGCCCGATGCGGGGCTCGATCCCAGGACCCTGAGATCATGACCTGAGCTGAAGGTAGAGGCTTTAACCCACTGAGCCACCCAGATGCCCCCAAAGAATGGAATTCTAAAAACATCAGGCTCTGAGGTTTCAGATTGTATAGTAGATCTGTATTTTCTTCGGGATACAGAGCTAGAAGTCTCTGGAACAGAAAGGGAAAAGAAAGACTTCCTAGTTAGCTAAATTTAGGAACAAAAAGTCATCAGTGGAAGCCTTGAAAAACCCCTTATATCTCAACTATCCATTCTTAATATCTGAAATTCAACAATTTTAACTCATGCCCAAATTTCTTTAAATTTCGTCTGCTATTAAATAGACTTTAGATGCCATAGAAAGGAAACTGAAAGCCCATAGGTCACTGACACTTTACTGTAAGTTTCAAAAAGGAGAGGAGTTCAGAAATCTATCCACCGCCTGAGAGAATAGAGGATGTGCCTCTGTGAAGGACAGAAACTAGAAACTGCTGGAATGGGAGGCCAGCTCATCCTACCAGCTGGGCACCAGTAGATTGGCTCCAGGCAGCCAAAGCAACACCCACCTGATCATGTTCTGATCAGAATTTTACCTGTTAATGTACGTACATGTCTATAATTATATATATATATGTATATATATAATTATAGTATAATTATAACAGTTATTAATAGTTATAAATAAATTATATATAATATATAAAATCATTAACATTAATATTATATTTTAAGAAAAATACATATTCACAGGTGAATCCTGGAGATAGAAACAATACTGTCGTATTCCCATGAGCTGAAGATAATGACCATAAACTCAAGGAAGTGACTCACTAATCCGACCAAAGGACAAGTAAGTCACCTTTGATTGTTATACAAATTTATAAATATAAACATCCTTCATTCCTGGATAACCTTTCCAAAGGCCCTCTGAAAATGAAAATCTACTACTGATAAAAACAAAAAAAAGCAAAGGAAAGAAATGAAGAATTCACAGTACATTTCTTTCCCCTTTTCTTGTCTGGAGTATTTGGTGGACAGAATTAGAGAAAATTGCTGTGAAGAAGGGTTGACCACACTGAGAATATGGGGCTTTCTTCCTCTTTATCTTTCCTAATGCTCTCACACCCTAGTGAGCAATTGCCAAAAGCAGAAACACAAAGACTAGGTGTTCTTCTACTCTCCCTTCTCCCATCACCCTCTATTCCAACACCTTCTCTTTCCTGCACCAGAGTGTCACATTCTCAAACAGCCTCACCCATGCAGGCACCATCTCTAAATTTCCTTATTTCCAAACAAAACTTAGGAGGCAATGGGCCTCTCTGCCTCTTATCTCTTTTTCCTTTAATCCATATTTCACAAAAATTACCAAAATGTTATGTTTTTGTTTTACCCCTTAAATTTTCCTCTTTAAATTTATAAATTAAGTTTTTTGGCAATAAAAGTAATAGATTATTTTTTCTTAAAAAAAAAAAAAAAAAAACAACTGAGTCCATAGGCATCATTCTGATTAAAGATATCCATACTAACAAAGAGTGACATTCGTTCATTCTCAGGGGTCATCTGTATTTTCAAGGAAGAGTTTGCTAATCAAACTGGATATCTCAATTAGATGGAGTGTGGAAAAGATTTTCAAGCAAGGAGATTTTCAGACTGTTTGTCATTTTGAGCCTCTCTACTCCTCTTCAACCGTTCCCTGATAGTGTTTGTTACCCGTAACAAATTCAAAAATAGTTTTGTAAGACAAAGAGAATTCAGTCCCCTCTTTAACATAGTTTTATTACACAGTTGTATATATCAAGATCCATGAATAAAGGTATTTCTTGTGAGAAGGTGGCTGGTATTGAAACTACCCTTTAAATTAATAAATCTAGGGGAATATTTCACAAATGAGACTCTATTTCTTTCTAGTAAAATTTTCTTTCATATTAATTATGTATCATGAGTTGCTTTTTTTTTTTTTAAGGTTTTTATTTATTTGACAGAGAGAGATGCAGTGAGAGAGGGAACACAAGCAGGGGGAGTGTGAGAGGGAGAAGCAGGCTCCCTGTTCGATCCAGGAGCCTGGGATCAGGACCTGAGCCAAAGGCAGATGCTTAACAACTGAGCCACCCAGGCGCCCCTGTTTGCTCTTTTTATTAAAAAAACAAACAACAACAAAAACAGAAAAGCACCTTCAAAGTTTAAATACTTTAACTGATACAATGAGAGTGAGTGATCGATTCATAAAGATCAGGACAAGAGGAAAAATCTAAACCAGGGGTTTTCAACATTAACTCTATTGACATTTGGAGCTGGATAATTCTGTATTGTGGGAAGATGTCTTGTGCACTGATCGATGTTTAGCAGCATCTCTAGGCTTTACCCAGGAGATGCTAGCAAGCCCTCTTGCTCAAAGATAGACACCAATAATTATTTCTTATTGCACTTTCTTGAGGTATTGATAATGACTGGAACATTCCAACTGCAAGACCAGGAGATCTCTGATAGGAATGGAATACCCAGACATCCCCTACCCTGTCCATGATCTTGGGCTAAACATACATCAGTACCCACACCCAGGATCATGTATTCCATGCCTCCTCTCTTCAATCTCTCTCTATACAATTCTAGTTTTCCATCTTATAGGCAAGAGAGTAGTTGTTATGGCTTGAGCCTGCCACCTCTCCAGCTGCCAACACCCAATATATATTTCTCCCTTTCTCTTTTCCAAACCCTCGTCTCTTGAGTTACTGGCTTCTCTTGCAATGAGTCTATCCAAGTTTGTTTGGCAACAGTGGTAGCCAACCTACCCAGAAGCCGTGCTCTGGATTTGTTCAGCCTCTCAGGATTCTCCAGGATGGAGCAGTTGGCCAAAAAGCCCCAGGGCTCACCTGTTTGTTTCCTGAGTTAGCAACTATGATAGATCATCTGGTAACATCACCATCACTCTTATTTGTGACAACCAAAGTGGCTGCAGACATTGCCAACAGTCTCCTGAGAGCAAAACTGCCCCAAGTTGAGAATGACTGATATAGTCCAGCCTTCTCGTCTAAAGATAAGCTATCTAAAACCCAGAAAGAGGAGGAGACATCACCACATTTACACATCTAGTTAGAAACAAGTCAGGAGTATATCATAGTTTCTCCCAATTCTCAGTCAAGTATTCATTTATTATGTCCTTGAGAATGATTTTGCTCCAATATATTCCCTCTGGTTTAAGCATATTTTATATTTATATCACAAGAATTGAGAATTTTTAAAATGTTCTTGATTTCCAAATTTTGACAGAAGATAAACATTGTCTTATATTTGCCTCATAAGGGTACTTGTTGGAGTATAACACAACTGATAGAACACACACACACACACACACACACACACACTGATTTGGCTCATGTGATCATGGAGTTTTTCAAATTCCACACTCTGTTTTCTACAAAATAGAGACCCAGAAGAGTGGGTGGTACTTTTTTTTTTTTTTAAAAGATTTATTTATTTATTTATTTATTTATTTGACAGACAGAGATCACAAGTAGGCAGAGAGGCAGGCAGAGAGAGAGGGAGAAGCAGGCTCCCTGCTGAGCAGAGAGCCTGATGCGGAACTCGATGCCAGGACCCTGAGATCATGACCTGAGCTGAAGGCACTGGGTTACTGCCTTGTTTTGCCTTTGTTTTCCGTTCACACTCTCAGGGGATTAGATGATGACCACCCACCCTGGAGAGGGCAATTGGCCTTATTCAGTCAACTGAGTCAAATGCTATTTGTACCTGGAAACAGCCTCTAGGACACACGCAGAAATAACAGTTAGCCAATCATGTGGGCACCCTGTGTTCCAGTCAGTTTGACATATAAAATTAAGAATCCCGATAAGTAAATCCAATGAGAAAAAGGGGAAGAGATAGGGCAAATACCTTCAGCCATTTGTAACCCATCTCATTTCCAGATCCTCATGCCACCTAATTAAGTAGTTACTGTCCTATAAGAGCTTTGCTTTCCTCCTGAGCATTTCAAATTCCCACACCCAAATCAAAATTCCTACACCAAGGTGCCTGGGTGGCTCAGTGGGTTAAGCCGCTGCCTTCGGCTCAGGTCATGATCTCAGGGTCCTGGGATCGAGTCCCGCATCGGTCTCTCTGATCAGCAGGGAGCCTGCTTCCCCCTCTCTCTCTCTCTGCCTGCCTCTCCGTCTACTTGTGATTTCTCTCTGTCAAATAAATAAATAAAATCTTAAAAAAAAATTGTTTAAAATTCCCACACCAATCCCCAAGACATTTCCCTGAAAGTGTAGCAACTGATCATTTCCTTATTAAATTCCCTCAAACCAAAATGTCTTATCTAAATAAGAAAGAAGTTGGTATCAAGTCCAGAATACACCTTCTGGAAGCTACTTTTCAGGTGGTTTTCTTTTTATTCTTCAGGAACCCACCCAGAACATATATAAGTTGTTCCATTTTTCCCATCCAATGCTTCACAGCGTTACCTGATGGGTGCTAGTGAAATTCATGTACCATGATCCTAAGGTGCTCTTGACATTTCACAAGGACCAAATTTCCTCATTTGATAATACAAAGGCATTAGTTTCAGAAAATGCCAATCGGCCATGCACTATTGCCTGTAACCAAGGGGACATGCTCTACCATCACGAGCAGAAATTGAGGTGAAAGACAGTGACCGACTAATGACTAGTAGCCGCTTTTAAGCAGCAGTGAATATGTACAACAGGACAAAAGCTACGTGTAAAGACAACCCAGGTGATCATGCCCTAACAGTTTCTGAATTCTTCTACACGCAGAGAGGGGCTAAACAGATTAGTAACAATCAGAAAACAGCAGACTGATCTTCAAAGAGCTGCCAATCTAGTGGAGGAAATTAAGCCAAAATCCTTGGAATGCAAGGAATTCATTTACTCAGCAGGGACCCAACAAGAGCCAATGATCATATCTTGATTGGTATCATGAGCATAAAAGTGAGGCATGTCAGTTAGGATTAAATAAGAAAAATTCCTTGCAGGAAAAGAATTCAGAACCAGCTCATTCAAGATATGAGAGAATAACCTCCTACTTTAATTCTGTTTGAATAATTCCATTTGAAAGCTGCATGTAAATGAAATTGAAACCACCCTGGAACAAAACATTGTCTACTTTTGCATTTTTGAAGAAGAATCTTTCTTCTCTACTAAATTGAACAATTCCTCTTTGTCACTGTAGTTTATATTTCCCACAATATTCCTCTTTATCTCGTAATATGGTGCGAATCTTATAGCACTGAAAGGAAATAGATTTCTTGGAAGTGTCCACTTATTTACTCTAAGTAGATGGCAATCAGAAAGTGCCCAAGGATAAGTCCCTGTGAATTACTGGGTTCTGACAGGGTTCTTATTTGAAGTCATAAGTCAAAACCTCATATAAAGAAAAAAAAAGTATTAAATTGCTTTTTGTAAGTGTCTCAAATTTTCTTCTGAAAGATGAACAAATGAGTGGAGTTTCTGCTCTCCTTTCTCCCTTCCCCACTAGCTAAATGAAACCAGCTATCAAATAGATGAGTGAAGTGTGGGCACCATCTGAAATGGGTGAGACATAATTTTCTACCAAATGAAAAGAGCCGAGAAAACATGTTTCATTCATTGTGTAAAATTTATAGTGTCTTCCGTTCTGTTGAAGTCCCATAAATTTTTTTTTTGAAAACTTGCAATATATCTGTAAGAGCAATCTTATGCTCCATCAGCTGAATCAAGATGTATCAATTTTTTTATACACACCGAAGACTCTCGAAGCATCAGATCCAAGACATATTAAGTGGCCAGATGAAACTGGGAAGAGATAGGAACAAGTTACAGATGGCCTGAGTTAATGTTGTCAACAGAGAATCAAGCTTTTGAGAGCTGGAGTGACAGCTCCGATGTGCTCCTTTGAGATGATTTCTTTGCTGTTGATTTTAGGAATTCCATTTTCAAGTCAGTTATGGCAACCACTCAAAAGTATTTTTTAAAGAGAGCATATATTGCTTCCTGTCAGTCTAACATTCAGTGGGCCAGTGTTTGATGAGCAAGCTATAAGGATATAATCCTGCAATTATTCTATCTGAATTGGTCAAAATTAGGCTTTCCTTCCCCTCCCAGCTGGTCTCAATAAAGGTAAATATCTTGTAAAGGACACATTTGCAGAATCCTTGCCGTTAGGATTAGGTCTGCATCAGAGCCACATTTAAATCTTGATTATGATTCAAGAAGAACCTTCCTCAATTGTTCCTCTTATTTAAAACCGGACCTTTGGGGATCCGCAGAGAGGTTAAGAACAGAATTACAAGTAAGAATGGAAAACAAATACATAATAACATCATTCCTTTAAGCTCTAATAAAGAATTCGGAAGCTACATTGTATAATGACTAATGTAGGCATGAGAATAACAAGTTCTATTAAAGACATCATTTTAAGCACTGTTTGCCTTTCCTTCACCTTTCATTGAAATATAATATTCTCCTGATATTTTTTTTTGAATAGAGGACAGTAAACCTCATCTCTAAAGAATTACCTTTCCACTGTATTTTGTAAACAATCACAAATTTGGTGGTAATTGAGATGTTCCTGATCCCACAGTAGCTGGACTCTAGAAAATGCTTTTTGGCTTCTTGAATAGTCCACTATATTACGGGTTGTTGGAACACGTGACAGTTTGACTGGATGCGGGAAAAAATCCCACAGCTTCATGATATATTGATTTCACATCACAATTCTGAATCCTGGGATGTAGAATTCAATAAATTATTACTTTTCTTTTTGCTTTATCTGCAAATAAGTCTCTATAGCCTACAGATTAAATGTATGAAAATGCAATTTAGGAGATATCTTAAGAAGATACATGAATAAAAATGGAAAACAAGATGTTTTGAACTAAGGATGAGAAAAATACATTAAATATATATATAATATGTTATATATATGTGTGTGTATGTATGTATACACACATATACAAAGCAATATTTCTCAAGTTTGAGTATATAGACACCTCTTCCTAAGGGAAAAATATAGTAGACTTCTATTGTTGGTATAAATTTGTTAAATATATACAGACATAAAACTAAGCTTATGTTCTTAATTCTTATGCAACTGTAAATTTAAAACAAATTTATAAATTAAAAACAGAGCTACAAAACCAACCAAAATCAAAGAACAATCATTTATTTATTTATTTATTTATTTTTAAGATTTTATTTATTTATTTGACAGAGAGAGTTCACAGTAGACAGATAGGCAGGCAGAGAGAGAGAGAGGGAAGCAGGCTCCCTGCTGAGCAGAGATCCCAATGCGGGACTCGATCCCAGGATACTGAGATCATGACCTGAGCCGAAGGCAGCGGCTTAACCCACTGAGCCACCCAGGCGCCCAAAGAACAATAATTTAATGTTACGAATAATAGTTCATTGCATACATTACCATTTACAATGTGAATATTGTATTGAATAGGAATTTGTTCAGAATCATTCAGGTTTGATCTGTCTATTCTATGTTGCATCATTCAATAACTGATTTTTTAAAATATTTCCCATGTTATTTATTGCAAATCCCTTTTCATATGGAATTCATTAAGTGAATCATTAAATATTATTAGACCTACCTCTTTAGTTTTTTCTTACTAGCAAGGGATACTAAATTGAGTCATTAAAAGTTTCATAATGATCATAAATACAAATGAAAATACAGGCACTAAAATCATATGGCTGTAATATCTTTCAAGATAGTTTTTCATGTGATTATGTATATGCTTATATTAAAAGTATTATTATTGAGGCACCTGGGTACCTGAGTCATTAAGCAACTGCCTTTGGCTCAGATCATGATCCCAGGGTCCTGGGATGGAGCCCCTCACTGGGCTCCCTGCTCAGCGGGAAGCTTGCTTCTCCCTCTCTCCCTCCCTCTGCTTGTGTTCCCTCTCTTGCTGTGTCTCTCTCTTTCAGATCAATAAATAAAATCTTTTAAAAAAAGTGATTATTGACCCAAACATTCAAAATTCAAATATTCTCATGGACAACTCAAGGATTCTAAGAGAGGCATTTCTATATATGTGTGATTACTTCCCTTAAGGTTCTACTTAAGTATTCTTGTTATTTTCTTATTCAGATTGTAGTCTTTTTCAGCAGTTGTATTACTACTGTGGATACTATGCAATCAACTTTTCCTTCCTCTTTCTTTAATGGTCATTAGATCTCAGGTTGGTTTATAAAAGTTTCCTAAGTGGTGGTAGTCCTCAAATAGGGGAAAATAAACTTGTATGTTCTTCTAGAGTGATGGCAGTATAGAAACAAGTAGGTAGTCACCTCCTTGCTAAGCTACCTAGAAGAATTTTCTCCAACTTCAGGTAGTTAATTATTGTCTCAGTTTCCAAGAGAAAAAGGATTTGTCTTGTCCATTTTGCTTCTATGGGTTCTTGGGGTCCAGAGAGATCATGTATGTGTCCATTGTCAATCTTCCCCCAGAGACCTTCAGTTATATGTGGATAAAGCTCTCCCCAGAATCCAAACACCTTTGGTCCTGTGGTTGCTGACAGAAGGTTGCAGATACCCATCCACCTTTGGATAAGAAAGCTGTGAACCAGTGCTTCTGGTGGGGACTCCCCTTAACAGTCCAAGGTCCCACTTGTATCCAGTTACCTAGAAGTCCCAGAAGATATTTGCCTCCTCTAGTAGAAGTACTAGATCAGAATTGGATGGGAACAGAAGAGAGAAGAATCTTTGGATACCTCTTTCCCTCAACCACTTCCTGAGATCTCACAAATTACACATGGGATGAAGTATATACTATTCACATTAAGCTCAGTCAACTTGATCACTTATCACTTTCATAACACAATACATAATACAAATCAAAATAATCACTCTTTTGGTTAAATCAGGTTTTAGTTGATAGTCAAGAGAAAAAAATTGTTTATTCTTTTTCTAACTTCTTCCTTATTAATTTAACACACTTTATGACTCAAGGAAAAACAACAAAAGCATTTACTCCAATGCTTTCTCTATATCTTACTCTAGTTATTTCTCTAAGTAATGTCATTGGAACCCAAAAATCTTTTTTTTTTTGATTGGTTGATTCTATATTTTAATTTTATTTTTTCCCTAATTGGTTTATAAAAATATTATTTTATTGTATATATCTTGTAATTTGAGATCTACTTTGTTTTTTTCAAACTCTTAACCAGTAATAAATTATTAATGTGTTAATACATTAATATTAATATATTATGGAAAGTATTAATGAGAATGGTCTATAATTCATGAGAGTGATCTGAGTGCTTGGTCTGTAGATTCTCAATCTTTTAAAAAATGGACTTGTAATATAAATAAATTATATAATTGGCAGAAAATAATGTTTCCCCTGATTCTTATAGAACAATATTTAAACCCACCATTTCTATTGGAAATGATATATTTTGTGAACCTGGCATTAATTAATCAATAATTTTTAGCTATGATGATTCACCTGAGCTAAACGAGAAATAGAACATTTTTATCAGGTGAATATAATCAAAATACTGACCTAAAATTTAAAGAATATGAGAAGACAATACTTTTTCAAATTTTGGAAGTCCAAGTGAATGATCATAATAAACTTGAAACTGAAACTTAGCACAGTCTTTGATGAGATACACAACGTACAAGAATTGCTTGTTTTTGTATTACTTAGCTTTTTATCTATTATTCAGGGTACTTATCATCACCAATATCATGAAGCATTTATCACATCTTGGACATTGTATAATGTGATAGAACACAAAAGAAGTATGGGCCTTTGTATTAGGGTATGCTAAACTGACAAATATATATCAATCCCCAGTGTAAGTGTTTAAATGCCATTAACATTTATTTTCTCTTCATACACATTATAGAGCATCTCAGGAAGGCAGGGAGTTATGCTCCATGCAGTCTCTCAAGGAACCAGACTAGCAATGACTATACCACATTTAACACTGGTTATGACCATTAGGGCACGTAGAAAGGGAGAAAGATCATGGTGGAGCTCTCATGGAAATCATTATAGTTTAGGCCTGAAAGAGGCATATTAAACTTCTACTCCATTGGCAAGAACTTTGTTTCGAAGTCACACTTAACTGCAAGGGCAGTCAAGAATTTGGTCTCAGTTACTAGGGAGAAAAAGAAAATGGATTTTGGTGGTTAGCTAGGAGATTTTGACACAGAATATAAGTCATGACCATAAGAAATTTACAATCCAGGGGAGACAGAATATAGCAACACAAAGGAACATATGTTGAGCAATAATTCAACATTAGAGATAATAAATACTATAGGCATCCAAAGGAAGGGAAAATCATCAAAATTAAAACTTAATAGAAAAAAATATATGTAATCTAAAGGAGGTTAGATGGGTTTGCAGCAGAGTCAAGGGAGACATTACACATTCATGGGAACTGAGTAGAGTTTTTATTCATACTGGGGAGGTGCAGCAGTAAAATAGAACATTGAAGACAAGTGGTCCTGAGTTAAAATGTCAACTCTTTCTAACTGTGTGACTTTGGGCAGGTCAGTTAACCACTCTGATTCTAGCAAATTTGGGTAAAACTACATTATTTTCTTTAACTAAATATCAACCTATATTTAGCTTATAGGTTCAGGAATTTTCTTTTTCTTTTTTTTAAGATTTTATTTATTTATTTGAGAGAGAGACAGTGAGAAAGAGCATGAGCGAGGAGAAGGTCAGAGGGAGAAGCAGACTCCCCATGGAGCTGGGAGTCTGATGCGGGACTCGATCCTGGGACTCCGGGATCATGACCTGAGCCGAAGGCAGTCGTCCAATCAACTGAGCCACCCAGGCGTCCCTCAGGAATTTTCTTTAATCAGATTTTAAAATCTGCTCTTTAATAAGAATTCCAGGAGACACTTATAGCCAGTCAGTTAAGAAAACATTGAGAATATGTGGGGATACTTATTTATTATCAATGTCTTCAGACAAAAAGCTTGTAGAGAAATCAGAATAGAAATGTCAAAATCAGACAAATTGAGTTTGAATCATGATTCTGCCACTTGCGAGCTGATTAGCTTCTGAGCCTACTAAATATTAATAATTCCCACCAAAGTGGTTCGCATGTTTTGGTTTCACTTTTCCTTGACCATTTATGGTTACTGTTTTCCAGTACTTTACCCTTAACCTATAAATGTTATAGCTTCTCAGAAACCAGTTGTGGACCTTTCTATTTCTCTCTTATATATGGTCCCAGATGAACTTATTCTTTCAGACATTGTGAAATGCTAATTCTGTGCATATCTTCACCTCAGCCTTCTGATATCTGAAATGCAGATTCATAGGCAACCATCTATTGCTATTCCATTGGAAGGGTTCAGAGGTATGTCAAACTTGGCATGTGTTTTTGAAAGAGGATTCTCAATTTCTACCTCATCCACCCCTATTACATGCATAAACACACACATACACACACATACGTTCCTCCTCAGTCTTCTTCATCAGAGCACATGACAGCAGCAGCATCTGACTAATTACTCAAGGAAACCCTTCAAATTGCTCTTCATCCTCACATATATAATCAATCTATCACCAAAATATGTCTCAAGTATGTCTGGTTCTCTCCATCTTTGCAGCCATCACCCTAAACCTAACCACCATCAACACATGTTTTTCTGATCTGTTAAAGTAACTTTATTCTTTAAGTCCCTTCCTTTATTCTTTGTTCTCCTTCCTTTATTCTTATACACTCCATATCCATTCTCCACAGCTGCCAAAGTGAATTTTATGTACAAGAAAGGAATCATGTCACTCCTTTGCTTAAAACCCTTCAATAGTTTTCCATTATTCTGGCAAAACATTTCAAACTCCATAGCTCACAAAGTCCTGAAATAAACTGACTTCCTTCTCCAATTTCACATTGTGCCATTCTCTCCTACATTGTATCTATTGTGGTTTTCTTTCCATTCTCTAAGAAACCAAGATCATTCCTGTCCAAGGGCTTTTGAGCTTTTTACTTGGCTGGATTCTTCATTTCCTTCAGGTCATAGTTCAAATATTACTGCTCAGAAAATCTCCTCTAATCTGAAGTAGGTAACTGTATATTAGAGTATGTCCCTATGGTACTTGTTACAATTTATAATTATATATCTATATATTTATTTACTTATTTTGTCTGCTCACTTTATCTATTATAATTTTTTTAATGTTTATTTATTTATTTACTGTAAAGAGAGGGAGGGAGGGAGAATGTGCACCCATGAGTGGGGGAAAAGAGGAGAGGGAAGGAGAGAGAGGATCCCAAGCAGACTCCATGAGCGTAGAGCCAGACCCAGGGCTTGATCCCATGACCCCAAGACCATGACTTCAGCTGAAATCAAGAGGCTGCTTAACCACCCAGCACCCTTTTTATAATTTATTATATATATTATATATATATATATATATCTCCAGTGCTTGCAATTGCCTAGTATGTTATAGGTGCTCCAAATATACATATTTAATGTATGAATGAATTCAATTAACAGTAGATATGCTTTTCTTGCCTCACTATCTACAGTGCAGTAGAGTGGAAATTGGAAAGAATCTAAACCTGCATTCTAAATCTGCCTTTCACAACTCTCAAATGAAACTATTTTGAAATATAGGGCATTAATAAAAATTTTGAGGTATTGCAAAGCCAACAGATCAGGAGACAACAACCATTTAAAAGATACTTTATTGGGGCACATAGATGGCTCAGTCAGTTAAGTGTCTGTCGTTGGCTCAGGTCATGATCCTAAGATCAAGCCCTGTGTCTGGATCCCTGCTCTGTGGGGAGTCTTCTCCTCCCTCTCTCTTTGCCACCCCCCACAGTGCTGTCTCTCTCTGTCTCTGTCTCTCTCAAATAAATAGGGGCCCCTGGGTGGCTCAGTGGGTTAAATCCTCTGCCTTCAGCTCAGGTCAAGATCCCAGGGTCCCAGAATCAAGCCCCACATCGGGCTCTCTGCTCTGCGGGGAGCCTGCTTCCTCCTCTCTCTCTGCCTGCCTCTCTGCCTACTTGTGATCTCTGTCTGTCAAAAAAATAAATAAACACTTAAAAAAAAAGATACCTTGTTACTCATAGTTCGAGAGAGGAGAAGTATGACATGTCAGCAGGAACTATACGGGGAATCATGGAAGTTGGTAACGAGGTAAAGGGAGGGGAAGTGCTGTGGGCAGGATCCTTTATTGTGGTTTTCACAGGAAGGAACTGCTAAGAGGCAGGGGAAGCAGGCTTATGATTGGCTAGTTTAAACAATTTCAACAGGCCCTGGAACATAGGGGCTGTCACTAGTTGTCTAGTACCTGTCCCTGGAGTGATGAAGGCTAGTGCATGGTAGCACAGCGTGTAAGAGCCTGATAGAGGTGGTACTTGAGGTGTGGGCTCTGGATGGGCTGGTTTGCATCTGAAGAGCACTCCACAGTGAGTTGTTCCTAGCTCTCGAAACTGTCAGTCCCCAAGACGGGCCCTCCAAGTTCAGCAAGGCCCCAGATGTCAGAGCTTCAGCAATACAGAAAGTAAAGACATGGTTAACACAACCGCTTTGATGGTAATCCCCTTGACATCACTGAATCTCAGATCTCACATCTGACAAATGGAGGTAATCATATTCTTTACCTCCCAAAACTGGCAAATAACAGACATGAAAGCACTTTGAAAACACTAAACCCATGTATGAAGATAGTTTATGCTTTTGTGAAGAACAGCCCATCAAGAAAGCATGAGAAGTACATTTTCTTTCCATATCATTAATGTGTTTGTGGTCATCTTTGCTCTGCTCCGTCCCACCCACCTTGTGAACCTAATGATCTCCTTTTGTGAGAAAGGTGAGTAGAGGAGGAGGGGAGAGGTCAGTTTGAAGTCAGGGAGGAGAGACATTAAACAACCCTCATTAGCATCATTTTTTAACATGCTCATCAGCACCCGATGTCATGACCACTGGACATGACATGAGAGGGGCCCAATCTACATCTATAGGGTGGCTTTTTGAAAGCATTCTTTATTCATCATGAAAATTCATTACAAGAAGTCAGTAAAAGATCAAATAAAGCAAGTAAAAATTATAATAGAGGAATTTTCTAATTCTTTTAGGCCATAGAATATTTATATTAAAAAGAATTTACAGAATTTGATGAGGTTATGAATATTTATGTAAAAATTAAGAGAAGAATGGGAACTCCAATCCATCAGCGCCTCTCATTTCTTCACTTTCCTCATAATGAAGCTCACATTCTGTGGTAATCACTAACTTGGATTTTGTTTTCAGGGAAATGGGAAATTTCTCTCAGATGCCTTCTACTTTCTCTACAAAGTAGAAGGGGTTCTCCTCTCCTGAGCAGGTGGTAGAAGGATGCGAAGGATTAGAACGTTGGGGGGGAGTAGACGGTCTGCAATGAGCATGACCAGTATGAGGAGAAAATGAGTTGCGAAGCTTGTTGGTTTTCTAGAGGTTCTGGTCTGCTGTGTTGTGTAACTAATATTCTCATACATTCCCAACCTCCTTTTCCCCTCCAAGCCTCTGTGAGTTGAACTCTGCCTTGAAGAACTGAGCTTTGAGGAAATGACACAACCCAATGAATATTAGAACCCAAGATTAGAATTTTTGAAAAAACAGCAACCTTCCTTGAAACCTTCATTATATCTAGAAATCCTATTGTGTTTGCTTTAGTCAGTCTCTCCTTCTAAACTACAAGCCAATTGCAAATCTTCCACTCTTCTCAAAATTCTGACCATTGTCTTCCTTCCACCCACACAGTAGAAGAATTTGTAAAGAAAATAGAAACTCTCAGAGAGAAACATGTCTACGTCCTTGAGACCAAGCATGCAAACTTAATTCATCTGCAACCATTCTACTCTCCTATTTTGGATGAGAACTAACTCCTCTACAAGACCAATCTAGTTCCTTCTTAGGAACATACACTACTGTTGTCCTTCTAGGAACATACTCTTGTAATACAACCTCTTCTTCCCATGTAGTTCCTTTTCACAGTTATTAAATGAATCCCATCTGTCCCATTAAAACGCACAAACAGGAAGTAAAGCAAAAATCCCTCAACCTTTCAGTGTCACTTGATGATGTACTCTCTTTTCACGACCACATTCCTCAAAACTCTCATCTCTATCCTATGTTTTAATTTCGTATTTCCCATGCACTGTTCATTAATTTTCAATCTGGTTTTCTGCTATTTATTTCCCGGTAGTGTTTTTCCATGGATCACCAGTGACCTCCATGTCATTAAAGCCTGTGGATTTTTCCTAATCTTCATCTCAGTGCACTTATAATTGACATCCAATTTGTTGAGTACACCTTTTTGTAAGTATAGTTATCTTTTGGAGGATTCCTTGATAAATACTCTCCAGATTCTCTTCCTACTGCTCTGATAATCTTTGTCAATTTTTCAAGTTTGTCTCCTCCTGCCTGGGTCAGGAGTTATTCAGGACTCAGTCTTGATTTCTCATATCTTCTCACCCCATGTTCTGTGGTTGAGAAATCTCATTTATAGCTGCTGCTTTAATTACTGCCCATTTCCCTATGACTCTCATATGCCTATCTTCATCCTAAGCTTCTTTTCCTAACTACAGACCTGCCTATCCCAATGCTATCTTGTGATTCCTCTTAAATAACTCAAAGAAATGTCGAAGTAAACAAGGTCCAAACCAAACCTCTTAATCTTCCTCTCTGAGTTTGACTCTCTTCTAGAGTTTTCCATCACAGCAAATGACTCACAATTCACCCAATTATACAAACTAGAAGTGTAGGAGTCTTAACTTGCTTCCCTCACACTCTTCCTTACTTTGTTTTTTTGCCTATTTCTTTAATCTACCCATTCCGTTCCTGTTATCATCACTCTGGTAGAAGCTACCACCCTCTTTTACTTGACTGTGCTAATAGCACACTCACTCATTTGTTTGCACCCACTCTGGCCCCTCTTCAAGTCCCCATGTAACATATCACTCTCATTTCCTGACTATCCCTGATAGGCAGGATTCTTTCTTTCTTTCTTTCTTTTTTTTTTAAGATTTTATTTATTTATTTGACAGAGAGAGATAGTGAGAGCAGGAACATAAGCAGGGGGAGTGAGAGAGGGAAAAGCAGGTTTCCCCTTGATGCAGGGCTTGACCCCAGGACCCTGGGATCATGACCTGAGTTGAAGGGGGACAATTAACGACTGAGCCACCCAGCTCAGTGCCCCAGCAGGATTCCTTAATATGACTTAGGCGTCCCTGCGTGAACTTTCTCTGAACTCCTGCCCAGTCTGGTCCCCACGTGTCGCTGTATCCTTACCTCTGGACCATGACCTCACCATGTTCTGTCATGGTCTGGGTTTCACACACACACGTATCCCTTTTCACATTCCTTCAATAACTCTTGCTTATCCTTCTGATCTCAGGTCTTTATCACGGTGTTTATCACTTCTTTAAAGGAGCTTTTCAGGACCTTTTTGACTGAGTGAAAACACTGCCAATACCATTATAGAGTTTTATAGCACTGTTTTGCCTCAACATCACATTTTGGGAGACTTTACTTGATTAATGTCTTTTTCCCCACTATCGTATAAGTTGCACATGGGCAGGATTCATATTTGCTTTCCTCTTTATTTTATCACTATCATTTACCGTGATGTTACATTTCGCAGAGTTCCTGACATTCGTGCATTCCTTTAACAAACGTTATCCGTATTTATATTATAAATGAATATGCATAAATGTTAAGTATATTAGAGATAAATATCTGTGTATATATACACATACACATATATACGTCTATATTAATTTAAAATAAATCTGGGCACTAGAGTGTCTTGTGTGAGGTCCCATAGCTCGTAAATGTCAGATAAGATTCAAACACCAGTTTCAAAGCCATTGGTTTCCCTGATATGACACAGGCCCATAAACCTAGCATAATTTGTCTCCCTTTACTGAAGTAGATCTTAACCTTGGCCTCATGTTGGAATCACCTAAGAAGCTTTTAAAAATGTTGATACCCAGGTCCTAGTCCCAGAGATTTGTTCTGATTAGTTTAAGGTTGGGCCTGAGTATCTGTATTTTTTTTAAGGTGTTATTTATTTATTTGACAGAGAGAGAGATCCCAAGTAGGCAGAGAGGCAGGCAGAGAGAGAGGGGGAAGCAGGCTCCCTGCTGAGCAGAGAGCCCGACGTGGGGCTCGATCCCAGGACCCTGAGATCACAACCTGAGCTGAAGGCAGAGGCTTAACCCACTGAGCCACCCCATATCTATAGTTTTATAAAGCAGCCCAGATGATTCTTATATGTAGCTAGGGTAGAAAATATTTGTTAGAATGACAAAACTGAATTAAGTGGAGAGGGTGGCCTGAGATGTTGATGATGAACATATAATTTTAAAAATAGGAAATTAAGGAGTGGAAATCAAAATTAATGGTCTATGACTTCCCTTTTCTATTTATTTTTAATTAGTTGTTGCCGTTACCCCCTTTTGTGTGGTTAATAGCCACCCAATGTCTTTAGGTCCTTTTCCCCCGAAACCTATAAATGTTATCTTCACCAAAAAAAGGAATCTTTGCAGATGCAATTAAATTAAGGATCTGAATATGGGGAGATTCTCCTGGATTATGCTGATGGGCCCTAAATCCATTCACAAGTGTCCATAAAAGAAAGAGACAGCGGGAGAGTTGACACAGAGAGAAGAGGAAAAGACAATGTAAAGTAGGAACAGAGGATTCAGTAATCCCAAGGAGACACAGAGGCTAGAAGACATAAGGAAGGAGGGGAGTGAGCCCCATTGCCAAGTGACACTGAGTTCAAACTTCTAGCCTCCAGAACATGAAAAGAAAAAAAATTCTGTTGTTTCAACTCTTCACTTTTGTGGAAATTTGCCCTCGCGTCCATAGGAAACTAATACACCTGGATTATGATAATCTGACTAAAATATACTTTTTACCTATAATGACTTTTTCTAAGGTCATATATTCTAAGGCAGTAGGAGTAAAGTGACAGTAAGGGTATTCCTCTGTCTCAGCCCTCTGCTCTTTTCAAATCCAGCCTCTCCAAACAGTCTTCCCAGATAGTCCTGGACTCCTCTAGGCTGCCTCACAAATGTCTGGAGAATTCGCTGCCTTGTCTTCTAGACGATACTTTTCATTTCCCACCTTGCATGCCCATAACACTGTGGCCACGTCTCTGACACTGGCAACCCGACAGCCACCTTCCAAGAGTGCCACAGCCATGGCTGATATCTGTCTGTAGAACCAAAGACAAGGCTAAAACTAGAACCCATGATCTGGGCCAGTAGGAGGTCCATTGGATTGTTTCTTTCCAACTATCTCCTTGATTACACTTAAAATTATAGCTTTAAAGTGCAATGTAAATTTGAGATGAGACAAATTAACTGGTTTCAGAAATACTATCTACACATTTACAAACTTATTAGTGATTTCTCTAAGAACATAAAACCTTACTCTAATTGTTAAATGGTCCATTGCCTCATAATTCTAAAGTCACTATTATCAAGATTTGGATCCTCCATTGGAATAGAAAAACCTACACCTTCTTATCCATTGTTATTTACTGGATATTTGATTTTACAGTTCTTTGTGGCCACTTATGATCCATAAACAAAGGATTATTCAGGTTTTTACCTATAATCACGGCTAAGGACCCATATTTTAAAATGCCAGCCATTACTGATAAGACATTTTCCTTTTAATTTTAAGGGTTTAGGGTGTTTATTTTGCTTCTTATTATAAAGGAGATCTATTTTTCATTGATAAATTATCAAGTGATCACTCAAGAAACAAATTTACAGACTAAATCTGTCACTTGTCAGAGTCATTCAGTATCTCTCCATTCTGAAATGATTGATCCCCCTGGCTTACGGGAGACACATATGCATATCCTAGAATCAGATCATTAATAACCCCATCATTAACACTTTTTATATTTAATTCCAGTGATAGGTGTAAGGCATTTTTTCCTTTAAGTTTAAACCTCAAACCACACTAATTCCCATTTATCAATTTATTACTCATCCTTAGAATTGATCATCTAAGTGTTTATCTGACTCTTTCCCTGCCTAGGTCTGTAATATCTGGCAATATAATTCATTCTTACATTGATACTCTGTAAAATCATAACAACATTAAAAGCATTAGACAAATACACCACTTCTATGTAACTTAATAATTATAATTTTTGTAGACATTGGAGCTTCCAATAGTTGAAAGAAGTTCTTATTTTTTAAAAAAAATCTATAAATACAAAATAAATAACAAAATATAAAACCAAACCATTATTTTCACAGCTAAGGATTATTTTCTTTTCCATCTCACATTTTTTAATAAAAGACATAGTCTGAGAAGATGAGAGTGAGGTGATTGATGGGAAGTTTCTCAATATTCTGAAAAGAATTCAAGTTCTGAAAACATAGGCCATCACGATCAGGGTGTATAAAATAGATGAGAATCCTATAAGTGGTCCAAAAAATGTTGGAAATGATCCTTAATGAGAGGATATCTAATGAGAGTAAATGAGAAAGTGTTCTATCCTAAGGCAAATCCTGGGAAATTGAGAAGTAGAATGGCGGGGGTAGGGGGGAGATTATTATCATCCTTTTCACTGAAAAGGCTGGTATCATCAATAAAAAACATAATAATCAGGAGCACCCTGGTGGCTCAGTTATTAAGCATCTGACTTTTGATTTTGGCTCAGGTCATGATGGCAAGGACGTGAAATCAAGCCCCATGTTGGGCTCCTCCGGGGGTGTCCACCCTGCTTGGGACTCTCTCTCTCTCCTTCTCCCTCTGCTCCTCCCTCCCTTAAAATTTTTTAAAAATGTAATAATCATAATAGCTGGTTTGGCTGATTGGATTGTTGATTATGAGAAATATGTTTACTCCCTAAACAAAGTTAGGGTTTGTAGGAACTTTTATAAATATGCCATCGATGAAGGCTGTGAATTGTTAATACAACACTCACTAAGCATCTCAGAAAAATTAATCCAATTGCAAAGGGGATTCATTAAAAGATTAGGAACTGGAATGATCTGGCTTAAGATTGCTGACAAAAAGTAAAAGACAAGTTATATCATTTCTATTTTGGATGTAGAAATGTTGAGCTGAAGGAAAATTAATTATCATCCCTGGAGGACACCAAAGAACAGAAATATACTACAGATTTGACTTCTGCCCTTTGCTATTTTAAGACATTTAAGATAACCTTGACATATTGAGGAAAATCTTTCACGTTTTGTTTCATTCTGCATTTCCTGATATTTTTAAACTGAAGAGCTAATCACCCTTAAATATGATTCTCCAACTCCCCCTTAACTTCAGGTTCATTTATGCAGTCAATTTTCTAACTGACATCTCTACCTGAATGTTATACAAGGACCTCTACCTCAGTATAATCAAAATAGAACTGTCCCCCAAAGTAGACGCATATGGTTATAAACATTCACACCCCCCCCACACACACACACTGCAACACCTTCTTTACTTCTCCTTTATCAGTAGGCTTCTCAGTAGGACATTTACCCAGTCACTAACGCTGGAAATCTGAGTTACCTCCACCTCTGGTTCCCTTTCCCATACTCTCCAAAATCCAATTTCTGTCCATGCTTCTTAGTTTTTCCCTTTGATGTCATGGCAGGCAAGGGCATGAATAGCATCCCATCACCTATACTCCCCCGTTAAGCCTGTACAGATGTAATTAAACAATCACAACCCCCATACCTGCGAATTCTGAATTCACCACCACATAATTCCTCAAAACCATGCTCCTTGCAGAACCACCAGCTAACTTGTCTTTCTAGTCCTTGATATTTCTAGTTTTTCCTCTCTATCATAAATTCCTCACTTCTACATTATGTTATTTCTTTTCTGAACTACTTCAATGACCCCTTTGTTGTTCTTCCTGTCTGTGGTCTTCACCCTATATGATTTACTCTCAGTATTGCTGCCCGAAAGATCCTTCTAAAAATGCAAATATGTCTGTGACAGATTCCTAAAGAAACAGAAAAAAAACAAATCCCATGATTTCTCCATTGTAAACTTTAAAGTCTTTAGTTGCCAGAAGGGAGGTCAGTAGGAGGATGGGTTAAGTGGGTGATGGGGATTAAAGAGTGCACTTGCGATCAACCTGGGGTGTTGCATAGAAATGTTGAATCACTGTGTTGTACACCTGCAACTCATATTACACTGTATGCTAACTAACTGGAATTTAAATAATAACTTAAAGAAGTCTTTAGTATAGTTTACAAAGTTCTCCATATCCTGCATATGCCTACCTGTCCATTCTCAATCTCACCACTTCCTGCCTTAATGCTTTAGTGCAATCAAACTATTTTTAGCACCCTAACTTTTTCATGATGCTTCTCCCATCACCTTTACTCATGTTTTCTCTGTTGCCAGAAATATCCTTTTTACCCCTCGTGCCACCTAATTTACTCTTTCTTTACCTTTAAGTCTCAACTGAGACATGGATTTCTCATAAAATCATTCTCTGACCCTTTGTATTTCCCCATTCCATATGCACACACTACTTTTGGACTGGTAGCTTGGGTCTGCTTCTGTTGTAACCATTCATGCCTAAGTCAAGGCCCTGAAAATATCTTTGTATGGTTATTTATTTAGTGATATCTCCCTGGCGACCTCCATAAGGATAAGGACCAGTGCATGTTAACTTCTTGAGTCTGCAAATTTCCAGAGTCTATTTATTGGTGACCCAATCAATGTTTGTTAATGTGAACTGAGTGGAAACTAAAGTAAGCATTCCAATATCAAACTTTCCATGCAGATGTTGACCACAGAGAAGTTATTCAACAGAATGGATAAGGAAGATACGGCATATCCATATACAGTGGAATATTGTGCCACCATAAAAAAGGATAAGATCTTGTCATTTGCAACAACATGGATACCCCTAAAAGGTATTATGCTAAGTGAAAGACAGAAAAAGACAAATACATTATTTCACTCATCTGTGGAATCTAAAAAACACCAAATGGATAAAGAAACAAACAAAAAGCAGAATCAGACCTATAAAGACAGAGCTCAAACTGATGGGTTGCCAGAGAGAAGGGACAATGGGCAGATGGGGAAAGTGGGTGAAGGAGAGTGGGAGACCTCCCAGTGATAGAGTGAATAAGCCACAGGAATAAAAGGCACAGCATAAAGAGTACAGTCGATGATATTTTAATAGTGTCACACGGTGACAGATGGAGGTTACGCTTGTGGTGAGCATAGCATATTGTATAAACTTGTTGAATCACTATGTTGCAGCCTACAACTATAGTGAAATAAAATCATTTATTATTTAACCATAAAAAAGAGTGAAATCTTGCCATTTATGATAACAAATGGACCTTGCAGGCATTATATTAATGGAAATAAGTCAGACAGAGAAAGATAAATACCCAATGATCTCTCTGATGGGTGGAATCTAAAAAGCAAACAATAACAACAACAAAAAGCAAACGAGCTCATAAAGACAGGGAAAAGATTGGTAGTTGCCAGAGTCATGGGTTGGAGGATGGGAAAAATGGGTAAAGGGGGTCAAGAGGTTAAAAAAATAATAATAATATAGTGAACAATAAATATTTCTGAAAGGAAATGAGGAAAGGAAAGGCTAAATTATTATTGACTAAATCAAATTCTACTGTAATCATTTATTTATAAGTTTTTTTCTTTTAAAGTGGAGCTTGCCAATATATTAGTATTTGCTTAGCATTATTTTATAACTGTCGAGGTAATGGTTCTTTTAAAATTTTTTTCCAAGTTACTGTGGCAGAAGCTCAGGCTCTGATATTTGACTCTACCAAGTAGTGGAAACAGTACAACATGGTAAAAGGGTGCTTTACTTTTGCTAGGGCTGCCATAATAAAACATCACAGACTGGGTGAAATTCAGTATCCCAGAAATTCAGTCTCACAGTTAGAGAGGCCAGAAGTCCAAGATCAAGATACTGGCAGGTTTGGTTTCTTCTGAACCTTCTCACTGTGTCCTCACGTGGTCCCCTAATCATCTGTATGTGTATCCTAAGATCCTCTTTTTATATAGACATCAGTCATAGGAGATAAGGGCCTGCCTTATGATCTCATTTAATTTTAAATACCTCTTTAAAGGCCCTATCTCTAAATACCATTATATTCTAAGAAAATGAGGGCTAGGGCTTCAACATACAAATTTTGGAAGAACACAAGAAGGCAATATATGCCAGGAATTTTCTTTAACAAGGATTCCCCCTAAAAAATAAAATAAAAATATGATAGGAATACATGTCTTAAATTAATCTCATTAGAATAATGTCTATAAATCAAAAAGGCTAGGTTCCTTGAGATGCTCTCCCACAAGTATATTTATTAGAAAGCCATATGACGAGTTGGGTGCTAAAATACTTTATCAATATCTACTTAGGTTCTCTGAATTTAAGCTTCCATTTCTACTCATTATTATTTTTTTTCCTTCTTGGGAAAATCACATAATGGTTATTTACACAATGTTTAAACATCTAGACAGTGTTTTCCTGTCATTGGTCCATATAACCAATTATTTCATTGACTTTAATGCTTTTAAACTGGTGTAACCAATCAAGTCAGAGACATAGGCGAAGCTTGTTAATAAGCGAATTCTTTGGATATTAACATGGGATAATAGCATTAGCAAAAACCTTACATGCTCCAGTAGGTTAAGCAATATGTGTTTAAAAACTCAAAACAGACTTGAGAAACTGCTATTTGAAATTAGTTACAAAATCGAAAAATTATTTTACCAAGTAAGTCAGTCAATTAAACTCAGAATCAGTTATTTATTTATTTATTTATTTATTTTTTAAGATTTTATTTATTTATCAGAGAGAGGGGAGAGAGCGAACACAGGCAGACAGAATGGCAGGCAGAGGCAAAGGGAGAAGCAGGCTCCCCGCCGAGCAAGGAGCCTGATGTGGGACTCGATCCCAGGACGCTGGGATCATGACCTGAGCCGAAGGCAGCTGCTTAACCAACTGAGCCACCCAGGTGTCCCCAGAATCAGTTTTTTAAAAAGCACTTTCAAAACCTGGAGCCAATCTATGTTTATTATTGTTTTTCCTTATTAAATAGATAATACATAATTCATTTTAAAAAATTACAGCAAAGAAAGGAATAGAAATTAAACACACCTCGTATAACACCATGAGATATTTCTGGGCAAAGACAGAGGGGCTAGAGTCTGAGTTACATCCTTTCTAGAGATGTAAGGCAGTGAAGGGGGTGTTTGTATGTGGTTTTGATGCTAATATTAAATAATATTCACAATACATTAGGTTAAAAGCCATACACACCCACTTCTAGGTATTTGCTCAAGTGAAATAAAAACCTATGTTCCTACAAAAGCATATTCACAAGATATTTATGAAATATATTTAAGTATATAGAAGTATATTTAAGTATATAGAAGATATTTAAGTCTGTAGAAGCCTTGTTCTATATACTTCTTTCTTTCTTTCTTTTAAGCAGGCTCCACACCAGCATGGGGCCTAATATAGGGCTTGAATTCATGACCCTGAGAGGAAGGCCTGGATGCTTAACCAACTGAGCTATCAAGGAACCCTTATAATAGTTACGTTCTTTATCATAAACTCTGAAAACAACCCAGATATCCCTCAACTGGGAAATGGATAAACTGTGATATACCCATACAATGGAATACTACTTAGCAATAAAAAGAAACAAAATATCAACATATAAAATGCAGAGGAATCTCAAATACATATTGCTTAAGTGAAAGAATCGAAAAGGTTACATACTATATGATTCCATTTACATGATATTCTGGAAAAAGCAAAACTATAGAGGAAAACAGATTCATGAATTTTAAAAGTTGAAGAAAGGTTGAGGAAGATCTGAAAAACAAAGGAAAAAAAGAGACACACCACAAAACACTCTCAACTGTAGAGAACAACAGATGTTTAGCAGAGAGGAGGAAGATGAAGGGAATGGTTAAGGGGATGATGATTACTGAGTAATATATGGAACTGTTAAATCACTATATTGTAACTAATATAACATTGTATGTTAACTACACCAGAATTACAGTTTAAAAAGAGAGGTGCACCTGGGTGGTTCCGTCAGTTAAGCGTCTGCCTTTGGCTCAGGTCATGATCTCAGGGTCCAGGGATCCTGTCCTGCATTGGGATCCTCGCTTAGAGGGTGGTCTGCTTGTCACTCTGCCCCTTCCCCTGCTTACTCTCTCTCTCTTTCTCTCTCTAATAAATAGATTAAATATTTAAAAAAAATAAAATTTAAAAAAAGGGAGCGATCTTGGGGGATCACTTTTGGGGAGAAAAGAGAATTTTCTGTACTTTGATTATGTTGTTTGCATGACTCTATGTACTTGTTAAAACTCATAGAACCACACATCAAAATTAGTCAATTTTACCATATGGAAATTAAAAATATATTTAAAACATATTGTGCAGAGGAGTATCTATGTTTCCTTGGGGTTTTGTTTATATATGTGATACCTGTAATATATATCATAAAACTCATGCATGCTCATACATGTATATAAGCCATTTCCAGAACCTACCAAGAAACTGAGAGGTTGCCACTAGGAAGATTAGAGGTCCCACTGTGTGAGGGAGAGTCTCCATTTTCATTGTGCATAATCTTATTATTGTTTGAGTTCTTTACCATATCAATATAACACTTTCCAATTAAAGAAACTCTAAACTGAAAGAATATATAAACAATTCGGTGTTGCAGTCTTGGAGACTACTAAGGTAAATTTTCCTTCCTTACAGGACAAATGAAATATCCTCTTCCCTTGAATATGGATACAATTAGGCTATAAAAAATTTCTGCAGGTTACTTGGCCAACAAAATCTGTGTGAACACTGGGGTTCCAGGCTTTCCCTGGTCCTCAAGAGATTCCAACAATTACTCTCTGGTGAGAAGCACAAGCCAAAAATCAATGAAGGTAAAAGTAGAAGGTTGTTCCACGGTGGGAATGGCCTGTTTCATCGATAGCTGTCAGCACAATCTTTGGATAAGACTCTGAATAATATAGGAGCTTAGCGCTCAGGATGCCTAGTATGGTGGCCAGCCAAAACTTTATATATACAGGAATGCCTAATAAGTTTTCCTTTTAAACTGCCAATGAAGCATATTAGAGCTATAGAATTCACTTGTAATAAAGAAATCTTTAAACAGTGTGCTGTGCAACAGACCTTTGCTGAGTGTCTCAAATGACGGGACACAGTAATGGCCTTCTCTCCCAGTTGTATGGCCACTCTGGAAGGCCACACAACTTCTTCTAAGTTCTGGATGCAGGTCAAGATGGACTGCCTCACCGATGACGAATCTCAGACATCCCCTAGACCTTCTCACCTTCTGAGAAGAAGGTACTACTACAACATCTTAATAGAAAGTAACATAAAGACTGGATTTTTAAAAACATCTGAATGCCTGTGTATATGTATTTATGAATGAATATACTTCTCTAGGTTGTTTCATGCTCCCTTGATTATCATCTATGAAATATTTCACTGGGACATTTCTATTTCATTCTATCTTTTTTTTAAAGGGAGATTGTGTTTATACCGTAGGCACAAAGAAAAACAGCTGATTAATCTAGTGTGAAAATGGTACTGTTTTTGTGCAGAAACACATTTGTGTACCATACCAGAAGCTCTCTTTTTCTTTAAAAAATTTTTATTTATTTTTCAGAGAGAGAGAGAGAGTGAGTGAACAAGCAAAGGGAGCAGCAGGCAGAGAGCAAAGCAAGCTCCCTACTGAGCAAGGACCTGGATGCAGGACTGGATCCCAGAATGCTGAGATCATGACTCAAGCAGAAGGCAGCTGCTTAACTGACTGAGCCACCCAGGCACCCCGGAAGCTCTCTTTAAAATATTTGCTAGTTGAAGGAATACCAGCATGGCTTAGTTGGTTAAGCATCTGCCTTCTGCTCATGCCATGATCCTGGGGTTGTAGGATAGAGCCTCATGTTGGACTCCTCATCAGGGAGTCTGCTTCTCCTTCTCCCTCTGCCCCACCCCTGCTCATGCTCTCTCTCTCTCTATCTCCCTCTTGCTCTCTCTCAAATAAAATCCTCAAAAAAAATTTTAAAAATAAAATATTTGCTAGTTAAAACATGATGCTGGAAACTTGGAAGAGTTTTGCCATTTTTGCTTGTTTTAAACTTTAATTAGGAAGTTTAATTCTCACACAGAAAAGTGCATGGGCTATAAATGAAGAACTCTATATTATTAAAATTTTTGAGGGTATAAATGTTTTACCAGATATGTGTGCTATAAATCTTTCTCCTAGTTCCTCACTTTCTTTTTCATTTTTTAAATGTCTTTAAAAAGCATCATTGTTGATTTCCACTAAAAGCAATATATGTGTTTTTTAGGCTTACTGAGATTTTAGTCAAGGCTAATAAATGTTTGCCTATTTCGTGTCTACAAAGATATTCTATGTTTTCTTCTAGAACCATTATATTTTTAGATTTTATGTAGAAGTTTATGAAATTTGGGAGCATGGAGTTGTTCATAGTACTGCTTTATTATCATCTCAGCGTACATGAGATCTGCATTGATATTCTTTCTTTCATTTCTAATATTAGTATTATTGTGTCCTCTTTTTTATCAGTTGATGTGTCTAGAGGATTATCAACCTTATTGATCTTTTCAAAGAACCACGTTTTGGTTTTGTCAATTCTATTGATTTTCTCTATTGATTTCCTGTTTTTAATTTCATTGACTTTTGCTCCACATTTTATTTTGTCTTCTTTTCTTCCTCCTCTTCTTTCTTCTCATCTCCTTTTTCTTTTCTTCTTTTCCTTATTTTTATTTTTCCACCTCTTCTTCCTTTGCTTACTCTATATTTAATTTCCTCTTATTTTTCTAGTTCCTAACATGGAACTTAGTTTATTGATTTTTAGATCTTTCATCTTTTAAATATATGTATTTAAATCCCACAAACATTGATGTTACTGTTTCATTTTTATCTCATTCAAAATAATTTTTAATTTGAGATATCTTCTTTGATTCATGTATTATTTTAAAATGTGTTGTTTAATCCTGAAGTATTTTTGTATTTTCTAGTTGTCTGTTGTTGAGAACTAGTTTAATTCCAGTGTTATCTGAGAAAAGATATTATAAGATTTCTGTTGCTTTAAACTTTTTACGGTGTGTTTTATGGTCCAGGATGTGTTCTGTTTGGTGAATGTTCCATATGAGCTTGAGAAGAATGTGTATTCTGCTGTTGTTGGATGAATTCATCTATAAATGGCCATTATATTCAGTTGATCGATAGTGTTGTGTTAAACTATGTCCTTACTGATTTTCTTCCTATTATATCTGTCCATTTCTGAAAGAAGGCTGTTGATTTATCCAGCAATAGTAGTGGATTCATCTGTTTCTCCTTGTAGTTCTATTACTTTTATATTCACGTATTTTGATGTCTCTTTTAGGCACATATATGTTATACCTTCTTAAAGAAATGACCACTTTATCATTATGTAATGTCCCTATGTTTTATCCTATCTATATGTATGAATTCATCCATATGATTGGGGAATAGACTCTTACATATTATTCTAATTCTTAGAACTTTGTTGAGATTTGCTTTATGATCCAATCTGTAGTCAATCTTTATAAATATTCTCTGTGTTTTTGGTAGGGAAGCCTTTTGCTGAATAAGATATTGAGTAGGTTGATTTTGGGTTTGTTTTTTTTTTTTGTGATCTTGCTTGTCAAGTAATTAACAATTTTTAACTATTGAGAATAGGTTATTTAAAGTATCTCATTATAATTAATTTACTGCCCTTTTGGACTAATACACATTTTAAAGGCATGCTACTAAGTACCAATAAGTATACAGTTGCATTTTTCTAATAATCCATTCAATGAAAGAACAATATTTTCATCGGATTCATTTCCTTAAGTTTGGTGTCTAGCTTTCTCCTTGTTCTCCTGGATTCAATATGCAACTACTTGTTTCAAAATCATTTAGTATCACCAAGGAAATACTGAGGGAAGAGAGTATGAAGTCACATACTTATTATGATAATATATACAAGTAACTCAATTACATTTTTATCTCTTTATTATTTTGTTATTACTGTATAACAAACCACTGCAAAATGTATTATCATAAAATAATAAGCATTTGTTATTAAATATAGATCTGTAGATCATTTGCACAATTATTAGGATTTTAGCTGGGCTCACTCACACATCTACTGTAAGCTGGCTGATCATCTGTGGGCTAGTTGGTCTTGAAGATAATCAGGTCTTCCCTTCATGTGGTCTCCCATTCTCCAGCAGGCTTGCTCTTGTGTCAGTGGCCAAAGTTCAAAGAGTAGTTTGAAATACTGCCATTCCATTGTTGGCATTGACATACTATTGTTTCTATTGAATTTATTGACCAGAACTAGTAACAAGACCAGACTAGATAAGAGTTTGAGAAATAGACCACCTCTTAATTGGAGGAACTTCAAATTACGTTGCAAAATGTGAAAGTAGAAGAAAGGATAAAGAAGTTGGGACAGATTTGCATCAGTCAATAACATCTGCAAATCTTAGGGGATGTATAATTTAAGAGAAATGAAAGAAGATAAAATGGTTTCATTCATGTTACATGATTCTTCCCCCCTTGTAACATTTTATCAGAATTATCTCTATAATTAAGTATAATATTAGTGGAGGAAATTTTGGGGGAAAAATATGCAAAAGAGAATGGAGAGGTCATCTCAAACCTTTGTTTTTTACAAAGTGAACTCTAAGAATGCTTTTCTATCTTTCCTGGTACATAATATTTAATTTGGAATTCATCACATAGGATGAGATTATCTAATGCTACTTTAGGTTTAACCTGGACTAGCTACTGTATTTCCTGGCAACCATGCCAAAAACTCAAATATATCTAAAGTCCCAGAGGATGAAGGTATCTAGTACTTTTGTTTAAGAAGAAGAGAAGAATGGGGCAAAATCTTGGCTCCTAAAGTGCCCTAAGTGCCTTTGCGGTGACATAATCCTCCCAAGACCTTCACCTCTAAATCTCTAATTGCCTTGAAATGACTGGTTTGGGCTCAGCCATCCAGGGATTTATCTAAACCCGTATTTAAGCCATTTAAACTTTCAGCCAGTACAATCTTCTGGGAATATCGAGTTTCATATGTGTTTTGAGAGTTCTCAACTCTTCAGCTGTAATTATATCCCCTTGAATGCAATAGAAAGGTATTTGGTACTTGCAGTTTTCAAATCCATTTACAGAAAAGACCACAGTCCTATAGCTTCTATTAGATCAAAAAAAAAAAAAATTGTGTGTGTGCGCGTGCATGTGCCTACTGGCTTTTGTATTTTATAATATGAATTAAGATAAAGATAATTTTCTCCTTAAAACTCTTTATTAACTTTACTTGTTACCCATATGCTAATAAAATTGGTAAAACTTTCTTTTCTCAAGCTATAAAAAAGCAAAATTGTTCTTCATTTAGGCTTTCCCCATATTCGTTCAGCTTTGGTACAAGAACATAATGCAGCAAGTTACCATTTTATAATTTTATTTTTATTCCTCTTTTAGGATTATTTTCAATATTTTTTCCTATTGGAACTGTGCAATAAAAAAGAAACTCATAACTTCCTCACTTCCTGTGGGAGTTAATGGCTGCTAAGGATAATAACCAGCAGAGTACTATAAGGTATATTAATGTTTCTACAGTTGTCACATTGAAACAATTTTATCATCAAGAATATGAACTATTGGGGAGCCTGGGTGGCTCATTGAGTTAAGCCTCTGCCTTCAGCTCGGGTCATGATCTCAGGGTCGTGGGACCCCACATCGGACTCTCTGCTCAGTGGGGAGCCTGCTTCTCTCTCTCTCTCTCTCTCTGCCTGCCTCGTGATCTCTCTCTGTCAAATAAATAAATAAACATCTTTAAATTAAAAAAAATAAAAGAATTTGAACTATCAAGTTTAAATGGTAAAAATAAAATAAAAATAAAAGTTTTAATAGATGATAAGGATCGTTAGAATGGAGATAGATTGAAAGATGATAGATAAATGATGGATAGATGATTGCTTGGTAGATGTTTTTGTATTTTTTTTGTATTTGTAAATAATCATATTTAGGGACTAGCCCATTTTTAGGATTTATCTTTTATTTCTGAGTTTTATTTCAAATATTGGTTATATTAACAAAACACCAGGGCTTTAGGTCATAGTGACAGACTCCAGGCACAATTTACTCATGACTCTAAGACTCTGAAGGAAAAGAACCACGATTCCATCTATCTCCCCCTGTTCTCCTCTACTATGAATTATGTCCAGGTGAGGGAAAAAAAAAAAAAAGAAAGTTGTGATAAATTTGAGCTGGCATGCCTCAGAAAGCAGAATTTTGCCAAGTGTGTTTGATGAAAGTATATTGGAAGACTCCAGTCTTGGAAATAAATCCTGTAGTGTGCAAATAGTAAAATGCGGCAGAATGGAGAGTCTACACATGAGTCAGAAGGAGACCCTTCCCCATTCCCACCTCACATCAGAACTCTCCCCAACTTAGAAAACATGTGCATTACAAACCACTGAAAATTTGTCACAACTCTATGACATTCCCTACTCAAAATAGACCAGGTAAACATATCTGCAGTGCTGTATGCAACTAGTGAAAGAAATAGCAGCGGTCAAGGAAAGAAGGGAATTTGAGACTAAATTACTGCATTGCTATTTCCCATTGCCCAGACTCACCTAATAGGTAGCTTACCCTCTGCATTCTTCTGAAAGTCTAAGTAATCTCTGTTCATAGAGGAAGATTTGTTGTTAAAAGTCCAACCATTCTTATATATCATCTTGATTTAAGTTGTACTAGTGGCCTGAGAACATTAAGGCTGGGCTATTTCCATTTCAAAATGAAAACAGGGAGAATACATTTAGTTGGAAATCTAAAGGAAAAAAAAATAGCTGAGAAAATGATGAACACTTCATTGATTATTAATTCCAAATCCAAGCTAAAATGATTGCTAAGTACTCATGCCATTCCTTTAAACGTGCCTTCAAAGGAAAAAGAAGAGGCCCATTTCTAAATCATTCAGAGCCTTTTGTATTGATGAAGTTGTAAAGATGAGTACTAAAATCTTAACTTCACTTCTTCGTATAATCATAGCTACAGAGTTAAGCTTGTTGAAGAATGTTAAGAGTATTTTCACACAGTTTGCCACCCTAGGCCAAAACAGGAGATGTTGGTGATAAAGAATTCAAATCCAACTCTACGCTGTAATGAACTCACTTACTTCCCATGTCCCCTTGCGTGCAATAGTTAAGAGCAATTGATACTTGTGGTTTTCAGAAGATCTCAGAGAAAAGAACCCACCCTTTACAAGCCAGATGCAAAATTAGTATATACAACAATCCTAACATTTCTTTTTCCCTGGAATATGCAGGAATAGGAGAATATAGTCAAACATGGCTACATTTTGTATTATCCCTAGGCCATATTTTATGATATGGACCCTAGATCCAGTAAGAGCTTTCCTTACCTTGATATTATATGGTTAGTACAAACAAATGAATAAAAAATCCATTAAGAAGCAATTAACCTATTGTAGAATAAACCACATTCTATTTTCCAATAAAATTAAGTGCAAACATAGATACTATACATGTACATACATAAGGTACAGATGCATGCCTATGTATACACATCTGCTTGTGTGTGTGCATGTGTGTACATGCAGACAGAGACAGAGAGAGATAAGAGGATTAAACTGGTAGAAAGTGTATTAATTCAAATCCATCTTCAGGAATGGTTGTAGGAGGTAGCTGTTGTGGATTTTCCTTGTTTGTTTGTTTTGGTTACAGATCACCCACCTTTTGCATGAAGTATGTCTGCTCTCCTAACTCTTACCTCTCTGCATCTAAATAGTCACCTTCATGCATTTAAGTATGTGGATTAATTATAGGGATTTCAATCTTTCATCTTTTTTGTCCGAACCTGTTTAAAGTTCATACTTTATTTTCAGTGTCCTTCAAATATTCTTCTAAAGTTCTAGTTATTGATTTCCTAAATTGCCTTTCAAGTTAGAAATTCCTGTAATGAAAAAATGTAACGATGCTCTCTCTCCTCCTCAATGCCTTCTAATTCTAAAAATGCTCCTCATGTATGTCTATTATTACATCAACCAGCTGGTGCCTTTCACCACCTTGTGGTCAAATCTCCTTATAATATTTTAATTCATTACTCAAGCCTGTACCTAGCCAACTTGGTTATCCAACAGCAATCTCTTTCTCCCCACCCCTTTCTCTGTGTGTCTCTTTCCTCCCACTTTCCCCACATCCACTCACTCTTCTCTCTATATTTCTTTCTTCTGTCTTGCCACTGAAATGACCTATGAACCAAAGAAACTTATTTAGGACAAAGAAAATCACCCCGGTTTCTAAATGCTGAACAAACATGATTGAAGGATCCAACCCATCAACATCAGTCCCCATTTTAGGCGACAATTTTTGTCATTGAAAACTAATCTCACAAAGATTTGAAGATGTTCTTCCTGAACCTGGTACATGTGCTTGCTTTCTTTTGAGGAAAAATAACCTCATTGCTTTTTATATTATGATCAGTTAAGGAAGTATTCTACTTGGACTTCTAAATATTCAGTTCCTAGATAAGGATTCATACCTTCTTCTTTTTTTTTTTTTTTTTTTTTTTTTTACGTTAACCGTGACTAACATTTATTAAGCATTTACCATGGCCACTGTCTGTTCTGAGTTTTTTGTTTTTTGTTTTTTGTTTTTTTAATTTATTTGAGAGAGAGAGAGAGTGAGAGAGTGGAGAGGTCAGAGGGAGAAGCAGACTCCCCGCCAAGCAGGGAGCCCAATGTGGGACTCGATCCCAGGACTCCAGGATCATGACCTGAGCCGAAGGCAGTTGCTCAACCAACTTAGCCACCCAGGTGACCCTGTTCTGAGTATTTTATACACACTTTTCTACTTACCCCCTAAATAGCCATATAAACCATATATAAGTTTGCAATTATACTTAATTTTTTTTTAAAAACTTTATTCATTATTCTGGCCTCTAAGTCAGAATAATTGTATCAGAAAGAGATATCTCAACTTTGAAAAATGCTGTGCCCAAATAATTCTTCTCCTCATGATGTAGGCAGTCATAAATCCAAGCCACCAATCTGAATTTTCATTTCTTATAAGAGGAATTCCTTTTTGGGGGTCCTGGGGTCCTTAGTTGGGGCCATCCTAATCTACCACAGAGGCTCATTATGGTAGTGGTGAATCTCAAAAGGGAACTGGTTGGTGTTTGGTCATTTTCTTCCCAGAAGAATCCTTTTTATCTACTGTCTATAATCCTATTTATCTACTTCTTCTGCATGCTCATTTCTGTGTACCAAGGAAAACAATGCCTTTGTCAAACCACAAAATGATGCTGTTTCATATTTCCCCTAAAGCAGTGGGTACCAACTTATCTTAAAATTATTTTTATGTAATTGATTCTTCCCATCATTGTACAAATCTGCTCTATGGTGGCTTACTCTCCACAGTTCTAGACACGGAAGTGGGGAATACAATTTTATTTTATTCTTGAAAAGTTGAAGAGTGAATGTATTATGTTTCATAATACCATGTCTTCAATTTACATTTTCTTTATCGCAAGCTTAAAAATGTTTACAACTAATTTGTTATTTAAAAATATTTTCAGGGGTGCCTGGGTGGCTCAGTAGGTTAAAGCCTCTGCCTTCAGCTCAGGTCATGATCTCAGGGTCCTGGGATCGAGCCCCTCATCAGGCTCTCTGCTCAGCTGGGAGCCTGTTTCCTCCTCTCTCTGCCTGACTCTCTGCCTACTTGTGATCTTTCTCTGTCAAATAACCAAATAAAATCATAAATTTTTTTTAAACTTAAAATAAATAAATAAATAAATAAATAAAAGATGAATAAAAATATTTTCAGGAGTGCCTGGGTGGCTCAGTTGGTTAAAAGTCTGTCTTCAGCTCAGGTCATGATCTCTTGGTCCTGGGATGGAGCCCCACATCAACTTCCTGCTTAGAGGGAAGTCGACTTCTCTCTGGCCCCCTCCCCCACCCTTGCATGCATGCATGCTCTCTCTCTCTCAAATAAAATCTTTCAAAAAATATTTTCCTATTTAGAAAGTCTATCCATATGTCTTTTTAAAATTTTACCTCTTTCTTTTTTTATAAGTTTTTATTTAAATTCAATTTAGTTAACATATGGAGTATTATTATTTTCAGGGGTAGAATTTAGTAATTCATCAGTTGCATATAACACCAGTGCTCATTACATCCCTTGCCCTCTTTAATGCCCATCACCCAATTACCGCATCCCTTGAACCACCTCCCCTCCAGCAATTCTGTTTGTTTCCTAGAGTAGCACTGGGTGTTATGTGCAACCGAGGAATCATTGAACACTAGATTGGAAACAAATGATGTACTATGTTGGCTGTTGAATTTAAATTAAAAAAAAAAAAAAGAATCTCTTATGGTTTACCTCTCTCTGTTTTTATCTTATTTTATTTTTCCTCCCCTTCCACTATCCTCATCTGTTTTATTTTTTACATTGCATATATGAGTGAAATCGTATGGTATTTATCTTTCTCTGGGATTTATTTCAGTTAGCATAATACCCCCTAATCCCATCCACATTGTTGAAAATGGCAAGATTTCATTCTTTTTGATGGCTGAGTATTATTCCATTGTATATATGTACCACCTCTTCTTTATCCATTCATTTGTAGATGGATATCTGGGCCCTTTCTGTATTTTGGCTGCTGTGGACATTGCTGTTATAAACATTGGGGTGCATGTGTCCCTTTGAATCACTATGTATCCTTTAGATAAATACATCGTAGTCCAATTGTTGGGTCATAGGGTAGCTTTATTTTTAACTTTTTGAGGAACCTCCATACTTTTCCCAGAGTGGTTGCACCAGCATCATTCCCACCAACAGTGTAGTAGGGTTCCCCTTTCTCTGCATCCTCACCAACATCTGTTGTTTCCCGAGTTGTTAATTTTAGTCATTCTGACTGGTATGAGGTGGTATCTCATTGTGGTTTTAGTTTGTATTTCCCTGATGCCAAGTGATGTTGAGCATTTTTTAATGTGCCTGTTGGCCATTTGTGTGACTTCTTTGGAGAAATGTCTGTTCATGTCTTCTGCCCATTTCTTGATTGGATTTTGGGGGTTTTGGATGTTGAGTTTGATAAGTTCTTTATAGATTTTAGATAATAGCCCTTTATCTGATGTGTCATTTGTGAATATCCTCTCCCATTCTGAAGATTACCTTTTAGTTTTGTTGATTGTTTCCTTAGCTGTGCAAATGCCTTTTATCCTAATGAAATCCCAATAGTTTATTTTTGCTTTTGTTTCTCCTGCCTTTGGAGACATCTCTAGCAAAAAGTTGTGGCAGTCACAGTCAAAGAGGTTGCTGCCTGTGTTCTCCTCTAGGATTTTGATGAATTCCTGTCTCACATTTAGGTCTTTCATCCATTTTGAGTTTATTTTTGTGTAAGATGTAAGAAAGTGGTCCAGTTTCATTCTTCTGCATCTGGCTGTCCAATTTTCCCAACACCATTTGTTGAAGGTACTGTCTTTTTCAAGAATGGATATTCTTTTCTGTTTTTTCGAAGATTAGTTGAGGGTCCATTTCTGTGTTCTCTATTCTGTTCCATTGATCTGTGTATCTGTTTTTGTGCCACTACCCTACTGTCTTGATGATTACAGCTTTATAATAGAGCTTGAAGTCTGGCATTGTGAAGCCTCCAGGTTTGGTTTTCATTTTCAACATTAATTTGGCTATATGGGGTCTTTTCTTCTTCCATACAAATTTTAGAATTGTTTGTTCCAGCTCTGTGAAAAATGCTGGTGGTATTTTGATAGGGATTGCTTTGAAAGTGTAGTTTGCTTTGGGTAAAATAGAAATTTAAACAATATTTGTCCTTCCAATCCATGATCATGGAATGTTTTTCCATTTCTTTGTGTCTTCCTCAATTTCTTTCATAAGTGTTTTATAGTTTTCAGAGTACAGATCTTTTACCCCTTTGGTTAGGTTTATTCCTACGTATCTTACGGGGTTTGGTGCAGTTGTAAATGGGGTCGATTCCTTGATTTCTCTTTCTGCTGCTGCCTTGTTAGTGTATAGAAATGCAACAGACTTCTGAGGGGAGCATAATTTTAAATTCTGTCATGCTAATCCACATTCAGTGGGGACTGTGGCAGTTCCTCCCAACCATTTTCAAGTTGGAGTAGACATAAAAAATTATTGTATCTGTATGAGAACTGGGACAAACTGGAATGAATTTGGGAATATCTATTCAGAACTTGGTGGGGAAAAAATTAATGTAAGATAACAATGTCAGAAAAGTCAAATAAAAGTGATAGAAAGAATATTAACTATTGAATTTATATAAAACTTCAAAATAAAGACTTTTCATTTTTTTCTTTAATGAGAAACTTGAGCTTGCTTTTATGAAAATAGATTTTTATGTTTGATTTTATGATTAAACTGGCTACAAGCAATTCCTAATCATGATTTTTATGGTGATCTTTCTTAAAATCCTTGAGAGTCACATCAAATAAAAAACTTTGTTCACATATAGATAGTAAAAAATGTTAGAGCCATTTCCCCATTTTTATAGCTGCTTAAAAACTAGCAAATTGAAATTATATTTTTTAAAAAATCCAAAAGCACTTCCTTTCCTTTCAGTTACTAATGTAATACTGAAATTTCTTCTAGTAATGCAAATGGTTTTTAAACCCAAATAAACTTTTTTTTAAGATTTTTAAAAAGATTTTATTCATTTATTTGTCAGAGAGAGAGCATAAGCAGGCAGAGTGGCAGGCAGAGGCAGAGAGAGAAGCAGGCTCCCCACTGGACAAGGAGTCTGATAAGGACCCAATCCCAGGACCCCGGGACCATGACCCGAGCCAAAGGCAATGGCTTAACTGACTAAGCCACCCAGGCGTCCCCCAAACAAACTTTTTAAAAAGATTTATTTATTTATTTGAGAAAGAGAGAGAGTGTGAGAGGGAGAGAGAGAGAATATTCTCAAGCAAATTCCCTGCTGAGCATGGACACCCCCCACCCCACCTCCCACCTCCCCAATGGGGGTTTGATCCCATGATCTTGAGATCATGATCTGACCCAAAATCAAATTTGGCCACTTAACTAACTGGGCTACCTAGACATTCCCTACCTCCAAAATAACTTCTGTAAATAAGATATTCCAAAATAATGGAGAATTTTACTTTGCAGAAAATGCATCTATTTTTAGAATGGTCATACGGAAGTTAGATTGTACACACTGACAAAACATGTTACAAACAGATAGACCAAGGAGCCCACTCCTAAAATCATCTGCTCCAGGAGATTTCTTATCCTCTCTGACCCTCCCCACAATGCAATTCACCTTGAGCTGTCTGTGTTCTGAATGTAAACTCTTCCAGCAGCCACCTGGCTGCTTTAGCTGGATGCTAAAATAGATTTCTACGGTATAGAGCATCCCCTGAGTGCTTAGCAGGCATATTAGAGCAACCATTGCCAGATGTGGCTCCTTGAGTTCCTGTTTGATGACTCCGCTTAAGTGCCCCAAAGGCTAGAGGAGCTCTCCAAATGTGGTCCCCAAAACAACAGCAGTGGCAACAACCTAAAAACTTCCTAGAAATGGAAATTCTCAGGCCCCACTTTGAGACAGAAACTCTGTATATTAAGCTTTCTAGGCTTTTTGATTCGTGCTTCAGTTTGGGAATCAATGGGATAGAGGGAGTGACCTTTCAGCAAATATCTGTGCACCGTTCAAAGCACAGAATTTGGGAAGCCCCATGTAGGTTTTATTGTAGCTGTTGTTGTTGAAATAATACAGATTTCTCAACTTTTTATATGAAAAATCTTCAAGGTAGAGGGCCAGATCAAGAAGTCTATGCACCGCATAAAAGTCATTATCTGCATTACTCCAAGTTTAGCTACACTGTCAAACTTGGCTCAGTGGCTCAGAGTTCTATAGCTACACATTCCATGCCTATTTATATACGGACAATACAAGCAGAGTAAATACCTGCCCAGGTAACATTCAATAAGTACGACAAAAACCTTTATTCCAGAATTGAACATTCCAGAATTGAAAATTCTAATTTGGCATAGGTCATTCCATCTCCAGAATTATCCTTTTAAGATGCAAATATTTTTGTGATATGGAAACTATGGCAATTATAAGTTTATAAGATTCATTCATAAGATTAATTTATAAGCTTATAGATTAATAGTTTATAAGATTAATTCTGGACACCTGGAAACACTCAGAGAGAATGGAATATTGGACAAGAATGGTTGGTATTCTATGACCCAACATTTGCACTCCTGGGTATTTACCCTAAAGATACAAACGTAGTGATCCAAAGGGGCACATGCACTCAAATGTTTATAGCAGCAATGTCCACAACAGCCAAACTATGGAAAGAACCTAGATGCCCCTCAACAGATGAATGGATAAAGAAGATGTCACACACACACACACACACACACACACACACACACAATGGAATACTATGCAGCCATCAAAAGAAATGAAATCTTGCCTTTTGCAGTGATGTGGATGGAACTAGAGGGTATTATGCTGAACAAAGTAAGTCAATGAGAGAAAGACACTTACATGATCTCTCTGATTTGGAGAATTTGAGAGGCAGGGTTGGGGGTTGTGGGGGGCAGGAAGGGGAAAAAATGAAACAAGATGAGATAAGGAAGGAGAGAAACCATAAGAGACTCAATCTCACAAAACAAACTGAGGGTTGCTGGGGGGTGGGGAGGAAGGGGTAGGCTGGTTGGGTTATGGACATTGGAGAGGTATGTGCTATGGTGAGGGCTGTGAAATGTGTAAGCCTGATGATTGAAAGACCTGCACCCCTGGGGCAAATAATACTTTACATGTTAATAAAAATAATTTTAAAAAATAATTAAAAATAAACATAAAAAAAGAATGGTTGGTATTGGGTAAAGTGGGAAAGAAGATTTAAAAAGAAGGCAGAAAAGAAAAATCACAGCAAAAGATAGTTTGAATATAAAGACTGCTCAACACACATCTTAATGGCATCTTAATGAGCTAAGAGGCAGTGCAACATGGGATCAAGCCCCACATCGGGCTCCCTGCTCAGTGAGGAGCCTGCTTCTCCCTGTGCCCCTCCCCCCTGCCTTTCTCTCTCAAATAAATAAATAAAATCTTTAAAACAACAATCTTGGTTGTTTGGTGTATATTGAAGTGGTAAGAAGTTGAGAGGGATGGGGAAAGAGATTTTCACTTGTGGGTTTTTTTTTTTTTTTTTTAATACCAGCTCTGGTTAAATCCTTTATTTTCCCTACCATTCACAATGGTAAACATTCACTTGCCCACATGTATATCATCCATACAAATCTGTTTTCATCTCAGGGAGTCTTTACTGAAAAGGAAGAATTGGATTAAACAGCTTATGCCATGCGAATATTAGCTATCCCTAGAACATAGGGAACTGAATTATTCTTCATAATCTGAAGTTGAGAGTTCAACTGCCTCCTTGCTTGTCATCAAGCCACAATCTTCTCAATTCTCACAATTCTTCTGAATTCTCAAAATGAGTGAGAGAAATGAGAATCCACAAGTATAATGAAAACTAATGGAGAAGGTGAGACACACTGGAAATATCACTGTTGTTTGACTTATTTACCAGAAAGCATTGTAGGATTTATTTGAGTGTATATTGTATTTAATGCCAGGGACATTTCTTTTGGACTCAGGCACTCTGTAAACAAAAATGTATTTCAGTTATCGTCTCCCAATAATGCATTTCTAGGGGCATCTCTCTCGGTTAAGTATCTGTCTTCGGCTCATGTCATGGTCTTGGGGTCCTAGGAGCAAGCCCCCTATCAGGCTCTCTGCTCAGCAGTGAGTCTGCTTCTCCCTTTCCCTCTGCTGTTCCCCCTGCTTGTGCTCTCTCACTTTCTCTGTCAAATAAATAAAATCTTTTTAAAAAATAATGCATTTCTAACCTTCCATTTCTGGTCTCCATGAAAAACATACACCCACCACCACCAGTGTTATCATCATTGCCATGACACAGTGCTAGCCAAAGCCACGTACTGCACTATCAAGGGAGAAAAGTTAGCAGAACCAGGTCTGGACAGTACCAGTATTAAGCCTACACTGGCTTAGGCATAATTTTCACCAAACAAAACATATAAGAAGATGTAAGACAAGAGTGGAACTACAAAGTGACCCGTTGAATGAAACTTTATTCTCTGAAACAGACACAGCTGCTGGATACTTAAATAGTTTCTCCTACTGTGAATTCCCTTTCCATCAAGTCTGCAGATGCCCTGGGCAAGTGATATGTGAGAAGGAACATGAAAGGAGAGTTGGGAATGGCAGAAGTATTTCTCAATTCTGCTGCCACAGGGTGGGCTGGATTATCATGTACATTTTATCTTCAGGCTCATGGGATCTCAGGACCACCAGCAAGAGAGCAATTTCTTCCAAAATCTCCTTACAAGTCCTTACAATCTGCTTCACTGGCCGATTGAGTTCTCCGACCCATGGTGTGGAATTCGTGCACAGGCTTAGGTCTAAGTTTCAGAATTGAGGGCACCTTTGGCTCAGGTCATAATTCCAGGGTCCTGGGATAGAGCCCCACATCAGGCTCCCTGCTCAGTGCGGAGGTTGCCTTTCTCCCTCTCTCTTTGCCCCTCGGCTCCTCTCACAGATTTTACATACAGATTTCTCAACAGGACTCCGCAAACATTTTTATAACTCCTCTTGTTTCAATACCATAAAAGCCATCTTTTTCAGAAGGATTCACACAGATCTCTGTCAGCCCTGCTTGAGGACAAGAGTTTATCAGCACTTATCACTATCATCTTCCCAAAAGACAAAAATTTACCAAATGTGATATCAATGTTAGGGAACTTCAGGCCATGGGACAATTTAAACAATATTTACTAAAAAGTTCCATATCAATACTCTTCTTATTGATTGGGAATCAATAAGATATTTCATAGAGATAATATTTTATTTGTTCAATTTTTTTCTATCTGAAACACTTTTCTACCAGATATAGCTTATCTACCCTGTCTTTCTCTTTAATTTATTTGCTCAAATGTTACCTTTTAATAAGATCTAACCGGACCACACCATGAAAATTTACCATTCCCCAGAATTCCCAATCTGTCTTACTTTGCTGTGTGTTCCCCAAAACACTTATCATCTTTCATATAACCAACAATATAATTATTTAATAAGTTCAATGATTATTGCCTGTCTCTATGTCCTGTGATGAATGCTCTATGAAAGCAGGGATTGGATGAGATTGGTCAGTAATGTATCACCACTTAGTAGTACTGTGTTTTCATACATCTCGATGTTCAAAGCAGCAATGTCCACAATAGCCAAACTGTGGAAGGAGCTGAGATGTCCTTCAACAAATGAACGGATATAGAAGATGTGGTTTGTATCTACAATGGAATATTACTCAGCCATCAGAAAGGATGAACACCTACCATTTGCATTGACATGGATGGAACGGGAGACGATTATGCTAAGTGAAATAAGCCAAGCAGAGAAAGTCAATTATCATATGATTTCACTCATATCTGGAACATAAGGAATAGTGCAGAGGACCACAGGGGAACTGAGGGAAAACTGAATAGGAAGAAATCAGAGGGAAATAAACCATGAGAGACTCAGGATTCTGGGAAACAAACTGAGAGGTATGGAGAGGGTATGAGGAGATGGGATAACCAGGTTATGGGTATTAAAAAGGGTGCGTGTTGTGATGAGCACTGTGTATTATACACAACTAAAGAATCATTGAACACTACATCAAAAACTAATGAGGTACTATAGGTTGGTTAACGGAACTTAAAAAAATTGTACTGTGCTTGGCATATGGCAGTCACTCAATAAGAAATTTGTTGTGTGAATAAATGAACACATGAATGGATAAGCAAACTAAAAACAAAAAAGAATGGTGACAAATTACTGCTTTTTGGAAAGAATTTGATTGATAGTAATCTGTTAAAACAGTAAGATATGATTTAACAAGAAAAAGAAATTGGAGCTGTCAAACAAAGCTACCTTTTAATTTTACAGTTTGTAGAGCACCATTTAAAAGTAGAAGTGATCATTAATTGTGGAATACGTATTTCCCTTATTGGTGGCATTTCTGACACATAAAAATTACATATATTTAAGGTATGCAAATAGATGTTTTGGCATATGTATACATTGTGAAAAAAACAGTACCATCAAGCTAAATAACATATCTATCACCTCCACATGGTGTATTGACAAGATTCAATGTAAGATCTATCAGTTGGGGCTCATAATCAAAATATTTCCATAAATATTTCAAGTTTACTATTACGTCACCAACTACCCTCATTGTGTTATATATTAGATCTCTATAACTTATTCATCTTGCATAACTGACACTTTGTAACCTTTGACCAATATCACTCCATTTCCCCTTCCAGTCCCTGAAAAACAGCAGGGAGTTTTTTAATTTATAATTTTGGGTCTTTCCCTTTTTGAGCTCACATTTTAATATAAAGTCCAACTTTTACACTTTTCTGTTTGCTGGGTGCAGGAATGATATTCTTGGCCTTCGTGACTCGAGTCACAAAAGGACTGAGTGTGTGTGTTTTGTTAAGTAAGAATTGTTATTACTATTTAGAATCATTATATCCTTGTGTTCTGAGGCTCCCATATGTTCTAACAGTTACAGATATTGATTCATTTAAATGAACATACAGGAGGATGCCTGGGTGGCTCAATTGGTTGGACGACTGCCTTTGGCTCAGGTCATGATCCTGGAGTCCCGGGATCGAGTCCCGCATCGGGCTCCCAGCTCCATGGGGAGTCTGCTTCTCCCTCTGACCTTCTCCTCACTCATGCTCTCTCTCACTGACTCTCTCTCAAATAAATAAATAAAATCTTTAAATGAACATACAGGATTATTTAACTCTTCGCTGTAACTTTAAATTTTCTTAGTTTTCTAGATTTGCCAAGGTGATTGTAAATTATTTTAATTATTTTTATTCAATGTACTATCTTACATATCTGCAGCATGTAGGACTGCCTGGCTGGTTTTCAGTAGCCTGAGCAGCCTAAGTCAAACAACAAGTCTGGACATGGCTCCCACAGCCACACTACCTCTAGTCAGAAGTGGCTTATTCATCTCAAATTGTTATTTCAATCAACTATTCTATCTGGGTTATCCTATCATTATTTCTCAAAGATTTACTTTTTTACAGATGGGCAGCAATTTAGATGCTCAAATAGTTAACCTTTATATATGAAGAATAACCTTAGTAGTCACTATGTTAAACTATCATGTATCTTCTCTATCTTACCAATTCTACAAATCTGATGATTTTACCTTGGTTTTACATGTTTTAATTTCTGGGAAGTCAACATATTTTAAATTCATTATTATATAACACTGGTGTACTGTTTTCAATATAAAACAAAATTAACAATCAGTATATCATTTTTAAAAGATACTATGAACACTTTATATGTTTACACATCTTCTGTGATGCTAGCCTAAGTTGTATGAAATATAGTATATGACATGTAACAGCATATAGAATTTTAGTAAACATTACTGGAAACTCACATATGCCTTTCCTTTAGAACCTCTTATAATACTTGCCCTTTTAAAGTATCATAGTGGGCAAATGGCCTTTATACATTCCACCTGTTCCCTTTGCCTACAAATCTAATTATTACTGCTTGGTCACTTAAAACCTCTTCAAGTCTATTCCTCTGTCCTTTTCATATTACCCTCAGATATTTTCAAAAGCATTTGGACAGGGAAATAATTTTTTTTAATTGGACTGTATCCTAAAACGCTCTGGTTTTAATTCGTGGAAAATCATATTAAAAATCAAAATCTGAGGCTAGTGGCTCAAACTGTATTATTTCACATGACCATAGGAAATAAGTTGCTATAGTCTCATGCAACAATTATATTCTTTGGTAAGAAAACGAAATTCTCTCTTAGGAATACATCAGAAATTGTAAAGTCATGGCACTTTAGACAGCATCAGCATACTCTTTCTTCTTTTCCTTTCAGCATACTCTTAATAGAGAATAAAAATAAGAAGGGAGAGTAGGTATATTCAGTTCTTTGAAATATCTATGTTCTATTAAGTTTTATCTTTGCAATATGTTAGTGTGTATCTGATTTAGAACACATATCTGTTGCAAAATCAGTCCTTCTTACACACACACACAATGCTGCAACCAATTGAGGAAGTAGTAAACTTTAAATTTGGTATAAAGGCTAGTTTAGGGAAATTTTAAATTTAAAAATTTAAATTTATTTAATTTAAATTTAAAGTCACAACTGTAGCAGCTTTGGTAACTTTAGTTTTTATGTAAGAGTCGTAGTCTTCATGGATTAAAATACATCATATTTGTATGTGTTTTGCATTCAGTGACAAATGCCCTTTTACCTCAGTAATGAAATGAAGATAACCTGAAAAAATTAAGCTTTCCCCCCAAAATTAGATTACCAAAGAAATGTTATTGTTTTATTCTAGAAATTTAATTCTAGAAGCATGAGTTAAGGAAATCAAGAAGTCACAAATTTCCTGCAACTCTCCTGAGGCTTGTGGAGCTCTTGTGTACAATTGCTGGCAGGCAAAAGCAGAGAGAAAAACCTGTATTTGTTATATACATATATTTTTATACTTCTTAGTATAAATTTCTGTAAGTTTGGAATCAAAATCTTCCAAAATAAATTTCCACTGTATTTACCAAAGAAGTGATACGGCAGTTGAGTCTCTGATTTAGGGCACAGATACAATTAAAAGTAAGCATCCAAACTTTTGTTTTCTTCCTAACATTTAAATCTGGGGGGTGGGAAAAAAGAGATTGAAAATTAGCCACCATCTATGTTATCATAGCAGGTATGCTGTCATAGCATGCCGTCCTAGCATGTATGCTATCCAATTCAAGGTAACTGTCAAGTTCTAGAATAGTTATTCAGAAATTAAATTTCATTTTGAGTATAAGATTACAGTGAAAAACAAATCTTTGGTTTAAAACATAGTTTGGGGCACCAGAGGGGTTCAGTCAATTAAGCATCTGCCTTCAGCTCAGGTCATGAACCCAGAGTCCTGGGATGGATGGAGCCCTTGCCCAGCTCCCTGTTCAGTGGGGAGTCTGCTGCTTCCTCTCCCTCTGCCCCTCCCCACCACATGCTCTCTCTCTCTCTCTTTGCCCGTCTCAAATGAATAAATAAAGTCTTTGAAAAAATAAATAAATAAAACACAGTCCACTTCTTGGAATCTATCTAAAAATAAATAAAGATAACAACCCTTCAAAAATTTGCTAAGTCACCTTTACACATGCGTTCATTCAGAACAGTAATATTTTTATGCTTAAAAACAGTTGTCACACTTTTGCCAGAACAATTTTGTGTAAGTGCATTAAAAAAAAAAAAAAATCCACTTAAAAAGAATTACCTTTCCTAATACATGTGATCTGCTCAGCTAAAAGCAAAATGAAAAGAAAACAAAGAGAGAAAAGCTACCCAGGTTTTTCTCTCTGCTTTTGCCTGCCAGCAATTGTACACAAGAGCTCCACAAGCCTCAGGAGAGTTGCAGGAAAAATAAGGCCTAGATTTAATATTATTCCCTGTTTTCTGCAGCCCCAGCAAGTCCTGGATGGCTATGAGGGCAGCTCACTGCTATAAAATCAGCTGAGGCCCCCAAACCATGCTCTGCCTGTTCCTGCCTCCTGCCTCACTACCACATTGTGGCCAGCTAACCACTTTCTCTAGACTAGACCTGAATTTTAGGATACTTGTTGTCAGCAACATGGCAGAAATTTCAAGATACCGAGGGACACAGAGATCAGTTAAATGGCTATTCTACTGGCCTTATATTCTCTATAAATACATTATATAACATTTAGATAATCTTAATATCACTCCACCTATCTATAGAATTTGACAAAGTTATTTCCTCCTTCTTCAAACATTTCTCAGTTTTTATGATACCCATTTGCTCAGTTCTTCTTCAAGCTCTGCTGGTTTTCCTCATCTTCTCAAACTATAAAATTTTGAGTGCCCCAGGCTCATTATAAATTCATTCCTTAGGTAACCTAATAAATCCATGACTGCAAAGACTATCTATATGCACTGACACAAATTTGCATTTGTAGTCCAAATGTTTCTTCTGAATTCCAGGCACCAGATCATTAAATAGCACCAACATCTCCATTTGGATGTCCAACATGCCCCTGGTCCTCAATAAGCTCAAACTTGAATTCAGATGTCAGCCATGACCACCCCTTCCCACAGACCTCAGGACACACCCCAAGGACTTCCTGTTTTTAGGAAATGATCCATCTTTCTTCTGGTTTCTCAAGCCAATGAACTGCTTTCACCATTGACTCCTCTATTTCTCCCAGGACCCAATCCATCAGCAGATCTTATGAGTTCTACCTTCCAAGTACATTGACAACCTTACCACTTCTCACTACATCTACCACTACCTTAGTAGCCCAAATCACCATTATCTCAAAAGCCTCCTACCTGGATCTCCCTTTATCTACCCTTGCCTTCCCTCCATTCCATTCTCATTCTTCTTTCAACACACATGTTAGATCACAACTATTCTCTGGCCAAAAGCCTTGGTGGTCCTCCATTTCACACAGCATGAAAGCCAAAAACTTTACAAGATCCTGTATGATTCTCCCCCCATTCCTTTACTTCTGATTTCATCTTCTCCAACTCCCAGATTGACTCTATTCCAGTCACACTGGTAAGGCAAACACCCAACTGTGCCAGAGCCATTTACTTCCTATTTTCTCTCAGGAAATGGTGCCCCTACATGTGTAACTGAATAACTCCTTCACTTCCTTCAGATACTAATGTCAATATAAATTTTCAGAGAAGTACCCTAACCACCGTTTCTAGAAATTCTCCCCAGCACCCTCTACCTTTTACTTACCTCCCCCCCCCAAACCCTTATCATCATCTGATGTATTTATATTTGACTTACTGACTTTCTCCATCCCCTCCCAGCACTAGGCTATAAACTCTATAAAAAACAGGACTTTTATTTAAGGTTGTATCCTTACATGTACAATAACGCCTGGCACGTGGTAGATGTTTCTTTGTAAATCTGAGCCAGAGGAAGATTTACTGCAAAGTTAATGGAGCTTAACCTTAACTCCCCTCACTTGACATGAACCCCTTGCAAGTACTGGGAATTGTTGGAAGGTGTGCAGTATTCTAGGTGGTGAGAGGGAGGCCAAGTTAGAATTATGAAATATGTAAGCATGAATGGAAAATTGCCTGAAGGAATGTCAGATGAGACCTCAATTACTAAGTCTTCAGTAAGTTGTCATAAGTTCTTTATTCATTCTAAATAAAAGATGATTCTCATCCCAAACCTGTTTCCATCATTTCGTATTCTCTTTTCTTAAGTGAATCCTCCTGTTTATATAAAGTCTCACAAAAACAGCATCTGCCAAAATAGATTGCTCAGATTTCCAAGAAGCAGAGGGCAGAGCAGTTTGTTTATATTCAAGTATCCTCTTCACAAAAGGATATTTAGACTGCAAATGACCACTCTTGGTTCAGAAATTACTTACCCTAGCAGCATTTCCATGGCAAGGTAGGTTTATTTTATTTTATTTTATTTTATTTTAGGGAGTAAGAGAGAAAGAAGGGCAGAAGGCGAGGGAGAATCTTAAACAGATTCCACGCCCAGTGCAGAGCCTGACTCCGGGCTCAGTCTCATAACCCTGAGATCATGACCTAAACCCAAATCAAGAGTCAGACACTTAACTGAATGAGCCACCCTGGTGCCCCAGAAAAATGGGTTTAACTGGGAGGTCACTCTCTCTTCTTTAGCACCAACATTAAAGAGTAAATTAGTATGCATCTTATACAAAGATTCTTATAGAAAATTTGTAAATATTGCATGTATCTTTGGGTGCAATAATGTGAATTATTAAATTTGAATCCACTAAAACAGAAATGCAGGCCATGGTAGAACTCATTTTTAAAAAGGAATAAACAGTCACAATTTTTAATTTTCATCTTTTCTAAAAAGATAGAGAAAACAAAGAATTAAAATACATGATGGATATTTTAAAAGATTTTATTTATTTATTTTAGAGAGATGCAAGTTGGGGGAGGGGGAGGGGAGATAATCTTCAAACAGACTCCCCACTGAGTTCGGAGTCCTGTTCAGAGCTCAATCTCACATGACCAAGATTTGGATGCTCAACTGACTGAGTTACCCAGGTGCCCCAAAATATATGGCAAGTATTAAAAAAAATCTTTAGGTCCATAAAGAAAAAATTATCCAAACATGTTTTCTTTAAATTATGGACATCTCGGAATTTTCTACATCTTATTGTTTGGATATATTTCAAACGCTTCTAATTTTTGTTTTGCTTTGTTTTCTAAGTCATAAATTCTGCTTTGTTTTTCTTTTGCTTTCCTTGGGTCTTTGTGATTATTGTTTATTTTGGTGAACACGAATGGTTAGTTCTTTTATTTTCATTCTTTTATTATTACTAATGAAATTCTGTAAGGCTAGACATTTGACTTCAAATAATTTTTGTTCCATAAGTCTTAACATGTGGTTTTCTTTAGATGGGTTTTTTTTTTAATTTTAAGTTTATCTTGAAGTTCATATAAATGGACTTTTGGATTATTTTTGAGCAATGAGTTATATAGAAGTGTTTTTTCCCCTACACTTTCATAAGCATTGTGTGCAGAAAGTTCTGAGGAGCAAAGACAACTGTAGGAGTGAATATACTCAATGTAGAGATATGGATCTTTAATGAAGGGAATCAGAAATTCTTGGAGAAATGGTTGATTCCAATGGGGAACACAATGAGCCCAAAATATATTGTGTCAGAAAGAGAGGAAATTAGGGAAAAAAAAATAGATGGAGGCATGTTCCAAGGAGGCAAAAGCCAGTTTAAAAGGGTTTCTACTGGCCAAATCTGGACAATTTGAGCACCCCCCCCAATTAAGGAGCAATAATTGATGGGGCGCCTCGGTGGCTCAGTCAGTTAAGTGTCTGCCTTCAGCTCAGGTCATAGGACCAAGCCCCATATCAGGCTCCCTGCTCAACAGGTAGCCTGCTTCTTCTCCCTCTGCTCCTGCTTCTGTGCTCTCTTACTCATTTTCTCTCTCAAATAAATAAGATCTTTAAAAAAAAAAAAAAAGTATAAAACTGATCAAAGATCTTTTTAAAAATAGGAATCCTTAAGTTTATTTTGATAACATGTAGAGAAATAATTGAGTAGGAAAGAAGGGAGGACCTTCTTTACAGCAAAATGTCAATTACTGACTGGTAAACATGAAGAGAATGATGGAATTGGAAAATCTTCATTTTGTAGCTATCATAGTAAAGATTATGAGAAGACTCAACAATTTATGCTAAATGTAGGGGGAAATTGTGTCAGCATAGGACGTGTATACCATTTTAAAGTGTCTCCCCACGTATTACTTTTTATCTACAATGGAAAAAATAAAGAGTAAATAGTGAGAAAATGGAGATCTTAATTAGGTAATTAAAATCAACATCACTACCGAAGGGGACATAGTGTGCATCTGGGTGGGATACCCTGAGAAGGACAAATCTCACTAATGGGCTATTCTGCCCTAGAATGTCTAATCTGAATTTAACCATGAGAAAACACCAAACAGCCCAATAAAGATTATTAAAAACAAAGGCAGGAAGAGACTATCCTTCAAAAGCATCAATGTCATCAAAGACAAAGACTACAGAAATATTTCAGGTTAAAGAAGACCTCACAAACAGAAGCACTATCAGATCTTAGAATGGATTCCTTCACTGGAGGGAAAAATTATGTTGGAAAGGACAGCATTGAGTTATCTGACAAAATGGAAATATGGATTATAGATTAGATGAAAGCATTGTGTTAATATGACACTTACTGAAGTTGATAATTGTACTGTGGATACATCTAAGAACTCTCTCTCTCTTTTTTTTTTTTAATAATTGTACTGTGGATACATTTGAGAACTCTCTTATTCTTAGGAAATACTCACTGAGGTATTTAGTGGTCACTTAGAAGTAAAGAGCCTTGATGTATGCAACTGACTCCAAAACCGTTCAGTAAAGAAACCATTCAGAAAAGACACACGCACACATGCGGAGCAGATGCAAATGATGAAAAATAAAGCAAATGGGAAACATTTTCACCATAGATGAATCTGGGTAAAAGGTTGTATGAGTATTCTATGTGTTCATATTTTGGCAGCTTTTTTGTAAGTTTCAGATTATGTTGAAATAAACTGTTAAAACCCCAAAAATGTTTTCATGGGGTTGGAGTTTCTCTTGTATTTAGTTTAAATAACTGTTCCTAGTTTATTATTTGATGTTTGGAAATTTTGGCCTATAAAACATCTGCTTTTTGACATTTATTGGCATTTTCTTTGAGAGTTGATTTTTATAAACTTCTGTGGACATTTGAAAAGCAGTTGTTCTTGGTTTGTAAAAATAATTTTTTCTTTGCTTACAGAAACTTTATGAGAGTTATAGTATGTTGTATGAAGAATATTTGCTCACAAATCTTACATTTTCAATGTGAATTTAACCATTACAAAGTACCATGCTTTGTCTTGTTTAACACTTTTTTGGTTTGACTACCTGCTCTAACATCAAAATCCTGACTTCCGCTTTCTTTGGGTCATTACCATCTCTGTTCAATTTTAGTTTACAGTTAAATACAGTCACAACTTACCCTAAGTCTTTTTGCTAAAATTTTACTGATTATCTCTTGATGAGTAATGTTTACCCGTTAGATTTCACATAATGATTCGTGGGAATGCTTCTTCAGACCCTCTATGTTTAAAATTGCTTATCTGGGGTCATCTGGGTGGCTCAGTAAGTTAAGTGTCTGCCTTCATCTCAGGAGCTTGGGTTTGAGCCCCTTGTTAGGCTCCCTGCTCAGTGGGGAGTCTATTTCTCCCTCTCCCTCTTCCCCTAACCCCCATTCATGTACACACTCTCTCTTTCCCTCTCATATAAATAATAAATCTTTAAAATTAAATTAAATTAAAATAAAATAAAAAATTACTTATCTATAGTCCTTTATTTAAGGGACAGCTTGCTGGAATCTAAACCGCTTGATTCACACTCATTCATGACTATCTTATTAGTGTTTTTTCATTGTGTTCTGGTAGAGTGTTGACCTTATTCTTTTGGTTGTGGTATTTTACCATACCTACATAAAACTTGGGGCTTTTGAGTTTTCCTTCTTCTCTTACCTTCTAGAGATGAATTCTGTGAGGTTTTTTGGGTTTTTTTGTTGTTGTTTTTTTGTTTTTTTTCCTTTTCTCATCTGTAGTAGTAAGTGGGAAGTAGGAATTCTACCAGAACCAGAGCCTTGGGCACTTTTCTAACCTCTTCAGTTTCTGTGTCCCTAAAACATGGACACATGCTTCAGAAGATTACACAAGATTTAAATAAGACTCCTATGTTAGAAACTTAGTGTACTGCTTGGCAGACAGAAAATACTCAGTACATATTAGTTCTGTTTAGTCACTGGTACCTGTTAGGTTGAGGCCAAATCTTCATTCATCAAGACGTGACCTGTAGTTTAGGCTCTTCTAGTCACATAAAATAATATTTCTGAAGAAAACTAATGTAGACACAATTTACTTCCTGACATCAAGAAACATATTTGGTTTTCTGGCGACTATACTTTAATGGCAACTCAAGTCATATGACTGAGCCCAAGGGAATCACATGACTGTCTTCCCCAGCCCCCTATGTCTTCATGTATGTGTGTCTGTCTCTGTGTCCCCATTTTTAAGCTTAGGACCCAACTTGATCTCATTTTAACTTGATTACCTCTGTAAAGATCCTATCTCCAAATAAGATTACATTCAGGGGTACTAGGGATTAGATCTTAACAAACCTTTTGGAGGAGATAAAATTCATCCCATAATAGCTGCCTTCTAATAAATGTGATTTTTCTTCTTTAAAATATTGAAAACTGCATTTAAAGGTGAAACATTATCAGAAATATCACTTGGAAATATAATATGCACAAATGCTTCCTTTTTAATAGTCATATAGATATAGATATAGATATAGATATAGAGATATCTATAGATATACCTATCTCTATATAGGTATATATATATACCTATATATATATATATATAGAGAGAGAGAGAGAGAGAGATATCTATGATATAGATAGATCTCTATATCTATATAGATATCTATAGATCTCTCTATATATATATCTACCTTAGAATAAGGGCCTTTTAGCTATTGTAAGACAGAAGAAAGGAAGGGGTGTTAACATGACATCTAGATTTTGTCCTGATTATTAGTTGGTTCTTTCACATTCATTTAAGATTCCATGAGCTGAGATCTGTGTAACTACCATGTCTAGGACACTTTAGAATAATCCCTTCTCTTAAACTAAGTCTTGAGCTGAGACAGTTTCCTCATTAAAAACCTCACAGATATAATTATCTCAGTGCCTGAAATAGTTTGTGCCAAAATCTGAGGAGGGAAATCATCAATGCCTTCCTCATTAAACGGATGCAACACGATTAATTCCAAGTTTGCTTAATAGTCTCTACTAATGGGTAGATGGGGCAGTATGAGAAAGTTCTCACTACCTGGTAGGTTTTATTTATACCAAACAGATGTTACTGCAATGTCTTGGCACTAGCAAAAAAAGGGGAAATGTCCTCATAAAAAATATCCTTGTTTGGTAGTCTTTGCTGAGCTTTTTAGGTACAAGTTTAGAATATATTATCCCAAGGGTCTTTGGATTATACTTAGTTGATGAGAAGCCAAAAAATAAAATGTTATAACAAAATCGCAAGAGAAAGGATTGTCATATTTGGAAGCTTCTCATGTTTATAATATTACTCAAAACACACATTGGACTTCAGAACACTATCTCACCCTAATTTTTCTTAAATAACATGGAGTGACCTCAAATCTTAAAAGGACTTTGCAGATTCTAGATATAGTTCATTCTTTATTCCTAGAATAGTTGCACAATAAAAAGAACTTTCATTCTCAAAGAATTACAAAATTTTACAGAAATACACATTGACCAACTACATGTCAAGTTAAAATTATTCCCAATATAACATAGCATTGAGGGAAAAATTGAAACACATGGTATTTCTTCAGGGTTAAAAATCACTGATTCAGTGAGAAGTTAATGGGAGTTCTTTGATAAAAGGGTGACATAGCAGCAACTTTGAGAAAGGGGGCCAAGTCATCTCTACTGAGAGATTCAGAAAACTATTGGCACACTAAAGCTTTGGGAAACCCTACAGTGAAGAAATTCTCTCTCTCTTTAAAAATTTTATTTATTTATTTGACAGAGAGAGCAAGAAAGAATGCACGCACAAGCAGCGGGGGCAGCAGGTAGAGGGAGAGGAAGAAGCAGGCTCCCCACTGAGCAGGGAGCCCAGTGCTGCTGGATCCAGATCTTGACCTGAGGGGAAGGCAGGTGCTTAACTGTCTGGGCCACCCAGTCTCCTCTCTCTCTCTCTCTTTTTCTCTTTCAATTCCTTTTAATTCTAGCATTTTGAAAATCATTTGTCTAGAAAACCAAACATGCTTTAACACCTACTGATAGCTCATATCCTAGAAAAAGAACAAGCTAGGGTATTTCCTTTTTATTTTAAGTAGCTCCTAAGACTCATCAGCCCAAGAATATGCTGAATGTGTGTAATTCTGTCTACACTCGCTTCAGTTTCGGTCTGCATCTTAGCACAAGTGACTTCTTATTTATTATGCACTTTCTACATTAAGATGGAAAGGAATCTTCCATTATGATTTATACTTCGACTAAAATTCAGTAAAGCCAGCACAAACTCTCCGAGAGATTTGCATTGTAAAACCTTTGATCTCCTAGTAACTGATCTACTCTTTCAGCAAGCTCAGGCAATAGCTGCAGCAATAGGAGGAGATTTGATGTGTTTTGGGGTCAGGAAGGAGGCCCGGGAGAAGAGGGGGACTGGGAGAAAGTTCAAATGTAGACTTTCCTCCCCCATCCCTGCGCTGATTGGACACCCAGGTCGCAGCAAGGGACTCTCCCTGCTACTGCAACCAGGCTTCTCTCTTGCACCCTCCCTGGTACAGACCCTCAGGCTCACCCAGCTCATTTTCAACGGGCACTGCAGGTCTCTGTGAAAACGTGATTTCCTCTGGGATGCCGTCCTAAAGCTCCCCAGTCTGAGTTACATCCCCTCCCCTCCTATTCTTTCTCAAAGCACAGAAATAATTTCCCCATTCGATACTAATCTTTGTGCTCATGTACCTCTCTCCCCAAGAGAACTGATTTTAACAGTGAGAACTTTATCTCCACCACTGTTTATGGCAGGTGCCTCGCCCAGTGTTTGCCAAGTCAAGTGTGCCCGGGAGATGCCTGGTGAATGTGATTGTCCTTGAACTTCCGCTATAGCCCTAGGTGGCTCTAGAGTTAAATCTGGGAAATGGGTCAGAATTGCCAGCAGGAGTGGCTCAGGCGGGCCCCTTTCTGTCCTTCGTTCCCTCCCCTTCCACCCAGACTTTTCTTTTGTCTGCCTTCCACTCCCTTGTCAAAAGCAGTTATTGTTTGCATTTCTTCTGGGCTGGTCCATTTTCCCTCCTTCCTTCCACCAGGCACTTCCAGAGTCATAGCCACTGCAAACAGGTCATTGTTTCCATCTCTCTGGTCTCCAAACTGCAGGGGAGAGCTTGGGAAGGAGATGGTTGCTCAGGAATCCTTCAAGTGAGAAATGATTGCTGTAAGGGCAAAACCAGAGAAGAGTCGGAGCAAAAGGTCTGAAGGAAGGGTAGTTTCTTTACCTTGCAATGTGCATGTGTGTTAGGGATGATGGGTGGCAAAGAGGACTAGAAATGGTAGATTGAGTGAGTCGGAGTTAGTATTAGCAGAAATTACATGTATTATAGGAATAACATAGGAAGAGAAGAAAAACTCAAAATTTGGCTTGTCCATGTAAAACTAATAAAATACAATTTGCAATAATATGCTCATTGGGATAATGTATATGCATAATTACCATACGTTAATCATCATTAACTATTAGAATAAAGTGCTATTTTTACTTGATTACACTTGTTCATGCAATTCACATATACATATATAAACGCACACAAGTACAAATTACAAAATTATGTAACTATACAATAAGGCATTGAGTGTATGTACAACCATGAATTATTCTCACACACATTTGCTGGGTATTTTCATGCACAGTGAATAGTTTATCTGTATTTAGGAAGGTAGCAGCAGAACTGAGAAGGGAGAATTAAATTTTATAGATGCTTCAAAGAAAAAAACTCCAAAACTTATAGATAGTATCAGCCATCGGATATAGGTATAGTGAAGGAAAGGCAAAAATCATACATATCTCTGAAGTGTCTCTCCTGCAAGACTGGGTGTGTGGGTTTCACCCTCTATCTTTGGGTGGGATTGTAAAGGCAGAATCATTGGCAGGGAATTAGATCTTGACAGGAGACACTTTCAGGTACCTCCCTTATCTCACCTACACTCACAAAGATACCTTTACTCAAAATCTCCTTGGCATGTGAAAAATGAAGAAGCAAGAAAATAAAGGGTCAAGTTCTCCTGGTCCACTCTAGGTTAAGTTGTAGGATATTCAGAGTATTATGGTGTGACCTCCAAGAATATGACCTCCAAGAATAAAGTTTTAATTACATTGATAGTCTGATGGAAAAGCAGAATTGACGAGAGATGGATAGAACATATAAGATTTTGAAGACTATTAACTTTGAGATGGAGGAAAATAAAGCATATTGAAATAAGCAATTTAACAACCTTGACCACATAGCATTGCTAGTTATTTATAAGCCAGATACAGAAGATAGTTATAAAAGGGTAGAGAAGGGGCACCCGTGTGGCTCAGTGGGTTAAGCCTCTGCCTTTGGCTCAAGTCATGATTTCAGGGTCCTGGGATCGGAGCCCCAAGTTGGGTTCTCTGCTCAGTTGGGAGCCTGCTTTCCCCTCTCTCTCTGCCTGCTTCTCTGCCTACTTGTGATATCTCTCCCTCTCTCTGTGTCAAATAAATAAAATCTTAAAAAAAAATGGGTAGGTAAGGAAAGAGGGGGATCAGTTAGTTTTCATGAACAAAGAGTTCAGATAAGCAGAGAGCTTAGACAGCATATTGAAAGAGAAGAAAAGTCAATGGATGAGAGGCTGAAAATGAGTCTCTATTATACATAATAGAAAAATAAGATTGATAATAGAAAATTAGTGTTGGTGGAACAATTGTATAGAAAATTTAAGATGTGGGTTGATACATAGGTAAGTAAGAAGACGGGCAATATACTTGTGAAACCTTAGCAAATTTCTTGGCAAATCAGTTTTATTTCCTGTATAACAGAAAAAAAACTGCATTGATGAGATCCAAGTGCTAAGTGGCACAAATTATACCTTTCCTAAGATACCAGAAGATATTATTACCAAAGAAGGAGCTCAGTTGGGTGGCTCAGTCAGTTAAGCGTCTGCCTTTCGCTCAGGTCATGATCCCAGGGTCCTGGGATTGAGTCCCAACTCAGGCTCCTTGCTCAGCAGGGAGCCTGCTTCTCTCTCTGCAGCTCTCTGAGCTTCTGCCCTCTCTCTGACCAATAAATAAAATGTTTTAAAAGCAGGGGGGCACCTGGGTAGCTCAGTGGTTAAGCCTCTGCCTTCGGCTCAGGTCATGATCTCAGGGTCCTGGGATCGAGCCCTGCATCGGGCTCTCTGCTCGGCGGGGAGCCTGTTCCACCCCACCAACCACCGCCTGCCTCTCTGACTACTTGTGATCTCTGTAAAATAAATAAATAAAATCTTTTAAAAAAAAAAAAAGATGGAGCTTCCTATTTTTTTTTTTTTAAGAATTTTATTTATTTCAGGGTGCCTGCATGGCTCAGCTGGGTAGGTGTCTGCCTTCAGCTCAGATCATGATCCCAGCGTCCTAAGATCAAGTCAGACATTGGGCTCTCTTCTCAGTGGGGAGCCTGCTTCTCCCTCTCCCCCTGCCAGCTGCTCCCTCTTGTGCTCTCTCTCTCTCTCTCTCTCTGTCAAATAAATAAATAAAAATCTTTAAAAATATAGACTTTTATTTACTTATTTGAAAAAGGGAGAAAAAAGAGGGAGATTGAGAGAACAGGAGAGACAAGGGGCAGAGAGAGAAGCGGGCTTCTCGCCAAGCAGGGAAGCATGATGTGGGGTTGATCCCAGGACCCAGAGATCATAACCTGAGCAGAAGACAGATGCTTAACTGAATAAGCCACCCAGGTACCAGCTTCCTGTTATTTCTACCTGTATGTTCAAAGATAGCTGCAACTTCATGGTGAATAATCCTGTCCCCCAAACATTCAATATTATTCTGCTGGAAACTTCTCCACATCATGGAAAAAAATCCATCTATTTGAAGAAATCTGCCTTGACATCCCAGAACCATTTCACTTGTAAATTCTGAGGTCTTAAAATTAGAATCTACTTCCAATTGTGACTTTACAATACATATAAGTTCTAGGAAAACCCCAGAAAATTATACAATAACTACAGTGACATGAGCTATGATGATTAACAGGTTTAAGTTCTGGGATAAAGAGTAGTAACAAAATTTTTTTAAGCAGCAAATTTTGTTAATTTCTAATAAAACTTGTATGACAAGTATAGGAGATCTTTAATTTTTTTTCTTAAATAGATATATGCGGACAGAAGCAAAACAGTAAATGAGAAAAAATTATTTGGATATGAGTCCTGTATTTTGGCAAGCAATTAATCAGAAGGAGAATATGTTGCTTAAGAGTATTAATTGCCGGGACGCCTGGGTGGCTCAGTTGGTTAAGCAGCTGCCTTCGGCTCAGGTCATGATCCCAGCATCCTGGGATCGAGTCCCACATCGGGCTCCTTGCTCAGCAGGGAGCCTGCTTCTCCCTCTGCCTCTGCCTGCCATTCTGTCTGCCTGTGCTCGCTCTCTCCCCCTCTCTCTCTCTGATAAATAAATAAAAAATCTTTAAAAAAAAAAAGAGTATTAATTACCTTGCATGGCTTTGACTACACTAGCATGGACTTGTTTTCTAACTTCTGAATCCCTGGAAATGAGAACTAAAAAAGATCTTTATAAAACAGTCTTGGGCGCATGGGTAGCTCAGTGGGTTAAGCCGCTGCCTTCGGCTCAGGTCATGATCTCGGGGTCCTGGGATCGAGTCCCGCATCGGGCTCTCTGCTCAGCAGGGAGCCTGCTTCCCTCTCTCTCTCTGCCTGCCTGCCTCTCCATCTACTTGTGATTTCTCTCTGTCAAATAAATAAATAAAATAAAATCTTTAAAAAAAAAAACAGTCTTAATTATATTTGTAATTAAGTCTACTTCAAATATTTTTCTAAGTTTTAAAAATAGCTGGGACAATCATATTTTATTTCTTTTCTTTTCTCTTTTATAGCTTTCTTCCTCTTCCTCTGAAGACAGGAAATCCAAACCATCAGATGGAACTCTTGGTTTTTTTAGTTTTCATTTTTTCCTTTATAAGGTTCAGAAAAACTGAGATTAATTCTTACCAGTTGCCCTCCAAAGTAAAAAGTCAATTTCCCAAACCAGGTCTTAGACAAGAGATTCTCAAACATGCTGCACATCTGAGTAAACAGAGGAGTTTAAAAATATAGGTAGATAGATAGATAGATAGATATCTACATATATATATGGCATATATGGTGCGAGGGGCACTTCCTCAGAGATTCTACCAGGTTGGTCCATTGTGGAGTCTGAGTATCAATATATTTTTTTAAGCACCTAGGACTGATATTCACCACCCTAGACCAGTTGTTTTCACACTCAGGAAGGAAGAAAGGAAGGTGAGCCCTGAAAGCTTTAAAAGAATTCTCTTCCATTTTCCAGATGCACAATGTCCAAATGTATGCTCTTTTAAAATTTAATGCTTGAGGATGTGACTGGGGTTAAGGCATCAGTATGAGGTGCTTTCCTATTTTCTTTCACAGCCACCCTTCAAAAAGGCTCTTCTCATACCCTTCGAGAATCTTCTATGTTTGCTGCATTGCTCTGAGGAGTATAATGTCTGGTGAAGCAAACAGAATATTGGACATATGTGATATAGGAAAGCCTCCTCTAACCCACAAATCATTAATCACCTTCATCCAGCTCATGAAGAGGCATGTTGACTTATTAACTTCAGATAATTATTTATCAAAATTTGAAATGTATTTAGACCAATGTGACCAATTGTGTACTAATTATAATTATAGAGATAACTCAAGAAGAAAAAATTAACAGAGACTTGTGTAGAAGTAATATTAATAGATAAGAAATATACATTTCAATGTATTTTCATATTTAACTTGTTATGAAATATATTAGGATGATTAGTAAAAGACCTCCAACCATAAATATATTTTACATTAGCATAGAATTGTGTCAGTGTAGTAGGATGAATATACAATTTTAAGAGAAATGGAAAGATGCATATTTTATATTGTTAAAGGATAGTTCAGAGTCTTTTTAGCTTTAGTTTCATTGTTTCAATTTACATATAATAAAATGCACTATCTAACATATGTGGTAATTGTATACAGCCAAGTATCCTCTAATCTAATTAAGATATAGAACAGTTCCATCCCACTAAAAGGTGTACCCCTTTCCTTTCCAACCCATATTCTCCTCTAACCCCCAAGCCCTGACAACCTCTGATCTGTTTTTAGCTCACTCTTGTTTCACACTCCCTTGGATTTCATATAAAGGAATCTTAAATGGAATGTAGATCTTGTGTTTGACTTTTTAACTTCTCATGATATTTTTAGACCCACCCATGTTGTATGTTCCTTTTTAGGTCCATGAAGAATACCAGTGTGTTTGTCACTCCTCAACTGAAGAACAATTGAATTGTTCCCAATTCAGAATATGTGACAATATTCATTTTCAAAGCTTCATGTGAATATATGCTTTTATTTCTCTTAGGTAGATACATAGGAATAGGATTGCTAGATCATGTATCAAGTGTATGTTTAACTTTGTTAAATATTGCCATGTCATTTTCCAAAATGGCTTTGCCACTTTGCATTCCCACCAGTAACATATGAGAGGTCCTGCTGCTTCACATTCTCACCAATATTTGACATTGACAGCATTTTTAACTTCAGCCATTCTAGTAGGTATGTAGTAGTATCTCATAGTGATGCTGACCATCTTTCTTGTGCTTATTGATGACCCATGTATTGTATCTTGTGAAGTCTGTTTTGATCTTTCTGCCCTTCTCACATTGGATTGTCTTTGTATTATTGAGTTGTTAGAGATTTTATATACCGTAAAAACAAGCCCATTATCAAATATTTTTTGAAAATATTTTTCCAAGTTATAACTTGTCTTTTCATGTTCTTAACCATGAATTTCGAAGAGCAAAATTCTAATTTTGATGAAGTCCATTTTGTCAATTATTCTTTTATAGTTTATGTTTTTCACATCTTATTGAAGGAATTTTTGCCTAACCCAATGTCACAAATATTTTTTTACAGTTTCTTCTAGACTTAATAATTTTGTCTCTTATATAAGATCTATAATCAATTTCCACTGTCCTAAAAAGGTTATTTAGAACAGTTTTTTTGAGCTTTATCATAACCTGTGGCAAAAGGATTTTTTGGTATGTCTTATTCTACTATTCTGAAAACTCTCTCCCCAAATGGTTTAATTTAAAAATGTTGCTACTTTCTATTCACCTGAATTCACCCATATCTTTTGCAACTCCTAAATTTCTGGTGAAAAATTGTAGGTGTCATTAGTACATACAGATTTTCAAAATTGTTTAAAAACATACTTGAACAAAAATATTTGAAGAGTTATTCTAAACCATCATTTACCTTTGGTTCCAATGGCAAATAGGGATGCTGTGTGCTAGTGCAGAGCCTTTGTTCTTTTGTTTTTGTTTTTGTTTTTTCTTTCTTTTTCTGAATCATTCTCATCTGCCAAAAGCTTCCTTAACGTGGGATTTCTATTAAATACTGCACAAAAAAATCAAAATTGGATAAACCAAAAAGCTATGATATGAAATCATGTTTATGATATAACATGAGAGCTGTAAGAGTCTGGACTCATGATTCATTGTGAAAAATCTCCATGAAACAATATGAGACCATATGTAAGTAGCCGCAAAAAACAAAGCTTATGGCTTAAAGTCATCCAGACCAATTTCCAGCTTGTGGCTGTATTCTTTTTATAAATAACTTAGAAATCCTCTGGATTCATTAATACTCATATTCAGAGAATACTGACCATTAGAAAATTCTTTATTATATTAGGTCAAAACATGTCTGCTTCTAAATTTCCATCCATGAGTTCTAGGATTAATCTCCATAGACACACAAAAAAATTCAGCCTCTTCTTTAGCATTCTAATAATATCTTAAGAGGGTTATCATAATCTCCTTTCTCAACTAGACTTCTCCTAGTCCTTTAAGTCTTCCTTGGTTTCAAGGAATTTATCATTGACTGATCTCTTCTGCAAGCCTCTAATTTGTACTGATTCATCTTCATGTTGGTTCTCCATACTCTGGCTCTATCAGGCATTGCTATTCCCTTTGGATCTCAGCCCCCTAACTCCCTGATATGCCATTTGGCACACCCGAGTTGTGTCTTGAAGCTCCATGCAGATCCATATTTCATTATCTATGATAATGGTTGGGGCTTCACATATACCTAGAATATCTATAAAATTTAAGGTATCTATGCAAAATCCTGCCCCAGGGTTTAAAAATCTAACTGTAGACATACATAATGGAGAAAACTGGGCTTAATAAAACATATGATTGAAAAGTCACAAGGACTTCAGTTCATTTAGACACAGTATGATGGAGTTCAGAAATTAACAATCATCTAGCAACAACTTGCATGCAAGACATAGTAATAGATGTTTTCCTTTCCATAAACCATGCAGGAAACTTTTTTTTTTTTCATTTTATATATGAAAAATCCTAGAATCTTTCCAATTTCAGCTCTGACAAGTAAAGAGCTTGGAAGTTATCACTCCCATCTTTATAATAAGAAAATAGCTGAACACACGGAAAATCAGTGACTATTCTTAGACCCCTCAGAGAATTGAGGCAAACTACCCAGGCAAACCGCCATCATGAAATCTGGAGAGATGGATGAATGCAGAGAATCACAGCTGAGATCAGCTTACCTGGAGCCATAAACTGACAGAAACAGTTATATGACAGCTTTCAAGAATTTTTGGACGCAGAGTGCAGATAGGCTTGAGAGCAAAAGAAACTTATGGAGGCCTTCATTTTAGTGGATTTCCCTTCCTTCCAGAAACCCTATGGGTTCTCACATATTGGATGCTGTATTTTTGAAATGTTTTATGTGATAAGCAAATGAATCAATCAGAACTAACTAATCTCTATGAATTTATAGCACCCAACAATAAAAATGTTAAGTGTGCCAAAGATTTGCAGCCTTGAATCAAGGATGCATTGGCATCACTATGATTCCAAGATACCCAGGAACTAGAAACTATGCTGGGGCCATAAGCTCATTTTCCTAATCATTCAGGCCTGCCACTCTCTTTCGAATCTTGCAGAACCATGTCAATGCTTTAGGATCAAGAAACATAAGGCATTTCTAAGGGCTCTAAATTTATTTTGACAAACTGCCCAAACTTTGTAGTTCTATTATGTGGATGTTTAAAGACTATGATCCTTAGGACTATGATCCCTTTCATTCCAGAGTTATCAGAAAGGTGAGAAAATCCCTTCTAGACCTAATCTAGGAGGCCCTGGGAAAGAGAGGGCTGATGGAAAATTCTGTGGTCTTAGAGAATGGCACAAGTATGGTGGACACCCTTGGAGGCTAAGGAGAAAAAAAAAAACAACAACAACTGGTTATTTGGAGGATTTTAAGAGAATCTAAGGAAACATAAGGGAAATTCAACTGGTTAAGTAAGATGGATAGTGATTTATTTTCCTTTTCCTTTTTCCTTTTTTTTTTTTCTTAGAGTTTTGCCTCTGTTCTGTTTTGTATAGCTCATGTATTTTTCTGGTAAAGGTTAATTTGGGGGTAATAATCTCACCTTCCCTTTATTTGCCAGAGTTCTGAGGTTGATGTCATGTTAAGGCTAAGCATTAATTGAACTTTCCTGCATTCCTTTATCTTTTAAATAATCCCTTTAAACCTCCACTTTTGTTAATTTGCTACTTTTCCCCATTAGATAGATATGTCATTCTCTCTCCCTCATCTATGGATGAAGAACATAGGGCAAGAACAGCAAGACCAGATCTATAACTAAGTATAACTAGATGTGGAGGGTTCTCAAAGAGAAATAAGAAGGAAGATGTTGGTTAAACATTTCCACAAAACAGAGACCCCATTGATAAGCTAATTTTTTCTCATTTTCCCTGACATTTTGCCCCACAATATCCATCACATAAGATGGGGTTTTATTTAGGAAAGACCAGAAATAAAAATGGAATTATAAACAATAAAATAATGGGGTTTTTTTTATGTAAACTTTGTTTGTAACATCAGCACATGACCACCATAAAAACAATAACAATACTGGACCTAGATTGATGGAATGACCAGACACAAACTCTAAATAAGTTAAACAGGGCATTAAATAAATTTATATATGTAGAAGTATGGAGGAAGGTTAACATAGTCAGGACACATGGAAGAGACATGTAAGCATGTTAGCTTCTAGGACCAAGAGGTATCCAGATCCCTAAATCTTCCCTGGCGTGCACATCTGCAAAGGTTACTATCCATGTGATTAAGATCCATTTCAGGTTTTTTGATGCCCGACCATTTTCCATTAAGTCCAGATCAAAATTGCACGTAAGCTGGTCTGGATTTGAGCCACAATCAGCCCATCTGAGCCAGTGCACCTCATCGATCTTGGAGTTATGCAATCGATACAAGAATGGATTACAAGGCACAGGACAGTTCACTCAGCATAATCACAGTTCACATTTATCATCCCCGGCCTTATTAGGCCAACACAGTTGACTGCAAGTATGTCTCTCAGCACCACACAGCAGAAGTAGAACAATGGTCAGCTAACAGCACATTTCAAAGAGTCTCGCCACCAGATCTGCCAATAGATACAAAGGCTTATTTTAAAGTTACTCTTTTACTAAATTATAAATGTTCATACTTTCATTTCTATATTATCCCTACAAGCAATACACAACTATTAAGATTCTGTTAAGATTCTTTTAAGATTCTGATTCAAGTCAGATGTGGCCTTCCTTAGTGTCACCTTAGAAGATAGTAAAAAGTGGATACTGGTCCTCCTAAAAGGCCACTAAGCATTCAAAACAGAGCTAGCGGTTCTGAGACCCTCAAATCTTGTTTGAGGTTACACATAATCATTGAACATCTCTCCTTTCCACCATAAAACCATGCCTAACATAACCCTAAAAACACCTGGCACCAAGTGTCTCTCCCTCCTATTCCTGTCCAGGGAGATAGATCCACATCCACATCTGCACCTACATCAGTATGTCTATGTCTATCTATAGGGATTCACACACACAGACACTCACACATATATGTATATACATATATATAGCATATAATATATGTATTAACTTATATCATACCTGTAATATACTACACTATGTAACTTTTATGCATTACACTTTCATCATAATGAAATAATTAATGAATGAGCATAGTAATAAAAGCTATATCTTATTAAGCAACTATCTATAGATAAGTTCATCAAAAAAAAAATGCCTAGTAGATATTCTGTGACTATTGAGTGTACCAGTAGTTTTGAGCAGTGACTAAGCCTCTTTATGGCATTTCTAGAAGCCTAACATTTTTCTCATCCCCACAACAGGTTCAAAGTAAAAATTCCATAACCTCAAATTCCAGGACCACATCAAGTTAATTCAGGTCCAGCCTTTTTACTGGCATAAGTTCACCTCCTATTTTTCTGACAACTACGGGGATCTCTTCAGATGATTACTTAAGGAGTAAGGGAGGGAGGGTGGGGGAGTAAGGCAGTAAACCTCATCGGGCACCCTCCAAGGACAAACCAGCCTTGAAATCCAAGAGGTGGGAAAGGAGAGGGTGAGAATATGATAAACACATTATGCTCGGAACTCTTAGAATAGAACTGTGGTATGATGCGGACACCTGGATGGCACAGTTGGTTAAGCATCTATCTGCCTTTGGCTGAGGGCATAATCCCAAGGTCCTGGGATCCAGTTCCACATCAGGATCCTTTCTCATTGGGGTGGGGGGAAGAGCGTGCTTCCCCCTCTGCCTGCCACTCCCCCTGATTGTGTATTCTCTCTCTCTCTCTGACAAATAAATAAATAAAATCTTTTTAAAAAACTATAAATAAGGAATAGAATTTTGATGGTTGAGAGGTGTGTATTCACATGAAGTGTGAGCTTCTATGCTTACTTGGGTCTGCTCTGTGGTGGCCCTGGGTTTCTCATCACTTACTGGAAAGAACCATATCCCTGGAATAGTCATCCAGACAGGTGGCAAAATTAAAGGTGATGGGGTAGGGTAACTCAATCATTTCTGAAAGCTCATTGTCCCTTTCCTTACTCTCTAGTCCTTGTCTTCGGCTGATTAGTTAACCAGTTTCATTAATGATAAGTTGCAGATGATTGTTGAATATCACCATTACAGCCTCTCTAGAAATGGGCTATTTTGGGGTTGGAACTAGCTTGTTACCCCTAACTGCTAATCCTAGGACTTCTTCTTACTTGGCAAATATAGACACACACCCCAGTCAAGATAATCAAGTTTTGTAATCAGGGACCTGGTTTCCAAAAGAAACAGCTGTTGAATTTTCTCTTTGTTATATTAAGAGGCCAATATCTCAACCAAAATAATGATTTCATATTTTTTGGCTAGTTAATAGTTTTAGAGACTTACAAGATACCAGACCCTTGTTAGGTGCTGTGATAAAGGAGCAAATAAGATGTAGTCCTTACCTGAATTTAACTTTTTAAAAATAGTCCTTAAAATCAGCTCTAAGTGTCTCTTTTTTTTTTTTTAAGAGAAATCTTAATTCAAAATTTTTAATTTTACTGAATGTTTGTGTTTCCACAAAATTCTTATGCTGAAACTCTACCACTCCTCCCCACAACCAGGTGATGCTATTAGGAAGTAGGGCTACTGGGAAGAAATTAGGGTTAGATAAGATCTGTGGTGGAGTTCCCAGGATGGAATTCATGCCTTTGTAAGAAGACACTGAAGAGCTCGCTCTCCCTCCCTCCACGAGGAGAGGGTCACAGCAAGAGGGTAGCCATCTGCAAACAAGGAAGAGAACTAAGAACCAAAATCTACCGGCGTCCTGATCTTGGACTTTCCAGTTTCCAGAACTGCAAGAAATAAATTGTGGTGTGAGCCACCTATTTGATGGTATCCTGTGATAGCAGGCCAGGTTGACTGATAAAGGTATATACAGGAAGACATTTTACAAAATTTTCAAAAAGAAAGATAAAGGATGGATTTCAAAGGAAGAGAGACTCCCTCATCCATCATTCGCTATCCATCATTCACTGGGTTCCTGCTCAGGGTCTGAGCATTGTGTTCAACATCGGAGAACGGGGCACCCATTTAACACCATTTTCAGGATGAGAAATTGGAATTTGCCAGTGACTTTAAAAAATTGTCTACCCTCCTCAAACTAATCTTTTCGCCTCTGCGCCAGAAGTAATTGATGTCTTGAGTTGCATATTAATTATCGGGGTTTTTGTTCATAGTTTTCTCACTTAGATTTCCCAAACAATACACTTTTTAGTTTTACAAGTCTTTGAATCTATATAAATAGAACCTTATGACTTACTTCTTTTACTTGAAAGTCTTGTGAGTTCCATGGTGATGCCCAGAGCTACAGTTTCTTTCTCATCGATATATAATATTTTGTTATGAAAATGTATCACAGTGTATGTGTCTAATCTACTGATAATAGATAGTCAAATTATTTCCTCTTTTGGGGTTAATAAAAAATGGCTATCAATATTTCTGTGCATGCCCACTTGAGCAACATTTAGTAAATTTAATGACCTTTCGGATTTATTCTTTTGTGAAGTACCTATTTAAGTTTTCTGTTAAGCTTGTTGTCTTTGAGTTTTGCCATTCCCTATTGATTTGTTGAAGTTCCTCATATATTCTGGTTATGTGTATTCCTTGTTTATATATCTTTTCCCAGTTTCTGCCTTTTTTTCTCTTTTGGTTGTTGGTTTTCCCTCTACAGTGCCTTTAGATTAACAGAAGTTTTGAAAATCTTAATTTTAATGTAATCATATATTAGCAACCTATTTTTTAATTGGTTAGTGGGGTTTTTGCCTTAAAAAGAAACTTCCCTGTCTTACAATCATGAAGATATCCTTGGATATTAACTTCTCGAAACTTTAATAGCTTTGGGTTTTACAAAACATCTATAATTCACTTGGAGTGGACTTTACTACTCACGTTTTATACGATAGATGTTTATATAGATTTGCACACGTTTGCTATTTTCTGCACTCTTTATTCTTGAATCTCTGACCCTCCATCTTATATCACTTTCCTTCTGTCTCAAGTATATCCTTCAGGGTTTCTTTTACTGGGAATCTGATGGTAAAAAAACAACAACAACAACAACAAAAACAACAAAAAAACCAAAACCTATCTCTAGTTCCTTTTAGTTGGCAAAGTATTTATTGCACTATCCTACTTTAAAGACATTGTTTGCTGGTTATGCAACTTTATATCAATAGGTACTTTCTGTTAGCACATCATTTCATGGTCTTTTGCCTTCCCTTGTTGCTGAGAAAAAGTTTTATGTATTTCTAAGTCTTTCCTCAATGCCTGCTTTTAAATTTGTATTTGCTGTGCTGTCTAGTTATTAATTTTTTTATTTATCTGCCTAAGATTTGGGGGACTCCTAGAAATAAAAGATTGGCATCTTTCCAGTTCCTCAAAGAATTTTCTGCCACTGTCTTTTCAAATATGGCCTCTGCCCATTCTTTATCTTTTTCTGTCTGGAATTCTATTTAGACATTTTGTAGATATCCACACTATCCTCCATATCCCCAAACTTATTTTTTATATTTTCCAGACCTTTATCTCTCTTTGCTAGATTAGACCTGATTTTTTTTTTAATTGATAATTTCTTTTCAGTTTCCTGTTTGTTTGTTTGTTTCAGATCTACTATAATGTTCCCTTCTACTGGGTTTTATTTTTTATATTATTGTTTTTATTTCTAAGAGTTCTGCTCGATTCTTTATCAAATATACTTGACTACTCTTTAGTGTTTCTTGTCCCATGCACATCATTTCAAGCTTGTCTTTTATTTATGTATAGTAAGCATAGATATTTTATATTCTGCATCTGAAAATTACAATATCTGAGGCTTGAGGATTTTTTTTCTGATGGTTCTTGTTCATGGTACTTTGTTTTTTCCTGTCTGTATGTATTATTGTGGGAAACATTGGAAATGATTAAGATGAAAACGAGTTCCTTTTAAGTTCAATATTTGCCTCTGCCAAGTACTTGGGGAAATTATCTGTCCCCAATCCTTTTACTTTACATAAATTTAGGTTTGAAAGCTGCATGAGGTCAGTCTAGTGTTTCTGAATGTTTACTAATGCTATCCCCCACCCCATCTCAGTGACATATTGAGGTAGCTAATTTCGTTTGTGGTCCCACTTGACAGTGGCAAGGAAGATGATTTCTGGATTATTATTATACACTCATTGGAGTACCAGCTTGAAGACATAAGGGCTTCATATTAGATGCTCCACCTTAGAGATGTCCTGGATTTTGTCTTTTTTCCCAAACTTTAAGAGTTCTTCAAAATACAGTCCAAGTTCCTAGGCCCAGCAAGTGCCTACATGTGAAAGTTAGTTTCACTGTTTTCTTTACTTCTTTGGGTTCCTGCCTTCAATTAGTTTTTTTTTTTTTTAAGATTTTATTTATTTATTTGACAGAGAGAGATTACAAGTAGGCAGAGAAGCAGGCAGAGAGAGAGAGGAGGAAGCAGGCTCCCTGCTGAGCAGAGAGCCCGATGCGGGACTCCATCCCAGGACCCCGAGATCACGACCTGAGCCGAAGGCAGCAGCTTAATCCACTGAGCCACCCAGGCGCCCTTAAATTAGTTTTTAACTGAGAAGTTTAACCTGAGAAGTCCTTGCTTTCCTGAAACTCATTAGTTCATTTAATATTTATCTAGGATTATTCTTTCTTAGATGGAGATCTACTTGGGTCCATAATCGACAATGTTATTGAAAATGAATGCCTTAAATAAATTTTCAATTCTCTTAAATTCTGTACTCTACCATACTGTATTTTCATTTGGATTATTCTATTTTATTAAATTAGGCAAGTGGAAAATTTAACTGAGTTTGTCAAGCAAAAGAGAAATTTTTTCTTAAATATTCAATAGACCTTATATACCCAGACATTCTATTATTCCTTGTAAAATTTTGGCTTTTAACTTTTTGAGTTCGTATCACTTACTCTTCTTAGATATTTTCTCAATATACATTTTATAAATTACTTAAATCTCTTTTTTATCCCTTGACCAATTAATTAGACTAAATCTTTTAAGACTATACTTATCTTCTTCTTAAAGATTTTATGTGGTGAATGTTCATAAAATATTCTGACCTGATCTCAATATGAAGGGCATAAAACCTCCAAAGGTCTATTTTTATGTCATTTACAATATTTCTTCCAATTGGCCTAAATCCATTTGGAATAGGCATATCCTTAAAATCTTCCTAACTTCTTCATCTACTGATTCATTGATTGACTTCATTCATTGATTTATTCACTCAATTACTATTGTCTGGGGAATTTAAAAGCACAAACCTATGTTTATGGAACCAGTAAATTATATAAGACAGGTATTCTTTTCACTGTTAAGATTAAGTGATTCAGTGTTTCCAGTTAATATTTTACCAAAAAAAAAAAAAAAGGCAGAAATCTGAAGTTGAAAAAAATTCCATTTTTAAATTTTGTAACTATAGCCAATGCTAGCAAAAGCATCAATGGTGACCAGCTAATCAACTAATCGCTTAAGGTAACTTGGTCCAGAGGAAACATTCAAATTATATTAATATTTAAGACAAGGCCCAAGTCAAACTAGAAAACAACAGAAATTGTTCATAAGTAGAAGTTTTTATAAATATCCCTTTTGTGCCATTCTTGATTAAAAGGCCAGAATCATTTGTTGGATGAGGAAGTCCCTTTGGGTTGCTCTTTTCTGCTGTTTCAGGTACCAGAAACAGCATACCTATCCTACCCTGAGGCATGTCTTTTCCACACCCATATCAATGATCTCACGCATTCTGGATTTTTCTAGATCTTCTTGAAAGGATCAAAGTTTTCAAGAGGTAGACTCTCTTACCTCTGGGAGTCTATCAACACCATCAAATTCTAGGTATACGCATCCGCATCCTCTTTAATCAACAAGACAGAAAGATAGCAGAACAGCCAGGCTTTTAGATACCTGGGACCAAAGTTTGACCTTTAGTGGTGAATTTTCTTTCTTTAGTTTGCAACCCAGTAATGTAATAGAATGAGAAGACAAGAGAACTTCTTGACCTTGGGATTTCTAAGGCAAACACAAACCACAGTTTGTTGGTGGGCAGGGCCCTAACTGTTTGAACTGGCCCTTTGCTACAAATCTGATTTGTCTTGAAGGGCCAGGTCACTTACCCTCCATAGGGCACCAACATTTAAAGAATGGGTTTAAATTGCAATCTGAGGTTAGGTTTAGAGGCTGGGCCACAGAGAACTGTTAGCTTTATTAGACCAAACAAACTGGGCACCCAAAGGCTCCATGAATTGGGCTGAGTAAATTTGTTTTTTGACTTGGCTCCTCATGAAGCACAGCAGGACACAGAAGCATATTTATCATTCCTCTGAAGTAGATGCCCAGAAAACCAACCTAATTAAATACTCGATTTCTGCTTCCAAATTTAACACAGTTGAATAGGTCTAGTCTTTGCCTGAAAATCATCTCTTTTCAGTTTGTTTTCCCCTGGTACCCAGAGATTTAAGTCTTCCCTCAGAGATTAAACCATTTCCAAGTATTTTGCGGCTTTGCAGCGTTCTGCACTAGTGTTTCTGACACAGGATCCTTCAGTGTGATTGTTAAGACCAAACATTAACTTCTTAATTGCAAAGAAGAGAACAAAATATGCTGATGTTTCCCATGCAGCCGAATTTTAAAGTGCGCCAGGAAAGTGTCAGGAAATTAATTTGATGAATCAGTTGCTTATATTATATCACATACATTAATTAGCAGTGTGATATTTTCTCTTCTGAACAGAAGTGAAGCTAAGAAGAATTATACTATGGTAAGATTTTCAGTGTCTCTGTTGCGATGTGAAATGTTCTAAATACCTTTATCATCAATACTTCATTGCTCAGATCAAAGTTCTACTTAAATCTTCTTTTCTCTTTGCCATTCCTATTAACATTTGAATCAGATAATTGAAATATTTTTAGAATAAGACATTAATCCTTATCTGAAAGAGATATGACCATTGGATTTATTTTGATAAATTTTACAGGCTCATCTACTGGCTCTTTGAACTGGTTACTGCAACCGTAGTAATCTCTTCCAGATTTCAGGATTCCCATGAAGACTTGTGATGAGTGGAAACTGCATCGGGCCTCCTTCTGAAATTATGGTTGTAAAACATTGGGGAACCTTAATCTTTTTTATTTTAAGATTTTATTAATTTGGAAGAGACAGAGAGAGAGAGAGCACGACTGGGGAGGGGGAGAAAGGGAGAAGTGGGCTTCCCACTGAGCAGAAAGCCTGATGCAAGGCTCCATCTCAGGACCCTGGAATCACAACCTGAGCCAAAGGCAGACCCTTAACAGACTAAGCCACCCAGGAACCCCAAATCTTAATCTTAATGTAATGATTATACAAATTAAAAATGTATTTTTTCCCACTTCTGTTTCTTATTGTATCTCATTAGGTAATACTCTACATACATTAGCTAGAGTTCTTATGTTGAGCCTTTAAATCTCACTTTAATTTTCTACTCTTTGTGTAAAGTAGGTATATTAATTCCTAGAGTTGCCATAATAAAAGTGGCATAAACTAGGTGGCTTAAAACAACAGATATTTATTATCTCATAGTTCTGGAGGCTAGAAATCTGAAATCAAAGTGTTGGCAAGGTTAGTTCCTTCTGAAGACTCAAAGGGACAATAGGTTCCATGCCTCTCTCCTAGCTTTTATTGGTTGCTGGTAATCCACGGATTCCTAGGCTTACAAGAAATCTCTGCCTTAAATGGAGACTTGAAACTGTAAAATTCCTATAAGAAGCATAGAGTGAAAGCGCTTGACATTTGCCTTGGCAATGATCTTTTAGATGTAATGCCAAAACACAAGAAACAAAAACAAAGACAGACAAGAGGGCTTATGTCAAACTAAAAAGCTTCTAGGCCAAGGAAACAATCAATAAAATAAAATGGCAACCTATGGAATCAGAGAAAACATTTGTAAACTATACATTTAATAAATGGTTATTGTCTAAAATATATAAGTAACTCAAATAATTCAGGAGAAAAAAATCCAATTAAAAATGAGCGAAGTAGAACTTGAACAGGAATTTAGTAAAGTGTCAGGATATAAAAATCAATGCACAGAAATCAGTTGCATTTCTCTACAACAACAACAAGACAGAAGAAAGAGAAATTAAGGAGTCAATCCCATTTACAGATGCACCCAAAACCATAAGATACCTAGGAATAAACCTAACCAAAGAGGAAAAGAATCTATAGTCAGAAAACTATGAAGTATTCATGAAAGAAATTGAGGAAGACACAAGGAAATGGAAAAATGTTCCATGCTCATGGATTGGAAGAACAAATATTGTGAAAATGTCTATGCTACTTAAAGCAATCTATACATTTAATGCAATCCTTATCAAAATCCCACCCATTTTTTTTTTCAAAAAAATGGAACAAATAATCCTAAAATTTATATGGAACCAGAAAAGACCTCAAATAGCCAAAGGAATATTGAAAAAGAAAGCCAAAGTTAGTGACATCACAATTCCGGACTTCAAGCTCTATTACAAAGCCGTCATCATCAAGACAGCATGGTACTGGCACAAAAACAGACACATAGATCAATGGAACAGAATAGAGAGCCCAGAAATAGAACCTCAACTCTATGGTCAACTAGTCTTCGACAAAGCAGGAAAGAATGTCCAATGGAAAAAAGACAGCCTCTTCAAAAAATGGTGCTGGGAAAATTGGACAGCCACATGCAGAAAAATGAAATTGGACCATTTCCTTACACCACACATGAAAATAGACTCAAAATGGATGAAGGACCTCAGTGTGAGAAAGGACTCCATTAAAATCCTTGAGGAGAACACAGGCAGCAATCTCTTTGACCTCAGCTGCAGCAGCTTCTTCTTGGGAACATCACCAAATGCAAGGGAAGCAAGGGCAAAAATGAACTATTGGGATTTCATCAAGATCAAAAGCTTTTTCAAAGCAAAGTAAACAATTAACAAAATCAAAAGACAACTGACAGAATGGGAGAAGATATTTGCAAACGACATATCAGATAAAGGGCTAGTATCCAAAATCTATAAAGAGCTTAGCAAACTCAACACCCAAAGAACAAATAATCCAATCAAGAAATGGGCAGAGGACATGAACAGACAGTTCTGCAAAGAAGACATCCAGATGACCAACAGACACATGAAAAAGTGTTCCACATCACTCAGCATCAGAGAAATACAAATCAAAACCACAATAAGATACCACCTCACACCAGTCAGAATGGCTAAAATTAACAAGTCAAGAAATGACAGATGTAGCAAGGATGCGGAGAAAGGAGAACCCTCCCACACTGTTGGTGGGAATGCAAGCTGGTGCAGCCACTCTGGAAAACAGCATGGAGGTTTCTCAAAAAGTTGAAAATAGAGCTACTTTATGACCCAGCAATTGCACTACTGGGTATTTACCCTAAAGACAAAAACATAGCGATCCGAAGGGGCATGTGCACCCTAATGTTTATAGCAGCAATGTCCACAATAGCCAAACTATGGAAAAAACCTAGATGTCCACCAACAGATGAATGGATCAAGAAGATGTGTTATATATACCCAATGGAATACTATGCAGCCATCAAAAGAAATGAAATCTTGCCATTTGTGACAACGTGGATGGAACTAGAGGGTATCATGCTTAGCAAAATAAATCAATTGGAGAAAGACAACTATCATATGATCTCCCTGATATGAGGAAGTAGAGATGCAACATGGGGTTTGGGGGTAGGAAAAGAATAAATGAAACAAGATGGGATTGGGAATGAGACAAAGCATAAGTGACTCAATCTCACTAAACAAACTGAGGGTTGCTGACCGGGGGAGGTCAGGAGAGGGGGGTGCGGTTACGGACATTGGGGAGAGTATGTGCTATGGTGAGTGCTGTGAAGTGTGTAAACCTGGCAATTCACAGACCTGTACCCCTGGGGATAAAAATACATTACATGTTTATAAAAAAATAAAAAATTTTAATAAAAAAAATTAAAAATGAGCAAAGAAATTGAGTAGACATTTTTCCAAAGAAGACATACCAATGGCCAACAGGTGTATGAAAAAGTGCTTACCACCATTAATCATCAGAGAAATGCAAATCAAAACCATAATGGTATATTATATCACACCCGTTAGGAAGAGTATCATAAAAAGGGAAAGGACAGTAGGTATTGGCAAGGATGTAGAGAAAAGGGAAACTTCCTACACTGTTGGTAGAAATTAAAATAAATGCAGCCACAATGGAAAACTATATGGAGAGTCCTCTAAATATTAAAAACTGAACTACCAAAGAATCTAGCATTTCCACTTTGGGGTATGTAGCCAAAAGAATTGAAATCAGGATCAAAGAGCTATCTGTGTTCTCATGCTCAAGTTCACTGCACCATGATTCACAACAGCCAAGACACAGAAGAAACCAACATGTCCATGATGGATGGATATATGGAGGAAATGTGGTTATATGCCTACAATGGAACATCATACAGCCTTAAAAAGAAAAAGAAAGAAAGAAAGAAAGAAAGAAAGAAAGAAAGAAAGAAAGAAAGAAAGAAAGAAAGAAAGAAATCCTGTCATTTGGGACAACACAATGAACCTGGAACCTTAGTGAAATAGGCCAGTTATAAGACAAATAATACATGATACCACTTATATAAGGAATCTAAAATAGTCAAAATCATGGAGGAAGAGAGTAGAGTAGTGGTTGCTAAGGGCCGAGGGGAGGGGAAGGGGGAGTATTAGTCAAAGGCATAAAATTTTTCTTATCTAAGATAAATAACTCTAGCAATCTACTGTACAATACAGTGCCTACAGTTGGCAAATTTTTAAGTATACAATACAGTATTATTAAGATAATGGACCTTATGTTAAGTGTTCTTGTTACAAAAAAAATAATAAGGACAAGAAGACATGAGCAAAGTGGAGGTGATGGATATGTTCATGGCTTACATCATGGTAATGCTTTCAAAGTGTGTGTTTCTCTTTAAACCCTTCAGGTTTGTGTACCTTCAATAGGTACAGTTTTTTGTATGTCAATTACACCTCAATAATGTGGTTGGGGAAAAAAAAAACAGAATATAGGAAAATGTAATTCAAAAACAATTACAGGAAGCTCTGTGCTCTTGTCATTTCTGTAAATATAAGAATCTTACAAGAAATGAGGGGAAAATTTTATTCTAATCTGGTGTGATCTTATTTTAGCTTGATTATATTGGCAAAGACTATTTCCAAATAAGGTCATATGCTGAGGTCCTGAGAAGACCTCAAGTTTGAGGTAACACTACTCAACCCAATTCACTGGGTAAAATCAATCTCATTTTCAGAAAGGAAGAAACAAAGAAATAAAGAGAGTACTAAACTCGTTGTTAGGGGAGGATCCGGGATTAACACCAACCCCCTAGTCCTGAGGCTAGGACTCTTCTTGATATAATATATACTAAGAAGCTGCCACAGTCGGAAGGATTTCCAGAGCGTGACTTGGCTCTATTGTCAAATACATCCACCCAAAATACCCTCTTCGAATTATTTCAGCTCTTTATTCTTTCCTCATTTGTGAACCATTTTGCCCTCTGTTCTGTGAGTTTCTCACGTCTAGTTTTCTCACCCCATCTCCCAAAATGAGAGCAGAGAAAACCACTTTATAGCTCTCTGCTATAGCTTGTGATAAAACCTAGGAACTTCAGGGCAAATGGGGGTGCTTGCCATTTTATGATATTGTTTTTGATATGCATATGTGTCTATTTGTTTGTTTTTCTCTTTCAGCACTCACTAAACTTATTTTATTCTTCTAATACATCCTGGCAGCAAAAGCTTCAAAGACCCCACCAGCAAAAATATGACCAAAAAAATTTAAGATCAAGGGTACATCAGGCTCTATTTTAACATGCCTATGAATTGTCGAACACAGTCCCCAGAAGCATAAAGCACTCTTCATCAGGAAAAACAAGTTATTTTATTATACATTTGGTGCAACTAGCCATAGACAACCATTTTTCAACACAAACTGAAATCAGGAAACAATTTTATTTTTGTTTTCTGTTGTTTCTCCCATTCCAAGTCAGTTTCTTATCTGTGGTCCCTTTGTTCTTCTGTGGATATACTTAAATCCTGTAACTTTTGTCCACAAAAGATGTTCCGCAGTGTCCCACCCACACCAATGCCAACAATGGCACCCTGTAGCCTCTTGCTTATAGCAATTATTTTACAAATCACTTATTTAAAAGGGTTTGAATTAGAGAAACCAACTCTCCTCATGACTATTCTATGACTCATAATTTGAAGTTTCAGTTTTTTAGCGAAGCTGTCAATATAGTTGAAAATAAGCAAACAAAAAAAAAAGCAAATGATTCTTTAAACAATTGATAGTGATTTAGCTTTTTGTGTCTCATTTATAGACTATCGAATTTCTTTTCTCTGGGCATTGAAACAACACTAGCACTCACAGTTATGTGTTTTTATACACAACATAATTTGGTAATCAAGTATTATAAGAAGTTATGTTTCTAAAGCATGAAATTGATATATAGTACAGACCTGTGACCTGTAACATCCAATTTTAAGTCTTTTATCCAGAAATAATGCCCTAACAGGTAACTCAAGATTGAATTGTATGAATTCAAAAATATTAAACATGTAAAGCAAATTTGGGAAGATTTATTCATCTTGCAGAGTAAGGGAAGATAATAGCATACACATATTTTTAAAAATCTTTATTTCTGAAGTTGGACCTTTCGGTTTTTAAAAAATATATATAAAAGAAATAAAAGAATATTAAGGAATAGATATCCACAGGCATGCATCTTGAAATTACTAATCTAATACTTTCAGGTCAGTTCCCATAAACCTGCTTGGGATCTAAAGAAACACTGGCTCAAACCAATGGAACTTAGAGTCCATACAAGAATATGTAGGACCAACCTAAAACTCATGAATTTTCTATCCATTGCCCTTTAAACCTATTGCAAGTATAGCGAGTGTTCTCAACATGGCTGCCTCTTACTGTCATATGCCCAGGATGCTAAGTGCTCTAGGTCTGAGCACATTTTTATTTCCTGCCACCAAAATTAAAGATGACCTGTCCATCTACATGGATACCTGTTTGCTTTAAAGAAATGGGTAGTTTGATTTTTAATGTCCAATTTATAGATCAAAATTATTTTACATTTTAATATCTTTCCTATAACATGTAAGTATTTACAGAGGTCCGAAAGCCTTAATAACTCAAATTAATATGTTCTGTGAAAATCTCAGATATCCGGTATGGCTAACAGTGAGACACTCAGGGAGCTGCCTCTTTATTGGATGAAGGAAGGGGGCTTTGAACATTTGTCACACATATTTTATATCTGTATGTGCTTGGTAAAGGTGAAGGCAAACAATTCACCCATTCTTGAAATACTTCTTCTTGTATCTACAATCAAAAGTACAGAATTTGGGCGCCTGGGTGGCTCAGTGGGTTAAGCCTCTGCCTTCAGCTCAAGTCATGATCTCAGGGTCCTGGGATCGAGGCCTGCATCGGGCTCTCTCTCTGCTCAGCAGGGAGACTGCTTCCTCCCTCTCTCTCTGCCTATCTCTATGCTTACTTGTCTCTTTGTCAAATAAATACATAAAATCTTAAAAAAAAAAAAAATACGGAATTCATCCACTCACCCTAACCCTACCACCATCTGAGATTATGGACCAGCAGAGACCTTGCCTAAGAACTGAAACAAGTTCTTATAAGAGTAATTTTACCACTAGGTCAGGGGAATGATCCTTATGTGCTCTTGGGTCAGAACTGGGCATATTTTTAAATGCCAGCAATTCATGAATTATGCAATTTTAAAAGCAGGAGGGAAGAATTGCAAATGAAAGAAATCAGTCCTGCTCTGCATAGCAAAGTGAAAAGCCATCTCCATTGTGAGAGTTACACCTAGGGCTAGTGTGGGGATTAACTGAGTTAATGTAAGCAAAATGCATATGACCCAGAGGCATTCCATTAAGACAATAGCCATAAAAAATATTTTTAAGTTACTGCCGTATAATCAAACAAACAAACAAACAAAAAAATAAGTATGTATCCAGCACATTCCAGAAGAGAGACTTCCAAGGGAATCAAACAACATCCACCCTGTACTCTATCTGTAGAAACTGGAAAACCAAAGCAAGCCCATAACCCTATTTCTTTACCAGTTGTTGATCTGCCCAAGGTAACCACTGCTTTTCACTGCTAAATAATTCACAGTTGGCAAATGTTCTGGAGATAGTTCGGTGGATTCAGATAATTAGAATTGGGTTCTACTAGCCGTAGAGAGAATTATCACAACTTAAGTACATAAGAGTTTATTTTTCCCTCAAATAAAATGAACTAGAAGCAGATTGCCATACCTGATAGGGTAGCCTCAGAAATATCTGGTGCTTTCAGTCTTTCTGTTTTACCATTCTCGATGTTAGCTTTTGTCCTCATGTCCCCACAATGGTCCAAGATGACTGCTCAATTTCTAACCATCACAGCTGAGCACTAAGCAAGAAGTAGCAGGAGGAAAGAAAGTCAAAAATCACATGTCACTTATCTGAGTAAGTCATCCTTAAAAATGTTTCTCGAAAGTTCCATCAAACTTTACTACATGTCTCTCTTTACCACTCTAGATATGAGGAAGTATAGGAAATGTACATTTCCAGCTGGACATGTCATCATATCAAATAAATTCCAGGCTGTATTGCTAAGGAAGAAAGAGAGGATGGTAGTGCTTAACACTTAGTCTTCTCAGACACACTGAACAGAGAAGGAGTTTTCCCAAGGGTTGGTAGAAATGGACACCATGCACGAGAGGAAAGAGGTAGTCCTGCAAAGCAAGCAGCAGAGCCAATTCTGGAAAACTAGCTGTACACAAAGGATATCCAGAGAAGGGTTCAAATTCTTGGCTGTTTTCCCCCTTCGACTAGAAGACGAGCCATGTATGGCTTCCAGCTCTAGACATTTTCCCTACCCTGCAGCCCTATTTCCCCTCCTTCACATTGTTTGTGCAGTGGTACTTACACAAAAAGGAAAATCCATAGCCACTCCTGGTTGGATGTGGGGTGAGAGATGCAGATGCTACTACACAAACTCTGGGCCCATCCTCCCCTCGACGAGCACCTGTGCAGTGGACACAGCCTTATTTCAAGGGGACTGTGTTGAACAGGAGTTACCGTTGTGATCAGTGGTAATATGAGCAAGAGGCAGGAAGTCTTTGGGGGGTGGTGGTGAACACCTGGGATAACAGCACAGACCTCATAACAACGAACAACAATGGCCAAATGAACAACGGGGCGGGGGGGTCACAGAACAGTTTCCCCACTTCCATCTGTAGCCTCTTTCCTCAATGTGCTAAGTTTGATGAACTTTACAGGTGCAAGAAAAACTAATTCTTGAGTTACAACCTCCATTCTTCACACCAGAATTATTTCAGTTTTCTACTATTTTATCATCAATGTAACAGTCAGGAAGGATTTTGCCAAAACAAATTTAGACATATTTATTCGAAAACAAAAGAAAATAACCTTTCTTACTCATTTTCATTTGAGATCCCTCCAACTTTTTGCCAAAGCACGACTGTATTTTCCTATCTTTATATGCGTAAATCCATGAAACTCTGTGTGTGTGTTTCTGTGTCTGTGTGTGTGTGTGTTTCTATGCATGTAGTAGTGGTGTTGTAAATGAGAAAATCATCATTTTGCTCAATTCAACCCAATTTTCTTTTCCCTTGGAAAGTCACCTTGATTATCTCACTCAGTTTTATGCTCTTTCATTCTAAATTACACCTACAGTCTTTGTTGCAACATCTACTTGCTACCTCACAAGCCCAAGCTTCAACCTGAAATCAAAAGCTCAAAAGTTCCTTTGAAACAGGACTGGAAATCAGACAGACAGCCTACACTGAGTGTGTATGTGTTAAAATACTGAATTTTTTTAATACTAGTTAGAAAATGTCTTCTGTTTGAATTCTCGGTCTCCCTTGCCCATTCAAGCCATACTAGCTCTCCTGACATTTGCAGAACTTCCCCATAAGCCAATCAAAAACTGGGTTAATGCCTTAGACTCTGCGAAGCTACTGCCAATGTCCATTCAAATTAATGACATCATTACATATTTTAATTTTCACCCCTCTTAGAACAATTATATACAGCAACATCTAGATTATTAGAGGAAAACATGCAAATGAATAAAGATCATTTTAGTTTTATAAAAACCAAAAGTCATTTACCAGTTTGGAGTTTTACCAGAATTCTACATTTAAACAACTGTCTGCAATTAAATAATTTGTTAGTTTTTATAAAGTGTTGTCATTCTGAATGTAGAGTAAACTGATCAGATCTTTAGCAAGTATTTTCTGTTTATTTAAAAAAACTGATAGCATTATGCATTCATATATGGTAAATGAGCCTTTAGGTTCCCATGGCAACTTGATCACAAAAGTAGAAAGAAATTCTTAAATAAATGGAACTGCCTATTCTATATCAATTCTTTAGCCTAGCATTTCAGTTACCCCCAACCTAAATATTCATCTTTAGGGATTCACCTATCTTGGTAAATCCCCAAGTTGTTGTTGATAAAAGATGAGAAACAACATAATGCTAACCATGGTGAGTCCTGAGAAAAATCAGTCTTACATTGGGTTATCCTGAGGAATTTTTATCCCTACTGCACAGCATTTGTTCTATGTCCTTTGAGAAATTTCATATATTCTACAAGTTACCTTCCATTAGCTTTATTGGTACACCTAACAATCCTAAATATTGATGGTATAAATGTCTCAGTGCTTCAAATGAAGAGACAAAAGAGTTCCTCCATGATGGTTTTGTCATCCAAAACTTGGTTCCCAAACTCAGGACTTATTTGATTGATTATATCAATGTCATCTGGGGCTCTTGTTTACATAGAGTCCTAGGTCTCATTCCAAGATATCTGAATTAGAATATCTAAGAATGGATGTATGAAATCTGAATTTTTAAGATGTGCTCTAGTTGATATCCATGCACAGCTAATCTACAAATTAATAATGTATTAACTATTTAATCATTCACAAACTGGCTTGATACTTTTTAATTAACTAATTGGCTGACTGAATTGATCAGTGTTACAATTCAAATAAAAGGGGAAAAGCCAGTGTGTTGACAGAAAAGACTAGCACCTGACTCCCATAATGCTTTACTGCTAGAGACAACATGCTGATATTTTCTAATCTGGTCTATTTCATATTTTTTTTACAAGCCACTTCATTAAGCTCATTCCCTTCTTAGTAGATCCTGCCCCACAATTTGAGACACCACGATGTAAGGAAGTGTCTCAAACATACATGGCCGGATCCAGCCTATTGCAAGATTCTGCTTTAGCAAGATTTAGGTGATGCCCCTGCAGGGTTAACTCTTAAGTCTCCTCAGGGAATTGGTTCACCCCAAACTAGACTGTGGTCAAACCAGAGGAAATCAATCTACTGTAGAAATATCAGTTAGTAAATGGAAATTTAAAAAAAAAGGAAATGTTCCCATGACTAATCATAGATGTCCCATTCTAGGGACCACATTTCATGAATCCACAGAACTGAGGATGTTCTTTCTGGCACAGGTCGGAGATGGCCAATGACCACTTTTATCTCTTTGAGCATCTCAATTCTATGCCTCCCATAGTCAATCTTCAAACTGGAAACACTATAATCAATTAGATTTCCAACTTCGAACTTATTCATTCATATCCTTACTCCCTAAAATGATAACCAGGTCGTCTTGATTGAAGCTTAGCATTAGACTCAATCATCAGTAAGTAATCTCTTTAATTAATTCCATGGATGATTAATCATCTACCCATGAGATCAGGGACTATGTCTCTTTCATCACTTAGTGCTTATAACTGTGCTTGACATACACTGGGCATCAACAAGTATTTGGAGAAAACATGCCTAGAGATTTCACTAGCTTAATCCAGAGAAACTAACCTAATTTCCCACCATCTCTAAGTTTTTAGGGGAGGCTATAGCATGTTCTCATGTATGGATAACATAAAACATTTAATTTGATTGACTAAATAAATTAGCAGATAGAAAAAAGTATTGAAATCAATAGGAAAGTCAGGTACTTAACATATATAAATTCCATCTCTTATCCTATTGGTATATTGGTATAAATATAGGCATTGAGACTAAACAGATTTTAGGCATGTTTAGGTGAAATGTTGGAAAAGCATACATAAAGATTTCCTTTATAACATACCTAATAGCAAAGAAATAAATAAACCAAAACAAACAAAGAAGCAAATAATAACAGCGAAGGACAAAATTAAAGTTCAACAATGCTCAATAGTAGAAGATTGATTAAGTAAATACAGTATGTTCTACTCAATGAAATACTGTGTAGTTATAAGAATTTATCAAGGATATTAAATAATATCAAATAAAAAGGTTTTACATAAAATCATAAGTACACTATCTTTACAACTATATTATAGCACTTGTCTAAGGGGAAAAGACATAAACCAAAGAGTAAACAAACCCACATATTACCAGTAGTGATGCTAGGATAGTAGGGTTGTATACTTTTTTCCTTTTTCTTTTTTATAAAGTTATTTGCAAATTGTTAGAAGGTACTTGTTAATTGCCATGCCAGCTTCTATTTCCCATTCCTCTGGGATGCTAGATTTTCTACCTAGTGGTCTAGGCTGAATTGATTAACCCCAGCTCCAGGAACGAGCCTTGATTTGTCAAAGCTTATAGAATATCACATCCCTAAGCATTCATTGGTTCAAGAATAAATATATTTACTCATAATTATATCCTTAGGATTAGTTTTTAGAACCCCATGCTTGGTACCAGTTGCCACAAAACAGAGAGATTATCCTAGATTATCCATTGGGGACCAATGGACCATACCATTCCTTAAAAGCAGAGAGACGTGACAGAGGCAGAAGTCAGAAATATCTGAAGTGTGAGCAGGGCTCAACTTGCTGTTGCTAGCTTACAGCTGGAATGGCCACATGGAAGCACAAAAAAGAACTGAATTCTGACAGTATCCTGAATAAGCTTGGAGCAGATTCTACCTCAGAGCCTCTAATCATGAACACAGTTCCGTCAAAATCTTGATGTTGGTCTCCTGAGACCATACATAGAGAGACCAGTCAAGCCACACTGTGTCCAGACTTTTGATCCATGGAAAAACAGAGAGATAATAAACAGATGTTGTTTTAAGCCACCACTAAGTCTGTGGTGATTTGTTATGGTAGCAATAGTAAACTTGTACAGAGAGTTAATGTTTTATAAGCCTGGGAGAAGAGTGGTGCTTTAAATCAAAACACAAAAGCCGAAGAAGAGATTAATTTCCTTAGTCTTTCTTGTGAAATAATAATCTTCCTTTCAATTTAAAATACAATTTGATGAGAATTTATACTAAATAATAATCACTTATTGGCAGAGTCTAGAAGAAAGCTACTCAGAGATCAATGCAATATATCATTCTTAATTTAAACATTTTTCCCTCATCAGATAAAATAAACAGAGTTTGGAGAGAAGACAAGGATGCTATTGCAAATCTGGTTACTATGATAGGTTGTAGTCATGAAATGGACCTTGGAAAAGAATCAAACCTTTCCTTGATTATGTGTAAGCAATTTGTTTTAGTTTTAGATTATTTGATTGCTACCAAAATTTGCCCATTATCTAACAGGAAAAATGTGAGAGTTCATTGCAATAGAAAGCATTGCCCCAAATTGCAAACTAACTCATGTTTCAGCAGTAAAACATTGCTTTTGAAAACAACTAGAATCACAATCACAATTGCTATAAAAAAAAAAAAGAAAATCATATCCCTTCTTAGTATGTTTTGTGGTTAATAAGCATTTTCTACATAACATAGTTTTACAAAACAAGTTAGAAATACTAGATAATTCATATTTTTTGTACCTCCTTGAAGACACAAAGACAAACCATAAGAGTCTTTTAATCTCAGGAAACAAACTGAGAGTTGCTGGAGCGGAGGGGAGTGGCAGGATGAGATGGCGGGGTGATGGACCTTGGAGAGGGTCTGTGCTATGGTGAATGCTGTGAATTATGTAAAACTACTGAGTCACAGACCTGTACCCCTGAAACAAATAGGAGCACGTGCACCCCAATGTTAATAGCAGCAATGTCCACAATAGCTAAACTATGGGAAGAGCCTAGATGTCCTTCAACAGATGAATGTGTAATGAAGATGTGGTATGTATACGTGTGTGTGCGAATACACACACACACACACACACACACACACACACAGGAATACTATGCAGCCATTAAAAAACCCCAAAATCTTGCCTTTTGCAACAACTCAGGGGGACCTAGAGGGTATAATGCTAAGCGAAATAAGTCAGAGAAAGATAATCATCATCTCATCTCACTGATACGAGGAATTTGAGAAGCGAGACAGAGGATCATAGGGGAAGGGAGGGAAAAAATCAAATAAGGCGAAATCAGAGACAGAGAAAAATCATAAGAGACCCTTAATCTCAGGAAACAAACTGAAGGCTGCTGGAGGGGAGGCTGGTGGGATGGAGGGGTGGCAGAGAGATGGACATTGGGGAGGGTTGGTGCTATGGTGAGCGCTGTGAATTGTGTAAGACTAATGATTCACAGACCCGTACCCTCAAAACAAATAATACATTATATGTTAATTTTTTAAAAAGTCTATAGCAAAAACAGCTCACAACAGATATTCTGAATCCTGCAGGGTGTTACAAATTATAATTAAATTCTCTAATTTATTAAATAATTTTTTCCATTTTATTGAGGTATAGTTAAAAAGCAGCTCTGTGTAAGTTTAAGGTATACACTATAATGACTCAACGTACATATATTGCAACAGAATTACCACAGTAAGTTTACTTAACATCTACCACCTTATACAATTATGTCTTCCCTCCGTTTTTTTTTTACCCTGTGACAACTTTTTTTTTAGTAGGTGTCTTAGTAACTTTCAAATATACCATACAACATTAACTACAGTCATCATGTTGTGTATTACATATTTAAAAATACTTTATCTCGTTAATAGTCTTCATTGTTGAGCTGGGAACCTTCAGTTCGTTTGCTCCACTTCAGATTTTTTAGTTCTGATTTGAAAATCTAAACTTTTCTACTCTGCCAAGGTTTTCCCCAAAAAAGGGAAAATTCTATCCCAGTTTCTGACTTTTTCTCATTCAATCCTTAATAAATGAAGAGGAAACATTAGTGTTTTCATGATACCAATCTCTTTAAGTGGCATGATTGTAAAATATACATACTTCCACATTTGACTAGTCCCACATCTAATGTAGAAGGTAACCTATGTTAACGATTTTAACCTATTTTTTCCTAATGAAAATCTAATGGAGATGGCCTCAAGTTGACTAGCCATTACCACCTCAATGAATAATTTCCTTTCCTGGTTAATTCACATGATCATTAAAAGGGTAAACATCCTTTTATTCGTCAAGAACTTATCTCTGAGGAGCTGAAAAGTCTGTAAGGATGTAGTAAATGATTCTGATCACCAGCCTGAGGAGAAAATAGGTTTAGTTAACACCATTTTCACCAACAGAAAACCCAAATAGTTGAGGACATATGAGGAAATATGAGGACAGAGTTTCCAATATTAGAACATTCCAAACAGCCCAATTTCACCTTAGGTTGTTAGGCAACTGAGAGAAAATGGGCACTCACCCTAACCTTTCTTTTCTGGTTGGTTCCACAGTCTAAAATCCCTTGATAATTACCCATCCATTTCCTGAGTACCTCATCCTAAAGTCGCTTTCCCTTCTAGGATCTTAGAACTCATACCACCTGAACCACTCAGCAGATATGGCTTTCTCTTGCCAGTCACCTTTTATATAGAAATACCTTTTCACTTCTAGTTCATTGTAAATAGGAGTAAAGGGAGAAATGGGAAGGTAATTGGTATTTTTTGAGTGGCTAGTATGTTGCAGGCATTTTTATATGTGGAAAATGGATTTCCTTAGGGCTGTCTCACCCCAGAAAGTTTGAGGCAATAACACGCTGCTTGAAGATGCCTGGCAGTAACACTGATTTCTCCCTGTAGAAAGAGGAGTCCTGTGTGACTCTGAGGTTAGTGCAAGTACCTGGATATCGCAAGTTTTGTTAACATGCCCATAAAGGAAAGTGGATAAACTGATAAGCAATTTCTTCCTTTATGTTTAAAGAAATAATAATAGCTAGCATTTACTGAGTACTTTCTGTGGGGCAGGCCCGATTCTAAAGTACTTTACATGATTGTCTCATTGCATTCCCACAACTACCATAGACGTACTTCCTATTTTTGCTCCCATTTTCACTTAAGGAAACCGAGATGCAGCAAGCTTAAGTAACTTCTCGAAGGTTTCCTGACAGGTGAGTGGTAGAGAGTTTAAATATGATCAGTATGGATCTGGAGCCCCTGCAACTAACCACTACTCATGGATCCCAATGTAAGTCCCTGGTATAGAATGGCAGGCATGGAGGGAGAGACTGAGCTTCCCAGATCTGACAAGACTAATGAATGCAGTGTCACCAGCAGTGTGGGCCATCTCCTCATGCCTACATACTACTGGGACACCCCCCCACCCCCGCCATGCTCAGTCAGGAATTTGGGACCAAGAGAAGCTATCTGACAATAACATAGGCTTCTGCTTTCTACATTTCATGTCAGCCTTGCCTGATGAGATTGACATGACATCCATCAGTGGTTATGCTTTCTTCCTTTGAGTGTGGGCTGGATTTTTGTGACTCCCTTCTAATGAAAAGAATACAGAAGTGATAGGATGTCACTTCTGAGAGGAAGTTATAAAGACTCTGTCCTCCGCCTTAGGTGTGCTCTCTCCCTTGTCTTGGACTGGGTCTGCGTGGGAAGCCAGCTGCCATGCCGTAAGGCCACACTGAGGAAAACAGTGCCAACAGCCATGTGAGGGAGCTCATAAGCCAATCCCTCAAGCTGAGCCTAGAGACAACAGCAAGTCTAGCCAAAACTTGGAGTGAAGCCTCATAAGGGAACCCCACAGGAACCACTGGCTAAGCTGCTTCTGAAATCTTGACCCAGAGAAACGGTACCATAATAAATGTTATTGTTTTCAGCTTTTAAGTTTTGGAATGACTTTTTTGTTATTGTAATTTACTGTCACACAGCAATAGATAACAGCAACATATCACAAGGGATGTTTATGATGCGTCAGAGAAGGTGCTAAGCCCTCTGCATCTCATTTGCCTTTCATAACAACCCCATAAAATAGGTACCATGATCACCATCCTTTATGTATTACGAAACTGGAGTACGAAGAAATAAAATAGCCAGGTGAGGCTCATCTGGTTTATAAATGGAGTACGTGGGGTTGTATCAAAGAATGTCTAAATGCAGGGTCTAGCATGTAGTGTGTACCATTCAATCTGTGTTGATTGATTGATTGATTCAAAATGGTCATGTCCAAAAAATGACAATAAGTTAGAACAAACAACAAGTTCTATTATTTATAGTCAATGGTAACAGACCAAGGGGAAGTAGATTATCCCCACAAAGACTTACTTAGTGTGCCTCTCTTAATTTAGTGTTCACATGAGGCTTCTGGTTTTCTTCTTTCTATGATTAATGTTCTGGGATCATGATCCTCTACACCCAAGAAGTGATATGAAACTGTCCAGAGATCCTGTCATTTACTATACTTATCTGTAGGCACGGAACCATGGCATAAGAGTAGGGGGCTGAAGGCAGCACTACTTTCAAGACTCTTTGACCTACTTGTCCTGCCTTCTTCTTCCAGTTTCTGCATACTTTATCTTTCCATTGTTTTTGGACACACAATTCTCCTTATAAGTTCAGTCCTTACCAGTTCCTAGTCTTGACTTTGAGCCAAGGTGTTTTGAAAAAGTTCTGACCCCATGCACATGGTTAGTTGTCAAGCCCAATTAAACATGAGCTAAAAACCTGTAACTGGCCTCTGCCACATCCCAAGGCTGTCTTTCCATCTGGTTACTTTTAATAAAGGTGTGAACCTTATCTTTTTAAGTTGTTTTAAATTCCAGTTAGTTAACATAGAGTATAATATTATTTTCAGGTGTACAATATAATGATTCAACAATTGCATACAGCACCCAGTGCTTATCACAAGTGTACTCCTTTATCCCCATCACCTATTTAACCCATCCCCCCATACACCTTTTTGGTAACCATCAGTTTGTTCTCTATAGTAAAGAGACTGTATTTTGATTTTTTTTCTCTCTCTCTTTCTTTTTTTCCCTCTGATTGTTTTGCTTCTTAAATTCTGCATAGGAGTGAAATCATATGGTATTTGCCTTTCTCTGATTGACTTATTTCACTTAATATAATATTCTCTAGCTCCATCCATGTCATAGCAAATGGCAAGGTTTCATTATTATTGATGGTTTAATAATATTCCATTATATATACATATACATATATATGTATGGATAAATACAATGTGGTATTTGGGGAGGGTATGTGCTATGGTGAGTGCTGTGAAGTGTATAAACCTGGCGATTCACAGACCTGTGCCCCTGGGGCTAATAATACATTATATGTTAATAAAATATAAAATAATATATAAACTGAAAAAAAGAAAGAAAAAAAAAGACTATATATATATACTATATATATATATAGTCAGTTTATATATATATATATATATATCAGTTTCAGTTTATATATTAACTGAAAAAAAGAAAGAAAAAAAAAGACTATATATATATACTATATACTATATATATATACTATATACTATATATATAGTATATATATATAGTCTTTTTTTTTCTTTCTTTTTTTCAGTTTATATATATATATACATGTATATACCACAATGTAGTATATATATAATATGTGTGTGTGTGTGTGTGTGTGTGTGTGTATCTCCACATTGTCTTTATCCATTCATCAACTAATGCATACTTGAGCTGTTTCCATAATTTGGCTATCATAAATAATGGGTTTGAGCTTTTAAAAAAAAAAAAATTCTAGGGGCACCTGGGTGGCTCAGTGGGTTAAAGCCTCTGCCTTCGGCTCAGGTCATGATCCCAGGGTCCTGGGATCGAGCCCCGCGTTGGGCTCTCTGTTCAGCAGGGAGCCTGCTTTCCTTCCTCTCTCTCTGCCTACCTCTCTGCCTACTTGTGATCTCTGTCTGTCAAATAAATTAAAAAAAAAATTCTATATCCTCTCTATTTATACATTATGTGTGTGTGGCCTAGTTTGGCCATGCCAGTCCATATCTAGAAATAAGAGCCCTGTGTTTTGACCTTTTATCATACTCTCTGGGCAGCAGACAAACTTTGATAAATGACTTTTTCTTGTAGACAGCTCACCTACCTATTGGCTAAGACTCCAAACAACTGCCTCCTCATAACTGTGCCTTTCCTACAATTGTACTATCTTTTGGTCTATCTTGAATCTCCACCATCTACTACTTGCTTGAGCAGTATTAATCTAAAACCTCTTGGACATTCACTGTACTATACCCAACACCTTAACATTCTTCAAGCCTGTCTGGAACAAGTGTATAAGACAGATGATTATATGTATTAATGTTATCACTAATAAAAAGAATATGAAAATATTTGCTTTATGCCAAGAAGTGTGCTTACTCTATGTACATATTTTATTTATTCCATCTAACATTAAGGTAGTTTGTATTGCATCCATTTTGAAATGAGCAAACTCAGGTTCATAAAGCTTAGCAAGTTGCCCAGTATCAAAGCCAATCAGTGGAAGAGACAAATGTCTATCCTAGTCTTCTACTTTTGGCAATGATGGAATACTTGGTATCATAAAAAATCTCCCATCATAACAATTGTAAAAGCTGAGTGAAATTTAAGCAAGCTAAATGAAGGCATTGGAGAGCAAACAAGATATCCAGACATTGAGGCAAATCCAAAATATAATATTTTAGAGAGTAAAATGTTGGTTTTCAGGGGTTGTGTTGTCAAAAAATATTTTCAGTTTTAAAGATAAATAGGTTGTAAGTGACACTGGTTAATAATATTGTATCATATACTTAAAATTTACCCAAAGAGTAAATATTAAGTATTCTTACCACAAACATATACACAGTTAAAACAAACAAACAAACAAAAAAGCTGTTATTTTTTACCCCTTAGGATATGTCAATATCACAACAGGGCATGGAAGCTAAGAATTACTGGTAGTCCTTCTGGCCTGGGAAAGCAAAAACTAAAATCAGGATTCTTGAAGCAGCCAGGGCTTAAGGAGCCAACTCCTGGAGAACAGAGAACTCCAGGGAAGCAAGCTTGACATAGTGGGCACAATTTCCCCTTGAGGCATCTGCCAACTCATGGCTGAGAATGTATCTGGCACAACATATAAAAAACCCAGACAAAGCATAGCTGCTAAGAGGCTAAAGAACTAAGCAGAGATTTCCCAGCATCACACTTCTGAGAAAACAAAATTAGAATGCAGAATATGTCCACCCCCACCCAAAAAAAAACACTAAAAATAACCCCAGCTTTTCCATTGAACCACTAAAGGGCCATGCTCAAAGAATAAGGGAAAGCCTGTAATAAACACATCTTGACTGCATCAAGGTGACCGAAAGTCTAAAGTCTAACTACCTGCCAGGGAAAAAAAAAAAAAAAATTAAATCCTTTCTGGAATAAATATTATCATCCAGATCCTCTACTAATTTTTTTGCTCACTTCAGGCATTTGGTCAAAATATCAGCTGACATGCCAGGAAACATCAAATGAGCAAAATATAAGGAAAAAAAAGAAAAAGGAAAAAAACTCACAGTGATTCCGAGTTACACATAGGCATTGAAATAATTATGGCCTGTATGCTAAAGCAAATAAAGGAAAGGATAGAAATTTCACTCAAGAATTGGAATACATTTTAAAAAATTAATGGAAATCCTAAAACTGAAAAATAAAATGACAATTTAAGAATTTGATAGATGGATTTAATAGCAGAGTAAACAGAAAAGAAAAGAGAATTAACTAGCTAGAAAATAGATCAAACTGAAGCACAGAGATAAAAAAAGATGAAATATAAAGAATAGAGAGCAAGAGAAATATGAGACATAGTAGAAAGCTCTAAAAAAATGAAATTGGAGATGCAGAAAGAGCAGAGAAAGAATAGAGAATCGGGAATATTTAAACAGTTCTTGGAAATGGTTAGGCTGGCCTTGACCTATTGAGGCCAGAAAAAAGACAAGGATGCCAACTATCACCAAATCCATCCAGCATTATATTGGAGGACCTAGCCACTGCAATAAGAAAACAAAACAACAAAAAAATGGGGAGGTAGGAAGGGAGGGAAGAAGAAAGGGGGAGAGGGAGGAAAACAAGTAAAATGTGAAGACTTAGAAGGAAACAAATAAAGCTCTCATTGTTTGCAAATGAAATGATCATGGGTGAGAAAATTCAAAAGACTTTACAGATCAACTGCTAGAGCTAATACATGTCTTTATCAGGATCTCTAAATAAAAGATCAATTTATGAACATAAATTACATTTCTATATACTGGCAACAAACACTTTAAATGTTTCATTTTAAAATAATAGTATGTGCAGGAATTAAAAAAACTCACATATCTAGAAATATCTAATGTAAGATGTGTAAGACATCTCTTGAAAAAAATTATAAAAAGTACTGAAATAAACTAAAAAGACCCAAATAAATGGAGGGATATACCATATTCATGGATCGTAATACTCACTATTATAAAGACATCATTTTTTTCTGAACTGACTTATAGATAAATCAAAATCCCAGTCAATATAGTAGCAAGATCTCTGTTGTGTATGTATGTCAGTTAAGTATGGTCATTGACTCTTAAACTATATGAAAAGAACAATGGCCAAGAAGATCAAAAACCATTGTCAAGAACAAAGTTGCATAATAACACTACTATATATCAGTGTTTATTATAAAACTACAAATATTATTTGGTGTATTTTGTCACAAGCATGATAAACAAACCCATAGAACAAAATAGAGAGACCAGAACAGACCAACTCACATAATGTCACCTAACTCATGACAAAAATGCCACTATAACAGAAAGAAAAAAATGATTTTTTCATTAAGTGAAGCTGGATCAGATCAATATACATTGAGGGGGAAGGGATTTTAACTGCTATGTCATCCCATGCACATTAATACAATTCCAGATGGAAAAGGTAAAACAATAAAGTGTGTAAAAAAAAAAAAAGAAAAAGAAAATACCTGTATTTATTTATAAATACCTTATCTATCTAGATAAGGAAAAACTATATATATAAGGCACACAAAAAAAAAATCGCTGACCATAATGGAAAAAAAAAAAAAACAGACTTCCTTAAACTTAAGAGCTTCTTCAGCAAATGATTTAGAGGAAGAGTAAAAGAGCAGACCATAAAGTGGAAAAGGATACTTGGAATGCAGAAATCTTACAAATAGCTCACATCTTCACTACACATTAGGAGATCGAATTATCTTTAGTAAGATAAAATCAGATGATCCCATTAAAACTGTGTCAAAGACTTGAATAGGCACTTCACAAAAAAAGAATATTCAAATGGTCGGTTAGAATACTAAAATAATCTCAGCATCATTAGTCTTCAGGGGAATGCTAGTCAAAGCCATAATAAGAGGGGCACCTGGATGGCTCAGTGGGTTAAGCCTCTGCCTTTGGTTCAGCTCATGGTCCCAGGGTCCTGGGATCGAGCCCCACATCGGGCTCCCTGCTCAGCGGGGAGCCTGCTTCTCTCTGCCACCGCCTGCATCTCTACCTACTTGTGATTTTTGTCTGTCAAATAAACAAATAAAATCTTAAAAAAAAGAAATAAGATACCATTCTACCTAGAATAGCTAATAATAAAAAAGTAAAAACAAACAAAAACTGATCATATCAAATATCAATTCAATTATGAACCAGTTGAAACATTCACACTCTTTCGATAAGAAACAGTTGGGCAGTCGGTACCTGCTGAAATTAAAAACATACAAATAGTATGATGCAACAATTCTTCTCCAAGGTATATGCTCCTCCGACAGGAATACATAGGTGCACCAGCAATGCCCATAGCAGCATTATTTGTGAGTCACACTGGAAACAACACAGGTATCCATCAATGGAAGATAAAAGGACTGCAGTGAAATCGAACTATGCCGCAGCGAAGAAATGAAACACTACTGGGCACAAAAGATGGATGAATGCCAGCAAGAGCAAAAGAAGCCACACACAAAAGACTATGTAAAATATGGTTCCATTTAGACTACATTCAAAACTAGGCTAAATTGATTCTATGAAATGAATGTTGGGATAGTGGTTACTTTTGGGGGATGCTGAGGGGTGGGCAGCCGAAAGCAGGCTTCTGGGGGTTGGTAATATTCCATACCTTGGTCTGCACAGGGGAGTCACAGAGGCAATCACCTTGCAAAGCTTCATCAAGCAGTGCCTTTAAAATCACTACATTTGGGGGGCCCCTGGGGGGGCTCAATCGGTGAAATGTCTACTTTCTGTTCAGGGTCCTGGGAGCAAGTACCACATCCAGCTCCCAGCTCAGCTCGCTTGTGATCTCTGTCACTGACTCTGTCTCCCTCAAATAAACAAATAAAATCTTTAAATAATAATAAAATAAAATCACTACATTTTCTTTTGTGTATGTTACATTCAACGGTAATTTTACCAAACAGACACTTTCATATCGGCACCTTCTCACTGACTGGGCTACATTGCCTCTTGAGGTCCCCGACAAAAGAGACTAAGCAATTCTTACTGGACTACCTCTGTGCTGGCTATCTGCTTACTGTCACCTGCTTCATTGAACCTCCTTACACAATCCCCTTGCCTTTAGATAATTAGTTGTCTCCCCTTCTTTCCATCTGCTCCCATACCAGATCCCTGATCCTGCCTCTCTTACATTCCTTATCAACACAAGCTCAAACGAAGCAGGGAACCGCAGAGCAAGTGCAGACCTCCAGATGAAACCAGAAAAGTGCAAGTTTTCACCCAGTCCTCCCGACAGAATAACAGAGTCTCCAAGGGAAAAGTTCACTGCAAAGTGTTCCCAAACCAATCCAAACACTTCCGCTCGAAGAACACACTTACACAGCCTTGAGCACAGCGTGGGCAATTTACAAATACTTATTGGCTAAGCCAATGCATAACTTAATAAAATTCTCTGGAAATACCGTTTTTCCCCCCTCTTCTGTATCTCTAATTCTAGGGAACTTTCCACTTCTCAGCACCAGTTTGCCTGAGCTAGAATATGAACTGGGGACTTTACCACAGGGGGGAAAGTATAGTAATTATGCTGGTACTCCTGTTAGGAAAAACAGCAATCACTGCATTTTACATTCAGTTGGCTTAGTTTACTTTAAATTTGCCTCTATATTTAAATCATGCCTGTTTCTAATGCAACTGGGAGAAAAGGAGGTGAAGGCAAGAAGTTAACAGGAACACAATATTATTCAACTAAATTAGAACTCTGTGGAAAAGTACTGCTGATTAGGGATGGTAAAGCCATTCCGGGTGAGCTCATCGATTTAACCTGCACAACTATGTGCCCGGGCACTAATTTACTCTGATAAAATGTTACTAATAAAATGATGGACCTCAAACCTGATTCACTAAGCCTGGCACATCAGAGAGAGACCCTCCATCAGTGAAATGGCAGACCCCCCTACTGTGACATTATATCCTTGGAATCCAAAGGCCCCACTGAAGCAAAGCCTATAATGGAATTATCACAGCTTGCTGCCTCTCAATTTCGCATTTACGCCTCCTTCTTCAGTGTCATATCCACATACTAATTACCTGCACACTCTGTTTCATTTAATAATAATCCCAAACAAAGAGGCCAATGCGAAAAGAAGCAAGTAGGGGTGAGGGGAAGAGCAGGGGACGGAAGGAGGTAGATTGCTGTGTGCGGTAAGGTTTAATCCAACTGGACTACATGCCCAGAAAAATAGCCAAGGGAAGCCAACTGTTCACATAGGCAAAAAACGCATTTCTAAAATGAATGTTCATGCATTTAGACAAAATTGGGCCTCTGTTTCTGTTACAGTGGATTTTTGTAGGAGCTGCAAAGACCACCCCAAGGGAAATGGCCAACAGTGCTTTTTGTCCCATGCGCCTGACACTCTGTTCCTCAGTGTTCTTGTCCCGCTCGTCGAGTCCGGGTCCCAACACAGAATGAGAATGCTGCTTGCTGCTCCCATTTATGACTCTGCCAAGAGGAAGTTGAGTTCCAAGCACCATGAGCAGTAGTCTTGTAGCTGCCTTTGCAAATCTCTACCACACGTGTCCAGGTGCATTTGCTAGCACCTAGTTCTTACTTTAATGACTCCACGGGCTGAAAACCAGTTGTGGGGGGGCAACTTACCTGATGGCCTTTCGCCATATTCTTGCTGAATTCTGTTCCCAAAGTCATGGCATCTTGCCTGTTCCTGTAACGTCTGGGCTGGGTGTGAACCCCCCATAGTTCCCGCATAGTTCTGTGCTTCGGTATAAATTCTCCACCTGCTAAAAAGGAATTTCTCCACATCCCTCCTTTCACTACAAGTTTGAAACTCCATTCCCGATTGTTTTCCAGGTTTCTGGTCTTTTGTCTGACTTAGAAAAACGTCCTCACTACTCTCAAGTCCTTTCTAGCCAATGTTTCGTTGGATAGTCTTTTAGGTTTTCATATCCACGTTCCTCCCAGACAAATGTATGTGTCGGGAGGAATGTGGATATGAAATGATGTATGGGACAATGTACATCCATCATCACCCCTCTGCTGCAGAGAAGCTTTAGGTGCCTTGACCTCCTCTGGTCTAAATTATTGAGATAGTCCCACCTGGCCCAGGACCAGAACTGGAGAAGTTCAGGTTCTCATTTATTTAGGAAGACAGCTTGCATATATGTTCCTTAAATCTACTTGAAATAGCCTTCTTTTTATATGACTCAAATACACCAAACACAGAGACATGCCCTCTAGAATGTCTGATCCCTGCCTGCTACGGACTGAATGTTTGTGTCCCCCCTCAGATTCTTAGGTTGAAGCCCTAAATCGCAGGGTGGTAGAGATAGGGTCTTTGGGAGGTGGTTTAAGTTGGAAGGTAAGGCCCCCATGCTGAGATTGGGGTCTTCTGAGAAGAGGAAGAAAGGTTTCTATGTTTACACACACATGCTCAAGAGGAGAAGGCCTATGAGGATGACACGGTGAGTGCTGGCCATTTGCAAGCCAGGAAGAACTCTCTCACCAGAATCCAACCCAGCCTGACATTGATGTGGGAATTCTCAGCCTTCAGCACCCTGAGAAAATAAATTTCCATTGTTTAAGCCACCCAGCTTCTGGTACTTTGTTACAGCAGCCAAAGCTCACACACCATCCTGCCCCTTTAGATATTTAATGGTGTTTCCTGCATTGCCTTGGTCTGCTTCCTTAGCCCCAAACTTGACTAAGGAAATCTGGCTGGCCCTTTTTCGCTGCCGTCACGAGAGTATGCTGTGTGAGTCGGGCTACTTTGCCTAAGGACTTCTCAGAGATCTGCAAGGAGTCTTAAGGCATCAGGGATGTGCTTCTGTGTAGAATCCAGTGATGCTGGTGTGTGGTGCGGTCAGATGTACTGAAGTCCAGGAGAGAGGCCACAAAGACAATAAAGCATTTGAACGCTCCTAAGGTGTGAATACCAAATATGGCTAATTCTCTATGTGATCTGGCACATTTTATTTTTTTGAGAGAGAGAGTGAGTGCTTCTAAGTAGCGAGTGGGGAGAGGGACAGAGTGGGAGGGAGGGAGAGAATCGTAAGCAGGCTCCAAGCCCATTGTGGAGCCAGACTAGGAGCTTGATGTCAGGACCCTGAGATCATGACCTGAGCTGAAGCCAAGAGTTAGATGTTCAACCAACTAAGCCACCCAGAAGCCCCCAATCTAGTACATTTTAAATGCTTTCTCCTCTGCTTTTGGTCAGCCTTCCACACTACAACTGCACACCTCCCTTTTAATAAGTCAGTATGTATTCAGATATGGAAAACTCAGCCTCTAAAATCAAACATTATTATAAGTTTATAAATCCCTCAAAATACCATGTATATTTTTACCTCATTGTTTGACATACAATTTCCTCATCTAAGATCTTTGGACAATGGAAATCTTTGGACAATGGAATTTTATAAACCACATTTTCTATACCCTAAACAGTTGTTTGGTGTCTTTTCTTTCCCCATACCCTAAACGGTTTAATTTACATATTATAATGGCTACAATTTATAAAAATCAACTATATTCCTAGTATAGATTGAGTACTCTCCATAGGTTATTAACTGAATATTGTAATTACACTCCATGAATTGGATTTTATTTATCCTTATTTTGTAGATAAGAAGAATAAGACTCAGAGAATTTAGATTAATCAGCACACAATCAAAAAGAACTACAAAGGGGCACGTGGGTGGCTCAGTCATTACGCGTCTGTCTTCAGCTCAGGTCATGATCGGAGGGTCCTGCGATCAAGCCCCGAGTCAGCCTCCCTGCTCAAGCAGGAGCCTACTTCTCCCTCTCCTGCCCTCCCTGTTTATGTTCTCTCTCTGTCAAATAAATAAATAAAATCTTTAAGAAAAAAAACACACACACACAAAATTACTGAGCAATAAAGACAGTGTATGACTTAGAGCTCACTGACTTCCAAATCCATGTTCTTCCTTTTATGCCAGTTTTCAAGCTTAAGTGTGTGCCTATGGATCCTCTTGGAAGCTTCTTTGTCATTCACATCCCCAGGACACTTTGGACCCCCAACACACACACACACACACACACACACACACACACACACAGGCTCGCATGCACACGCGCCCACGCACACACACACCCTAAATTCTGATTCAGGAGCCTTTCCTTTGTTTGTTTAATAACCAACCAATCCTAATGCAGATTGTCTGATGACCACACACTGATAAGTACAATCAGTACCTTAACTCCTCCCCTTTATCTCCCTAGCCCACCAATTTACCAAGTTTTCTCTCAGGTACATTTTGCTGTATTCAAGTTCTTCCCTATGACCCTAACCTTTGACTGCTGAATATCTCTTTACCTTTAAGGCTAAGGGAATCTGATATCCTTTGTCTTAAGGGCTAATTACACTCCTCCTACTCTTTGGTAATCACCAAATCAGCCTGCTCACAGAGGGGCTCTGACCTTTTCCTTCTCCTGGCTATGAAATCTTTCAGCGGCCTAAAAGTTCAATTTCATTTAAGGCTTTCCATTTTCTGATCCAAGCCTCCTGATGTTGTGCTAGATGAGAGACTTCTATCCCATTTATCTTATTTTTCTAATCTCATCTACTAATTTCCTCGTTCATGCTGTTGTATCATCTACCATTTTTCTCTTCAAGGTCTCCCTGCTTCTCCCTTGTCCACAGGCAATATATGCCTTCTCCAAAGATCAGTCTCTGCCTCAAAATCTGCAATATCTCTAATTGCCCTGAGAAGACCTATACTTCCTGGGCTGGCGACTAAGAGCTCCGCAGTCTCCTATTTACATGCCCTACCTCATCTCCTGCTAAAACTTGACAACCTCTCTGCTCACTGCCACCCAGATATGCCTTAATAACTCTATCTTTGTGCTCACATTCTATTTTCTTCGGTAGAGCCTTGGTCCCTCTTTCTGTCTGCCTACCCAAAGCCCCTTTTCCTTGAACTACAACTTCTAGTAGAAGTCCTTCCTCATGAAATATCCCCAGACTACAGCGGCCTTGCCTCTTCCAAACTGGAGTATTTCCTACCTTCTTTGACTAGCAAACACATACCTCTTGTGGTGCTATCTGTGTTGCTCTGTAATCTTCCACATTAAAATGAAAAATAAAAATATCCTTAGTGTCAAGGATTTGGGAATTTTAGGTGAATAAATCTTTTGGTTCAGATAATCTGGATAGCTTCAAGTCACCTTTTTTAAAAAAAAAAATGGTTTTATTGATTTATTTGACAGAGAGAGATCACAAGTAGGCAGAGAGGCAGGCGGGGATGGTGAGGAAGCAGGCTCCCTGCTGAGCAGAAAGCCTGATGCGGGGCTCAATCCCAGGATCCCGGGATCATTACCTGAGCTGAAGGCAAAGGCTTTACCCACCAAGCCACCCAGGCGCCCCTTCAAGTCACCTCTTAAGGCAACTGGCATAGATACACCATCTAAGGTTTAGTTGAAAACTCAACTTATATTAGTCATCAGGCATATATGATCCATGCAGATTCATTTGTATAATATAATATAGACATAGTCACTCTCTATTCATCTCTGGATAATTATCTTTTTATTTGCAATCTTCTCATTAGAGTATTAGATGTTAATTTCTATACACAGGATGTACAGAGCAGATAATATCTCTGTAGTTAAAGAGATAATAAGTACCCTTAACTCAGAATGTATGGCTTTGTTCAACTTCTGTCATGTCTCTTTAAACTTATCTTCAATATCACTTTCCGCTTATGTAATAGCCTTTTATAACCAAGAACAAAGTCATGTCTAATAGAAATGTAAATTTTAAATAATATAACACTTCTTTCTAATATAGACTGCAATAGAATAGTCTAAAAGTTGCGGTTATTCTCCCAGTAACAATTATAATCTCTCTCTAGCAAGGTCAGTGGTGGGACTAAGCTTCTTTGGGATTCTCTGGAGGACAGAAAAGAGTGAAAGCCTAATATGAGATCCAGGGTCTCCTGTGATGTTAAACTTAATTTAATCATTAAGACATCAGAGAATTAGAATAAAATTAGAATAAAATCTAATTAATGGAAAATAGACTTTTTATCACTAACAATATGACTCAATTTCTTGGGACAACTAAACCATACAGGCCATGAAGACATGCTCACCAAGTGTACCATCTCTCACAAAATGTTCTAAGTTGTACTTTATCCAAAGGAAAATTGTTTTTCCTCTTTGCCATGATCACATCTGAGCTCTTTACAGAACATTTCAGCAACTAAATGGACTCTGATATTTATAACTAATAGAATCTTTTCTGCCTTGCTTTCACGGTAGTTTTTTAACTATGTATTGAGATGATCTGTCTGCTTTTTCTTCTTAAGCCATCTAACTGCGGCAATTAAACCTTTTAAAACCATTAGTATATTCAGCTCACATCAATCTCTGAAACCGACCCTCCATTCAGTATAGAAATTTTTTTAAAGATTTGAAATTCTGTCTTTCAGCATTAGGAGAATGTTGAACTCAACTTTCCTTTTGGTCATGACTCAATCCTACTTTCTCAGACTCCTGAGGACTTGAGCTCTAGTTCCTGGCAGCAACTCCCCAGACATTACTAGTTCCTCCTCCTGACCCCTTGGAACTGGACAAAATGGCTGCTATTTAAATTTGTACCATTTATTTTCCCACATTTACTATGTGATTTAGTAACATTAGCTACTATAAATATATATTTATTATTATATGTATTATATTCTATTTTTATATATTTATTTTACGTATATAAATTTAAAAAGAGCCGTTCCTAACCAGTGCACAGTGCCTCCCAAGAGAGGTTCAGAGACCAACCTTCCTCCATCTTGTGGACCCTTCCACGTGTGCTGTGCCCATCTGCATCAGTGCTACAGCAAGGAGAGGGTGGAGAAAGGCCACTTGCTTCTGAAGTTTCTTGGCCTACAAGTGACATTCCTTTCTTCTGGTGAGAACTAGTCATATGACCCTAGCTAGAAGCAAGAGAGCTGGGAAGCACAGTTCTAGCTGAGAACTTATTTCATAGCAACAGTTCTCTATTAAGAAAAGGAAGGTACAAATTTTGGTACACATTTAGCTATTTTGGCTCCATCCCACTTGTCCTCTTCTTTCAGACTGACCTGCTGATCTTATATCAGCTTTCTAGATCCATGAGTTAGCTTTGACTCTGAAAAACAATCTGAGGGTTTTGAAGGGGCGGCGGGTGGGAGGTTGGGGAACCAGGTGGTGGGTATTATAGAGGACACGGATTGCATGGAGCACTGGGTGTGGTGCAAAAATAATGAATACTGTTTTGCTGAAAATAAAAAATAAATTAAAACAAAACAAAAACAAAAACAGCCTGAATGCAAGCCTATCTTTAGAGAGCTCTCTTTTTCCAGACTTAATCTGACTCTATTCATTCTATGGAATGTCTAACCTTGCCTGTCCTTCCATGGTCTAGCCTATCCTACTCCTTACCAAGCTCCTTATGTAAATCTATTTTTGTTAGGCTACATGACAGTTTGAGGAATAAGCTCATAAGAAAAATCATGTCCAAGAAAGCATTTTTAAAAATGAAATGTGTGATATGTTTGTATTGGTTCATTTAATTTCATCAAACCTACAGAAACATATTAAGAAAGGAGAATTAGAGAAAACTTTCTCATTCAACACTTTTCATAGTAACCCACATAGGAAAGGAGTACTGAAGTAAAGGTCAACAACAAAGTAAAAACAAATAAAAAATTATTGAATCATAACTTTCATAGTGTTCATAGCTTTAGACCATCAAGAATATTCTTTTGTATTAAGTAGAAATTTAACTTTATTTTTCTTTGAAATGGATGATCAATTGTGCTAATACCATCTCCAATAATGATTAGGAACACTATCTGTGTTGGTCAGTTTTGTGTCAACTTGGCTAGACTCAAGTCCCCACTTTTCAGTCAAACACTAATCTAGGTGTTGCTGTGAAGATATTTTAGAGATGTGTCTAAAGTCCATATTCAGTTGATTTTAAGTAAGGAATATTATCCGAGTGCAGGGGAGGGGGGCAGATTCAACCTGGTGAAAAGTCTTAAGAGCAGAAGTAAAACTTCCCTGAAGAAGAAATTTCACCTGCAGACAGCAACTTCAGCTCGAGAGTTTCAGCCTGCCCTTCCAAAGCCTGCCCTATCGATTTTGGAATCACTTAGCCAGCCATCACAATCAAGTAAGCCAATTTTTCATAATAAATGTCTTAGTACACATCAAAAAAAATTATTGAATCCTCTAAATAGTGAAGATAAAGACAAAAGAGGACTGTAAGTGGGCCCTTTCAAGGATATCCAAATTAAATGAAATTAAGATGATGTAAGTATATCAGTAATTTAAAGAGCATCATAGTGTGCATGATTATTGATTTTATGGTTCATTGAAATCTAGAATAAAATCAAAATTATATTTATTATATATCATAATCATTTAGAAATACATGTATATGCATGTGTGTATGTGAGAAAGAGAAAGTTCTGTATAGACCATACTTATACATATAGAATACATGTTAGGAAGGAAGATTTAACTTAGAACTTAGATTTACTCAGTAGAAAATAATGATGACAGTCAACCCCAAAGTCAAGGCAGAGTCATAAGCATTATTCTTTATGTATTACTTCATCCAGGAGTTCTTTATAGAACAAAATACAAAAAAGTGATCAGGGTGAGGCAAGCCCAATTTCCAGAATTTACCAAATTTCACAACTTCATTTCAAAGAATTGCAAAGATGTTATTTGAAAATATGCATCAGAAATGGAAAACGAACTCCATTAGCACATTTGCAATAATGTAGGAGAGAGTATGTGTAAAGAGACAGAACCAGGAAGCAGGAAAGGGCAAACTGGGACTGGCTTCAGCTCCCCAGGTCGTTGGTACTTAGAGTGAGCAACAAAACAGAACGCCAACAGAACTCAGAAGGTAGAACATGCTCCTGGGCCAGTCTCAGAAAAGGCCAGAGAAAAGTGGGACAAATGATGAGAGGTAAAGAAAATACAGAAAGTCCTTTCCCCTAGAGGGCAACAGTTACTGTCATCATCTTCAATGACATTAACCAATTTCCCCCAGCTGACCAGTGTCCTTGTCCTTATCCTTCTTACCTATTATTTATACCAGATGAGCATTCTTAACTCAATTATATAAGAAATTTAATTAGTATAAAGTTATTATACCAAACTTCAAGCAAATAAAGTACAAAGAAACCCTAAAAATAGCTGGGTGAATCCCAGTCTAAAAATCTACATCTTTCACTCACCAACTTTGACATTTTGTCCTTTTTTTAAAACTGGGAGGCAGGTATTTTATATGCAAAATTTTCCCTATTCAGAGAATACTTTTCTGGGATTGCTGTTTACATTAATGCTTACACTCAACAAAACCCAAATGGAATACATGACCGAGCTACTAAGACAAAGCTCCTCTTTCCTAGGATGAATGCTAACACAACACAAACACAGCCAGGACATCTCAGAACTAGGTGAACAGCTATTTTTCTTCCCAGCCACCTCTGCCCACAACTCCCAGAAGTTCCTACATTTTTTCACTTTCTGTCTCCAGTAAGTTATGATCACAAAACCTCCATAGCCTGCTTAACTCATGTTACATACTCTTGACCTATGGCTCCCTTGTCACTGATAACCTTTCTAACCTTGGTGAAAAAACATGATTCAATTCCCCTTGATTCTCTTTCTTTCTATAGCTTTTCCTTTCTTCCCCCAAGTGATTTATAATTCCCATCAACTCCTTCCATTGGCTTGCAGGAATATGAAAGAACTATTCTTCAGACTCCAGTGTACGATCTGAAAACCTAGAAGCTAGTCGCAAAAGGTTCTTATTAGAACCCTTAGCTATTGCACCCTTAAAGTCATCTAGAAGAAACGCTTCTTCGAGCAAATTCCAATTAACTTAAAATTCAATATATTTACATGCATATTGTATAGGCAGTATATTTATAAGTGATGAGCAGGATTAATCAAAGAGATAATGCTAAGCTATTTCTTATTATTCAAGTGTTCACAAATAAATGGCATTCTTATTCATTAAAATTCAAATTCAGGTAAGTAGCATCCTCCACTCATAACTGAACGTTAACCATGCAGGTCATAAAAGAAGCTACCAGAATTCTGAAGTTACCCTCAATTTAAAGCTGCAAAAGAAAGTAATTAGGCTGCAGGGAAGCTATGGCTTTAAAACAAGGATTGATAGTCCTTTTAAATAACAAAATGTCAATATTTGCAGAAAATTGAGACACTTCACAAATAATAAACAGTGCTATTGTCTCCATGAATTGTGGGCCAGCTATAATAAATATTGAAATTCAACAATTCATCACCAGAACTATCCTTTATTTTAGCTACTTTCATCTGGCAGTAAATAGAAATTATACTTGTTGGATAAACCTAGAAGAAGGAGAAACCTCTCTGCCCTTTATTTTTCTTGATGAATTTGGCCCAGGACAAGAATATCAAATTATATGCTGACAGGGAAAATAACTTGGCATCCTGAAGGACCAAAAGATGTTACAAACATAATTATCTCAGTATCAGCACCACATGGTAACACTGTCAGACTGAGAGGGGGGAAATATCCCACGAGATAGAAAATGCAAACTGGTGATCTTGCCAAGAGAAAGATGGAGCCGTGTGCATTTTGCAATGGCCAAATTTTTTAAACTGTTTCTATTTTTTTTAATTTCATATTTATTCATCTATTGTCCTTTATCTGACCATGAAGATGGACTCCATTTTCCTTCAAAAATCTTGGCAAAGCGTTAGGTCATTAGTACATGTTGACTGATTTTTTTTTTTAAAGATTTTATTTATTTATTTGACAGAGAGAAATCACAAGTACACTGAGAGGCAGGCAGAGAGAGAGAGAAGGAAGCAGGCGCCCTGCTGAGCAGAGAGCCCGATGCGGGACTCGATCCCAGGACCCTGAGATCATGACCTGAGCCGAAGGCAGCGGCTTAACCCACTGAGCCACCCAGGTGCCCCTGTTGACTGATTTTGAAGTTATCACATCCTCATCATATTTGCCAATTTTTAAAAAAGTGGAAAAAATAGCATGACAAAATAGAATAAAAAAGAGCTACCAGCCATGTGTAAATATTCTCTAAGCTCTGTATTTTCACTTCTAACGGGGAACGCTGCTGTTCCTGGGTAGACTGTGTTGTCGATGCAGAATCAAAGTTGTAGAACAATCCAGCTGTCACTGATGGACCTGTCAGCAAGTCCACAGGGAAACTCAGGGCCATCATTATCTAAACATTTTCCCAATATACCGAAAGTCAGTGTTAACATTTTTTAAGTCCTAGAATTAGGAGGAGGTTTTTGTTTTTGTTTCTACTAATCCTATAGCTCTCTCTCTCTCTAGGTGGTGATCCAATGTTCTAAAATACACAGAAAGAAAGACAAGACAAGTTGCCCCTCTCTTCTCAATAACAGCAAGACTTATGAAAAAGTCACCTCTATGGAGACACAACAGACCCGCCATGCTAGGCACAGGACAGCAATGGAATGAACTGAACCCCCCAGGGAGTGAGAAGATACATCCCCTCTCCAACATAGATCATCAAACTGCAGGAGAGAGATCCTGGCACCCACAGAGGGACAGCTGTACTACTAGCTCTCTGGCTGGAATAAAAAAGAAAGTTATAAAGGAGTAATATAAACAGCAGAACAGAGATTTCAATCCAAATGTTATTTATGATGAAGAGGTGGATCGAATAAAAATTTATGACTAAAGGGTATTAAGTAAAATATTAAGCTCTAACTTTTTTTATTCTAACAAATAGAGTTTTGCTGCTTAAAACTTTGATTTGTCTTCATTTTATAACTTTCTTCTCCAGTCAAGGAAAACTAGATTCAGGTTGACATGGTCACTCCATCATTTGGGCCAACAGAAATGACGAAAGACCAGTTTGGAGAGCTTTCCCTGTAAGCCGCCTGCTGGACCTCAAAGGAAGGGCTCTCTCTCCACTTAAAATGACTTGCCCTTTCTGTTTCCCCAACAGAGCAGCACTAATCACTCTGTGAAAGAACCAAACTCCTCTCATAGGTGATTATAGCTACATTATTGTGTAGGTTGTGTACATTTTTTACATTCGAAATCAGTCAATTTTAGATAATATCGGGCACACTAGGTACCATATATGATAGTACCAATTAGAAAAGAATGCACTTGGAATTCAAAATTTTCCCGACTGGATTAATGGATTCTCCTGCTCCCAGAAAATAATACCTTCTACTCATTTGCTCGAGTCAGAAATTTGTACACCATTCTTTATTTCTCCCTTTTTACCTATGAATCTAATCAGTCACAGATTCCTCTAGATGGCAGCTCACAATTTCTCATAAACTCTACTCCAGCATCATTGCCTTGGTTGAGTCCTTCATATTTTCTTCATGAAGCATTTTAGCAGCATCTTTGCTTGGCACTATTTGTGTGAATGAGCTGACACTTGGGGGCCAAAATGTTCTACTATCTTGGACTCACTGCTGTAGGATGAGGAATTTACCATGAATTTTCATACCAAGAGCACCGGCAGAATCCCCACCTTCAACATCACTGTCACCATGACTGTGAAGACTCCTGTCCTGCTGATGGGCAAAGAAGGTCCACAGTGGTATGGTCAACAGGAAATGTTAAGAAATGGCCTCCCACTTATGGAATTCCCAGTACTTCCTCATCTGTCCTTTCTAATACTTCCCCACTTTTTACTGTTTCAGTGATTTCCATTCCATATCATACTTTTTTTTTTCTCTCTCTCTATTGGGTTTTTCCATTCAGAAGACAAACTACTCCAAAACTTCACGGTTGAAAATAAGTAGGTATTAGCTCTCAGTTCTACAATCTGGGCTGGGCTCAACTGAGTCATTCTTTGGCATGCATTACCTGGAGTCACTCATCCAGTTGCTGGATTTTTATGATGGCTTTGCTCATGTGTCTGACCTCAACTGGAAGGAAGGCTGGAACAGCAGAAGTCTAGCTAGGCATATCTCCTCTGCACCCTTCTATCTCCACCATGGTAACCAAACTCTTTACAACCTAGTTTGAGACTCCAAAGGCATTCCTTCATTGAGTAAAAACGTCTGTGGCAAAAAACAAACAAACAAAACACGCAGACCTTCATATAAATACTGGCACTCACATGTATAGGTTTTGATTGTCTTTTTTTTTTAAGATATTATTTATTTGACAGACAGAGATCACAAGCAAGCAGAGAGGCAGGCAGAGAGAGAGAGATGGGGAAGCAGGCTCCCTCCTGAGCAGAGAGCCTGAGGGAGGGCTAGATCCCGGGACCCTGAGATCATGACCTAAGCTGAAGGCAGAGACTTTAACCCATTGAGCCACACAGGAGCCCCTGATTGTCTTTTTATTTTGATTTTTCTCTTCAGTTTTACTTTTATTTAAATAATCTCTACACCTAATGCAGGGCTCAAACTCAGAACCCTAAGATCAAGAGTCCCATGCTCTTCTGACTGAGTCCACCAGGCACCCCTAAATTGTCTTTTTAGCTTCTTGCTCTTAAATATGAACAGATTATCCAACGGTACCAGGGAGTCAAGGAAACCATTTAATGTTAAATTCAGGAAACAAAATAAAACAACAGAAAAAATATCAACTTGGAGGAGTCATAGCTGATAGAAAGAGGTAAATAAATAAATAAATCATCGCTATCCTCAGAGTTAAAAGAACAGAGTTCCATCTTAAAAGATAAATATTCTAAGAAATACTATTTTAAGCAATAGTAAACTCAACAGAAGGGCTAGCAGGTAAAGTCAAAAAATATCCCAGAATAAGGTAAAGAGGAAAATAAATAAGAAAATTAGAAGCCCAATCCAAGAGGTCCAAAATCCAAATACTAGGATCCCAGAAATAAATGTTAAAGAAAAAATTAAAAGAAAGAAACCTCAAAGAAATACAAACAATAATAATAACAAAAATCCCCAAATTTCCATATCAAATAGGCCTACAGAGTCCTTAGAACAATGGATAAAATTAGAGTTTACACAAGTACATCATTGTGAAATTTCAGAATACTGGGGCCAGAGAAAAGATCACAAAAACTTTGGAAGAGAGGGGAAAAAAAAAACAAACAGATGTCACACAAGGACCAAGTTTCAAAATATCATTAGACTTCTCTACAACCTTCTCCTAAATTATGAAAATTGAGAAGTGCCTTCCAAGTTCTGAAAAAATTACTTCCAATCTACAGTGTTTTGCCCAAACACTTAATCACAGTGGAGGATAGAATAAAAGAGGTTTTTTTTCCCCTGTAAGATCTTTAAAAATGTATTTGGCATGCATGAATTTTTAGAAAGATATTATAAGACATGCTCTAGCAAAATGAGGAAGTAAACCAAATAGAGAGAACATGGAATCAGGAAATGCAGATTCTACTATCTCTAATATCTCTAGGCTGATGGTAAAAATTATATCTAGATAGAGATAGACAGAGATATCTCAAGATGGCAGCTATATAACATATCTGGAATTCAATTAATTTAAACAGGAACAGATCTGAAGGCCTTATGAGAAAATTTTTTTTTTCCAGTAAAGTGAAACTGATAAAATATCTGAAGTGTTTTAATATACTAACAGGAAGTTAGAGTTCATTATGTGAAGAGAAAGAATTACGAAGAAAAGAATAACCATAGTATACTACCTGCTCAGCCAGTTATCGCGTTTACTTATATAAACACTGAATAATATTCTCAATATTTACTAAAATCATGATAAAAAATATGATTAAAGAATGCTGGGAATATGTCCCTGGGGACAGGAAATATACACGTGTAGCCTAGGGAGTGAAAGTGTAAAAGACAGTTAAATTCTCATCTTCCATAGTAGGGAATAAACAGGTGATGATCAAAATTGATCAACCAAAAGGTAGGAATGTATACATGTTATGTGTAAATACAGAGGTACCTATCAAACAAAGCAACAGAAAGAATTGAAAAGTAATTGATTTGGGAAGAGGGGAATGGTAGAGGACAGGGAAATTATTTTTATATCAAACCTTAGAGAACTTCATGACTATTTAAAAGTATAACATTGAAAAAAAAAAAACAGAAAAAATAGTTACCTTTGGAAATTCCTATTGCGCACATATTCCACTTTTATTTCTAGTAGCAGATACTTCTGATAGTGTGGCAAATAAAGGCTTTAAATTCCCTCAATTCATTCTTTCATGACCATTACCTTCTTGAACATTTACACTTAGTTGCCAACTTCTCTTCTCTCTATATACATTTATTCCTGGACAGTCAGTGCTCAAATGATGTATAAGGTGTCAAAAAATAAATGAATTTGTAGTGACAGATTGTCTTTAAATAGGGAAGCTGCTGATAAAGCCAACAAGTGCACCGATAAAACTATATACCTTGGCAACTGCTCCAGACCTCAAGATCAAGCAAATGTACCGTCTTGTCTTTGATTCCACCTCCCAGATAAAATTGCATGCAATGAATGGTCAGAGGGTTATAACTATCCTGGGGGAAATTACCAGCAAAAGTAAATAAATTCCATACAGCATGAGCCAAATTGCTTTATTAAACTGATTGGCAACACAATGGTTCCTTCCATTTGCTGATATGAGGATTGGAGTTCTCAAATCCACGAAAATCATTTAATTTCTCAAACCTAGATGAAAGAGAGAAATGGAAGAAGGTGGTTCAGGGTCCAGGAGGAATTTATTTGTCTTTTTCCAACTTATTGTTAATGCTGTCCCACTCTGAAGCAATGCATTTTTGATTCTCATGTTTGGATGGCATTTCTGCTTAGGGAATCACTCACATTTTGATCTTTAATTCCTTCGGGGACAGCCAGTGAAAAGTGCTTTTATAAGTTACAGTTCTGACCTTTTTAGGATTCTGTTATTTGATTAAAAAGCATTAGAGGTCTTTCTGTATGGCAGTGTTTATTGCCTGTAACAAAGTAATCAGAAACGCAACCAAAGAGTAATTTGTAAGGGGTTATGGATTCATTCCCAACAAATATTTATTGTTACCGGTGCAATTCCACACTGAAAATGAAATACACCAGAGATCTGTTTGTCTTCTTCTCTTGGGACCCATGACACTCAACTGTACTAGAGGTGAAAACAATTTATAAAAACGGCATTTGAGAGATTCAAACCCTTGAATGAGATCCAAGTGAAAACTTGCTTATAAAGCTCCCTCCAGGGAAAGTGTGACAGGGCATGATGTGAGTATTGCTCTAGATAACACCTTATTTTCTTAAACCATGTGGTCTCTAGATGCGTGGGGGAATCCTGAGACCTTTCCAGGTGTCCCATGAGGTCAAACCCATTTTCATAATATTATCAAAGTATAATTTATTTTCATTGTGTTTACATTTGCACTGGTGGTGCAAAAATAATTGTGGATAAAACTTGGGTGCCTGAGTATGAATTGAGACAGTAGCACCACACTTATCTAGTTTTTATTTTGTTTTGTTTTCAAATAACAGTCATATTGAGATATAATTCACGTACAATACAATTCACTCATTTAAAGCATACAGTCTCTAGGGTGATATTTATTACCACCACCAATTCTCGGGTTTCCAAACACAACTTGGGGGTTCACCATTTCAATTCAATTCTTACACTGTCTTCGTGGAGATAACATCAGAGCCCACAAGTCAAGGGCAACTTGCCACAAGACTGCTCCCCAACCTCAATGCCAGTGCAAATCCAGACTACCATCTGTAATTCTGACCAATCGACTGCCAATCAGAGGTTTCCCTCCTAGGGTTTGATAATTTGCTGGAGTGGTTCACAAAACTCAGGGAACTATTTATTTATGTTACCTGTCTATAACAAAGAAGAGTATAAAGGATAGAGATGAACAACCAGATGAAGAAGGTGAAGTCCAGAAATATCCCAAGTACAGGAGCTGCTTGTCTCCCATGGAGTTAGAGCATGCCACCCTCCCAGCATGTCGATGCATTCACTAACCTGGAAGCCCATCAAATCTAATTTCTCGGGAGCTTTTATAGAGCTTTCATCTCCAGCCCTCACTCCACTTGCAGACAGTCAGTGGGTAGGGTTGAAAGTTCCAAAATTCCCATCACATGGATTTTCTGCTGACCAGACGTCTCTTGAGGCTATCCAGGGACCCCATCCTAAGTCACCTCATCAACATAAACTCAAGCATGATAAAAAGGGGTTCCTTATGAATAACACTCCTGTTACTCAGGAAATTCCAAATTTAGGAGCTCTGTGCCAGGAACTGAAGACAAAGATCAAATCTATTTCTTATTACGCCACAAATGCAATGGTTTTTAGTATATCCACAGATATATTCATTCCTCTCCATCATCAATTTAAAAATATTTTTGTTACCTTTAAAAGAAACTCCATAACCTTTAGGTATTTCTTTCCTTACATACCCCCATCCACCCCAGCCTTGAACAACCGCTAATCTACTTTCTGTCTGTATAGAATTACCTTTCTGGGCATTTCATATAAATAGAACCATATAATATGTGGTCTTTTATAAAGAGTTTCTTTCATTTAAGGTAATATCTTCAAGTTTCATCTATGTTCTAGCATGTATCAGTACTTCATTTCTTTTTACAGGCAGATAATATTCCGTTGTATAGATATACCACATGGTGTTTATCCATTTATCCTTAAGCGACATTGGGCATTGCGTTGTTTTCACCAATTGTCTATGAATAATGTCACTAAATACAATGAGTAGAAGTTTTTGTGTGAGCATGTCTTCATTTCTCTTGGGTATATATGTCAGAGTGGATTTGCTGAGTCATATGGCAACTCTATGTTTAACTACTTGAAGAACCTCCAGACTACTTTCCAAAGTAGCTACACCATTTTATCCCCACATTTCCCCCAGATATTGGCATAACTTACCACCTCACTGCCTTCATATCTCTGCTCAGATACCCATGAGGAGACTTTCCCTGACTGCCCTATCTAATTCTTACCTTCCTGCTACCATCAGTTCTTTTATCGTGCTTTCTTTGTTTTCATAGCCCTTGTCACCACGTGACATATATATTTAAATACTGGTTTATTTTCTGTCTCACGTTAGAATGTCCTTTGATGACAGCAGGAATTTTTTCTGGGTTTGGTTTTTTTTTTAAGATTTTATTTATTTATTTGATAGAGATCACAAGTAGGCCGAGAGGCAGGCAGAGAGAGAGGAGGAAGCAGGCTCCCCACTCAGCAGGGAACCCAATGTGGGACTTGATCCCAGGACCCTGAGATCATGACCTGAGCCGAAGGCAGAGGCTTTAACCCACTGGGCCACCCAGGCACCCCCTGTTTTCTGGTTTTGTTTTGTTTTGTTTTGTTTTTCAGTGCTATAACCCAAATCCTGTAAGACTATCCAGCATATAATAAGTAACAATAAATATTTATTAAATCAACAAACTAATGACTCCATTGTAAATTCAGATTGACTTGATCTGCCTTTACTTTTTCACTTAGTAGAATGGAGAAGTAGGCTTTAGAATAACAGTGTATAAAAAAGTACTTTTTAAAAAAACAGAAGATGTGACTCATTACACGGGTACTTGGTAAGAAATCATTGAGAAATTGAGTATGTCCTTAAGGAAATTGAAAAACTAAACTATGGCATGAAGTTTAGGTCATTCAGTTTTAGGATCATGATTTCCTGGTGTCTGGCTTTAGGTTTGGACCCTCAAAGGTCAACTGGGAAAGGAACTCAAGAAGCATGTAGTGAGTTAATTCAAACAAAGATAAAGATAAAACTTTCCCCAGTGAGGATTGCTAAGCTTTGAAAAACAATCACAGTGAACTGGCGGAATGGGCTTCAAAATAACGTCAGGGAGTAGTGGGAAGAACTCCAGAATAGAATTTGTCTCAGCCCTACTGCTAAATGGCTGTATAACTCTGAACAAAATATTTAGTTTCAATAGTTTTCAACAAAACTTTGCCTGTCGAATGAGAGTGTTAGGTTAGACAATCCCTATGGTTTCTTAATATCCTTCTCTGAAAACACTAGAAAATAACTTTAGCTAATAGGGATAATATTGAATGCAATCCTCTATAGTTAAGGAAGTAGTTGATGGGGAATTAATGACTTCTAATTTTAAAACAACACATATAACCAATCATTTCAATTGAGATAGACTTATTAAGTTTATTGCTATTGGTAATAGCAGTAAGAGAGTGGGTGATGTGATATTTCATGGAGGGGTAGTAATTTAGGTTCTCAGCTTAACTCTTCACTGCTCATTGTCCATGTAGATATAGACTATGTAAAACCTACTCTACTTAATCAACTGGGTTTAGAACAATTCAGTCTGATGTGCGGATAACGGTCCATCAGTTAAATGTTAATTAATATAGTTGCCTCAAGATTAATTCTGTAACCAGCTCAAGCTGGCCCAAATGGAAAAATCTGAATAAAGCTTGCATATAAAAACGTGTGAGTATTTAGAAACAAACAGCCTCCGGGCACCTGGGTGGCTCAGAGGGTTAAGCCTCTCTCTTCCACTCAGGTCAAGATCCCAGAGTTCTGGGATGGAGCCCAGCATTGGCTCTCTGCTCAGCAGGGAGCCTTCTTCCCGCCCTCTTTCTGCCTGCTTCTGCCTACTTGTGATCTCTATCTGTCAAATGAATAAATAAAATCTTAAAAAAAAAAAAAGAAAGAAAGAAAGAAAGAAAGAAAAAAGCAGCCTCCAATTTGGAATTTCAGAACCTATTTTATTAAAGATTTACCTGTTCAAATTCAGAAAAAGAAATGCTTCCCTATGGAATTCAGATGACAAATGAAACTCTTTCCTCCCTGAACGATATTCCATTTTTGCCAACTGGTATTGTTGGATATATACTGCCATCACTGCAGACCAAAAATTCAACTAATTTTAAGCAAGACTAGTCTATTCTACTCACAAATGATTATGAGCCATTACCTTCCTTGTAAATATCTGTGCCGAGAAAATGTTTTTCCTGAAAGCAGCTCCTCTTCCCCCATTAATAACCATTTTTGTGACACACCAAAATCAATAGGTCTCATCTGGTGCCTGATGTGACATATTGACAAATTTAGGGTGGGTCACCAATGCGTACCTTTCACCGTCTACCTGGAGCTTCCGGCACTCCAGGTTTGAGCAATTTGGGACACTGTGTAATTCCGTGCATTGTGCTGTTCACTGGCTCTTGGCAGGTTTTTATCTTCTCATCACTCCAGCAAAGCTAAGTTTATCTTTGTTTTGTTTTGTTTTTCTCTAAGAGAATTCTCAGTTATGGTTACAGCAACAAAAAAACTCACATATTTCTGTCACCTCCTACATTTCCATTTCTCACCATCAAAATAAATGAATATTCTAGTCTGTTTTAAAACAGCGCATTTTACAGATAATTGCCTTCATAAAACCTGGCCCGCAAGTATACCATTAACACGGCAAGTGTAGGATTTTATTGTCAAAAACACCAAAACCAGAGATATTCTCTAAGGATTTGCTAATAGGTTGCCTTTTGGAATAAAACTGATTAGAGCACTGGCTTCTCCTCAAAATTTTTAAAGGGATATTCCAAGAAAATATTTTTGAACTCCTTAATCCAATACTTGGTACATGAAGACATGTAAGCTTTGAAATTAAAGTTGTTAGGACTATACCACAACCTCAGAAAGAATGAGAACATTTACCTTACCTTCTTACCCTCTTGACCCTCTAGCAATGAATTCAGAATCTTAAGTAATACTGCTGCCTGCCTGTTCAGGAAACCTTCAGAGCATTGGATTTTATTTATTTATTTTTAAAGATGCATTTATTTGAGAGAGAGAATGTGTGAGTGTGCATGCATGTGTATGCACAAAGGGTGGGGGTGGGCAAAGGAAGAGGGTAAGAGAGAACCCTCAAGTTGACTCCCTACTGAGTGTAGAGCCCGGATGTGGGGCTCAATCCCCAGACCCTGAAATAAGGACCTGAGCCAAAATCAAGAGTTGGATGCTCAACCAACTGAGTCACCCAGAGCATTAGATTTTAATAACAGGGCAACAATGTAGCATAATTAAAGAGTGGATGAGAGTTCCCAGGTTTTATGGAGAGTGATTCTGATATAGAAGCCAAGGATAGAATCTTCAAGTACTGAAGCTACCAGTGTTAATTCATTATTAAAATTATCACTATCATAATTATCAATGTCACCATCATCCTCAAAGCCATGTATTCATTGTCTACTAAGATAAATGTAAGAAGTGTTATTCTAAGTGCTTTCATATGCATACTATGGTTTGTTTGCAGATGTTCATAACAGTTTTTCCATATCTATGAGCACATCCCTCTGCAGTGTGACTTTGCCATGCTTTCCACCAAAAGCAATGCTATTTTCTCCTCTTCTTGAATGTAGTCTGGTGTTGCACTGTTTTAGCCAGGAGTGTGAAAAGAGTGACTTTCTGTGATTTCCTGATCCTTGGCCACATTAGGTCTTAAAAGTTCTGCAGCTTCCATTGTTCATTGTGGCTGCCCAAGACCACCATGTAGAAGGGCTTGGCAGAAGAAAAGACCAGATGGAAGGTGACAGAGACAGCAAGAAAGAAAGAAGAGAGAAGTCCAGAAAACAACCACCCGACATAAAAATGAGGCCATCCTGGACCACCTAGCCTCCATTTGAGCCACTAGATGTCAGCAGATCGAAGCTTCATGAGGCACCATGGGCCCCGCTACCAGACAGAATACTCCCCATCCCACCCAAACTGCAAAATCATAAGCACAGAAATGATTTTTTGTTTCAGACTACTAAATTTTGTGGTGGTATGTACACAGTAATAGATAACTGAAACATACCCATTTCCTGATTTAATTCTCAATGGAGCATTGTGTTATTTCCAATGTTTCTACCACACTGCCTTCAGTATCAGTCTGTCGAATATTTATTAAGTACTGGAGCATCCCCACATTATACAATGTACTTGTTTGGTAAAACAAAATATAAGATACTAACTTCAAGAAAATAAATGGGAGAGATGATTAATTGATATGAAATGAAGTTATTATCAACAGTTGTGATCTCTCTTCTGGCTTGGGTGGCTGGGCATGAAGGAATGGATCTAGAGCTCATTCTCTCTGGTAGCAACCTGCCCGGATAGATTGGTCAGGAAATAGGGGCTGAAGTGGAGGCTTAGACCATCTAAGATTTCATAACACCATTACCACTTTAGGTGTCCAAAGTGCATCCTGGGTCTTCCAAGGACTCTGGCCACTTGAAAGGATAGTTGTTCACTTGGAGAGATTTAGAAAATAAGAGGAGCAATCCTGAGGCCCACCTGTGTGTGCTTCCTGCTGGATAATCACTGACCTGCTGGTTGCAGTGGGAATGAGACCACCCATACAGCTGATGTAATAGTGTTCCCTCAAGTCAAGACTGGTTCACCCAAGTACAGACCAGATGAGCTCCAGAGCTGGATCAAGCTCTCATACATACAGGGATGTACAACTAGATCAGGTATTCCTCCAAATATTTTCTGAAATCAGCTTTAAAGCTCAAAGAATTTAACACTTCTGTTCTCAGTTTCTACTGTGACAGACTTTCCCTAAGGCAGTGGTTGACTAGTGTCTGTCTGGTCAGAGAGAAGAAATGCCATGAAGAACAGAAAGAATACAGCTTTCAAAATCCCAGCCTAACACAGGGAATATGGTTTAGAGCCATGCGGAGGGGGAACAAGCTCAAGAAGATTTCAGAGAAATTGGGCATCATCACTACTGGTCAAAGGAGTCAGGGAAAGCTTCATGGAGGAGACAGGACATCAGCCACTCAATCAGGAACAGTTTAAATTACCAAAAATAGAATCAGCATTGTCAGGATTTTCATAAAGCCCCTCTTAGCCATTCCTGTTTGGATGTGGACATTTCTGGAGTTCATTCTGAGATACATGCCGGGCTAGGTTTATTCTAAACAAGGCAGTGTTTATAATCCTAATACTTCACATTTTTATGCTACTCTGTTTGGCAAAAAAGTTTTACATATATTATCTCATTTGATATAACAGTGTTCACTATAAATTATTATTATAAGAGGCAGTTTTGTCATTCAGGCATGCTATCACCAGCCAGATACCGTATTTTGTTCTTTTCTGAACTATTAGGAGGTTTGCTTTGTTTGATTTTGTTTTCTGCTTTCATGGCCATACATTCGAAGTAGTAAGTCTGGGTTGTTCAGGGATTGCAATAGTAATTCCCTCCTTGAGAGTTTCTTAAATCCCTTATTCTTAGTCTCCTCACAAATGAAATACAGTGTTTTTCCCTTATGGACATCAATGCACCTAAACACATGGATGTGCCATTTGAAAATATTCCTGACCTTTCCTTTCCTCCCTCCATTCATCACTGCTGACTCACCTGGACAACGGGACATCTTACAGTAACCCTGTGTCTTGCCCTTCAGGTTTCCTGATGCTGGTTTTTTAATATTTGGCTCATGTTCAGAGCATATAACTTTATTTTTGGCCATCCCTCTTCCAGATTTTGCAACCCAATTCACCCTGTACTCCAACTCTAAGATGTTTCTTATCTCATAGAACTTATTAAATAGGCATGCTTCACTCAAGGCCACATAATTTTATTTTTCTCTCAATTAATTGATGTGGCAGTCCACTGGGGAGGTAGAAATCTTTAAAGATTATCACTCTTACTCTAACAACAAGAAAACTATGGATAATTCCCAAAACTTGAACTTTTCTTGAACCCACCAGGCAGTTAAAGTCACACCTGAAATCTATGTAAAGAGAGGCACCTTAGGGCACCTGGGTAGCTCAGAGGGTTAAGCCTCTGTCTTCCGCTCAGGTCATGATCCCAGGGTCCTGGAATCGAGCCCCACATCAGGCTCTCTGCTCAGCAGGGAGCCTGCTGCCCTTCCTCTCTCTCTCTGTCTGCCTCTCTGTCTACTTGTAATCTCTGTCTGTCAAATAAATAAATAAAATTTAAAAAAAAAAAAAAGACTGGCACCTGGCACCTCCATGGACAGAAACATGGAAGATAGGCACTGACTTGCAGCACAGGAAGAAAACCAGTAAAACAGGGCTTCCCTATAGGAGAGGAAGGAGGAGATTTAATGGCTAAAGACTAAATGTGAGCTCATGTGAGATTCTGCACAGGATCTCTGGGAGCTGCACACCCGCTGGCAGGACCTTCATCAGTGATCTCAAGAAAGATCAGGAGCAAGAGAAGGCCTCCGTTGTCATCCAGCCCTGGCTTTGGAGAGTGGCTGCCTCTATAAAATACACAAAGTCCCATCTGCCTCCTCTTCCATGATGCAACAAAAGCCTTAGGTTGCTGGAGGAATGAACTTCAAGCCTGTTCCTGCCAAGACGCAAGTGAAGACCCCAGGTGGCTGTGGGAATGGGAAATGGAAACACTTTCTGCCCTGGAGAAAGATGGGAGGACAGGATCACTGACAAAGTCCCACACGAGGTCCCAGGGACACAGGGCTTGTCTAACATGAAGGCTGGACTGGGACATTGGCAACCACACACCCCTTTCCCTACCAGGCCCTCAAACACAGAGTCACAAGCAACTTTTCCATATCTATAAGCACGTCCCTTTGCAGTAAGATTCTACCACTCTTCTAACAAAAGTAGTGTTCTTTTCTCCTCTCCTTGGATCTAGTCTGGGGGTGGTGCATTTTTGCCAACAGAGTGGCAGAAAAGTGACTTTCTGTAATTCTTGAGCATTGGTCGTGTGAAGTCTGACAACTTTTGTAGCTTCTGTTGTTTGACATTGCTACCTACCACCATGTAGAAAACAACTCTCCAAGGTGCAGGTATAAAGACATGCCTAATGATGAGGATGAAACAGACTCGGAAAAAAACTTTCCAGCAAATGAGTCCTCAGCCTAAGCACAAGATAATGAAAAAGAAGCACAAAGTAATGATAGAGAAATTTGAAGCAAGTGGTGTGCTGAAGGCAGAATCACAACAAAACTCAAATGCAGTTCAGAATTCAGTAATCCAGGAAACTTTAAATCTACCAGAATTAAATATATATATATTATATATATATATATATAGAATACATATATACCCAAAAAGTCTATAAAATCATTTTTCATTTTGCATTCTATAATACAAAATTATTTAATGAACATATAGTATGCACAATATGGTTCAAGAAAATGACAATTAAATATATATATTTATCTATGAGAATTAAATATATGTATATACATATGTATATATATGTAAATACATATATTTTTATATATATGTATATATATATGTATTTGTATATGTACATATACATATATACTATACTATATATGTAAATACATATATTAAATATATATACATATATTTAATATATAAATATATAAATGCATATATTTGATATATATACATGTATATATATGTATTTGTATATATACATATATATATATACATATATACTATACTATACTTTTTTGGTATAATACATATTCAAAAGTATTATGTGCTAAGAATAAATGGTTAATATTCATTAAATTTATATCAAACTGTGTTTTTAAATTTTCACTTGCAATTGACCAAGTCCTTACCAAATACTACACTATTTTTAAAAGATTTTATTTGTTTATTTGTTTGTTCAGAAAGAGAGAGAAAGAGAGAGCGAGCACAAATGGGGGAGGGGCAAAGGGAGAGAGAATGTCAAGCAGACTCTGTGCTGAGCACAGAGCTGACTCAGAACTCGATCCCAGGACTCCACGATCATGCCCTGAGCCAAAGGCAGAGGTTTAATGGACTGAGCCACCCAGGCACCCAATACTTGCACTTTTTAAATGTGCTATACCTTCTGATTAGTTTGTGGCATTTTATATACCTTAAAGTAATAAAACAACATCTTATAAAGATATCCTTCAATAAAACTTAGCCGTCAAAGCGGCTTTCTTGAGGGATATTTTGAATTTTTAGGTTTTCACTATATTTGATTATTTAAGAAAAATGTTTGCCATGCCATGTCGAGCATTGTGCTGTTAGTCAAAGGGGGAAGGCTCCAAAGTATGATATTAGCTACCATTTACTGAGGCTAGACATGTACGAGGCACATGCAAAGGCTCTACCTTTATTTTCTTAGCTAGTCCTTCATCACCTCCTGGAGTTATTATTTTGCCCATTTTCCAAATAAGGCAACAGAATATCAGAAAAATTAATCTTACATAGCCAGAGGATCATAAATGCAGGTCTGTTTCTAAAGCCTGTGTCTCTAACCACTACCTAAAACATAGTCAGTTTCCTCACAGGCATGCGTTATAATATAGTCGAGGAGGTAAGGAGGTAAGGTACATACATATACAGAGGAGTCAGTTACAACACAAGGCAGTCAATAAAGGTAAAGGTAGAGGTAAAAGAGTTGGAGGCCTGGAGGAATGTATTCAGTGGGTAAGGCTGCCTGAGTTCAGAATCTGCTCCAATATCTGGATGGCCTTAGGCAAGTGATTTAATCCCCTTAAGCCTCAAATTTCACATGTTAAGTGGAAAAAATTAAAGAGGCTCCCTCCTAAGCTAGAACACAAGATCCCATAAAGCTGTCTTAAGGATTAACCAAAGTTATATCAGAAGTTGTTCCTGGAAACAGTAAACACTATAAATATTAGCTATCATCTGATAATTAACATCTCCCCCACCTCCACTGGATTGAGAGTTCCTTAAGGACAGAGAAAGGCCTGTCTGACTTGCTCATAGTTTTATCTACTAGCTCCGCACAGAGTAAGACCTCAGTAAGTACCATCTAAAAAATATTCCAGGGTGCCTGGGTGGCTCAGTGGGTTAATCCTCTGCCTTTGGCTCAGGTCATGATCTCAGGGTCCTGAGATCAAGTCCTTCATCCAGCTCTCTGCTCAGCGGGGAGTCTGCTTCCTCCTCTCTCTCTCTCTCTGCCTGCCTGCCTTCCTGCCTACTTTTGATTTCTCTCTCTGTGTGTCAAATAAATAAAAATCTTAAAAAAAAATATTCCAGGTGGAGAGAGGAGGGGTTTTGTGGATTGCTAATTTTAGGACACAGAGAGGGCTTTACAGAGAAGATGGAATGAAAGCCAGCCCTCAAATGGTTTGGTGATTTTAAATAAATGGAGAGGAAAGCGAATTGCATTTCAGGTGAGTAGAATAGCATTTGGAAAGCTAATAAGGTGAGAACAGGAAATTTATATTTGAGGGACAATGAGGAGACCAAGCTGGCGGAAGCAGAGAACTCGTGTCAGCAGGTGATAAGGGAAGAAGGCTGTCAAAGGAGAACGGAATTGGAATATAGGGTCTGGGATACCAGGAAAGACAAGCAATCCTCTTTCCTTCTTTCAACCTCCGCATCCTAGAAAGGGCTTATCTTTGCTTCCCCTTCATTCCCTTGGGGATAAGGCTCTGGTCGTTATATTTTGACACATATAAGCTCCCCGGTGCTACTAGAACTAAGAAATATGAATCGTCTTATAACACAGGTTCAGGTGTCAAAGCCAAAAGGCTTTGCCAGGGCCTTGCTCATGAGATCCCCACAGACCCACTACGGAGTACAGCATTACAGCAATCTCTCTGCTTCCCTCTGAAAGATGCAGGGCTTAGGCAACTCTGCAGGAGTTTGAATAAATCTCCCTCCTGTGACATTAAAAATGAATGAGAGGTTGGTGCCAAGACTCTTAATGGTCCCATTATATGGTATTACTAATGATAATACTCAACTTTGTCTCAAAATTGCATAAAGAATGGGCTGGCTATAAGCTTTCAGCATCTGGAAATCAGTTTAAGCATGGAAATTTGAATGATTTGAACAAATCCTTCCTGAGACTATTAGGAAACTCAGAACACAATCCTTGTCAAGGCTATCAATTAAGCATGGGGATTGGAAACTGTACCTTGCATTTGGCTAGGTTCCCTTTGAAAACCAAAAAACATAGAACATAGGAAATTCTCAGTATCATGACTGCTTTTTTCAAAGGATAATGCCTCTTGTCTATGGCCACTGACAGCAGTCAGAACTATTATCTTTCTTCAAAGATAATTCTCCAATAAAATCACTTGTACGGTCCTACCCGCTCTCAGTAATAACTGTTTCTTTGTATCCTATTTTTGCATGCTTTTTTACTATCACCTCAAGTCTTCCAAGAGTATTTATAATTCTGCGACTTAATCATCTGCTTTGTCTCTCTGAGCATTTAATTTCCTTGCTGACATTGCGGAGGAACAGCATTCCTCATATCTGCCACTAAAGCTGAGTCTCTACATCATGTTATGGAGAGAACTGGGACCATATGTAGCCCAGAACTCTAGACTCCTGGCTCTGTTCCTTCTACTCTAAGACATTACCTTTTATGTAATAATGCAATGGGTTACTCTCTCTCTCCCCAAAATGCACATTTTTCAAAAGAACCTAAGTAAGAGGGAAATGTATAACCCTCAAGGAATGAATTACTAAAGGGTGTACAAGGACACATTCTGGACACTTTTAAATCATTCTCTGTAAGAGGCAGTCTTCTTACCCATCCTCCCCAGGCCCTGTCTACTCATAAAGAAATTCCAAGGATCTAAAATGTGTAGATTTTTCTACACTATACAGTATCCACAGACAAGCTTAAGATTCTTTTTTTTTAAGATTTTATTTTATTATTTATTTTCCAGAGAGAGAGAATGAGACTATGAGGGTACAAACAGGGGGAGCAGCAGGCAGAAGGAGAAGCAGGCTCCCTGCTGAGCAGGGAGCCCCGCCCCCCCCCAGGGGAACTGGAGCACCAAACCATGAGATCATGACCTGAGCTGAAGGCAGATGCTTAACAGACTGAGCCACCCAGGCATCCACAGGCTTAATATTCTTAAAGAAATACTTATTCATTCAACAGCCAGTTTCATCATCTATTAATTTCAGTCATTCTGATGGCTAGGTGTGCAAAAATAAAGATAACTTTTGATTACGAAGTGTTCTCAGTTTAGTCTAGAAGGCAGACATTTGAATGGTTATTGTCCTACATGACAAATGTTATAGTTGATGGAGGTCTTGAATGCCAATATGCAGCAAACAATTCTATCAGCCTCTAGGATGGTTAAGGAAGTTTTCAAGGGTGGAATGGCACCAAAATAGAGTCTTAAAGGATGTGTTAGGAATTAACCAGATGGAAAGAGGGAAAAAGGGAATTGCAATTTGGAACACAAGCAAAGTCATGACAGTGTATGTCATCATAGTGTGTCTAGGGAACTATAAATGCCTTAGTATGCCTACTGTTTCAATCATAAAAGAGAAATAGAGATTGATGAGTTTAAGAAAGTAGGCAAAGAGAAGTCCTGAATGCTAATCTAAGAACTCGAATTTTACCAAGCTCTGAGCTACTTTCTATTTGCCAGATCCCAACTTAATTAATGTTATTTTTATAAAGCAGTGAGTGAAAGTTCAGAATTCTAAGATACACTAAAATCAGATATAAAACTGTCTACTGCCATTGCCATTTGGATGTTTAATAAGCATCTGAAATTTAATGTCACCAAATAGAACAACTGCTTACACAATCCATCCCTCTCCAGAAAGCTCTTCCCATCTCAATAAATGGCATCACCATCCATCTAGTTGTTCAATTCTAAAACCTAAGAGTAACTCTTGATTACTCCTTTTCCTTTATTTTCCACTTCCAAACCGTTACGAAGTCCGACCATACTACCTCCAACAATTATTCAGGATCCAACCATTTCACATCAGTTTCATATGCATTATCCAATCCAAGTCTGAGTCTCCCAACTGGAATATGAACACACCCTACTAACTGCTCTCATGCTGCAGCTTTTTCCCTCTAATAGTTTTTCTCCACAAAGCAGTCACAGTGATCTCTTTTTTTTCCAGACTTATAGAGATATAAATGACGTATAGCACTGTTTAAGTGGTACAAAGTGTTGGACTGATTCATTTCTGTATTGCAAAGTGATTACCGTGACTGTGTTAGCTAAGACCTCCACCACATTACATAACTACCATCTCTTTTTTATGATGTGAACATTTAAGATCTACTCTTTTAACAACTTTGAAATATATAATACCTTATTGTTAACTATAGTCACAATGCTATGTTTTTTAAATTTTATTTTATTTTTTCAGAGTTCCAAGAGTCATTGTTTATGTACCAGACCCAGTGCTCCATGCGACACGTGCTCTGAGAAACAATGCTGTATTAAATACACATCTTTTAACTACAATGAAGTATCTGAAAAAGAAATAAAGAAAACAATCCCATTCACAATAGTATCAAAAACAATAAAATGCTTAGGAATAAACTTAAATCAAGGAGGTGAAAGAGCAGTACACTGAAAACTATAATTCTTTGATGAAAGAAGTTGAAGAAGATACACAGACACGCGCGTGTATGCACACACACACAAATAGAAAGATATCCCATGCTCATGAATTGGAAGTATTAATATTGTTAAAATGTCTATTCTACCCAAAGCCATCTAAAGATTCAATACAATCTTATAAAAATTCTAATTGTGTTTTCACAGAAATAGAGAAAACAATCCTAAAATTTGTATGGAACCACAAAATATCCTAAATAGTCAAAACAATCTTGAGAAAGCAAAACAAAGCCATAGGCATCACAGTTCCTGATTTCAAGCTATATTACAAAGCTACAGTAATCAAAACTGTATGGTGCTGACATAAAAACAGATACATCGACCAACAGAAGAGAATCAAGATCCCCCAAAATACCCCACACAATAATCAACCAATATTTGACAAGGGGACCAAGAATAAACCATGGGGAAAAATAGTCTCTTCAACAAACAGTAGTGGGAAAACTAGATAGCCACATGGAAAAATGAAACTGGATGCCTATCTTACACCATACACAAAAATCAACTTAAAATGGATTAAAGATTTGACTGTAAGAGCACCATAAACTGCTAGAAGAAAACATAAGAAGTATTCTCCTTGACCTTAGTGTCAGCAATAAATATTTTTGGATATGATACTAAAATTCAGGGCTACAAAAGCAAAAATAAACAGGTGGGACTATATCAAATTTTAAAACTTCTACATGGCAAAGGAAACCCTCAACAAAATGAAATGGTAACCAATAGAATGAGAGAAAATACTTACAGACCATATATCTGATAAGGGGTTAATATTTAAAATATATAAAGAATAAAAATGACTCCAGTTTTCCCAGCACCATTTATTGAAGAGACTTTCTTTTTTCCACTGTATATCTTTTCCTGTTTTGTCAAAGATATTTGACCATAGAATTGAGGGTCCATATCTGGGCTCTCTACTCTGTTCCACTGGTCCATGTGTCTGTTTTTATGCCCGTACCATGCTGTCTTGGTGATCACAGCTTTGTAGTAAAGCTTGAAATCAGGTAACGTGATGCCGCCAGTTTTATTTTTGCTTTTCAATATTTCCTTAGCGATTTGGGGTCTCTTCTGATTCCATACAAATTTTAGCTATACGTAGAAGAATGAAACTCGACCATTCTCTTACACCGTACACAAAGATAAACTTGAAATAGATAAAAGACCTCAACGTGATACAGGAATCCATCAGAATCCTAGAGGAGAACATAGGCAGTAACCTTTTCGATATCAGCCACAGCAGCTTCTTTCAAGATATGTCTCCAAAGGCAAAGGAAACAAGAGCAAAAATGAACTTTTGGGACTTCATCAAGATCAAAAGCTTCTGCACAGCAAAGGAAACAGTCAACAAAACAAAGAGGCAACCCACGGAATGGGAGAAGATATTTGCAAATGACAGTACAGACAAAAGGTTGATATCCAGGATCTATAAAGAATTCCTCAAACCCAACACACACAAAACAGACAATCATATAAAAAAAAATGGGCAGAAGATATGAGCAGACACTGCTCCAATGAAGACATACAAATGGCTATCAGACACATGAAAAAATGTTCATCATCACTAGCCATCAGGGAGATACAAATTAAAACCACATTGAGATACCACCTTACACCAGTTAGAATGGCCAAAGTTAGCAAGACAGGAAACAACATGTGTTGGAGAGGATGTGGAGAAAGGGGAACCCTCTTACACTGTTGGTGGGAATGCAAGTTGGTACAGCCATTTTGGAGAACAGTGTGGAGATTCCTCAAGAAATTAAAAATAGAACTTCCCTATGACCCTGCAATTGCACTCCTGAGTATTTACCCCAAAGATACAGATGTATTGAAAAGAAGGGCCATCTGTACCCCAATGTTTATAGCAGCGATGGCCACGGTCACCAAACTGTGGAAAGAACCAAGATGCCCTTCAACGGACGAATGGATAAGGAAGATGTGGTCCCTATACACTATGAAGTATTATGCCTCCATCAGAAAGGACGAATACCCATCTTTTGTAGCAACATAGACAGGACTGGAAGTGATTATGCTGAGTGAAATAAGTCAAGCAGAGAGAGTCAATTATCATATGGTTTCACTTATTTGTGGAGCATAACAAATAACATGGAGGACAAGAGGAGATGGAGAGGAGAAAGGAGTTGAGGGAAATTGGAAGGGGAGGTGAACCATGAGAGACTATGGACTCTGAAAAAGAACCTGAGGGTTTTGAAGGGGCGGGGGGTCAGAGGTTGGGGGAACCAGGTGGTGGGTATTAGGGAGGGCATGGATTGCATGGAGCACTGGGAGGGGTGCAAAAGCAATGAATACTGTTATGCTGAAAAGAAATTTAAAAAAAAAAACAATACAAATGACTCAATTGCAAAAAGACAATCTGATTAAAAATGAGCAAAGGAATGGATAAAGATATGGTCCTTTAATATAATGGAGTATTATGTCACCATCAGAAAGGATGAATACCCAACTTTTGTATCAACATATACGGGACTAGAGGAGATTATGCTGAGTGAAATAAATCAAGCAGAGAGAATCAATTATCATATGGTTTCATATACTTGTGGAGAATAAGGAATAACATAGAGGACATTGGGTAAAGGAGAAGAGAAGGGAATTGGGGGAAATCATTCTCTCTCTTTCTCCCACCACCCCCAATTTCTCTATCTCTTTCTGTTTCTCTCACTTTTTTTTCCTTCCTGTACACACACACATGCACGAAAACGTATAAAAACTTCAATATGTTTTCAGATATACCTGTCTTGAAATAACCTTTCTAAAGATGGCTTTCAAATGGATATACATTGTGAAGCTAACGTTGTTTTTCTTTCCAATCCTAAAATGATTTGTCACTCTGCTTCTGGTGCTTCATTTGATTTCATCACTAGGGAAATTAATTTAATGGCTGTTTACAATTCTGCATGACATTGTCTTTGTGTCCTATGGTTCTAGAAAGCAGTTTGGCAGCACAGTTAGTAGATTGATCTTACTTACTTTTTGAGTAGCAGAGTTGCTGCTCTTTGATGATTGTGAATAACAAAAAAAAAAAAAAGGTTTATCTAACATAGCCCTCATAGTACTTCCCTATTTATCCCTGAAGGATACAGCTTTACAAATAATCAACAAGCCCAAATACTGCAATGAACTTTAGAAAGCAAGAAAATGGCTTCATATGCACAATGTATATGTTGTATCTTTTTGAAACTCACATATATTGTACTTGAGCATCATCACCCACATAATTTTCCTATTTCAGGGTTGACTATTTTATGCCCCAATTCCTCTGTGAGAATGTGCTATATTTTTTAAGGTCAAATGCAAAATTGTTCACCTTGATAGCTGCCCTTACAAGCTCAGAAAAGTTCCTTTTATAATGGGTAGGGGAAAGTATATATAGCCTTTCTATATAAGTGCTTTGAAATACTGCTCTAATTTTTCTCTTAAAGTAACCTTCCCACCTATCACAAATAATAATAGCTAAGAATGACAAGGAGTTTTAAAATGTAAAGAGAGCTTTGTCACACACTTCTCTCAATAAATTCCTATTAGATGATAAAGCTGAGATTTAAATCCACATCTTTTTTATTCTAAGCCCCATGCTCCTTACATTGGAGTTTGTTTATATAAAAGTGTATAAATTAATGTCGAAGTTTCTAACTTAGTAAAGTGGATGATATGAAAGCACAAGAAAGATAGGAGCCTAAATACAGGAGTATTCTACTCGAAACTGAAATATTCAGGGTATAAAACCTTAATCTGTAAAAATTTTAAAAGGTTGTCATTTCACATAGATCAATGGAACAAAATAGAGAGCCCAAAAATACACCCCCAACTCTATGGTCAATTAATCTTTGACAAAGCAGAAAGAGTATCCAGTGGAAAAAGGACAGTCTCTTCAATAAATGGTGCTGGGAAAATTGGATAGCCACATGCAGAAGAATGAAAATGGACCATTCTTTTATACCACACACAAAAATAGACTCAAAATGGATGAAAGACCTAAATCTGAGATAAGAATCCATCAAAATCCTAGAGAAGAACAAAGACAATAACCTCTTTGACCTTGGCCACAGCAACATCTTGCAAGACACATCTCTAAAGGCAAGGGAAACAAAGGCAAAAATGAACTATTGGGACTTCAGGATAAAAAGCTTCTGCACAGCAAAGGAAATAATCAACAAAACTAAAAGCAAGAAGGTATTTGCAAATGACATATCAGATAATAAGCAGGTATACAAGATCTATAAAGAACTTCTCAAACTCAACACCCAAAAAACAAATAATTCAGTCAAAAAATGGGCAGAAGACATGAACAGACACTTCTCCAAAGAAAGACATAAAATGGCCAGCAGACACATGAAAAAATGTTCCACATCACCTGTCATCAGGGAAATACAAATCAAAACCACAATAAGATACCACTTTACACCCGTTAAAATGGCTAAAATTAACAAAACAGGCAACAACATATGTTAGCAAAGATGTGGAGAAAGGGGAACACTCTTACACTGTTGGTGGGAATGCAAGCTGGTACAGCCACTCTGGAAAAGAGTATGGAGGTTCCTCATGAAGTTAAAAATAGAGCAACTGACCTATTGGATATTTACTCCAAAGATACAGATGTAGTGAAAATTAGGGGCACCTGAACCCCAATATTCATAACAATAATGTCCACAATAGCCAAATTGTGGAAGAAGCCAAAATATCCTTCAACAGATGAATGGATAAAGATGTGATTCATATATACAATGGAATATTACTCAGCCATCAGAAAGAATGAATACCTACCATTCACCTCAACCTGGATGGAACTGGAGGGTACTATGCTAAGCGAAATAAGTCAGTCAGAGAAAGAAAATTTTAAGTGAAATAAGTCAGAGAAAGAAAATTATCATATTGTTTCACCCATATGTGGACTTCTAGAAATAATGCAAAGGATCATAGGGGAAGGGAGAAAACTGAATGGGAAGAAATCAGAAAGGGAGACACACCATGACAGACTCTTGACTCTGGGAAATAAACTGAGGGTTGTGGAATGGGAGGTGGGTGGGGAGATCGGCATTAGGGAGGGCACATGATGTGATGAGCACTGGGTGTTATACACAACTAATGAATCATTGAACACTACATCAAAAACTAAAAAAAAAAAAAAAAAAAAAAAAAAAAAAAAAAAAAAAAAAAAAAAAAAAAAAGAAAAGAAATTTGGAAATAGAGAGGGAGGACCCAATGAGGACACAGGAAGATGGAGGCCTCAGTCAAAAACAATCCTGCCGGGGCATCTGGGTGGCTCAGTGGGTTAAAGCCACTGCCTTCAGCTTGGGTCATGATCTCACGGTCCTGGGATCGAGCCCTGCATCGGTCTCTCTGCTCCACAGGGAGCCTGCTTCCTCCTCTCTCTCTCTGCCTGCCTCTCTGTCTATTGGTGATCTCTCTCTGTCAAATAAATAAATAAAATCTTTAAAAAAAAAATCCTGCCAACAACTTGAACTTGTACTTCCAGATTCTCGGTCTGTGGTAAAATAAATTTCTGTTGTTTAAGCCATAAACAAACAAATAAATAAATAAATGCCTGTCATGTGAAGCAATAAAATTTTCCATATTCTAGAATGGAGATTTCTTTTGAAACTTGCTGCTAGTTTGTTCTAAGCCAGTTCCCTGGAAGTACGGATTATTTATCCAAGCAAGTATTTTAGAAGAAACCACTGTAGGACTCATTAATCTGAATGAAGAGGTTTTAGGGCCACTAGTTGATACATGCGTCAGCATAAATGATGTATTTAGAAAGTTTTGTGTGGAGGGATTTTATCATTTATTTATTTATTTATTTTTGAGGAGAGGGTGAGCTGGGAAGGAAATTATCTGTTTTTCTTTGAAAATGAGAAATTAATAGGAAAAAATCTTTTTTAATCACATAAATTTAGATGATACTCTATTTGAGCTCATGCTAGATCTTGAGGCAATAGAATTAATATTTTCATAGGTTTTAAGAACTATTTGCAAAAGATGGAGTACAAAGCAGAGAAGCATCATTTACTGATACTGCCAAAGATGTCACAAACTAATAACCATAATTAACATTTTCATAGCAATTTGGAACTTATAAAGGCTTCTTTGGAAATCAAATATTGTTTCATTGGATAATGTGAATTAGGAATTATATTCCCTTCTATGTATTCCAATCTACCAGTTGTGAGAAAAATTCAGTGAGAGGTGGAGGTTGTTCTGCCATCCAGAGCTTCTGATTCTGGAACCTTCTTGCCTGCCACTGAATATGACTGTTGCCCCCATATATTCAAACAAACTGAAAGAGGTAAATACTTCTTGGCCCTCAACTTTTGAAGGTCCCCCACTGTGTCCTGGCATTTTCACATCCTAACCAGTTTATTCAATAACCTTTTTTATCGGCTCTGTTGTTTCATCAAGCAATGATCCCTTGGTATGTGTTAAATATATGTTGAGGGGCGGAGACACAGTGGTTCTATTTTTTCAGAAATTTCCCCTTTCTTCTCCAGCCTATTATAGAGGGGTCTGAAAATGCAGTTCTGGAAAAGACTGCTTCATCTCTCAGTTTCCAAAAGTACCAAAGAAATGTGCAAAAATGAAAAAAAAATTAAAGTCCTGGGTTTGAGTAAATTTAAGCAAATACATATTTCTTCATTTGTACCTCTTTTAGAGAATGGTTTCATCAAATGTAATAGTATCGATGAGAGTACATTATAACCGTTGAAGCGTTTATAATGGCCACCACCACTGTCACCACCCTGCCCCAAATGCTTCACTAGATACTACAAAGATAACTAAACAAATGTCCTCTTGCCAGCCAGCTCCAGTCAATCAGGAGTGGCTTCCTGGGGCTGTGTGCTGAGAAAGACTCTGAGTCTGCACACTAGCATTGAGGGAAAATATAGTAACATCTAATATGTCTTATGTGAAGACATGAGGAGTGGAGAATGATCACGTAGGTGTCAGATACTGGCCATCTCAGGGATAGAGAGAGGGTGAAATGTGATAGATCTCTGGGTCATGATTGACACGTTAGCTCTTATCACAAACTAAGAGACCAGCCTCACTATCTATCTTTGTAGAATATACTGACCCAGAATATAACCACAAGTAAAAAATAAATAAAATTTTGGTGAGCTAGAATAAACAACCTGGAAATTTTTTTAAATGAGCTTTATCTCACAATCCAGAGTCTTCTTCCAACAACTTTACCTTAAATTTTCAAAGTTAAGGTTTTCACATAATTTGAGTCAGAACGAAGTCAAGGGATTGTTTTTGCTTGCATAGCTTCTCACCATCCTTAATCTTCTATTCCTGAAATTAAACTCTAATAAAGCTTGTTCAAAATACTCATTTCTCCCTGATATGAGGAAGTGGTGATGCAATATGGGGGCTTAAGTGGGTAGGAGAAGAATCAATGAAACAAGATGGGATTGGGAGGGAGACAAACCATAAGTGACTCTTAATCTCACAAAACAAACTGAGGGTTGCTGGGGGGAGGGGGGTTGGGAGAAGGGGTGGGATTATGGACATTGGGGAGGGTATGTGCTTTGGTGGGTGCTGTGAAGTGTGTAAACCTGGTGATTCACAGACCTGTACCCCTGGGGATAAAAATATATGTTTATAAAAACTTAAAATGGAAAAAAAATACTCATTTTTCAAAATCCCCAGACTAAAGGAATCAAAATAGCATTGAAAATGCTTATACTTCCTAACCCTCTTTTCTCAGACTAGAGATAGGGCTACCAACAGAATGATCGGCAAGAAGGAAGGTCCAGCGAAATTATGGGTGCAATACAAGACCTACACCCAAACCTTCAAACTCACTGCTCTTATTAACAACACACCTAATGGGGGAAAATAGGAGAGCAACAGAGGAATACCAACTTCACCCCAGGGTTACGGCCTGCCTCTTAAAAAAATAATTCAAGAGATTAATTCACTACTGAGGTGAAACACTTAACTTTTTTTCTCCCTCACTATCTTTTGCTATCCAAAAGAACTTTCAGAAGGTTTATGTATAGTTATCAGATTTGGAGCTGTACTCTTAAAGTATAAAATTAAGTTGCAAAACAACCTTTCCCTCCCCATCACCACTGCAAATGCTTGAAATTTTGTTCTTACAAAAGGATATTCCTTTTAAATATGTTTTTCTCCAATGTGACTTGCTGCAAGGAATTTCTTTAGTGAGAAAAGCCACCTAACTCTTCCTTTCCCTGCCTTTGGAAATGTCTTTGCTAATAGAGATGCTTGAAATGATCTTGGTGTGAAGCTGCACCTGCTGGCCAATGAAAATTACCTTTGACCTAGATCTCAGAAAAGGAAGATGCATTGAGCTTGAATTAATTTCCGAGGTAACAATACACATTCCAGAGACTTGAGCAAATGTGTTTATGGAAGATCTAAAGGAGCCACTCAACTCAGCCCAAGTTCAAACATATGTTCATCTTACATTATCAAGCTCTGGTCTTTTCCTTTGAAAATATGAACCAAAATTCAATTCCTATGCAAATTAATTATAAACATTTAGGACTACCATAATTTCGCAACCAACCACATTCTGAAGTACGAAGTAAAGTAGAAATAGGAATCTTCACAAATACTGACATGATCAGGGTACTTATTTTTAAAATCCAGATTGAGAATGTTGCTACCTTGTTGAACAGAGCTATTTATTGAATAAAACTTTTTATATAAATGTATACAAGTTGTAAATATAGGGGTGCCTGGATGGCTCAGTGGATTAAACACTCTGCCCTGGGCTCAAGTCGTGATCCCATGTTCCTGGGATCGAGCACCGCATCAGGCTCTCTGCTCAGCAGGGAGACTGCTTCCCTTCCTCTCTCTCTGCCTGCCTCTCTGCCTACTTGTGATCTCTGTCAAATAAATAAATAAAATATTTTAAAGAAAAAAAAGAAGAAGTCACAAATATATTTCCTCAAGGAATTTACAATGGAGATGGAGAGACGAGTCTATCACACCTGAAACAATTAGGGAATAATATGAGTCAAAATAATTAAGTATACTCAGAAGGTAACTTTATAGGGAATGAGAAGAGTAGAAGACAAAATATCAAAGTCTTCATGGAACTGGAAGAAATATAGAAAGATTATTATGATTTGAATAAGTAGAAAGGCAAGGAAAAGGGGAGATGAGAGGCCATTTGCTGAGGTTACTACCCAAAGCTATAATCTTTTTAAGTTGAATTTTATTGATTCTAAGACAATAAAAAGACCTTAAATTCCTAAGATTGTATTTTACATTTTAATGTCTCAGAAACTAGGATGCAAATTCCAATCAATGACATGTCATAGTCTAACTGGCATTGATTTTCTATCATAATGGTACCATTACGGTCCTCAGTGGTTTGTCCTTTAGTTGATAATATCGTCTATCCAAAGATACAGAGAATGTATAAACACATCTTACAACCTAAATCACAGAAGCAGTGAAGATTGAGCTGATCTTTTGAATAACACTGTAAGGCTACGTGATCCTGGTTTGTGATTTATTTTTCTTTTATTCTACTACATTCAAACCTGATTTCAGTGCCTATAACAAAGAGGAATGTGTTAGTTATCAGCTTATTGCCTCTCAGTTCCAAACCCATCCTTCATTGCTTGATTGTGATACTGAAACATTTCTCCCTTGCCAGTTGGCACAATACTGATTTTTTCAAAAGCAGACATATGAGGGAGTCTGGAGGAGAAGGCTTTTTTCCTCCTGGTTCTGGTGTGTTAATTGTTTCTGCTCCTGTTGCACCAGGCTGGTAGTCAGGATGCCCAGTGAAATCTACTCCTAATTATTCTTCCACAAGCAGCTACCTGCAGAAGAACTGTTTATAGGTCCCCCAGTTGGCTCTCTGAAAGTGAATTCTATGGCATGCCCCACTGGTTGCATAGTCTCTTCCTGGTGACAGAATTGTGATGACGGCTTCCCAGTGAATTCAATACCATCCTCCTCCCCTAGGAAGCTTCCTGGTGAATATCATTGACATCTCAGCAGACAGTTTTCTTCTTTGGGATCAAAATGATCCCATACATCAACAGGGAAAACTTGATAGACTTCTCAGTCAGCTTTCTCAGTTAAAGCCCACCAGTGAGAACGAAGTTAAGTGTGTGTTTGGGTTGGAATTGGGGTTGTAAGATTAAGGAATAGAATGAGTTGACTAGGAAAGGGAAAAAGTTAATGAAGGGATATATATGCATGATTGTCAAGGTGATTCTAATGATCTTAAAACAACTAGAAAGCCCTTCTCTCACAATCTCTGTGCTCAGGGATGAACCTCATTATCAGGGCAATCATTGTCCTTCAGGCATGATTCTATACAAAAGTCATCCTGATGCATTCAGCTACAACATTAAAGACCCTTCCACCACTGGCAAGTTTTTTCAGCATGCCAAGAAACATTCAGATGTTTCCCCCCAAAAAATCAGGTATTTAACATTGGAGACATAAAACAGTTGCCTGACAGTTGATTTAATGTTTCTTTTTTTTTTTTTAATCCAGATGTTTTAGTATCTCATACATACTTTCTAACTTACTTTGGTGCAATATTTCTTTGTACAGCTTGACATTTTGAAGGTTGTATTGTCTTAACATTGAAAAGTACAATAAATGTGAGAGCAAGAAGAGAAATGATTTTCATTTCTAACTGAAAAATATAATGAGCAGATTCATGGCTTTAAAGAGAAAGAGAGGATTAGCACAGGTAAATTAGTATCCAAACTTCATTTTTAAAAATCATTTTCTTCCACACTTAGACTTTAACTTTCCCTTGTATTTGCAGACTAGAATGTAAGGTAGCTAAACTTCAGCTGCGTGACTTTACAAGGCGCTCTAAAGTATTAGGTTACTTTCATAAAACAGCCCCATCCGTATTTATCACTTTAAAAATAATATATAAATTAAGTCTGAAGTTCCTTAAAATTCTAAACCTCACCCTGACAGAGAACACTCTTTAATCTTAGAAATAAAACTATTCAGTGTGTTTCCAAGGTCTGTGGCCCATCATGGCCAAGGGATCTCCAACCACATGTGAGAGCAGCCTGGAGAGACTTTGATAGCACAAGTGAGCATAATTCTTCTCAACTGCCACTCACCTTGCCTAGAAGAGCTCAGGACATGGGCTGGAACCCGTCTACCTGAGTTCAGCTATTTCCATAAACTTACAAGTAGATGGGTGTATTAGAGCAAATTTTTGGTTTAGAGCAATCAATCAATAAAACAAAATTCTATTTTACTCACATTATCCTCCTTTAAATGGACAGATGACTTAGTCATGAATTGCCTTGCATCTGTCTGATACTTTTTTTTTTTTTTCATTTCCTGGGATGAATTTTTTTGTAAATGGAACTTGTGTCAGGATATCGTCTCTGGCCCTTTCATATCCTTATTCTCTTTATTTCCCTTATTTCTTGAATCCAAAGATAGAAGAACTCAAAAAAAAAAAAAAGACTTATGAGTTAGAGCAAAAGGATTGCATATATTAAACAAGAAGGTATCACTTAGATATTCTCAAGATAAACTCAGGATGGTTATTTTATCCATTCTCGTGGGGACCATTTTCAGCCCAGAGCCAAGGACAAGAGCAGAGGCTCTAACTCTGGTTTTATTGTGTTCAGTGTGTTTTGGGGGAACTAAAGCAGCAAAATGTAGGCTAATCTTCCCCAGCTGGAGGTGACTGGAGAAATGAGTCAAAATCCAGAAACTCCTCTTACACACACACACACCACTTGGTACATATATTCATAAGGGTATTCACAGATAAAATTCCATTTAGACCTATACTACACTATCAGTCTTGCCAACACTGTGATATACACATCACAATGCTCAAGAAAAGCATATAAGGACAATAATACCCTCTTCCACTGCCTTCCCTAACAAGAACAATGCTGGTTGTTCTCTGAATGTGAGCTGTGAAAAGATAACACCCTACCATCTGCTGCACTAGTGAATGAATGTATTGCCATCACAGAACAGAACAATGGGAAAGAGACTTAGAGAACACCTAATATCTCCATGAAAGCTGGAAAATTAAAGATAAATGGGAGTGGATGACTTTCCCAAGGACTCCCCAGGAAGTCAGTGGCAGAAAAAGAAGCAGCATGTCCCTAGCCCATGACTCTTTTGTAGCACATAGTACCCTGGCTCACTAGCTTATAGTCAAAACTAAAAATGTGCTCTATCTTCCTTAAGTAATGTTTATATCATCCAAGGATTTCCTCCTACCTTATTAAGATATCTCAAAAAATATTATTTTTTCCAACAATTTAGATGTACTTTGATTTCGATTTCCTGATCGCCAATAAGGAAATGATAAGGTGTGCTCATACTTCTCAGTGGAGGAGGAGGAAAGATGCAATGTGGCCAGTGACTTCTGATGGTAAGAAATATGAACAAGTTTGAGATTACAGTTGTAGAGTTCCTGGAAACTCCCAGGTCATTGCTTCTGAACCTGCTTATCTACTGAAGTAGGAATCCTGGAGATACCTAGTCGGTGCCAGAGTCAGAATTCTTTCTCATAGGCAGAGAGATTTGCAGGAATCAGGAGGGTCATGAGGCAGCAATATGTGTTACAGCCCTGCATCATTGAGTAATTGGGACAGTATGTATACTAGGTGTACACAAATATAGCTAAAATAGGACAGCAGAGTGGGGTCATGTCCTAAGCACATTTCACTGTAGAAAGGCCCTCCCTCTCCCCCCAACCCTAACTCCCCGCAATACACAAAAAGATGCACATACATATACACACACACTATGGCATTTAACTCACAATAACAAATCTTTTAACATGTATTAATGTTAGAGAGACTGAACAACCTAACAAATTGAACACACCCATGAAACAAACAAGAATACTTCAGAATTCTCCACTGATCCCCAATTCATTATCAGGGACTTAACAATGACCTTAAAGCACATTTGCTGGCACACCCAAACTTCCGTTTTGGACTCTTCTCTCGTTCATCCTTTTAAGTCTAGACCAGAGTGTGTCAAATGTTAGTACACACAAAAATTACTTGTTATAAACTTTAAAAATGTATTATAAATATAAAACTATGTATACCATACTTTATAGAAAAAATTAAGATTTTCAAGGGCAATTTTGACCACACACAATTTTTGTTTTACACTTTAGACTTCGAAATCTGTGCTCCAAGTAAAATACAACTCCATCACCTCTGCAGGTGGAACCAGGGCTGGAAATGTGGAGGCATGATGTGGGAGTCTTACTATCCAGGTCGAGGTGTCCACATTTTGCCCATAATGTTGAGGGAATCATGAAGACTGTTGCACAAGCAAGTGACATGGCAAAATGTGTTTAAGAAAATTAATCTGGTGACTTTGAAAGAGAGATACTGGAAGAGTGAAGTTGAGGGGTAGGCTGGAAGGTTACCAGCGTGCAGATCATTTCACTGGTGTGGACATGAGATAAAGAGGCCCAAAATGGGGACAGTTGTAGAAATGTACAAGAAGCAAGCAGCATTGCACAGGAAGATCCTGATATCTTACTGGATATGAGTGGAAGTACCAATAATGTGCCATAGTTATTAAAAGCAAAGACTTTTACAGATCAGGATCAAATTCCAATTCCCGCCACCATCTACCTATGTGATCACAAACTTTGACTCAAACTCCCTCTGATGATTCAGCATCACCAGGCCATTGGCTGTCCAGATATTTGGGTTGTCTATGAGAGGGTCCCTGGATGAGATTAATACTTGAACCTGTAGATTCAGGAAAGACATTGCTCTCCTTAATGGATTGTGCCTCATCCAATCAGTCTGAGGCCTGAAAAGAATAAAAAAGCCAAGTAAGAGTGAACTTTTCCTGCCTGACAGCCTTGAGCTTGTTTATTACCCCAGCCTTGAGATCTGAAATGTAACACCAGCTCTTCTCGGGTCTTCAGTCTGCTAGGTCTCAGACGATAACTACATATCAGCTCTCCTGGGTCTCCAGCTTGCCAGATACAGATCTTAGGACCTCTCAGCCTCCATAGTCACATAAGCCAATTCCTTATGATAAATATTATATATATTACACTATATATATATGTGTGGGTGTATATATGTATATATCCCATATGAGTATATATCCCATTATATATATATATATAATCCCATATATAAATTTAATTTATTCTATTTCTCTAGAGAACCTTGACTGATACACTCACTAAGCTACATTTTCTTTATATGTACAAGAGGCTCTATAAATTTACTCACAACGTTAATAAGAGGATTAAAAGGAAGCAAGGTTGCGGTGTCTATGTGGTGCATTCAGTTGAGCACCCAACTCTCAGTTTCATCTCAAGTCATGATTTGAGTCGTAAGATTGAGCCCCACATCAGGCTCCATGCTGAGCACAGTCTCCTTGAGTTTCTCTTTCTCCCTCCCCTCTGCTTACACACTCTCTTTCTCACTCTCTGAAATAAATAAATAAATCTTTTTTTAAAAACTGAAGTAAGGTGGGTTTGGGTAGCATTAAAAAAATGTGAATGGTGAAAACAGAGCTTTTGAAAAATTATGCTTGTGGAAGTGATGTGGAGTTACTTTAATGTATAGGTTTCTTATGTAGTAAATAACTCCTAAGAATATGTGGGGTTTAGGGGAGAGAAGAGCAATCCAGGTGTGTGACAAGCATTTCCATGTACCCATGACTGTGCCCTGAACCATGCTTCAGGCTAAGATGGTCTTCAAGATAATTCCAGAAAGGTAGGAGGAAATAGCTTATGATTACATAGTTGCCTTACAAATCAAACTGTCGGTGAATCCTGAAGCTTCTGGAAGGGGTACCACTACCTAAGAGTGACCCCAGTTCAACAGAGTTGCTGTGGTGTCCCACCTACTGCCATGGATGGACTTGAGATCAAAATGCAGTACTCAGTTCCAAACATACTTTTGTATGTACCAAAGCCTCCTTTTTGCTCTAAAACTCCACCTTGAGAGACCTTCTATGAAATTCCCTAGTGAAGAATGAGATCTCTTGCTACTTCCCTTACTTGGTGTCGGGGAGACATGAAGAACTACCTCGGACCCTCCCTTCCACTGGGATTTCCCATTGTCTTTGACATCACCTCTCTGCTTTTACTCTATAATGACACTGGGGACTTCTACTAATATCTCCCAGGTTCTACACAAGGGACTCTCTATTATTCTTAGATTTCCACAGTATATCTAGAGAATCTTCTCATGCTCTTCCCCCGAAGACTTGGCTGACTGGTAGACTCAGAGTCCCTACACCAAGGATACGCACCCATTCAGCCTACTGCTCTCACCACTATGCCTCCTCCTTTCCCCATCTCCCAGAGGCTTTACCAAGTCAACGGTGAGGAAAAGTATTACTTTAACCGGTATTATTTCTCCCCAATGCTGGTACTACACACATATCACACATTTTCTCAATTGATTCCTCTGGGGCTTTCATTTTGATCCTCCAAACCAAGCTGTTAAAAATTATAAAGTTCAGGGTGTCTGAGTAGCTCAGTTGGGTTAAGCACCCAATTCTTGGCTTCAGCCCAGGTTGTGATCTCAGGGTCTTGAGATCAAGTACTGCGTCAGGCTCTGCACACAGTACAGAGTCTACTTGAAATTCTCTCTCTTCATCCCCCTCTGCCCCTCCCACTCATGCTCTCTCTCTTTCTAAAATAAAATAAATAACTCTTCTTTAAAAAGTTACAAAGTTCTCCTAAAATACCCAATCCATAAAAATCAGATGCCCTGGCACTCAAGACCATTTCCTTCCTCAGCTTTAAAATATTAGAGTTGATCATTTTCTTGCTTCTCATACCTTGTATTTTCTGTAATAGCATTCTGCTGAAGATAGCGGCTCTCCCTGTAACTTGATCAGAGTACAGATAACACAAAGTGTAGGAAAACCATGGAATTTACTATCAAAATATCATTCCACCACGAATAAAACACATATGATGTTTATCTTCAGGGTCCCGCCCCACACTCCTTTCTTGTTTGTCCTACTTGCTCCTCATCTCCTTTGCCAAATACCATGTATCTTCATGATCTTGCCTAACTTCTTTAGAGCAAGATCCTGCTACCTTAGTTGACCTTTAAGTGCAACTAGCTGAAAAGGCTTGAACACTTCCAAAGTGATTAGCATTTAATAGTAACCAAATACTTGAGCCATAAATAAAGCCTAAATCTATGGTAATAGAATTTTCAGCATCAGTTAGCCCCTGAATGGACATATTTTAGACCAAAGAGTCTTCTTGGAGTTCTAAAATTATACGAATAGGCAATTGTTTCCCCACCAGACATGTTAACTAAATGTTAGAAGAAATCTTGCCACCTCCCCCCAACCCTGGCCAGTTCATTATTTCAAGTCCTTTTTTTAAATGACATATAAGAACAAAATTGTACACAGCCCACTCAAACAGTGCTAAATTGAACTCCTAATTAAAATATCAGAAACAGAAGTACAATTGTGACTTATATGGTGTTACATTGGAAGAGAAGTCACTACACGAGAACCTGCGGGGGATGGGGGGTCAGTTTTCTCTAAAGACTTCATAAAACAGCCATTAAATTATGCAGGCATTTCATGGTTGGGAAAGATTTCAAAAAGCTACAAAAGAACTGGTTTATAATATAATACTATGTTGGTACATTGGAGAAATAGTCTGAAATCAATACAGTGAAGGTCAGATAAGAAAGAATATGGAATACAGCAAAGATACAAAATGAACAATCATATGGAACATTTAAGCTAAGTCACAGTCACAAAAATGATGGTTCTTTCAGACTGCAGTGAGCGTAGATCAATCTGGAATGTTGCCTTTCTCCCATCCTCAGGGGGCAAATGCCTTTGAGAAGTATTACAAATAGAAATATTAGAGGTCCCATACACATAATATTTTGGGAGTATTATATATACTGTTTCCAAAACAATATCCAAAAGAGAAATTAAAAGGACTCTAAGAGTGAAAGCATTCAGGATAGAGAGAGCAAAAGAGTTTTTGAAGTGTTTGAACTGAAAACCTCTGAAGCAAGAAAGTTTAATAAGGATTTTGGGTTTTTGCCCATAGGAACAGTGAATGCGGACCAACATAACTCTTTTATAAAGTGCAGCTTGCCATCATTAAAAAAAAAAAAAAGAAAGAAAGAAAGGATGAGGGTATGAATGAGTCAGAATTTGGAGAGGGATTTTCTTAAATAATATGATGAGATTATAGTCTTAAATTTTAGATTAATGAAATGTTAAGCCAGTGAATAATTTAGCCAGTGAATGAGTAGAAAAAGACAATAAATAAAAATGATATTCTAGTACAATGTAACCCTTTTGGAGCATTAATAAAAATTATACTTTAGGAGGGAGGAGGATATGGGAGTTGCTGTTGGAAGGATATAAAGTCTCCATTGTGAAAGATGAATAAATTCTAGAGATCTGCTGTATAACATCATGCCTATAGTTAACAATTCTATATTGTGCACTTAAAAGTTTGTCAAGAGGGTAAATCTCACGTTAAGTATTCCTAGAATTAAAAAAAAATTACACTCATTATGGCAGTGTGGGGAAATAAAACTGATAATTTTTAAACACCAATTAACTAATTAAATACAGTAAATTTTTCCCAGTCTCAAACATGTTCATGAAAAGCAATAGAACATATGAGATATTACTTCCAGAAGTTAACAAAGGGTGTGTTTTGAATATTACTGACTGCCCAATACCATGATGATCAGACTACTAAAATAATATTAATGATAGAGTGCTAGCTTACATTTGTGTGATGCTTCTCCATTACCGAATCTCTTTCGTTTTGGCTTTACCTAGGTACCTCAAACCATTAATTGCCCACAGACCCCCTTGTCCTCCTAAACTCTGTTCTATGCTCCTCATTGATGACACTTTGTGACCATTGCTATCAATGAGGTTAATCAGCATTGGTCGATGCCAACGTATCCTATAAGCTCTGCTCCTTGTCGATGACATGAAAAAAATGTGCTATTTGATTCTCGAATCAAGTTGTGCGATTACATGAAAAAAATGCTAATTATATTCTATGAGGTGCTACAAGTCCTCAAACCAAGTTAATCTTAACGTTTAAAATGAATCCATATGCTACATTCCCACTACTGTTGTACTGTAAAAGATGACTAGGGGTGGTCATAATGTGAGCAAAGGAAAAGGCATCAGGATCACTGAGCAGCAGTACATCACAGTTCTGTGGAAGAGTGCTTCAGTCAAGGAGATTCTTCAAGGAGATTCTTTTAAACATAACTAAAAAAAAAAAAAAATGGTAGGTTTAGAATAGTTTGTCAAGGGTTGATGAAGGGGAGGTGAGCAGGAGATGGGCTAGATGGGTGATGGGGATTACGGAGGTCACTTCTTTGTGAAGAGCACAGCTGTTGTATGGAAGTGATGAATCACAAAATTATACCCCTGAAACCACTAGTATACCATACACTAACTAACCAGGATTTAAATAAAAGCTTGAAACCAAAATTAATTAATTAATTAAGGCCTATCATTTGTCCATCACTGATCTGGGTGCCCTGGAACTCCCGAAAAAGCCTCTGCCTTCAAGAAATACAATTCCAATTGGAAATATGAGAATAACAAAATTAAATTAGAAAACTAGGAAAGGTAGTACATACTTCTATGTAAACCATGTGGTATTCAAAACTCATACTGTGGACGCTTAGAATGGGGGAGCCCCATGGGGACTGTAGTAGTTTAAGATATGGAAGACCATCATTTGTAGGGCAGAGGTAAGCTAGAGGGGCTCCCTGGTGAAAAGATCAGAGCACATCATCAAGTAAGGCATGCAGAGACGCACACAGCAGGTAAGGTCTCCTGGAGGAAAGAATATCTGAATAGAACAGAAATGTCTTCAGAAAGCGAAGATGGTAGCATTTTGGAGAGTTGCGAAAAACCTCAATTTGGTTTAGGCCTGGTACAAGTGAGAAATAGCTGTAGGTTATTAAGTGAGGAAATACCATGATAAAAGCATTGATAAAGGATGCTAAGTCTCCTAAAAGGATTTTTCAAAGCTCTGAATCGTGCTGTATGTCTAGTCAGAGTGTTATGGTATGAGCTGGATGAAATCACCGTAGCCTCAAGGCCTGAGGGTAGCTTCCGGGTCAACCACATGTGACCTTTTTGCATCAAGATAATATTGCTAGAACACCATTAATGAATACATGCTTTGGGTTATTTTTATGCTAAGGGATGTCTTAGTAGTACACCCAGGTAAAAGCAAGTCTTCTTACTTGGGATACCCCCTTCTACACTGGTATCTTGCAAATCAGTGACTCTTTGGTCACTTGAAATCCATTATCTACTGCAATCCTGGCAATCGTTCTTTAACTTGGGAATTTATGGAGACAACATGTCTCCAACAGGTGGGGAATGACTAAAGCCCCATAAAGAGAACTAGAAATTATGATGCAGTTATTAAGCACATTTATATAAACCAAACTGAAAATAATGTATAGTAACATGCAATTCTCCACCAAAAGGGGTGAAATGAATGCCCAAGGGCAGGAATTTTGCCCAGTTCATATTTCTCTTTATCTACGTACCTTTTTTAAGCTTCCCCCGTATGTTATAAATCCATATGCTACAGGTGTCACTGAATATGCACAAAACTGTCTTTAGACAGACTCTTCATTAATTTTATTGTTAGGAAAACAGAACTTGCCTTCCACATCCACTGCAAAGTCTCCTGGTAGGGAAAGGCTTCCATTGGATTTTTCATGCTGCTGCAATTCAGTTCTCTGATTGTCGAACTCTGCCCGCTAATCAACCTGCCTCTCTATTCTGCCTGAACTGTAGCAATTAGGGTTTTCATGAGCCTTCATACTGATACATCTTGGCTTCCTGAAGATGTTTCCAGTATATTCTGGTATTCTTTCTGCAGTCAGACATCACCTGCTCTACACAGCTCTGCATTCCTTACTTGATTTACATTGATCCATTCTCCAACCTTCTCTCATTTTAGCTCAAAGAGTAACTTCCAGATTAAAATCCAAACTTAAAAACCAGTCCTCTGGTAGACAGAAACATCAGATTTTTTACTTCATATGTTCATATTATTAAACATTTTTTCTGGCTATAAAAATCAGGGTTTTATTGCTCTAACCATTTCATACCCAGTGTAACACAATAAAACTGTTTTGTCCTCCCTTTCAAAGGCAAAGGTTTGTAGAATGCATGGAGTACTTTGGAGTCAAATATGCAGCCGATCACAGCTGTCTCCTTAGCAACAGACTGATTTACCCATCAAATTGCCATATGGGCTAACAAATGACCCATAATGTGTTTTTCAGGCACTATACAAATTCTAACAGAGAATGTCAATGGGTCTAAACATTTTAACTGAAAAAGAAGAAGTCCATTTGCCTACATGTTTATTTACCAAAGGAGCATCCAAAAATCTCCTCCATTCATTCTTTATGGGATACTCATTGAGCAACTATTATGTGGAGAGCACTGTAGCTAAAAATGCCTCCAGTAAACATTCTATCCTAAGCTAAAAAGGACCAGACTCAGAATTATTCCCCTGACATCACTCACCTCCATGAACATACACTTAAAAAAAGAAATGATCATTTAAAAAGAGTAAATCAGGGGCACCTGTGTGGCTCAGTGGGTTGAGGCTCTGACTCTTGGGTCCAGGTCTCAGTGGGTGGGGCTCTGCTTTGTCTTCTTGACCGCTGCTTGATTGGTGGACAGGGAGTCTTCTTGGGGATTCTCTCCCTGTGCCCCTCCCCCAATTTGCACTCACTCATGCTCTCTCTCCCCCTCTCTCTCTTTCTCTGAAATCTTTAAAAGAGAGAGTAAATGATATGTAGACAGAGTCAGTTATAAAAAGGGCACTTCAGTGAAAAAAAGGGAAAAGGTGGACTAGAGGGGGCCGTCCTATGCTTGAAAACACCACCGGTCTACCACTTTACTTTTTTAAAACTAATGTTTTCCACGTGACCAAGGACAACTCTCAGTTATAAGCAAGATGACCACAGTAAGAAGCCAACATAGGAAAACTGAGTTTGAAGACATGGTAACAAAAAATGGAAATCCTCACAGCATATGTAAATTTCATAGGCTCTTCTGTTTGACAATTCAGCCCCTTAGAAGTTTTTTATTTCATTTTAGGCATCATAAACAAGTTGCTCTTGAAGCTCTCAATTGTTAATTGGTCCACTTTAAAATGAAGCTGTGCTCTCTGTTCCTTAAGGCTGGCTCTCTACTTGAAATGCATTAGTATTCATTTTTAAATGTTTAATCACATAAAATTTTATTTCAAACTCAGTAATTTAGCCTGGAAAGTTTCTAGTTGATGAAAATGTCAAATGCAAAAAGATAGGAATGTTTAATTAGTTAAGTACCTTGAGTTTTTGACAAATACTGAGTGGACTTGTTGAACACTTGCTGCCAGAACACAAGAGTTTTATTAAAAATAGAAACAGAGAAAATCAGCCTCCCTGAATACATAGTCCCCATGGTCTAGGTCAAGCCTCCACATTCCTTATGTCTCATTCTGAATCTCTTCTTCCTGAAGGGAAGGGTCACTCTTTTTTTTTTTTTTAAGATTTTATTTATTTATTTGACAGAGATCACAAGTAGGCAGAGAGGCAGGCAGAGAGAGGAAGGGAAGTGGGCTCCCTGCTAAGCAGAGAGCCCGATGCGGGGCTCGATCCCAGGACCCTGGGACCATGACCTGAGCCGAAAGCAGAAGCTTTAACCCACTGAGCCACCCAGGTGCCCCGGGAAGGGTCACTCTTTTATTCTGTTTGCTTTTACTGACAGTATATTTTAAAAACAACAGCAAAACAAAAGCAAAAACAAAAACAAAATATCAAGAGAACTGAAGAAAGCAAGAGTGTTAGAGGGAGCTGAGCACATGACTCTAAATTAACTCATTTTCACTATTTTAGTCTCTGTTTCCTCAACAGCAAACGTAGGAGATTGAATTACATGATCTTTCGATGCTTTCCACTCATTCATTCCATGAATTCAATTTGTGAGGTCGCCGGACTGACCTCCTCTCTCTCTCCCTCCCTTCCTTCCTTTTTCCTTTCTTACCGTCTTTCCTTTCTTCCTTCCTATGGGAAATACTTTGGAGACAAAGTGCCTCAATTGATTTTTTTTCCTTATCATTTTCATAACAGCCTTATTGAAATATATTATACAATTAACTCATTCATCAACTGATGTTCAACCACTTTTTTAAGTTAGCCATGAAAATATACTCCACACCTTCAGCATGGTACCTTTCAAGATGCTTGTAGTCCTATAGAGAAATGGTAGGAAACCAGAAGCCATCTCAGTGCCCATAAGAAGGAAGCAAAATGTGGTGGCTTTACTTAACCAAAAAGTTCCATGTTTGGGTTGAGTTGAATCTGACTCAGAACTCTCTCCTAATAGCCAAACACATATTGCTTCCTGGCTCCTGGAAATTTCCACCTGTATATTCAGAAACATTAAATTCAATCTCTCCAAAACAACATCACTTCAAAACTACTTTCCCTGCACCACCAACCAGCATCTTTGTTCACGGCACTGTTATCCATCTAATTCCATGTACTGGGGGGGCGAGTACCCATGCTTGAGGGGTGCCTCTCCTTCAACACCCACTCTGAGTCAGTCAACCACTATCTAAACAAATCTTTTATCTTCTCCTCTTTCATGGATTTCACGAGCTGCATTTATCATCTTGCATCAAGGTATTTGTTTGTAAGTTCCGTGTGTGTGCCATGCACCAGGAATGGCCATCTATGTACCAATGGATGAAAGATTACTGCAAGCTTTGCTGTGAAATACAGGAGGGGGGGGGGTGTCAAGACTCAGAGACGAGGACTCTTAGCTCTTCTTTGCTCCTGCTTTTATTGGTCCTTCAGGATAATCACCAATCCTTATCACTGTTTCTCAAGCAGGTGATGTGTGACAAAGGGTCTTACAGAAACTGGAGGATCTGTTTACAAGAAAAATAAGATATGCTAATCTGCACAGTCTGCTAAACATAGCCTCAGGGACAATGCAGGCATCTCTCAGATCACTGGGCAGCTGTTTGGGCTAAGAAAGCCTGCAGGGAAGGCAGCTAAGTCTCTGGGGAATCCAGCGCAGAGCCTCAGCATTCCAAATGCCCACACCCTTCTCCAAACCTTCCTTCACCCCCAGCGGCCTCCAGGTTACATTTTAGCAAGCCAGTTACTACGGCTGAGTTCATGCTCTACATTAACCTCAGTGTGTGTGTGTGTGTGTGTGTGTGTGTGTGTGTGTGTACCCTTGTTGAATTGAAGTACCCATGAAATCTAGGTGTGTGTCTCTCTTGAGTCTCAGTCCTGAGCACCTTGCGTGACACTTGGCGCATAATGGCTGCTCAGTTGAGTTTCACTCTCCTAACTAGTTGATGAACTAAGCTGTATTAACTCTTTGTGAGTTGATACTTCCTAAAATGAGTTTTAAACTTTCTGAAGCTTAAAAGATAGAGCTTAAAATTCCCAAGTGATGGGATACTCGCATCTACCCTACCTCTAACTTGTATTATTTCCTACATTTGAATAATCAGTCCCTCGCCAAACTACTTATCTTTTAATTCAATCTCTGTAACTATGTCGCCCAGCTATGACTGCATTATTTTCTGTCCGTTGGAAACAGAGCTAGCTTCGGAGCAAGGGGACTTCATGCCCTAGGAAACAGCACATTTATCCCAGCCCAAATCCTACAAACGTGTGTTCTCTACTTGCCAGAAAAACAAGTTATGTGTAAAGTTCTTCTGAGGCTTCTTCTTCCCACAGAATAGCACCTAAAGGAGGTGATAGAATGCAGGAACATGTGGCATTATGCTTGGAATGTTTCTCTGCCTAATTGGCCTGAATTTACGAGGACATAATAACCCTCTCTATCCATTTTCAAATCCAGGCAGCGTTATAAAATAAGGCTGAGTAATATTCAGGCTGTTTTGCTTTATGGGGATCTTTACAGCAGGAACATGTTGCACACAAATGCACGGGGTATGCACAGATGTTTGCCTTCATTTATACTTCTCAGGGCAGCAGCGACAATATGATTGCAGTTTGGGCGATATCATTAAGAATCACACTTGGACTCACTTTGTGACATTAAAAGGAAATGTGTTTCTTCCCACTTCCAATTTATTTTCAAAGTTGAGATCTAAGCTGGCCAATAGGTGACCACCTCTCCCTTTCCAAGCTCTTTGTCTAAATCGTTGATTGTATTTGCTTTTACATTCTGGACTCCAGGTTTCTCTGCTGTTTTGTATTTTAAATAGCTAATCAGCTCCAGGAGCAGAACATTACTGCTGTTCAGGGCCTGCCATTTTTTTCCTTACTGTCTGGTTATGTGAATTAATGCTATAATATTCTGGATGCCATTACATTATGCTAGAACAATCCATCCTCTGCTGTAAGGACCAGCAGAGAACAGTTTGTAAGTAATATTGTACTTTCCTGATTCAATAAATGGGTAATTTGTTCCAGTGAGCAAACTCGGATGACTTTTCTATTATAAAAATAAATGGAATAAGATACTCACCTGGCTTTTCAGGACTCTACTGTGAGGTTTGAGATTTTAAAAGATATTAAGAAAGGTAAGGAGGTAAAGACTCCGGAAAATAATGCAGGAGCCCCCAATGACAACTCAGGTGGTAAAGGGTTTGGTTATTCTACTTTGTCATCTGCTGGGCTCCTTGTGGTAGATCCTTCGACAAACCAACATTCGGTGTGAGACAGAAAGAACCAGAGCCTACCTAATGTGGCCAACCTTACCAAAATCATTGCCAGTGAGGAGGGCAAGAATCTTTCTTGCACAGGCAGGCCCATATTTACTAACATTTGAAAATCTGGAACATATCTGGGAACTTGGAGTCTCACAAAATACTAATTTTCTACTTTATCTTATAAAATCCTATGCCAGGCACTCATTGATCTAGCAACATACTTGGCTATAATTATACATTCACCTGCTCTATTCAGTCACATAAATTGGTTTTTTTAAGATTTTATTTACTAATTTGTCAGAGAGAGTGCACACACAGGCAGGGAGAGAGGCAGAGGCAGAGAGAGAAGCAAGCTTCCCTGCTTCGAAATGGAGCTCAATCCCAGGACCTGAGTGGAATCATGCCCTGAGCTGAAGGCAGAAACTTAACCAACTGAGCCACCCAGGCATATAAACTGCTTTTCACAATTGCTTTAAACCAGAGTTTTACCACCTCTGCACCACCAGCACTTGGGACTAGGTAATTCTTTGCCACAGGGGCTCTCATATGCATTGTAGGCTGTTCACACCATCACTGGTCTCTACTCATTGGATTCCACCAGCACCCTCCCCACAGTCTGGACAACCAAAACTGTTTCTACACATTGTCATTTTCCCCAGGCAGACAAAAATCACCCCCAGTTGAAAACCATTTTTTAAATAAAACCAGCTTATTTTTTAATGGAAAAAAAAGTCTCCAGTACGGCACAACTCCCAAGAGGCAAGTGTGAAATCATGGGATGACAGGTAAGGTGAATGCATGGGTTTGGAATCAGCCTGCTGGGGGTTTACAGTCTCCTGATCTGTTTTTTTTTAAAAAACAAAAAAACAAAAAAGCCTATAACAAACCCTGCTTTTATGGGTATCTGAAATGTACCATATGCAAAGTAGTAGCAAGGTGTCTAGAGCATATCAGCTATTCAAAAAGGAGCAGAGCTGTTTGACTATTAGCAAATGAAGTCCATCAAACAGTTCAATCTCACTTTCAAGCTCAAGATCATCTTTGGGGTCTATTTTGTGGTTCATCATCACTGAGAAATGACAGTGATATGGAATGTTGGGCTGAATTTATACTAATCCCAGGATATTCTCTCGGCTTAATTTCTACATAAATTTATTTTACCCCAAGAGAAAGCTGGCAACTGCCCTTATGGTAAGACCTATGGTAAGACCTTATGGTAAGACCTGCCTGTAGATTATTGACAAGAGTTTCAAGCAGGCACCTGATGTATCCCTTCCAAGCAGGAGAGCAAGGCCAGTCATCATCAAGAAAGTGCTAGCAAGCCGTGGTCTGAGGAAGAGCCAAGGGTCTCTGTGACTGGACCCAAAAAAGAAGATTCTTTGTAGTTCCTTTAGAAAGGTGATTCCCGGGGAGGAGTCAAGATGGAGGAGGAGTAGCAGGCTGAGATGCCATCAGGTCGCAGGAGTTCAGTTAGATAGTTATCAAACCATTCCAAGCACCTACAAATCCAACAGAAGATCTAAGAGAAGAAGAGCAGCAATTTCTAGAAACGGAAGGTGATTCCTTAGAGTCTGGGTTAGGTCTCAGGAGATCTGCTACCCACTGGCAGTAGAGTCTGAGGCTTGGGTGTGTGATGGGATCAGTTCACTGGAACCAGCAAGGTCGTGTCTTGAAAGAACAGGCAGTGACCAGAATAAGAAGGTGGAGATGGAGGAAGGAGCCAAAGCTTACAGACAGGAACAACTTGGCCACCTCCAAACTAGCAGTAGCATTATTTCCTGTCCCTTCATAGGTTTGACTTCAAAAAGTTCTTCCTTTTGGTTGAGGAAGTATACGGGAAGGTGCCTGTAGAAACCTGGGCTTTGCGTTTAGGAGGAGCTGAGGTTAAGCAGCATCTGTTTGTGTGGGGAGGACAGAGGCTGTGGCTGAGTAACACGCTCACAATTCTTACTCAGCTCCCACCCTCAGCTAATCAACACATTGAACAAATGAGACACGTCCTGTATTCTCTTTCCTTCTGACCCTCTCAGACTCGATCTGCAGGGCTTCTTCTTCCCATACTCCTGTTTGAAAACCCAGGCAAGCTCCACAACCTAGCCACATCCATTTTGATACCTAATTGTTGTCCTTTATTTTGGTCCCTGAAGATTCACTGTTGACTAAGAAGAAGTTTTGTGCAATGCCCTATTAAAACTCCAAACCTGGTTCCAGGTTCAGCTCAAGCCTGCTGGCAGCTGGAAGCTATAGTTAGTTTGGAACATTTCCTAATGGAAATATCTGAAAATTCCTCTACAGCAGATATGGGGAGAAGAGGATAAAGAGATAAGAGTACAGAAAATGTCTTACCTCATTAGAATTCTCTGGATTTACATCTGACTGGCTGTGGCTTTAAGACTCTCTCTCTCGGGCACCTTGGGTGGCCTCTCATTCACCACTTCCTGCCACAGTGATAGAATTCCTGCTGGCCCTACTTACCTATCCGCCCCCCACCCCCCGCCACTGCCAGACTCCGAAGTCTCTATAGCCCCTTTCCTCACAGACTCTCTTTTTGGGGGATCCATTGGCTGCCAGGAAGTCCTCTTCATAGAGTCCCTGCAAGAAGACCTTAGACTCCTGGCATGCTGGCTCTCCATGACCAAAATTGGTCCCTGGGAAACACACAACTGGAGCCCATGATTGGTGGGAATGCAGTGTGGTCCTGAACTTCAGGTTCTACACCACAGCTGCTGCCCACTTTGTTCTTTAGGTTCCCGAGGCAAGATTCAGCCTGTAACCTACCTCCACTGGAGAAGATATAGAAAAGCTCCCCAAGAGTTTCCTTGTAGCCCTTCAAATGGTATACTTGAAGCCCCTATAATTAGCCTTGAGGTTAGGAAAAAGTACAAATACCTAAAATTCTCTAATCTTCAGCACTCCCAACCTCTACAATGTTAATCAACTTAGAGTAATAAGTGGGCTAGGGGACAAGGGTCAAGTCCCATATAAGGATACTCTGGAGTCTCATCTTGGAATGTGTGGAGCAATCAGGCCTGGAACTCAGCCAAAACTGAGAGGAATGTTCCCACAACTACATCTCTGCTAAGACTAGAGATAGATTTAAAGTTGTTGGAGATAGGTAGGTATGTTTAAGGCCCTCACTGGGCTTCTTAGTGCTGTCCTGCTGTCCACAGAGACTGAGGTGTTCAGAATAGGCAAGGGCAGGGAGATCTATTTGACCCCTGTTCTAGGACCAGGATGCTTGGAGGAATGAGTCACTTGTCAACCATACCTTATCATGGGTGCCAACAGAAAGTCATTGAAAGAATCCTAACTTATTTCTAAACTACTAAAACATCAGAGATGAAAACACCACATGTCATGGTTGCCAGTTTGGCTCCTGCTAGGCAGGCTCTCACTTCATTTGAGGAGAGGCCACTTGAGCATTGCTTCAAGGTTTTTCTACTTGAAGTTAAGAAAACCAGAATCCCCTCTAACTGGAGGATAAGATACCACCTCCAAAATTCTCTAAAACTTCACAATAGCATTAGATCTTTAAAAGAGATCTTTGAAAGATTGCCTCCAACTGAGAAATAACACAGTGAGTACTTGACAGACACTTGGTTGTGAAGTCTTAGGAAGGAAGATCCCATGTCACAGATGCTACTGAGGAAGCCCCCTCCCGAAGAGAGACTCTAAATCCAAATAGGCTGATAGGACTTGGAGTCAAGCCTTAAGAAGCAAAAAGAAAATGTAATAAGAGACAGAGTTTTTTTGCTTTTTGTTTTTTTGTTTTTTCCTGCCGCGATAGGACTTCAGCTTGAGCAGACACAAACCAAATGTCCTTACTGCAACAAGGAAACTACACTGTCCTCTAAGATAGTGTCATAGCCTTGCTAATAGGAGAAGTGTTCTTCCAATAATAGAAAATTAGGCTGTGTAGGTTATGAAAAAAATTAAAGTTTCTAGAGATACGGTAATTTGTCAGGTTCCCCAGAAAGATAAACAGCGGCCCCACCCAACAACTGGTAGGAAGATGTGAAAACAACTTGAGGGCCGACCTGTATCATCAGTCCTTGGCAGGATCCCATTCTTCATCCAGACCCTCTGGAAGTGTTTAGAGTGGACCTTGGGGTTTCTCTGACCACAGTCAGGGCTGCACTTACCATGAATATTCAGAAAAGAGCCTCGAAACTCCACCTGTGTCCAGCTGGACTTTATCAAGGACCCTCTTAGGAAAGTCCAGACCTGAGGAGGCTTCATTTTTATCAAACAGCAAAAATCTATATTAGCGGACATGTCAACCACCAAATATGATAGGTTATAGATCGTTGTACAATAACAAGTTTTAACATTTTTTAAAGATGTATTTGCTTATTTATTTATTTATTTGAGAGAGTGGGGGCATGAGATAGAGATAGAGAGAGAAAGAAATCACCTAGCAAGGGGGAGGAGCAGAGGCAGAGGGAGAAGCAAATTTCCCACTCAAGAGGGAACAAGATGTGGGGCTTGATCCCAGCACCCCAAGATCATGACCCAACCTGAAGGCAGTATCTTAACCGACTGAGCCACCTAGGTGCCCCTAGTTATAACATTTGCATACATCCCTTGTGAGAGTGTCTTAATCCTAACTGCATCCAAGAGAGACTCATGATTTTGAAGGTGTCAGAGGGCAGTGATGAGTGTGAGAACGTACAAGAACACTACACATTAGCAAAGGCAACTTCTATTGCCCCTAAACCCTAAAAATTGCCTTTATTCAGACCCATGCCATTATAATCCCGATATGATATTTCCATTGATACTTGATTTTGCTATAAATTCATAAACCTCAATTTTATCAGGGTACTTTCAGTTCTTTGGGGCCATCCCTCTCCAACATATTGGAAAAGTATAACCTCCTCATTCCCTTTTGGAAATTGCAGAAACTCACAACACATAATATCAGAATACACATAGTCTCACTAATGGCAGGAAGTAAAGAAGGCTGGGTGATTCATGAGCAATTCTGAGGGCTCACTACATTAAATGGGGCAGCTGGTTAAAAATTATTTGGGAATCCCAGTGAGTTCTCTTCTGTTTTCTACCTATGGGGCCTATAAGACTGACTCCCTAGCCCCTTTTCTAAATTAAAATTTTACCACGCTGTTCTTATTCAAATACCCACATGCTTTAGGGCTTGTGGCAGCCTTTCTCAGATGAAGCACTATTTATCTTTGAGGGTGACACAGTCTGAGCTTGTGGGCGATGATTGGTAGCACAGCACAGATGGACAGGAAATTGTGTGTCTTCACAGCACACCGATCACATATTTTACTACCGAATATAAAGCACAGAGGGTGTGTTTGGGGCAGAGAAATTTAGGTCTGTTGGAAATCCAAAACCTTTCTAGTCCTCTCAGTATAACTGTTAGCTAATAAATCTCCACTTTCCAGCTTTGGTCCTTCAATAAGGACCATGAAAGAGCACCTTGTTTTAAGGTCCTCAACTCATAATAAATTTGAAATCCATCAAAGAGAAATAACCCCACTACCACTTTCCCCTTTTAATAGAAGAAAATTCCCAGAGTGGCCTAGAGATGGTCCCAGTTATTAGAAGTAGCTGTTTAGGACATTCTTCTGACATTTCCATAAGACCATATTCAGTGTAACAGCCCTTCTGTAACACAAACCAGCCTGCAGTAGTGATCCCTGGTGGAGACAAGCAGTGGGTACTAAATAAACACAATTTTTATAGTTGTTAATTGTTTCCCTATTGAAAGTAGCCTAGGGCATGAAGATGGCATATTTTTCTCTCAAATACTCTTTACTGAAGAGTATTTTGCTCACATGTTTCTCGTGTCATCTTGACTTGCGCAAAGTAAGGCAAACTTCCTGTGTGTGTGTATGTAAACATTATACCCTAAAAAGATAAAACATTATTTCTTTCCCTTCTTCTTCTTCTTCAACTACCAAAACTGAAGCAAGAAGAAATAGAAAATTTGAAAAGACTGATAACCAGCAAAGAAATTGAACCAGTGATCAAAAATTTCCCCCCCAAAAAAGTTTAGGTCCAGATGACTTCTTGGGAGAACTCTACCAAACATTTAGAGAAGAGTTAATACCTATTCTTCTCAAATAATTCGAAAGATAGAAATGGAAGGGAAACTTTCAAACCCATTCTACAAGGCCAGCATCACACTGATTCCAAAACCAGACAAGGATTCCACTAAAAAGAATAATTACAAGCCAAATCTCTGAAGAACATAGATGCAAAAATTTCAATGAAATACTACCAAATTGAATCCAATAGTACATTAAAAAAAAAAATCATTCACCACAATCAAGTGGGATGTATTCCTGGGATGCTGTGGTGGTTCACTATTTGCAAATCAACCAATGTGACACACCTCATTAATAAAAGAAATGATAAGAACTATATGATCCTCCCATTAGATGAAAAAAAAAAAAACATTTGACATAAAACAGTATCCATTCTTGATAAAAACCCTTAACAAAATAGAGATAGAGGAACCGACCTCAATGTCATATAAAAGACCCACAGCTAATACTATCCTCAATGCAAAAAAACTGAGAGTTTTCCTCCAATGTCAGGAATAAGATACGGATGTCCACATTTATGGATTGGAAGGGCAAATATTAATAAAATGTCTATACTACTCAAAGCAATCTACATATTTAATCCAATCCTTATTAAAATACCACTAGCATTTCTCAACAGAGCTAGAACAAACAATCCTAAAATTTGTATGGAACTAGAAAAGACCCCTGAATAGCCGAAGCAATCTTGGGGAGGAAAAAAAAAAAGCCAAAGCTGGAAACCTCACCATTCCAGACTTCAAACTACATTACAAAGCTGTAGTCATCAAGACAGTATAGTACTAGCACAAAACAGACACATAGATCCATGGAACATAATAGAAAATCCAGGGGTGCCTGGGTGGCTCAGTGGGTTAAGCCTCTGCCTTCAGCTCAGATCATGGTCTCAGGGTCCTGGGATTGAGCCCCGCATCAGGCTCTCTGCTTGATGTGGAGCCTGCTTCCCCTTCTCTCTCTGCCTGCCTCTCTGTCTACTTGTGATCTCTCTCTCTCCCTGTCAAATAAATAAATAAAATCTTAAAAAAAAATAATAGAAAACCGAGAAATGGACCCACAACTATATGGTCAATTAACCTTTTGAAAAAATCAGGAAAGATTAGCCAATGGAAAAAAGAGTGTCTTCAACAAGTGGTTTTGGGAAAATTGAACAGCTACATGCAGAAGAATGAAACTGGACCACTAAATCATACACAAAAATAGACTCAAAATGGATGAAAGACCTAAATGTGAGACAGAAAACTCTTAGAGGAAAACATAGGCAACAACCTCTTCGACTTTAGCTGTAACAACTTCTTAGTAGACATGTCTGTGGAAGCAAGGAAAACAAAAGCAAAAATGAACTATTGGGACTTCATCAAGATAAAAAGTTCTGCACAGCAAAGGAAACAATCAAAAAAACTAAGAGGCAACCTTTGAAATGGGAGAATATTTTTGCAAATAACATATCTGATAAAAAGAATTATTATCTAAAACTTATAAAGAATTTATCAAACTCAGTCCCCCAAAACAAATAATTCAGTTAAGAAATGGGAAGAAGATATCATGTCATCTGCAAATAGTGGAAGTTTTACTTTTTTCTTTATAACTGTGGATGTCTTTTATTTACTTTTCTTACCTGATCATTGTGGCTAAGACTTCCAATACTATGTTGAATAAATGTAAGAATGGTCATCCTTGTCTTGAGTCAAGAAAGGCTTTAAAGGGGAGATAGTAACATAAAGTAGGCATCAGTGTATTAGATTGAGAGAGAAAAAGAATTCACTTCAGGAGATGAGGGAGAGAGCTGAGTCTAATCTATCTATAGTGTAAGAGTTGCTTACAACAAAATTAAATTGACATTTACAACAAACTCTTAGAACTGCAGAATTGCAGAGGAGTCACTAAAATAATACTATCCCAAGACTTAAGAGACTCTGGCCACTTCTCAGTGTCATCAATGTCATTAAATATGATGTAACATACCTACCTTCTTGGCCTTTCCTTAACTGTTAAATGAATAGATTAAATTAAAGAAAATAAAATATAAAATTTTACTTGGCAAATTACAACAATACCTGCATCAAGAGATAAAGACTATTTTTTATCAGTTTATCTTTTAACATAAGTCTTAGTGCTCACAAAATGATCTTATCCCTAAAAAGCCCTGAAGATTGCATTTAGAAAACTGTTAGAAATAAACAAACTTGGTAAAGTTGCAGAACACAAAATCAAAATGAAAAAAATCAGTTGCATTTACATACATTAATAATAAACAATCTGAAAAGGAAACCAAAAAAATCCATATATAGGGTAGCTCTGTCAGTTAAGCATCTGCCTTCGGCTCAGGTCGTGATTCCAGGGTCCTAGGATTGAGTCCTGTGTTGAGCTCCCTGCTCAACGGAGAGTCTGCTTCTCCCTCTACCCCTACCCTTGCCTCTGCTCTCTCTGTCTCCCTTTCTGTCTCTCTTATGTACACACTCTTCCTCTCTAATAAATGGGTAAAATCTTTTTTAAAAATTCCATTTACAATAATACTTTTAAAAAACAAAATCTTATGAATAAACTTAATGAAAAAAGTGGAAGAATTGCAAACTGAAAACTTTAAAACAGTGCTGAAAGAAACTAAAGATATGAAAAAGTGTAAAGACAGCCTGTGTTCACAGAATGGAAGATTTAATATTAAGATGTCAATACTAATTAAATTATCTACCTATTTAAGATAATCAATCCCTACCAAAATCTCAATGGCATTTTTTTGCAAAAATAGAAAAATCCATCCTAAAATTAAAATGGAAATTTAAGAGACCCCAAATAGTCAAAGCAGTATGAAGTTGGATGACTCATATTTCCTGATTCAAAACCTATTACAAAGCTACAGAAATCCATTTCTGGTTATATACCCAAAAGAATGGAAAGCAGGTCCCAAAGAGATATTTGTACATCTGTGTTCAGAGCAGCATTATTTGTAACACCCAACAGGTAGACACACCCAGGCATCCATCAATGGATGAAAGGATAAACAAATGTGTTATACACATACAGTAGAATATTATTCTATCTTTAAAAAGGAAGGAAATTCTAATACATGCTGGAACATGGAAATGAACTTTGAGGACATTATGCTAAGTGAAATAAATCAGTCACAAAAAGATAAATACCATAGGATTCCATGTACATGAGATATCTAAAGTAATCAAATTTATGGAAACAAAGCGGAATGGTAGTTGCCAGGGGAAGAGAAAGCGGGGAAATGAGGAGCTGTTATTTAATAGAATTTCAGTTTTGGCAGATAAAAAATAATATGGAGATCATACAACTGTGAATTTACTTAACACTACTGAATGGTACACTTAAAAATGTTTAAGATGTTAAATCTTATGGGTATTTTATCACAATTAACTTTTGTTTCAAAAATGCATAGTAGCAGAGATGTAGAGAACTTTAAGAGACTAGCCCAAGGGTTTTTTTTGTGCCACATTAATTCTCAGTTCCTTTAAAGACTTACCTAATTCCCCATTTGCTCCAAGAGGACAGACATATCTAAAGAATCCCAACCCACAATAATCTTTCCCATTTCAGTATTATATATGGCACCTAAGGATTTTGAATGATGTCCATCCCAAATCCGACCTCTGTATCAAAGTTTTTCCAAGTCATCTTCATGCCCTAAGAACACCCCAGTACCAATCTATAAAACTATGAGATTCCAAGGAGACAAAATTAAGGAAGGGGTTTCACTAACATCACCAAAAAAAAAATTAAAAACAATAGTAACAAAACACTTGTTATTAAGACATTCCAATTTGGGGGGTGCCTGGATGGCTCAGTTGGTTAGGCAACTGCCTTCGGCTCGGGTCATGATCCCCGGGTCCCAGGATCAAACCCCATGTCGGGCTCCTTGCTTGGCAGGGTGCCTGCTTCTCCCTCTCTCTCTGCCTGCTGCTCTGCCTGCTTGTGTTCTCTCTCACTCTCTGTCAAATAAATAAATAAAATAAAAAAAAAAGACATTCCAATTAAATGAGGAACCATTTAATCATCCAGCTATTATCACAACTTCAACTCCCCACCATTCTATTTTTTGTGACACAGCTCAAGCCCCATATTCTCTACAAAACTGCTTATTTCCTTCCTCCCTACAAATTGTGTTGCTATATTTAATGCCGGTATTGTAAGTCCTACAAAATGACATATTCCTTTAGGTTATAGACATTGCCTTAAAAATCATTGTATCTCTGCCACACCCTCAAGCATTTCATGAAGTATCCTACATATAGATACTACTTGATTTATGAAGTCAGTTCCTAGGTTTTCCCCTCACCCACTTGTCGTGAGAACTATTTCAACTCTCCAAATTTCACTTGCTTAATGAAGCCATTCCAAAAAGGCAGTGAATAGGACTTCAGGGACATAACAATGAAAATTGAAAGAAGCTGCCGACCATATCACTTTAGTATAAATCATTTATCCTCCACTGGGTACTTTTTATCCTTGCAATTTGTCAGTCTTACCTTGATTGTCAGCTCATGAAGTTCAAATTACATCTTTATATGCATTTCTTCATCTGGAGCTGGATAATTGATATCAGTTATATATTTACTTTAACTCACTGTAAAAATTTCTCATGCCCCTATCTTTGGACACCTTGTGCTTGTGTATTCAGTATTATCTGGTAATACTGGATGTAAGCAGTGTGAGGAATGGGGAAAAGAGGATCAACTGGATATTTTAGCTTAGTTTTATTAACTCTGTAATTAGGAGCATTTATTGATTTTAGGTCTCAATTTCGCCATTTATTAAAAATAATAATAATAACAAAAGGGATCTCTAAATTCACTTCCTCATTCAAGTTTCCATTAAACAGAGCCAAAACCATGTTAATTAAATAAAAGTTTATATCTCCCTTATGGTCCAGAGGTAGCCAATCTAAAGCTAATAGGATAGTCCTGCCCTACCTAACAGATGGCTTCTATCCTGAGTCCAAGGTGTCTTTTCAAGCTGCCACCATTAGGTCTGCACCCCATCCAGATGGAAGGAGAAAAGTCAAAGGCAGTCCATACCCATTCCTTTTTGATCATGATCTGAAAGTAGCTCTTTGGCTCAAATCCCCTTGGCCAGAACTTGATCACATGGCCATGAAATGGAAGATGGAAAATGTAGTCTTGTATAAGGGTGCCCAGCTAAAACTCAGGTGCACTTTCATTAAAGAAACAATGAGTGTTTAATTCAGTGCTCACTAAAATTTAAGTGTGAACTAGAATGTTAAGAACTCTGAAGAGTCTGAGATTTTATGCCACTTGCAAGATAGTAAGTTTACCTGGCCCAATCTCATGGATACTGGCAAAAGACACGGGACTCTGGGCATTACACATAGCTCTGTAAATAGTGTGTGCATCAGTTTACCTGAAATTTGCATCAATTTACCTTGCCCTCCCGAGTACCACAGGGCAATGCTGATGGGCCCAGATGGATGCCTACACACAGAGGTTGGAACCTGAATCTTATAAGAGCAGGAACTTGTCTATCTTCTGCTCCAGAGAGAGGCACATTTTCTGTCTTCCAAGGCTATTTCTAAGCATCCTTAAAAAGATAGTCCAGAACAAAGAAGCTACTGCCTCACTCATAAGATGTACAGAAATACAAGAGACCCATAGTAAATTATCTTACAACATATGACATTACTAAGAAAGGCACAGGATACTATTATGAACCATCCTGGGGCATGCTTGAATGAGGACTTTTCCAGGGAAATCAGGACATACGCTCATCTTAATGTTAGCAGGTACTTAAAAATCTCTGCTACATGTTCTAATTCTATAGTAGGTGTCGGCTAATGGAATAATATATAGGCCACCAGTTTTTTTAGGGATCAAGATACATATAAAGATTACTGTGTTCAATGTAGGAGTGCCTGGGTGGCTCAGGTATTGTTAAGCCTCTGCCTTTGGCTCAGGTCATGATCTCAGGGTCCTGGGATGGAGCCCCTGATCGGGGGTCTCTGCTCAGCAGGGAGCCTGCTTCCCCCCGCACCCCTGCCTGCCTACTTGTGATCTCTCTGTGTCAAATAAATAAATAAAATCTTAAAAAACAAAACAAAACCCAGTGTCCAATGTAAACATTTTCCAGTTATCACAATTGGCTCCTTAAAACAAATGCCTCTAGTATTAGATCTTAAACAGATTTCATGTGTTGTAATATACATGCTGTGTAATGTCACGTGAGGGCTCTAGACGAGGACCCCAGGTACATGAGATCTAAGGTCGGATTTTCTAGTAACTTGATTTCTGATTTTGGATCTATCACTCAGCATCTTAGAACCTTAATTTATTTATTCTGTATAATGAATTATTAATGTTTTTTCTGTCTATTTCAAGTTCCACTTGAACTCAGCCACGGACCGTGGTCTAGTAACCTGAGGTGAGAAGAGGTCACTTGATAAGCCCCTGGTTCTAGCGTCAGCAGTTCCATGAAGGCCTCAAGCACTTTTTGCCTCTTAGAAGATCTTCCTTATCCGAGCCAGTCAAAAACAAGGAAACGTTCTTTCTCTTAAACCTGTCAAGTTTTGGGGTCTGATTCTTAAATAAATTCAGCTGCTCAGTGATTTAGTTCCACCCTGTTTCCAGATAGGTTTACCCAGATCATAGTTTTCATCTCATGCAGGATTTGTCGTGGATATTCTGGAGGAATAAAAAGTTTCTGCGGCTCTAGCCAGATGGGCACAGGGGAAGAGATTAGTAGGACTTGTGCCAAATATTGCCATCCTTGATCTGAATTCCTCCTCCTTCTTTGCTACTATTTGATCCATTCCTTTTCATCGAACTGCTTCAAAAGACAATTAAAGAGTGGGAATCTCTTTAATCACCTCTTCAATAAGGACCCAAAGAACACTTTATCTAGTATTTTATCTCCTTTTTATCTATGACCTATAGTTAGCTCCACTAATTCTTTGGTGCTTTTTTTGCCTTTCATGTTTTAATTATTTTTTAATACAGATTTCCCCTGCTATCCCAAGGTAGAGCCTTCCTATAAAAGCCAAATAACATAAAGCTAAGAAGTGATGGCTATTAATATATATGGGAAAATTTTTAAGCATTGCTAGATCCAAAATATAACCTCTCTCAGGCTTAGGACACATCTTGCTAACAGATGCACAATATAAATCAAGATAAAGCACAGATGCTCAGAGACACATTTCAGAGCTCTGGCGTTTTGCTGCTGAGATGCCCAGTGTGGTTTCCAGGGAAGGAGCCAGGCAGGCGGTGCCCCGCACTGTTCCCTGTGCACTGGCTCCCTAACAGCTTGCTGCAATCAAAGGCTGAATGCTATTTTTGCTTTTCAGGTTTGGGGTTTTTTTGTTTTGTGTTCTTTTTTGTTTGTTTGTTTGTTTAAGCAAAAGCAAAAATCCTCTTCAGAGGTCTTTCAGTTAGCAAAAACCAGGTACTGTTGTAGGTCTTTCCTAAAAGCAAAGTGGCCTGATGCAAATTCGAATAGCTGGGGATGCCGCTCTGTAGGTATTGGCTCCGACAGCGTCATTGGCTTTCTAAAGCTTCAGCCTTGCACATGGGGTGGGGAAGAGTCAGCCAGTACTCTAACTTCTGGTCTGCAACGTCACCATCTTTTTTGTTTTTGCTTGCAATTGTCTTTTTGCAAATGAGTCTTGTAGGATTTCACTTTAAAGAACTTGTCTAAATCTAAGCTTCTGATAGTTTTAAACAGCCTGGGCTCCTTGTGCATTTTTCATGTTAAATTTTCTTTTCAGTATCTTCCTAATTAAGTCTTTATTTTATAACAATGTCCTATTTATAATTTAAATTTTCATTTAACTTCCTTCACTTTTTATTCAAAGTCATAAACGCAAATGGTTTAAGAAGCTTTCATAAAGCTTTTTATAAAGAAAACCAAGAATTCTCTTCTCCTAGGCTTCCCCACCCGCAGAGTCTGGATCCCTACAGGCTAACACTTTAACTGCTTACTTTTTGTTTTTCTGGGGCTCACCTCCAAATACTTAATTAGCACATTTATACCTCTGCTTTTTGGCTATTGGCCTCCTGCTGTGAAAAATGAGGACTTGTCTCACTAACACGACTCCCCCACTTCCTCAACTATATATATAAAACTATACAGTTTTATTACGGTAGTTTCTCCTCTGCAGGTCTCTGAAATAACAACAACATAATTAGTTAAAACTCCACTTCTTGGCCTATAAATAAAACAACACAACTTGGACCGCCCCCTTTCTAAGATGACAAGACACTAAGGTCCTCAGCCTTCTCCCCTCCTCTCCTCCCTCCTTCCATCCTCCATCGTCTGTTGACTGGATCGATACTTTGAAGAACAGCGGGGTTAACACTGTTTACAATCTGCTCTATCATCTTAGTCCAGTTTTCCGTGATTGGTCTATTCACCGATTCTAAAAGATGAAAACCAGGAAGCGATCCTTCCTCTCCCGCGGCCCTGTGGACAGTGAGCTACGGGATCGGCTACGATGCCATTTCCTCTTCCGGGGTCAGGTTGTCCACCTCAAGTAGAATGGACTCGGAATCGGTTCAATTGGGTTTGACTTTTTACAGTTTAGCAACTTCCTTTAGAATACTCTCAGACATTTCTAGATGTATAATATTATCTATCCTCTCATTTTTCCTTTTTCTTTCCTTCCCAAGGGCTCTCTCCTGGGGTTTTCCTTCTCTTTCCAAAATATGAATTAGTTGCTTTCTAAGCCTGGCAAGCAGGCTTCCCTTCACTGCACTCTGCTTTGGATCCTCTGTTTCCTGCATTCTGTTATATTATTATTATTATTATTATTATTACTATTACTATTACTATTTGCTGTCTTCTTTTTCTGGAGCATAGCCTCAAGAAACTTCCTATGAAGGGGTGGGTGGGTCTAAAATGTTTTTACTCTACTATCACATTTCACTTACTGGCTATCGATGCACCTGGGTGGCTCAGTGGGTCAAAGCCTCTGCCTTCAGCTCAGGTCATGATCCCAGGATTCTGGGATGGAGCCCTACATCGGGCTCTCTGCTCAGCATCACCCCCTCACCCCCCTGCCTATCTCTCTGCCTACTTGTGATCTCTCCCTCTCTGTCAAATAAATAAATAAAATCTTAAAAAAAAAAAAAAAACTTACTGGCCATCTCTGAGCATTGATAAGAAATCTAATTTCCCTCCTTTACAGGTAACTTCTATTTTAAGTTCTCCTTGGCCCACTTTTTGGGATGATCTCCTTATCTCTGGTGTTCTAAAATTTCATAATTGTGTCTGTAGGTGTCTCTTTATACATTCATTGTGCTTGGTGCTACCTGAGACTTTTCAATATGAACATTATGATCCTTTTCAATTCTTGGGAGTGTTCTTTAATTTCTTCTGTTACACAAATTTGTTGGATCTTAGCGTCTGTCTCCCTCCTAAATTAAAGACTCAGTTTGGTCCCTCATTCTTTTCGATACAGAAACTCTCCCTCGATAATTTCCTCATCTCCTGTGATCTAAAATTACCCATACCCTGATGACTCCTAAATTTAAATCTCCAGCCTGATTGTCCTCCTGACCTATGGATCTATTGCCTGTTTGACCTACCTGCTTCAATGTCTAATAGACACCACAAATTTAACAAAGCCTAAATAAAAGTCTTGATATCTCTTTTCTTTCTTAATACCTGTTCCATATCCATTCTGTCAAAAGTTCAGCAACAATATCCACTTAACATTTAACTAACAACAAAAAAAAACTAGAAGTTATTTATAATTCCTTTTGTTCCCTCTCACAAAATAGAAGATCCAGCAGTAAATCCAAAATTTATTCTAACCTGACCACTTCCCACCAACTCCAGTAATCAATATCAAAACTATCTTTGCCCAAGACCAGTATCTCAGATTATATATATCCCAGTTTACAATCTGATGCATTAGTGCACATGTCTTAGAGCCCAAGTGCGTAGCTTAGTTTCAAATTCCAGAAAAAAAAATTAAGAAAGCAGAAAAATCCTGTTGAAAGCATTGAAATATACACAAAAAAGGGGGGGAGGAATGAATGGGACTCAGTTCAGTTAATACCAACAAATATGTCAGTCCTCCACTTACATCCTTCAGTGGGTACGTGTGTTCCTCAGACTCTGAGATGAGAATTTATGTAAAACAGATTTGCTTGAAAGTATTCCCCAGGAAAACAGGAAAAGAGTAAGAAAATGAGACTAAGATGAAAAGAAAGGCAAACAAGAGTACAATATCGTGTTCAACAGAGGGTAACTTTATTGCAGCCCCAAAGGGAAGCTGGGGAGAGTGTCGGTGACTCCTCAGTCATTCCCATTAAAACAGGAGACCTGCGTACTTATACTCCTGTGCCCGTCAGCCACTCATTAAGATTTGCTCCAAGGGGACAAAGATGTCCAGGCCCTTCCTGCTCTAAGAACAAGCTGTCAAGGCAGGCTCTGAGAGGTAGGACAACCCCTGACAACAGACACAGGAGCTGGCTTTTGGGAGTGAAAGAGCCCAAATGGTCAGGGGGTCCAAGGAAATAGGAAAGTCTGGCACCATCTGCTGAAAATGGCTGCCCAGTGGCAAAAAGAATACAACCCTAACTCTCTCCTACAGGCCTCCACATCTCCATGATTGTCCACAACTGCTTCTCTCCATGGTCACTACACATGGTCCTGGGAAACTTTCTAATCTCCCAGAGCAGGAACCTTTCACTTCAGGACTTTGGATGTGTGAGAGAATGTGTGACATTTGGAAGCACATACCACTCAGAAATAATATGACAAAGAATCAATTTACCATGGAAATAATACTCATGGAAGACCTCTAATCAAAATAAGAAAAAACCAGACCAATAATAATAAACCTCAAGAAAAAAAGATAACAATCAGATAACAGTGATAAGTAAACCAGTAAACATTAAAATTTCAAATTATTTGGATAAAATTTAAGCTTTAATACAGTTAGGTTGGGTAAATAAAGCAGGGAGAAGTAAAATAAAGCTAAACGTTATCATATTTGGGGAGAGTTATATAAAAACTACAAAATTATCTCCAAGTATTAAAATGTGGTTTTTTTTTTTTAAATAAATGTAGAAGGATAGGAAAGGAGGTAAAACTTCCAAGCAATTAGAGAGATAAAAGAAAAAAGAAAACCAGATTATTCTACTGAAAGAATGCAAAAATAAAGAGAAATTTTTAAAATATCTTTAAATATTGAAGTATACAGACTTAATGCAAAACATTACGAGAAGAAAATATAGATAAATGTATTAAAATATTGGGCTGGGGAAAAGCCCAGGGTCACCAACACCAGAAACTTGAGAAATGATTAACAGGTTATCAGCACTAGAAAATAAAACAAAACTCCTATAACTTGACAAACACAATAGACATCATAAAGCAACATAGTGATAGGAAAAAAAACGCCTTTAAATATAGAACATTTACATCAACAAAATATATTTCAACAAGAAAACCTAAAAAGAAAAAGGAAAACGCTAATAAACAAAAAACCATAAGCAGGTAATTCACTGAATCATAAAAGCATCTGCACCATTCAAAATATGAAAAGATGCTAAGCTTTACTAAAAGCAAATGAATATTAACTTAATTAAATTAAAACAAAGATGTCCCTTTTTACATATATAAACAAAGATTTTAAAATAATGACACATATATGTGAAACAAGTACATATTATTAGTCCACCTGTAAATTAATTCAACCTTTTGGAAAGTAATTTAGAAATGTGTATCAAAATTTAAAATGTATTGTATCCTTTGATTCAGAAATTCTACTTTAAGGAATTCATCCTACTAAAAGTTCACCAAGACATTAACCCACAAATGTTTGTGCAGACTTATTTACAATAAAGAACTGGGAATAGTCTAAACAACTTAAAAACATTTTAAGAGACTGACTTAAAATGATGTAGTGATAAAATCAACTGTAGCTACTAAAAATAACGAGATAAATCATATATATCATCACAGAAAGATAGTAATGACATTAAACAATTGAAGTAAAATAGTAATGCACATGCCATGTTTAACTTCAAAAACATTATACTAAGCTTAAAAAGACAGCGGTAAAAAGAACCATTGTATGATCCCATTTGTATGAAATGTTCAGAAGCCAATCTATAGAGACAGACACAGATCAATGGTGCCTGGGGTTGAGTGGGAGCAGAGGGGGTCTGCAAATGGGCATGAAGAATCTCTCCAAGATGACGAAAGATTTCTACAGCTCAATGGTGATGATGGTAGTACAGTTAACTCTTGTCAACTTCCTAAAAATCACTGAATTCACTTTGTGAATTTTATGGTATATAAATTATACCTCAATAAAGCTGCTTTTTAAAAAGAGCAGTGTACGGATCAGTATGGAAATACGTTTCCACAAAGAAAGGTTTGCCTTAGGACATTTCTATATTGTTTGAATATTTTTCAATAACAAATACTAGTTTTACATTCAGAAAAATTTACAAAGACAAATATAAGTATCTTTTTTTTTAAGATATTATTTGTTTGACTGTCAGAGATCACAAGTAGGCAGAGTGGCAGGCTGGGGGTGGTGTGTGGAGGGAAGCAGGCTCCCTGCTGAGCAGAGAGCCAGACACAGGGCTCGATCCTAGGACCCTGGGATCATGACCTGGGCCAAAGGCAGAGGCTTTAGCCCCCTGAGCCACCCACGTGCCCCCAAATATAAATATTATCTTCGAAAACTCTGAGATCAGATATGGTATGGTCCCCACCCCCGAAGCCTCCTAAAAACCGAAACTTGATTTCCTATATTGTTTGCCAGACATGGCCCTTTGATATATTTTACAAGTAGAGTAAATAAAGAACAAGCCAGTTGTAATGGCAACATCACAGAATGGGATACAACACAGGGAATCACTACACTGAACACTGCTCTAAGTGCTTTAAAAGAATTTACCTGTTAGTCCACATAACTACCCAGGGTTGCAATTCAACCACTAGACACTTGGCAAAGGCAGCAGAGTTGGTGAATGCAGATCAGGATTTTAAGACCGGGTAGTCAGAATCCAGTGCCTTGGTTCAAAAATCAAATGAGACTGCCCATACCTAGACAGTGGTCATATTATACAAATAAATTCTTCTCTGATTATACACATCTGCTTCAATAAAGCATTTCCTACATGGGGCGCCTGGGTGGCTCAGTGAGTTTCAGTTTCTCACAGTCTGTTTCAGCTCAGGCCATGATCTCGGGGTCCTGGGATTGAGCCCCACCTAGAGTTCTGCACTCAGTGGGGGGGCTGCTCCTCTCCTCCGCGCCTCTCCCCACTCACAGGCATACACAGACTCTCAAATAAATAAATACATCTTTAAAAATAAATAAATAAAGCATCTCCTACCTCCTGACCCTGGTAGTAAGCTTTAAAAAAAAATTTTTTTTTAACTATTTGCACATTGCCAATTCAAGTCAATGGAATGTGGAAAGCAGGGACTGCAGGTTTTGACTTTCGTGACCCTGTTGGTTAATGTTAGAAATAGCACAAAAGAAGGCATAGAAAATATGTGTTGAATTATACTGAATGCTTTCAGTCATGTTTCTCTCCACAAATCCAAATTGGTAACAAGCTTTAAAAACAACTAAAAATCATAATGATTGACCAAAGCCCTTCCCATTTCTTTCACGGTTGAAGATGTTCAGAAGCCTGATTCAGTAGGGATCACCCCCCGAAAGAACATCGCAGCCTATCACATTTCAATTACCTCTGCATCTGCACTGTCTAGTAATTAATAAGCCAGGCTCCCAGAGACAGTGATCATAGATCACACAGACATGACATGCTTGCCTACACCTCCCACAGAAACAGGTAATGCAGCATGTTAGCACTGAAAAGAGGATATTAAAACCCATTTAGATTCTCCCATCATTAGATGGAGAAAATAAATCTGGCTACTAATGCTTGGCTAGGAGTTCCTTAAAATGATTCTGGTCCTGCTAAGTCCCATGCTTCTGCAGTTAAAGGTTATAAATGTTCAAACCACAAACCCAGCCCTAGAAACTCAAAAATTCTATTGATCTTAGAATTTGAAAATAACAGCCTCTTTGCTCATTAACTGATCCATAAAACCCCTAGATAAATGCAAAAATCCCAGGATATACTGGTGAAGAGGAATTCTACCCTGGCCTCAGGTTATTGATATTATCTCTTTCTGTATTCTTGTCAACAGTCCCCTGAAACAGCTGGTTTCACAATTCAATCTAAAAGGTCTCATTTAAATGTAGCCTCATTCATTAATTTTGAAATTAAGTTATATCAGCTCTTACCATCTCAATGTTAAAGTCCTCAAATATACATGAAAAAGTTATTATCTTATTCTTCTGCAGTTTTTAAAAATTAATAATAGTGAAAGCCCAATTTTCGACCCGCGACATCATAGAATTGGAGTCAGGGAATTGCATAGATTTGAAGAAGTTCAGACATCATTAGTAATTTGGTCACCCTTTGAACTTAGAACCAACATTCATATTCTGTCAATGCCATCATATTAAAACTCTTTGCCTTACAAAGCTAATTTACAAACCAATTTCTCATTGCTAGTCATATTCCACATTGGGCGATATATTCAGGGAAAGCATTGAGATAAAGAACCCCTTCTAGCTGAATTCTCAGTGAGACATTGAATTTGGTTTAAAACATCCGTCTTGATCTCTGGAACACTGAAGTGAGCAGAATTCTGTATTGTGTACTTTGGGTTTAGTTTAGGTTTTATATAGACTTTCCAATTTTAATCTTGATGAGGGTCATTGCTTTAAGCCATCTTCTGTTAGACAGTTGAGGAATAATAGGTTTATATCTGAAATACACACTGGATTGTCTATATACTTATTGACTTGCAAGGTGGTGTCAAGAAAATCTGTTTTGTTGTGCACGTGGGTGAGTTCTCACGGAGTTTACAGAAGTCACCGTACAAATGAACTAATGCCCACACTATCACGTCATCAGGGCTGTACTAAAGGCATTCTGTGTCATTATTTGCTTCCCCTGATAGGAAAATGCCTTATTTTATTTGTCATTCAACACAGCTCCTGGCATATACTAAGCACTTGATAAGAAGGAAGAAAGAAGGGAGGGAGAGAGGAAGGAGGGAAGAGAGGACAAAGTGTGCAAAAGTGCGTGAAAACTGCAAATGCCACACATATGTAAGAACTCAACATTATTACTGTTTGCATCAGCACCCAGGAAAGGAGCTGATCGTCCGGCGCGATTACCTATACTTACAGCCTGTCCTCACACTTCTTGTTCCCTCAGTGGGACTCAATTAACTTTCCTCTGCCAAGACTTGACCATTCCCAAACCTAAATAAATCCATCTTCATGAACAAAAGAACAATTGTTGCTTACCTAGATCTAGTTGACAGGGGAATAAAGGGCTTTTCCACTCTAACAACAAGAAATTGATCTCTATTTTCTTTCAAATTTCACACCTCAATCAGACTTGCAGATCCCCCCCCAAAGAAATGACGAACAGTCAATGGGCCATAGGGACAAATGTCAGAAAGGAAAAAAGTACACAGGAGGCATCTGGGTGGCACAATCAAGCGTCCAATTTATGATTTTGCTTGGTCGTGATCTCAGGGTCTTGATCTTAGGATCGTGATCTCAGGGTCAGGAGATCGAGTCCCCACCTCAGAATATGTGCTCAGTGGAGAGTCTGCTTAAAAGTCTCCCTCTCCCTCTGCCCCTATGCCCCCCAAATAAATAAATAAATCTTTAAAAAAGAAAAGAAAGAAAAAATGACTCAAAACCCACACCACAGCATTCTTCGTCTTCATCCAGATTCATATTGCTCTTGTGATCCTCTCACAATGCCCTTTCCTGAACTGAAAAAGTATCATAAAATTATATTTTAAAAACAAGACTGTTCTGTGAAAATCTGTCAAGATGTGTTGTTTTTTTCTAGTTATGATTGTCCAATTTTATTAAAAATAACACCAAGACAATAACACTGCTGACATGTACAAAGAAGTTCAATACGAGAACTTGCAAGCAATGCATATATCCTGATAAAGTCGGGGGTGGGGGAAGGAGAGAGAGAAACAAAGAGAGAAATATCCCCACACCAGCTAGACCATATCAGAAATGACAGACTTAATTTTCATTGTCATATTTTGAGAGGAACAACAAAAACTAGAATATTTATAGACAAGAACGCAGCACCCCTAAGAAAATTGTTTTGTGAGGACATTTGAGTGAGGTGGGTTTATTGAACCCGGAGCCTAGAGAATGCAAGAGGAAAAGAGGCGTGTCTTTTCTTCAAATATTTAGAGATCTCTCCTATGAGAACGCAGGAGGCATGCTTTGCATGCCTCTGGACGAATCAAGGACCAATGTACTCAACCTAAAAACATAAATGCCACCTAGGATATTCAGTGCCCAATCACTTGAAGGAGAAATTCAAGAATTTGGTTTGGGAAATGTTCATCCGTGATGCTCAGTAGACATCCAAATGGAGGTATCAATTAAATAGTTGAGATTCTGAAAAGAAGGCAAAATTCGAGGCATCATTTTGGATGATATTTGAAATCTTAAGTTTGGATGAATTTACCTAGGAGGCGAGTTTAGTTGAGGGAAGTGGCCCAAGGACTAAGCCCTTGGCTATTTTAACATTTTGATGTCCAGAAGATAAGGATCAAGGAAAAGGGATAGACAAGTGTCTTGAGTTTTAGTTTCCCCAGAAGTAGACCCTGAAGCAGGTATTTGAATATAACAGTTTATTTGAAAAGTGACCCCAGGAAACAGTGATAATGGAATCAGACAGAACATAAGAAGAGAGGGGGAGGCAGCCAATAAAGGATGCATTATCAAGCAAGTTTGTCCTTGTGCACCACAGGAACTTAATTCCCTTGGAGAACTCTGTAGAATGCATGCCTGGAAGTTATCCCTTTAAAAACAAAGGAAAGGAGGGTATGCATACCAACTGCCATCCATCTTAAGCTGGGAGCTGCTCCCAGGAAGCATCAATTCTTTGATACTTGGAGCCTCCCATGCTCATGGTCTAAATGGGTTCCAGAAGCCAGAGAAAGCTCAAATGTTGACATTGAAAGTTTCCCGGAGCACACTGAACGGATGAGGTATGAGCAGGAGGTAGGGCAGGGCGGCAGCCTCCTTCACAGGATGGAATGGTCAGGAAGGGGTGAGAAAATGAAGAGAGGGTCGTTTCCTGGATGCCAGGAGAGCTGAGCTAATAATGCAAAATGGTTTGATCGTAGGAGCACGCCCTCCAATTGTCCTTGCAACAACAACATTCTGTTATATTAACCAGTAGAAAAATAAAAAAGTCATTGGCATTGAGTCCCCAAAGTAGCATTCTCCTTCTTCCACCTTTAGAATGAGTTCTGTACAATAGGAGATAAGTGGCTTATAAAGATACATTGAACAATATGCTGATTAAAGGAGTGGTGCCAACTGTATGAACATTTATAACTTCGGGGGCAAAAAGAAAACTTTCAGAGGGCATCGCAGAGGGCTTTTTGTGTGTGTGTGTGTGCCAAAAATGTTAGCTGGGAGACAATCAATAATGTTTCCCCCTGAGTGAGTATATTATACATTTTATAAAATCATGAAAATAAAAAAAATAAATAAATAAAATAAAATTTAAAAAAATTTTTAAAAAATCATGAAAATATATTTACTGGTTTCTACATCCAGCTTCTATTTCACTGGAATTTAATGACTTCCCAAATAAAATCCCCCACTTTGAAAGTTCCCCAAATCCCATAAATTATGTTCCCATACTCGCTTTATATGGTTCTTTGAACAAATAATTACACCATTTGAAAAACAATGGTGGGCATATTCTTTTTAATTCTTAAATGTGTGCAAAAGACCCAGAAGAAAATATTTCTCTGGAGTAAAGTAAATAAGTAAATGAGATTTGTTCTTCAGCTCACCTTCATGTAAAAAAAAAAAAAGGTAACCTTCGGTGGCTTTACCATCAGGAAAGAGCAGACAGCAAGGACATTTGCTGGGTAAATAATGGCCTTTGACATGACCAGCTGCCAGTGTGGGCTAAAGCACTCTCTCCCACAACTCAGAAAAAGAGCATTGCTATTTTCCGTGTAGAGGACACTACTTTGAAATAATTGTTTACTGCCTAAGAAGGCATTCACGGAAACTCGAATTTGGACATTTCTTTTGAAGACAGAAAAATCATGTGGGACTGACGGTGCCTCCTCAGATGTTTGCCTTTAAGAACATTTAAAGGACCGAGAAGAGAAGGAAAATTGAAAAGCAAATTAAATGTCACAAGTGAAGGGCTGTCACCTCAGATTTAATAATGTCATTATTGAAAGTTAAATACCAGGTAATTATGAATATGAAGATGTGTGAGAAATCCGCGGCATAATTACAGAAACGTACAGCCAGCATTCTCAGAGCTCAGAATTCAACTTCACCCACGGAATTCTCTGAAGGACGGGTTCTCTATAGAGCCTCTCCCTATCAGCCCATCAAATCCAGGTAGTTAGAGATGATTTGAGTTTTGAAGATGGGATTTGGATTACTTTTATTCAAATATAGTCTATTTGATTTTTTTCCTCATGCTTTGTTTGATTTTTGTCCTTTAAAATGGATGTGGCCCAGTGCGTCAGCAGCGCACGTACCTAATTACCTTGCCAACTGGTTCCCTCTGCAGGCAAACGCTTTCTGATTACATGATGCTAAACACGGATAATAATTCTATTACAGTTTTCATGGGGATTATTCAAGAATGCGCAACACACAGACTCATCCCTCAACTTCGCTCTCCCGTCCCTGTTCTCATATACATCACCAGAATGATGGCAGTCGGCATCATAATTCATCAGCACATGTCTTTCTTCTGATGTATTGTGTTTCATACCATCGCTTTTAAAGCGATCCAGAATTCCTAGTGAGTGAAAACTCATAAATAATATTACAATTAAAAATAAAAGATTACTTAGAAGGTAGCAAGTATATTTAGATGTGACTTTTAAATGGCAGATGTGTGGCATTTTTCAAACCTCGGAAACATCTATTATGCGAGCTCAGGTGGTGGGGGGGAACCTGGGCAGATGATGGTCTTTCACACTTTCTGCACTGTCCTGGTCCTTTCTCAGATAAACATGCACTCAGAGAGACAAACTGACATGCAGATTTGGGGGCTATTGAGGGGGGCTATTGGAATATGGAAGTCTGCTCGATCTTTTTTTTTTTTTTTTTTTTGAGATTGTAAACATATCCCTTGGGTTATGAAGCTTCTCAAAGTGCCAAAAATAGAAACACTGATTTTCTTTTGATTGTTCTTTCCTCATTCCTCTGTCTTCCTCATTTCTCTTCTGGTCACTTCAGACAAGGATAAATGGAAGTGTAAAAACAGACCAGGTGTAAGTGAGGAGAAGCAGTTCTCTCTCAGGCCAACCTTAGGACCACTGTTGCAAAGCCTACTGAAGATTTCAAGCTAATATGGAGGCGGGGACCATTTAAAAAGCTACAGGTACTTGGTACAAATCATCTAGAGACCAGCAAAGCACACTAGAGTGAAGTATGGTAAAACATTTGCAAGTATGATGGTTTTGGGTTTGTTTTGTTTTGTTTACAAATTAAAGGTTTGTGGCAACCCCATGTCAAAGCAGAACTACCAGCCTCATTTTTCCAACACCACTGTTCGCTTCTTGTCTTTGTGTCAAAAAGAATTCATTAATTCTCACTGTATTTCAGTAATTTTTTCCATTATTGTTATATCTGCTATAGTGACCAGCAATCAGTGATTATGACTCACTGAAAGCTCAGATGATGGTTAGCACTTTTTAGGAATATTTTTTAATGAAGGTATGTACCTTTTTTAGGTAATAATGCTATTGTGGATTTAATAAAACTACAATATAATGTAAACATAACTTTTATATGCACCGGGAAACCAAAATACTCATTTAACTCACCATATTGTGACATTTGCTTCTATTGCAATGATCTGGAGCCAAACACTCAATATCTCAAGGGATGTGTGTCTGCCAGATACCTGAACACAAAGTAGGAAGCTATTAGAACAGCACATGTGACAGGAAATAATATTTTCCTTTACAATGGTGGCATTAGAGATAAACAGAAGGGAGATTTGAGATAAGTTGGATGTAGCATCTTACCATTTTCCATACCTTGCTTTCTATACTCTAGCTACAACACACTATTCAGTATTTCCCAACAGAGCATGTTGTTTCACACATGTCACCATGACCACGTTCCTCCGGTGTCACTTCCTACCACAAGTTAACTAATGACCATCATCCTTTATGTCCTCACTGTCTTATGGGTATTTTTGTAACAGTACCTACTCCAGATAGATATGCCCATGTTTATAGATACTTGCCCCCCCTTCTTATCTGTAAGTTCTTAAAGCTGTGTCTGTGTTACTTATATTTTATTACGTCTCATAACCCTAGCAAAATGCCTGGCAACAATACCAAGAACAATGACTTATAGTTTGCTTATAGTACTAATTCCCTTTTTTTCCCTGTCTAATAAAATGAAACCCTTGAAAAAACCCCATAAAATTCCTTCTCTAAGTATCCTAGAGCATGCAAATATACAGAACCTTCTCATACTGCTACATGTTCTCCCTGAAATGGGGACTTGTGAATATGTTTCAAAATGCACCATGTCAGTATCACTCTCTGACGGGCTGAATGGTGCTGGATGGGGGATCGATCCCAGGATCTTCTCTCTAACTTTGGTAACACTCAGCAGATTTTCCAGAACCTACTAGCAGAGTCCCAAGGGACTTTGACTCCACTTTGCTGAGACTGAAGGTACCTGAAGGAGTAACACCAGCCCTGCTTCAGGTTCTTGGCTCCTTGAGTCAGTAGCCCTGTCCTGGCACAAGACAACATCCTTCATCAAGGTGAACCATGACACCCTCTAGTGCCTATGGCAATCACCTAAGACCACCCTTTACCTTCCTTAATCCACACCTGAGACTGCCATCATCCTCTAGCCTTTATACTTAGTCTGTGTACTTGGTGTTCCATGTTTAATGATAAGGCAATGTTTAAACTTTGCATTCCTTAACAGACTAAGACTTTATTTTGCCCTGAGTTCTTCATGTTCTCAACCATCTTGGGCTGAACCTCTCACTTAGCCTTCATTCCTATAAAACTTAAATCCTAACATTATGCTCCCTAGATTTAACATCGGCAAAAATCATCTTCTTCTGAAGATCCCCTTACAACAATATGATCCAGAGATATATTCAAGACAGACTAAGGTTCGAGAGAAAGGATACAGAAAATCCAGCTATAGTGCTCAGTCCCTTGCTCTCTGCTCAGAGCTCATGAAATAAAGATGGATCATTTAACCCACCATCTCTCTCTGTGACCAAGTATAATTTGGCTCTTTTTTTTCTCCAGAATGTAACTAAATAGGAATAATGTAGAACTCAATTAATGGTTGTTTAGGTATTTCTGTAAAGAAAAAGCCAACAGGTTAACAATAAATATTTGGCTGCTCAGAATGTTATGAATGAGTGATTAGAGATATTTCCCTACCACCTTCTCCCCATGCATTTAACTTGAAACAGAGTCAAGAGGATTGATGATAAGGGGACGGAGCTGAAACTGTCGCTGCGAATGTCATTAAGGAGATGAAGTACGCGTGAATGCAGTTCTGCTGGGCAGCAGAGACTTTCTTCCACATAATTCACAGCCAGATCAGACAGCTTGGTCGTTATTTTCTCAAAACAACAATGATCAATATGGAAGTGGCAGATTTTAAGAACATCATCCCTATAAGGCAAAGCTGAAGACCAAAGGTAAGACCAGCCCAAAAGAATACTTTAAAAACATAACAATACCTGGGGTGCCTGGGTGGATCAGTAAATTCTCTTGATTAAGGCTCAGGGCATGATCTCAGGGCTGTAAGATGGAGCCCCATGTCGGGGTAATTCTCTCCCTATGCCCTTCCCTCAGTATATATGTTTATATACTGACATCTTGCCAAATCTCTTTTGTAGTCTTCAAATAACCATGAGATATGTAAGATACAAACTCTCAGCCTTATTTGGAATGTGGCCCAGAGAGTCTGAACATAAGAGAGATGAAAAATCCTATTTAAAATATTTAAAACTGAGATTCCAGAAATGTTGAGCTGAAGCCACTTCAAGATGAGTTTACCACAGATGAGAAAAAGAATGTGGGTCCTTTGCCAAAGATGTTTCCCTAAATGTATCCAGCACACCTCTCCCCAAAAAGAGTTTGAAAGTTCCTGTTCGTAGGGGGCATTTCCTTCTTAGATGTGTCTTACTTGCTTTAAGACAGCTCAGAAGAATGTGTATGGCTTCCTTGTTCAATATGGCAGCCGCCGATCACAGGGGACTATTGAGCTCTTAAAATGTGGCTCGTCCAAACTGAAATGTGCTGTAAGCAAAAACGCACACAAAATTTCAAAGACTTACTATGAGAGAAAGAATGTAAAACCTCTCAGTAATATTTATATTGATTACATGTTAAAATGTTAATATTTTGGACATATCAGCTCAAATAAAATGTTATTAAAATTAATTTTACTAATCTGTTTCTGTTACCAGTAAATGTAAAATTATATTTGTGGCCGACATTATATATTTCTGCTGGGCAGCACTGCTCCATGGCATCCTGGGGTGGGTGGAACTGTGGAACTAAGAGCTTAGTGGAAAGCAAGCAGGCCCAGAGTCACCGAGATGCAATTGTTGACCTGGCCTGTACAACCAGATAAAAGCTGAAGGATTGAACTGGCTGCATAGTGCTCTCCCTAGTGTGACTCACAGATGTCACCCACCTGCCAACTATCACGGGCCCATGGCAGGTATAGAAACGGAACACGCACCTTTAGAAACTTTTATACAGTTTGACAGGTCAATTTCACCTCTGTTAAAGTTAACATCATTTTTTGAATGGGTTTGTGTTTTGTATGTCTTTGCAGTCTCTTACTTCTTTTTAATTAATTTCTATCTGTGAATAATACTACAAAATTATTTACCCGAGATATTGAAAATACAATCTTTACAGATGGTTTGGGAAACAAGGAGATGTGTAATTTTGGTGACGTTATGTTTAGTTTTGGCATCCACAGACAGAGATTCGTGGGTTTCATACATTCTTCCTGAAAGCCGGCGTTTACCAGAGAATAACAGTATTCGATTTTCTCATACCTAGCGAACGTGTAGCTATATCTAAATTTCTTTAAATGCAAAACCAGTTTAAGTATAAAACAAAATAACGGGTTAGCCCCTTAACTCTATAGATGTGTTTCATTTTCTGTAAAATATAGAAACTGGAAAAATTGATACCTAGCCAGCTTCTAAATGACATAATTTGGAGAGATCCACGTTTAGAGAAGGAGCTGGTAGCAGTCTGTACTACAGAGGAGGCCCACCAGGCCTCTCACTGCCCTGAATCAGGCTAAACTGGATGTGTGCTATAGCGTGGCCTGGATGTGGGAAGGAAGACACAGTAAATGCTCTTTTATAATAATGAGAAGAAAGGACTTGGGACTTAAGTGTAATTGGGTGTGGCAGTTCATTAGCAAACACCTGTTCACTCTGCCGAAGTATGAAAACCAAAAAATTCCTGCTTAGAAACATTGACGATTTCTCCACGTTCCTCCCAAACAAGAAACATGATCAATTTAGACCTGTCAACTGTAATTCCTGCCTCAGTGCACCACAAAGTTAGACAATTCTCACTACACCAGTCTAGCAACATCACACTCTAAAACAGGGTTTGAAAACCACAAGAGAACTCTAATCTTTGATGTCAGGAGATATTCCACGGTACAGATTCCAAAGTAAAGACACATAGGAAAGAAAATCATTGAGAATTTTTTAAGGTATTTTTTTTTCTCATATCCTCAGATTTTACAATTCACTCAGCTTGCTTTGTATGAATTCTAGAAAAGGGACCACAAATGGTCCCCTGTTAAATTCTTCTTTCTTAGGTGTTTTAAAGGTCCTTTATATTAGATATCACCACTCATAATTTGATTCTCCTCCATTTCATTGACATTTAATTTGCTGAAGGATATAAGACAACTCAGGATCAATCTAGAAAGGCCTGTGGAAAAGAGGGAAGGGTGTTTTCAAACAAATGAAAACAGTGTACTCTAGATGTCTGTTCTTAGTGAGCAAGTACTGTCTTGCTCACAGCACTTAGAACAATCTTCAGCAGTAATGACATATTCAATAAATACCATAATTGACTTGAGGTGGAGAAATAGTAATCAAGCATCTACTATATGCCAGCACTGACAAAGCATTTTATTCCTCCACGTAATATGGCAAGGTATGCATTTTGTGATAAGGAGACTAAAAGTAAGAGAAGTTAGATAACAAATTCAGGTCACCACCTTCCCCAACCATTGACACCCTCTGTCACCATAGCAAACAGCTCAGAAGCACTCACTGTGCCATCTGTTAACTGTGTTAAATATTCCCTCTTAAGTTCCCTTCTTCCTCTACCTAGAAGTGAGTGAGTGGGTAAGGTTTTGTTCTGAAAATTAAGGGAGCTCTTAAATTGCACAACATGGTTTCTCTTTGACTTTGACTTTGGCTTTGCCTCTGTGAAAGCAGTGCTGCATTCATGTGTAAGCTGATACGTAAAAAAAAAACTCCATTTTGAGGTTTTTGAAGTTCTTTCTTATACCAGATGTCCAAGTTGCTCACTTACTTTGATTTGTTTTCATATCACTTCCTTGCTGGGCAGAGAAGACTTGAACCTGGTCATCCGCCAGAGACCAGCTCTGTTGATTCCCCAAGAGAACATGGAAACATTTCTTCCTCCCAAAATATGAAAAAACTCTCCACAGGATTGAATTTATATGTATGCAGATTAAGTTACCATCTGTAAGAAGGGTCCTTCATTTATAATACAATGTTTCCACCTCTTTACTGAAACCTAAGTCTCTTTACAAAGAGCATGAAGGAGAGCTCTTCCCGAAGGACCATTTCCTTGTGCAAGTAGAGGAAGGCACTGCACTCAAAGACTATAGACACGGACCTTGTAATCAGGCCAGCTAAGGTCCATCACTGCTTTGCTGCTTAATTACTGCATAACTTTAAGCAAAATTGTATCATCAGTTTAATCAGGAAAAGCAAAGCCATTCCAAGCATTTTAAGCAGGAAAGAATTAGGTTTAAAACTTATTAAAAGGGCTAGAGTAGTAGAAAAGAGGAGAAGAGGGAAGCTAGTGTTTTCCAACGCTCAAGAACAGGAGGAGGCCTGACACCATTGCCCAACCCCATCCCCAGCACAGCCACATGGATGCTAATGTTCTGCCATGTGGCTATTACCAAAGTCAAAGGAAGAGCTCCTCCCTTCTTTCCTCCTTCCCCTCCCAAGTGAGAGCCTCTGGTTGGCAGAACATAAACCAAAGCCATGTTGGCAAGTGTGTCTAGGAGATGTAGTTTCCAGGTTTCGAGCTTCTAGCACACAGAGAGAAGCAACACAAAATATCCTTTACAACAAGTTATGTATTCTGTTTGAGCTACAGCTTTCTCCTAAAATAAAACTACGGTCTTATGCTGTATTCACTTCTAAAAGTGCTTACTGTATGTTGGGCTACTACCTACTGGGTGTTGAGCCAGGAACCATGGATATAAATATTGTTTTAAATTAGAGTCTCGGCTTTCATATGATTTCACAAGCATATACTTAAATAGATGATTACAATAACAGGTTGTTGTCAATTCTATTCCTTCTATTTGGGAGGACTGGAAAGAGTTTCTAAAGGAGATGTTGCCTACTGGAGTCTTCAACTATGAGTAGAGTTAGCCAGACAATGGGTAGCAGAAGACTGGGGCTGGGAAGAATTCATCATTTCAGCAGAAAATAAAAGCAAGTATAAGAGAAAAGTAAAAACACCTTACAGTGTAGAGCATAATAAAAGCAGTCTTAGATTGCTAGAGAATAAATAGCAAGGAAGGAAATGGGAAAAGAGAGATAGGCAGAAGCTAGCTCAGCAAAAGTCTACTGTCCCTTCTTTAAAAATTTAGATATACCTTAACCTAATTAAAGAAGAGAGATGTAGAAGTGTTTGAAACTGTGTTGTGGTTAAATTTGTGATGTCTAGGGGCGCCTGGGTGGCTCAGTGGGTTAAGCCTCTGCCTTCAGCTCAGGTCATGATCTCGGGGTCCTGGGATCAAGCCCTGCATTGGGCTCTCTGCTCAGCAGGGAGCCTGCTCCCCCCCCCCCACCTCTGCCTGCCTCTCTGGCTACTTGTGATCTCTCTCTGTCAAATAAATAAATAAAATCTCAAAAAAAATTTTTGTGATGTCTAGTGGCTAGGAGGATAAATATAAGCAGAAAGGCCAGTTCAAAAACTTTCAACAGTTCTGGAATGAGTTAGTAGAAAACTGAATCAGATGACTGCAAAGAAAGGGTGAGTCACTCAGACATACCCTATTACACTCGCTAAAGTACCAGCAGACCTGAAACAGGGTAGCACACCTTGTTTCCCAACCTCCTTTGGGGAGTGGAAGTGCATGCACCAAGAAAGAATTCTTTGACGATTGAAGTGGAAGTGAGGACTGCTCAGCTCCCGTGGGGTCATACTTTGTATGAAGAGTGTAGACTCAGTCAAGTACAGACATTTTGTATCGCTAGGCGGGGACACAAAGTTTGGGGCAGGGCTAGATGACTCTGAATAGTAGAAGGGAGACTGATCCTATATCCATCAGGAGTCCTGTTCCCTGGCTAGATTAGTGAGAGCAGGAGTAGAGCAAAAGAGATGGATTCTAGAAAAAAAGATAAAGATTGTCAGGACTTGATAGCTGACCAATATGGAAGGTGCCAAAGACCAAGAATCAGAAATAGTTACTAGAGTGCCTCATCACAACCCTTTATGGGAAATCCAGGTGGTCAAAAGTATTTCAGGTTGTGGAAAGTCTCAATTTAATAAAAATACTATGGTATATGTACCATGTATAACAGAAGATAAGCAGGAAGATCTACATGAAGGGCTACACTCCAACATGTTAGTAGTTCTTCAGTGAAGTATATGAATATTCCTACAAGTGAGATAAATAAAACAATTAAGATAACTTCATTTCAGTCCAGTCAGGCTTCACTTCGAATTGAGACAAGGTCAGATTTCATTACCAAGAAAATGATGAAAACTGTTTTTGGAGCTCTTTCGATTTCAGAACAGTGACACCTATATTTTGCTGGGACAGAGATAAGATTGTTGGGTTGGATTTAAGCAGGTGTACCCTCTATTTCTTCCTATCTCCAAAGGTGAGGACCTTCCTATCATGAACAGAGGTGGGAATATGGCTACCTCACCACATCTGCTGATGGCCATGGGACTCAAGAACTCTGTGGAAAATCATCTGGCCTCAGCCATGTAATTAGAACTTGTGATTTTTTTATGATCTTGGTGTGTCCCCTAGGGGTCTGTTTTAGAGCAAGAGTGAATGAAGTCCCTGAGGGAACATCACTATGAGATGGCAAGAAATCTAGCCAAAATAGCCATACTGGGGAGCACACTGTATACTGGGAACCTTGACCCAGACAGCAGCTCCAGGTGGAGTAAGACTCTGCCTGGCTGTTCCTGAGCTAGACACTCTCTCTTCACCCATACCCAACTCCAGCAAAAACCTAAAAAGACACATAAAAACTCTCTCAGTGAGGTGGTTATCCCAGCCAGAGGGAGAAGAACACAGGATGTGAGATGGAGGGATTGTAGCAATTCAGAGAGTGGCCCAGGGAGACTAGGGGTCTGAAGGATACCCCTGAGGACAACAGAGAACTAGAGAAGGTTATAAAGATGAACAGCAGAGCAAGAGCAACCCACAGAACAAAACAGGGCTCATGTGATAGACAACAGACTGTGGGGTCTGCAGAGCTGTAGAGTAAGGACTCATCATAATGCCTACCCACAATCTCCTCAAGAGAATAATGGCAAAGGAGGACAACTAGGATGAATGAGTTTTTCGCTTAAAACAAGTAGGAGGTTGGTCTGTATTTGGAGCACTACTGTATATTTGATATCCTTCTGCTCAATAGCAAGAAACATGTGGAACACAGTATTTTAAATGACTCACAGGCTTAGAGCTGGATGATGGTGCGACCAACAACAAAAAAAATTTAAGTGATGTTTTCGAGGAAAGATGCTTAGTACATCTGGGGTCATACTCAGCTGGGGTGCCCATATATTACCAAGGTAGCAAGCTATAGGGTGTACAATCTCAAGTTGGTAGGAGATGTCTGTGCTGAAGATAATGATTTCAAGGTGTAAGTATAAAATAAAACCACAAGAATTTTGAAATTATTTAAGGAGATGAAAATATATTGATAGGCTGATGATACAACCCTGAAGAACACCAGGATTTCAAAAATGAGTAGTAGAGTAAAAACCACTATTGGCAGAGAGAAAAATAACAGTAAAAAGTTAACAAGAAGAACCACTTTGTACAGAGACAAGGCAGAATAAAGATTGATAAGAAGGCAATGGTTGTCAAGTGAGAGGAAGAATAAAATGTATCCACAAAATCTGGAAAAAGAAGGCCATGGGTGATAAGATGGGAACAATTTCCGTTCAGTGATGGAGACCAACAGTAGGCTGTAGTAAACAGGTGGGATGTAAGCAAAAAGCCTAAGTATAGAATATTCTTTCAAGGACTTTCGAAAAGACTAAATTTTTTTAGTAGTATTTGGCAATTAATGGGGCCCTTTGTGACACAAGGACTTCAAATCACATTAATGTTTAAAGTGTGACATCCCATCCTTTCCTGGGAAGGTATTTGTGGACAATTAACAAGACAATTGTTGATTTCCTGTTCTACTCTCCCGGCCTCTATTTTGGCATACCCAACCCTCCAGGCATCTGCAAGGAAAGTGCGGCAACCTGAACCACAAATTTAGTGCAGGTAAGATGTTTGGACCCCCCAGAAAATGGGGGTCCAAACTGATTCACAGCAGTGGTTTGCTTTTAGAAACTACATTGGTTTCCTGCCCTACAAGAGAAGAGATTTGATGTGTTTACTTTGAAACTCATATATTCCTTATCAAAATCCTTGACTTGCAACCAGCTGTCAAGCTGGTTACAAACATGTAACCACCTTTAAAGTATTTTCTTATAAAATAGGATAGCTGACTTCAAAGCCACCCCAAGTATCATGCCTATTTGTCTAAAATCTTTGACAACTGTACTATTATTATTATTAATAATAATAATATGATTATACCTCTGTATCTTTGACATTTCAGAGATCCTTCCCATTTTCTTATGAGAGCAGAGGACCTTGCAAAATTGCCAAACCATTTTCCTAACTATCACTCCATCTTATTTAACTTTTCCTACTTCCCTCACCATTCTAATCAAGGATGACTGGTAGTATAGAAATCTCACTGACCAAAGTTAATTGTGAGAAATTCTGATGTTCAGGTTGGAAAATACCTTCCAAAACAGGTGATTACTACCTTTTCTACAGCACCCAACATATTGAATGAAGTAAATGGCTAGTACAGGGTGGTCAAGACTCATTGACAAGAAGATCAACCTCCTGGTTTTTAGTCCTCGTGCCCTCACAATCATTTTTCCTTTGGGCAATAGAAGAGGCAAAAGTCCTTTTCTTTTTCTGTCTTCCTTATGGAAATATCCAGCTCCCATTTCTAAGGCTATAGCTGCCACTATTTTGCTCCTGCTATCAGAATAATTGTGAGAGAACATTCAGAGGTGATTCACTGGGTTCATTAGCATTCTATGTGTATTTCCTTAGAGCCAAAATCTTCAGACCCCTTTATTCTCAACCCTGTGCACTGATTCTAAACCAATTTATTCTGGTCATCAAAAAGCTACCTTTCACCTATCTAAAGTTCCTTCCAGATGTCAGTACTGATGGGTATGCAACAACACGATTAATGATTTAATTGTTTGTGATTCAACCAGTAAGAGAAATCAGGTCTACAGTAACTCAAAGGTGATCTCAGGTGAGCAAGCTTGATTTAACCCTTTCGAACATGAACAAATTATGTAGCTGATGAACCACCTCCAAACTCCTCCCTAGACCATTTCCAAAGATGGTACTAATTAGACCACATATTGCTCTGTCTCTAATTATAATATATTTAATTAGCATGCATGATTTTTCCCCAATTAAACTGTCATTATCATAAGGTTAGGAACCCTCCTGCCAGGGCAAACTGGGTGGGAATACACACAATGCAACCTTTATTAACATCCTAACTTAGCTCAAATTCAACAATGTTCTTGGTTGCCACCACTAAAAAGTCAAAAGAATGTTAATTTATCTCTCTTGTCTGTCTCTCCAAAAATATATTAGTGACTTGTATATGTTTCCCTGAATTTACTGACCTCAATATTTCTACTCCTTGCTACCATTGCTTCTTCCAAAACCATAAGTTTCCCTCTTGGATCCTCATTTTGGTCAATCTGCCCCCAAGAAAAGAGTACTGCAGAAGTAGGAACAGGGTCACCAAAAGTCTGTTCCACCCAGAGTTACTTTAAATTCCAACTACATTCAAGACTGAGCTCAAGTTATGCTTTCTCCATGAATTCCTTTTTAAGCCTCCCAAACCTTCCTCTCCTCTGAAACTTCTCATTCTATGAATCTCATTGGGCATTTGCCCATGTTCTTTGTATTGCTAATTTATGGTCTTATGTACATTGACTTGCTCTATAACTAAATCATAACTTCCTTCTAACATTAATTCCTTTGACAGCCGTCTACAAAGCAGTAACAGTGTTCCAGACACAGAGCTATATGGTAAAGTTTTTAAAGTGAATAAGAAAAAAAAAAAAGAACTTGTCTTCTAGAAGGTCAAAGTGCAATTAAAGAAGCACTGATTTGCATACTATTTTGTCTCCCCAGGACACAAATGTTAAATTAAGAAAGCGATAATGACATCAATAGGATAAAATGATATCTAGACTTGTCCAGTGGCTAGAGACTCAGATAATTCTTCATAAAGCTGTCAGTCCTTCATTATCAACTTCCTTAAAGAATTCACAGCAATGACTTCGAAAGCGCCTTCTTAAGATTATGGGAATCTCTTTTTGCTCTGGTATGCTGACCAACCTCAATTATCTCTTAAAAAACTGTCTTAATAAAAAAACAGCATGGTTCTTCCCTGGAGTAGCTCTGAAAAAGAAATAGTCTCCATTCTCTTCTACCTCCTCCACATTATGCCAGAAGTTATTTCCAGGCCCCATGATGTCAGTGAGGCAGTTAAATGATGCTCTTAGAAAAACTTATCCATTATAGCTACTTCTTGAAGGACTGATCCCTTAAAGAATTAAGGAAAGATATCATCATGATCCAAGACCTGTATCATAGGATATTGCTAGGTTCCAACAAATACAGCTGATTGTGACTTTAAAGTACTTTTTACTTGTGATTAATAAAAGGACTGAAAATCATGGGGATAATTTGGTTATTTGCTTAAGATTCAAAAAAATATATTGTATGAAAGTTTATTTTAACCCATTATTCTAGGTATCATAAAGCAGAAAAGACCACCTTGTAAATTGTCATGATCCTTTTGGGATGATGAGAGCCCTATTTCTGACATCTTAGATAGTCCATCAACATTAGCTAGAAATTTGTATGATAACTTTCTTATTCTCCTTTATTGCCCAAATCACATAGACAGTCTGTGGTTAAAAAGCTCTGCCTGATCCTGGATAGTAAATGATTAATGAATAGCACTCTGAACAACTCTTACAGGGAGATGTTTAATATCACAAGAAAAGTCACTGCCTCATTCATTCTGCTCAGTGTAGTAGTAATTTTTCCTAGGATCCCAATTAAAAAGGCACTCTCCTTTCCAAATAGTGAAAAGGATAAAACATTACTCCAATAAAAAACATTGCCAAGGATGTTCTACATAAAGGAGAAGAATGCACCTCACACAATAGCAATAATTCAACCCTCCAAATATCATTATGAATAGATATCTAGACAGGACTTGCTTGACCTAAATATTGCAGTGCATTCAATGTTCTATAAACCAGGGGGCATCTGGGTGGCTCAGTGAGTTGAGCCTCTGCCTTCAGCTCAGGTCATGGTCTCAGGGTCCTGGGATCGAGCCCCGCATCCGGCTCTCCACTCAGCAGGGAGCCTGCTTTCCTTCCTCTCTCTGTCTGACTCTTTGCCTACTTGTGATCTCTCTCTCTGTCAGACAAATAAATAAAATCTTCAAAAAAATATTCTATAAATGAAAAGAGACAAAAGCATGCTCTCAGTGCACTCAGAACATCATGTTCGGGGGCCTGGGTGGCTCAGTGGGTTAAAGCCTCTGCCTTTGGCTCAGGTCATGATCCCAGGGTTCTGGGATGGAGCCCCGAATTGGGCTCTCTGCTCAGCAGGGAGCCTGCTTCCTCCTCTCTCTCTTCCTGCTTCTGTGCCTACTTGTGATCTCTGTCTATCAAAAAAAAAAAGAACATCATGTTCACCAAGATCACTTTTGACTGGATCTCATACCTATTCATTCTACCTGCATGGTATGAAAAAACAGGGAGGGTCCAGAAGATACTCCTGACCTGGTATGACACTCTGTGACTAACAGCTCAGTCATCACTGTCCCATGGAGGCACACAGAAATTCTCAATTCTACTTTGTGTTTGCTAGGGCTGGCTCAAGTAGAAAGTATCACCATAATTCCATTTCTGCCTCATTTATTTTTTTTTAAATTTTTTATTTTTTTATAAACATATATTTTTATCCCCAGGGGTACAGGTCTGTGAATCACCAGGTTTACACACTTCACAGCACTCACCAAATCACATACCCTCCCCAATGTCCATAATCCCACCCCCTTCTCCCAAACCCCCTCCCCCCGGCAACCCTCAGTTTGTTTTGTGAGATTAAGAGTCACTTATGCTTTGTCTCCCTCCCAATCCCATCTTGTTTCATTTATTCTTCTAACCACTTAAGCCTCCATGTTGCATCATCACTTCCTCATATCAGGGAGATCATATGATAGTTGTCTTTCTCTGCTTGACTTATTTCGCTAAGCATGATACGCTCTAGTTCCATCCATGTTGTTGCAAATGGCAAGATTTCATTTCTTTTGATGGCTGCATAGTATTCCATTGTGTATATATACCACATCTTCTTGATCCATTCATCTGTTGATGGACATCTAGGTTCTTTCCATAGTTTGGCTATTGTGGACATTGCTGCTATAAACATTCGGGTGCATGTGTCCCTTTGGATCACTACATTTGTATCTTTAGGGTAAATACCCAATAGTGCAATTGCTGGGTCATAGGGCAGTTCTATTTTCAACATTTTGAGGAACCTCCATGCTGTTTTCCAGAGTGGCTGCACCAGCTTGCATTCCCACCAACAGTGTAGTAGGGTTCCCCTTTCTCCGCATCCTCGCCAGCATCTGTCATTTCCTGACTTGTTGATTTTAGCCATTCTGACTGGTGTGAGGTGATATCTCATTGTGGTTTTGATTTGTATTTCCCTGATGCCGAGTGATATGGAGCACTTTTTCATGTGTCTGTTCGCCATCTGGATGTCTTCTTTGCAGAAATGTCTGTTCATGTCTTCTGCCCATTTCTTGATTGGATTATTTGTTCTTTGGGTCTTGAGTTTGCTACGCTCTTTATAGATTCTGGACACTAGTCCTTTATCTGATATGTCGTTTGCAAATATCTTCTCCCATTCTGTCAGTTGTCTTTTGGTTTTGTTAACTGTTTCCTTTGCTGTGCAAAAGCTTTTGATCTTGATGAAATCCCAGTAGTTCATTTTTTCCCTTGCTTCCCTTGCCTTTTGCGTTGTTCCTAGGAAGATGTTGCTGCGGCAGAGGTCGAAGAGGTTGCTGCCCGTGTTCTCCTCAAGGATTTTGATGGATTCCTTTCGTACATTGAGGTCCTTCATCCATTTTGAGTCTATTTTTGTGTGTGGTGTAAGGAAATGGTCCAATTTCATTTTTCTGCATGTGGCTGTCCAATTTTCCCAGCACCATTTATTGAAAAGGCTGTCTTTTTTCCATTGGACATTCTTTCCTGCTTTGTCGAAGATTAGTTGACCATAGATTTGAGGGTCTATTTCTGGGCTCTCTATTCTGTTCCATTGATCTATGTGTCTGTTTTTTGTGCCAGTACTATGCTGTCTTGATGATGACAGCTTTGTAATAGAGCTTGAAGTCCGGAATTGTGATGCCACCAACGTTGGCTTTCTTTTTCAATATCCCTTTGGCTATTCGAGGTCTTTTCTGGTTCCATATAAATTTTAGAATTATTTGTTCCATTTCTTTGAAAAAGATGGATGGTACTTTGATAGGAATTGCATTAAATGTGTAGATTGCTTTAGGTAGCATAGACATTTTCACAATATTTATTCTTCCAATCCAGGAGCATGGAACATTTTTCCATTTCTTTGTGTCTTCCTCAATTTCTTTCATGAGTACTTTATAGTTTTCTGAGTATAGATTCTGTGTCTCTTTGGTTAGGTTTATTCCTAGGTATCTTATGGTTTTGGATGCAATTGTAAATGGGATTGACTCCTTAATATCTCTTTCTTCTGTCTTGCTGTTGGTGTAGAGAAATGCAACTGATTTCTGTGCATTGATTTTATATCCTGACACTTGACTGAATTCCTGTAAAAGGAAGTTTGGAAAGAACCCAAATACATGGAGACTAAACAGTATCCTTCTAAAGAATGAATGGGTCAACCGGGAAATTAAAGAAGAATTGAAAAAAATCATGGAAACAAATGATAATGAAAATACAACGGTTCAAAATCTGTGGGACACAACAAAGGCAGTCCTGAGAGGAAAATATTTTTTTTATTAATATAATTTTTTATTTTTTATAAACATATATTTTTATCCCCAGGGGTACAGGTCTGTGAATCACCAGGTTTACACACCTCACAGCACTCACCAAAGCACATACCCTCCCCAATGTCCATAATATCACCCCCTTCTCCCAAACCCCCTCCCCCCAGAAACCCTCAGTTTGTTTTGTGATCTCCCTGATATGAGGAAGTGCTGTTGCAACATGGGGGCTTAAGTGGGTACGAGAAGAATAAATGAAAGAAGATGGGATTGGGAGGGAGACAAACCATAAGTGACTCTTAATCTCATTTATTTTTTTTAATTTATTTTTATTTATTTTTAACTTTTTTTAATCAACTAATTAACATATAGTGTATTATTAGTTTCAGGAATAGAGTTTAGTGTTCCACCAGTTACATAGAACACCAGTTTTGTGTCAAATGTCCTCCTGAAAGCCCATCAACCAGTTATCCCATCCCCCCACAGACCTCCCCTCCAGCAGCCCTCAGTTTGTTTACTAGAGTCTGTCATGGTTTGTCTTCCTCTCTAATTTCGTCTTATTTTATTTTTCTGTCCCTTCCCCTATGCTCATCTATTTTGTTTCTTAAATTCCACATATGACATTTCTTCCTCGTGTTAACTACTTTAGAAGCCTGGCTTTTTTTCTCACATGACCTCCATACTCTTCTTCTCCTACACCTCCTAAAATCTGCTCTCTGCCCCTTCCCTCAGAGAGAAAATTTGGGAATATCTTTGCATGATCCTTCCCAGGGCTATTTGTGTCAATAGCTAAAATGAAATTTCCTCTTCCAGCAGGAAAACTAAATCGGGGCCCTCCTGAGGAGAAGGTGAAGTCACAGCATGCACACAGTGGCCAAATCCACTTGGGAAATGACCAGCCTGGAGTTAGGAACAGGGCTCTAGGGAAATTAAAGCTCTGACTGACCCCGTTTCTTCCACATGATTGGTAGTCATTAAGTGTTACATATCTCTGACACCCTAAAATTTCACCATTATTTAAAGATTGAGGCTGTTAGGAAATCAGGATTCCTTAGCACTAGCTAAGAGAGGCGGAAAGTTTGCCAAATAGTTATATAGAAAAAGACAGCTGAGCCTGAGCTATGTCTGTTTAAAGGTCAAATTAAGCATATCCATACCATTTCTGATTAATGGGACAAGTAAATACAAGCCTCTACCTCCCCTTGCTTAAAGGAGATTTCACCATGACAAGCAGAGTGTCATTTATTAGGCTACTTTCAGACAAATCCACTCAAATTTACCTAATTACAGGATGTGCTCTGTCCAGAAGCTTCTTCAGCACAGTCCAGTGAAGAGAAACATCAGTAATTGTTCAAAATGTGTCAGATACACAGCCTTTCAAGTACAGAAGTCTCTGCAAATGTCATTTCACACAACAATGATTCTTGATAGAATACCAAGGAAATGTGAAGCCAAAGGGGTATCAAAGGAAATAATACACTCTGCTCGAAGCATGTCCCTTCATTCTATCAGGGAGCATTTATGGGATTTCAAATGAGGTTACAGATGCCAAGGTAAGGTTTAATACCTCTGTCATAGACACAAATGTACAGAGATAAAGAAAGAGAACCTAAGTAATGGGGACAGTGAGAACGCCAAACTAAATCGTCAGTTACCTACATCCGCCACTTTGACTTTCCCCTCTCTCTCTGCTTGATGGTTTGTGTGCCTAAAGAATGATAACAAACCTAGACCAGGCGTGATTTGGAAGGCAGCAGAACCATGCTAAAAGAACTTCAGAGCCAGCACAGAGATAAGATGAAGCAGATAGAAGGCAATACTCAAGGAATTGTAAAACAAGAATAGGCAATAAAGAAAAGGGACATTACGTACTTTCATCCCCTGTGTTCCTTTGCACAATCTTCTTACCATCTGAAACCAAGAAACCACTGGAAATGGATCTTCTTTACTTCCAGTGATTCCTGGACATAAAAGTGGTATAGCACTTTTCATCTCAGGGACCACAATATCATTAAAAGCCTTTTAATACCATGAAGTCTGATACTAAGCTTTCAAGTGAGTCCCTTAAAAAATTTAGCCACAGGTAGCAAACCATCGTTAGCTATGGAGTAAGGTCCTCTGCTAGGCAGACATCCATGTGCTGGGTGCAGTGGAAAGGTCACTGAAGGAGACAGACGCCATGTCACCGACTTGTGAAGTTCAGTCCAATGAGTCAGGGACAAGGGGAGAGGCGAGGTAGACCATGAATAAACAACTAGCCCCATAGGGTCAAATCTACCATTCTGGTGCTAAAAGTGGCATGGGTCACTCCTACTTATTCCCCATGGGTGGGTCCATGACATCGTCTTCAGATGAAAAGAGCCTCACTGTCTGGGTCTCTGAGTCACAGCCCTGAGACGCCACTCAAGTTGTAAGAAAGTTAGGATGAGAGGTCTTTTATTTCTGTTTATTTCCAATCCAAGTCATTGCACCAACCGTTTGAATGCCTCCAGGTGACTGAGTCATGAATGCTCTTGTCAGTGGCACTTGACATTAACTAGATTGATTGCACCAGAATAGAAATCAGCTGCGTGATAAGTGATGATGGCTTCTCTGAACTGGAGGGGGTGGGAATATTTCTACTCCTTTCAAGACTTTCAAAGTCAGCAGCAGTGGAGGATAAAATTAATATCTTTTAATAGAAGGAAACTTATCACCTTCTCTTCCACTAGTATCAATATACAAGGATTCACTTCATACCAACGTTTTCTAATAGCACATTCTAACCGAACCAACTGGAACTGAACTTAAACCTCGTGTTCAGTTAGAATATTCGAACAGCCAGGGGCCTGACTGGCTCAGGAGGTAGAGCGGGCAATGCTTGATCTCAGTAGTGATGAGTTCGAGCCTCACATTGGGCATAGAGCTTACTTAAAATTAAAAAAAAAAAAAAAAAAAGAATTATTCTAACAGCTAAAAACATATCCACATGGATTATCATTCTTTACCTCAATTTATTACTTATATTCTTAATCTGACAATTATAAACTTCTTAGAGTATTTTTGTTAAGCATCTGCTTGTGTTCATACTGAGAAACAAAGACTTGAAACATAATCTTAAGGATTTTATCACTTAGAGTGAGTAAATATGTATGAAATCATTTATAAATAAGCAAGTGCAATAGTATTTGAAACAGTATTAACTCATAAATACTAAAACTGCAGTTAGAGGCCATTAGAGTTCAGGATTATAATTCATACCACTTCATAAGTTTCTAATTGTATCCTAGAATGAAATTAAGATGCTAACGACCAAGTAAGCTAATGTTTCATCAAAAAAAGGGCAGGCTTCTCTGAGGGAGATGTGTGGATTACATACATGTAGCCCAATACAGAGCTATCTAAAAACAGAAACCACATCTTCTAAGTCTTGTGTATGGCCCACCAGAGCCACCCTTAGGGTATTTGACCCCACAGGCAATTACATTTTGTGATATCCCCATGTAAATAAACAATTTGATTTAGAAGTATATTGAAAAGTTTTGAGCCTTCTTGATATACAGTGATATCCTAATGAAGATTTAGAATCATGGGTAGAGAAGATTTACATGCATACTTGTTTAGCGCCCAATTGGTTAATGCAAAGATCCTTCATAATGTCTAGGCACCTTCCCTTCTTTAGATCCAGAAACTATTCTTTTGTGTTTTTGTCTGGCATACCATTCTTAGCTAATTTTTATCTCTCACCTCAATTAAAGAGGTAAAAAATGCTATTACTCAAAATTCCATGGCTCTTTGGAAACTATTTGTATGGAAACAATATTGATCTTGCCCAAGCCACACCATAATAACTTTCATTTAATGCTGCTTACATCATTACTCATGATGCTGCCTTATCTATTGAATACTGGCTTTGCATAATTCTTTCTCAGGTTATTATGCTAGTTGATGATGGAGATAAATTCAAGTTTATCCAAAAAATGTAGGAGATGTGAATAATCCATTGGCTAGTTACAGTGAACTTATAGTTCAAAATTTCATAGTGTGACTGTAGAACAACACAACTTCCAATCACATCATATTAACCAGTCATGATTACTTCATTTCTACAACCCCATCTCCTTTGAGTTAACTGCATCCCTGCCTTTCAGTTATCACCACTAGACCCATGAATGGAAGGAGAAGAATGGTCTTATTCATGTAGTATGCCTAGTCCCTGTGGAGCACAGCATAAGATCAAGCCAGGAAAGCTCAATGTCACCACATTGATCTAGGCCACTCTGAGAAGACATTGTCTGAAGCGCCTGTTGGTACTGAGGAACAATGCTATTGAAAACCTGTGAAGAAGATAGGGGCAGTCAGGCCCAGAGGACTACATGATCTTGGCAAATAACTGGCAGAGGAGGTGGGTAACTGTCCTGAGTGCCAGTGCTGGGGCTGTCACAGGATAAAGGATGGCTGCTGTTACTTCCACCGTCTTCAGGTGCCCATACATGGCACATGTGTGCATACACATATGTGCACACATGGCTTAAACCCACAGGTCATGAGTCCACCATTGGTACACCAGACCTCTGAACTCATCTGTGCCCAGTGTGAGTGAGGATCATCCAAAATCAGCATATCATCACCATCCTGCTAGTGAGGTCTCACAAGATTCCATGAAAGAAATTCTGCACTGGCCAGCAAGAACAATCATCTTGCTGTCAAACGGCCCTCTTGGAAATGGGACTCATCACAGAGCCCTGAGACAATCCCACTGGGCCACCTTCTAGAGGATGAAGGCACATAGTAGAAAGGAAAGATGAAGAGGAAGGGCCACACGGGTGCAGGTAAAGGTCCGGATACGTACTTTGATGGTACCGCCAGCCCTGATCAGTCCTAGACACAAGAGGGAGATTCACAAAACGTTGAAGTAAATGTTTTTAGTGACCAGGACCCACACACAACCAAGTCTGAGATTAGATCTCCCTGCCTAAACTGCCTTGCTGGAAGAAGTCCCTCCCATGCACTCGAAAAAGACTTCACAACTTTTAAGAAAGTTTCTCCAATATGAGTAACCATCCTGGGAACTGAGGTGTGTAACTGTATATACTGTATTATTGAATATTTTTGGCAGAAAGAATTTCTGAATGGACAAGGTGTTGATGAGAACCTAGGTGTTAATGAGAATCCTCCATTTATAATAATTTTACATATCAGATGACTTCTGGCTTCACATAGTTCAAGCTTTCTTTGTCTTCTACTATCTATGCATTTCCATTCCTACTATGATATGACCTCTGGTCTTCCACCTTTTAGCCATGACACTGGTTGAATTGGCATAGCTGGAGAGGGTTGATAAGAATATTACTAGAAGGTGCTCTTTCACAGGGACAGCAATAATTTAACTGGATACATGGAATTCTTGGCAAACTACATACATATATCCCAGTAAGTCCAAACTGAGCATATTATCAGCACAACTTCCTCGTAGCCCGATCTCGAAATGCCTGTGACCAACCGGAGTCACCTGATAGAGGGTAAGTATAATAAATGGGAATCTGGACTAGAAAGAAAATTGGTCTTAACTTGTTAAAGCTAAAATATCTTACTCTTATAAACTTTGTAAAGCTATAAAATCATGTATACACATTAGTAGATCTCTTCCTTGGGCCTTGGAGGAGTCCACCACAGTGAGGATCTCTAAAGCTTAAGCTTCATTGTCTTATGTAAAATCGCCTCTGCTATAGAGACAAGCCACTTTCTATGACAGTGATGCCAAACATTTGAGTTTCTAGATTCATAAACTGATAGCAGGTTGTATGGGTTAAATGATTGGTGAGGGATACATTTCTAACATTTATGATTATTCTTTTCTGCTGCTAAAATTTATAAATTTTAAAGGAAAAGTTAAAAGAGCAACTCATGGACCTCTCTAACTTGTCTAGTTAGTTTCTATGAAAAGGTAGGCAGCAATCTGGAGTGGTTGAATAGAGATCCTGCTTCTTTCAAGAGAAACGTGACTTCAACATGACATATCTTTTAGACTACTTCCTTTTGACACTGAAATTAAACAAGAGGAGCACCTGGGTGGCTCAGTTGGTTTGGGCTCACTTTCGGTTTTGGCTCAGGTCAGGATCCCATGGGGCATGAGATCAATCCCCGCTTGAGGTCTCCTCCCTCTGCCCCTACCCTAACTCACGTGCCTGCTCGCTCGCATGCGCTCTCTCTCTCTCAAATAAACAAATAAATCTTTAAAAAAGAAATTAAACAATAAACCACAGTTTTCTCTTATAGAATCTCTATTGTTCTGGATATACACAAATTAACTTTCCTCATGAAATCAGCAAGAAGTCTTTGGAATCAGGGAAAACCAGCTTCTATTCATTCCCCCTATTTATTTAAAGCAGAATTGTATGATTTAACATATATAACTGCTTGCTTAATTATGTTTCTGGAATTGCCACCATGCTTATATATGTTTAAACACTGTTACTTACATTCTAATGGTGTTTCTATTCATCTGCTTGTGTTTCTGCACTATTGATGCCAGCTTTGCAAATGCCCAATTTGCTGAGATGTTTTTTAAAGAGTTCAATCCACCAGTAGGGACTACTTGGTTCTAAATTTTCCCATTTGACTACCAAAAACCATTCAGAAGAAGAGGGAAAATGGAAATAATCATCATTTTCAGTGGGACAAGTAAGCAGAGAAAACCCCAGACTCCAAATTAAAGTAAGTGCTGCCAAAAGCAGCTGGGATTTTGTCCTGCAGAGAGCCTCAGAGGAAACAGCAACAGAAAAGACACAGCAAACAGGGAAAGTGGGGGATCTGGTGTGGTCAGCTGCAGAAATACTAGCAAATACACAGGCAGCAGAAGAAAAAGAATGGGAGCTTCCCAGACAACACCCACATGATCATGCCTTCAAAAGTGAAGGGAATCAACTTGGAATGCCAAATCTGTTTCCCTTGGCAGCAGGGGCCAGTAAAAGAGCAGTGGAATGGACTGTTGGTAAAAATCCTCCTGAAAAAATTAGGTTTGGAGCAACCAAGAAGACATACCTAATGGAGACATCGTATATAAAAGAAATCATCTCTCATAATAGCGACAGAAGAGAGATCCTATCATTTAAAAACCAGAAGGCCGGGCGCCTGGGTGGCTCAGTGGGTTAAGCCGCTGCCTTCGGCTCAGGTCATGATCTCAGGGTCCTGGGATCGAGTCCCACATCGGGCTCTCTGCTCAGCAGGGAGCCTGCTTCCTCCTCTCTCTCTCTGCCTGCCTCTCTGCCTGCTTGTGATGTCTCTCTGTCAAATAAATAAATAAAATTAAAAAAAAAAAAAACCAGAAGGCCAACCCTCCCTGTCTCCTCCCTCTACTACCATTATACTTGTCTAAGAAATTTCAACTCATTTAGATATGGGGGGGGGGATTCACATAGAATCCATGCAGAAAGAAAAATAAGTGTAAGGTGATGGGAACTCACCAAGGGGAGGAACTGTTGCCATGAAAAGGAACAAAATGGTAACAAGACATTCTACCATAAATTTTTAAAACATATTATAAAGCAATTACAGCTATGAAGAAAGATCACAAGAAGAGGTAACAGTCAGATATCAGAAGAAAATGAAATAGGAATAAAAAGACATCAGGGGAAAAAAAGAAGAAAAGGAAAATTTTTCCAGATGTAAAGACAAAACTGGAATGTAAACTGGGAACAGGAATTCTGTGGGGAGCTCATTAAGAGACATACAGACGGAAATTGGGAAACCAAATGAAAGAAAATTTTTAAATGAAAATGGTTAAATAGTATTCTAAGAGGCATATTTGGAGTATCTGAAAGACACAAAATAACTATACTCAACAGGACACAAGTTTTAATGTACAAGAAAATTTTCCTGGAATTAAAAGGAACTTAATCTATAAATTGCAAGTATGTACTCTGCATCAGTGAAAATCTGTTCAGGTCCGTCAATATGAAAAAATATGCTGGTAAAGATACTATCATAATAAAGGACTTAATTACCAAAAAAAAAAAAAAAAAAAAAGGCGAGGGAAGAAGAGGAAAAAGAACTCTCTGGGGAGCCAGGCAAAACTTTCAAGCTACATATATAAGAAAAGGAAAATTAAGCTGGCATCAGACTTCTTCCCAGCAAATTCAACACCACAAGTCAAGGGAAGAAAACCTACAAAATACTTGAGGAAAGGAAGCATGAGTGGAGGAATTGGCACACCGCCAAGGATTTTATATCCTTGAAAGTATAAGACACAAATTTTATCTTCAGCTTCTAGTTCATGAAGCATAAAGACTGCTGACAGTTTTGAACATGTAATAAATCAGGGACTCCTGTTTACATGAGCCCTTCTTGAGAAAATTGCCACTGGAGAGAAAACCCCAGCCAACGAAAATGGTGCGCAGATCTTTGGCAAAAGGCTTGTGGTGAAACTGAATATATTAAAATATAAAACTAAGACAAAAAGAAACGTGGGAAAAGAGGTCATAAAATGACCTAACAATGTAGGAATGATATAATTTATAAAAACTAAGAAAGGGCACAGAGGAGAGGTAGAATAAGCTCATGGCTCGGTTCGTCTTCATGTAAATCCAGTCAAAGTGTATCATTCAAATGTAAGACATCAATAATGGGAGAAAATGCCTATTTCAAAATATGAAGCTAAATGCTCAACTTGACTAAAATTGGGTGATATAAGAGAGGGAGTATAGCCAAAGAAAAATTATGTAAACCAGGCAAATTATTGCTCATAGTGTGGAACTAAGTGAATCCATTAAAAACAAAACAAAACAAACAAAAAAAACAGAAGCAGCAGCACGTGGATGGCTCAGTCAGTTAAGCATCTGACGCTTGATTTTGGTTCAGGTCATGATCTCAAAGTCATGAGATCTGCCTCGGGCATGGAACCTGCTTAAAATTCTCTCTGCCTCTGCCTCTCCATCTCCCACCTGCGCCTGCACTCTCGCTCTCTCACTCTCTCTTAATACAAAACAAAAAACAAATAAACAAACAAAAAACCCTCAAAAAGCAGAAGGAACTAAGGCTGTTATCTTAAGGTATATTTTTAAACACATATTTATTTATATTTAGAACAAAAAGAATCCTAAATATCAGAAAAATTAAAAATGGCAAAAGCAGCTAGAACAAACTACATAGTATAAGACCTTTATACTATATAAAAATAAGCACATCGAATACATTCTGAACACATGTGCCATATAAATAAATGAAACAAGCATAACTCATCTTTTAAACAAATAGATTTTCAGATTAGATCACATTGGAAAACCCAACTCTGCGCTATACAAGAACAGACACACTCAAAACAATGTGAGTCAGAAATGAAAAAAGAAAGGATGGAAAAAGGTATTTTAAAAAATATATAAATGGAAAGAAGCAGGAGTTAGGGTATTAATTTCAGGCAAAATGAGATTCAAGTGGAAAAGCCCACAGGTAGACATTTATAAATTGATTGATCATAAAATTTCCATGAGAAAATCAACAAACAAGGATCACCAAGCAAATTCTGGAAAAAGAAAAACAATAGTCTAAGACCTGCCCTACCAGACACAAACATGTGATGTTAAAGCATGTGGTAAAGCCTCCATAATTAAAACAGGGCAGCTCTGGTGTATGACTGGACAAACCAGTGATAAAAATAAGAAGGTCCAGAAACAGATACAAAAACATAGAAAAATTAGTAAACATTAAGGTGGCATCTCAAATCAGCGGAGTTAACAGAGATTATTTAATACAGTGTGCTGGAACAACTAAGTTACCTTGGGAATAGAATCAGAGGCCAGAAGAGGAGGAAAAAAAGATAAACTGTGGTGGATCAAAGATTGAAATGTAACCAATTAAATCAGGTAAAAAAGAAAAAAAACACTTGGCAAAAACGTTGGGGGCAATTTTCTTTATAACCTTGGAGTAGAAGAGGTCTTTAACCATAATTTACAAATCTAAAAGCCCTAAAAAATAGATAAATGTGATGCTAAAAATAAAGACATAAAACAAATCTGAGTTTTGTTTTTTAAAAAAAGAAGCAGAGTGAAAGGAAAAAAACAACCACTTGGGGTAACATCCTCAGCTAATACTACCCAGGCCAATACCCCTAATGGAGGAAAAGCTTTTTAAATCAAAAAGAAAATTTGATCCATTAGAAAAATGAGCAAAATATATGAGCAAATAATTCATAAGGAAAGAAATTTAATATCACTTAAACATACAAAAAGAAGCTGAATTCCTTCAGAATAAGAGAAATGCAAATATATATATATATATATATATATATTCTAGAAATTACATTATTCCTCTATAATTTTGAAAAATATTCCAAAATTCAGCAATACTGTCTGTGACGCTATGAGCATGCTTTTGCTTCTGCTTTGTTACTTACAGTGCAAAATGGTACAATTACTACAGAAGAGAATTTGGCAACATCTCCCCCAATTATACCACAATCATAGTCTGAAAATCTATCCTTCAGAGATTGCTGGGCACACGCAAAATGGTGTGTATAAAATGGCGTGCACCATTCCAAAGGTTGACAAAAACTTAAGTTTAAGTTTATAATGAGGGCAGCCCAAATAAATTATGGTAAATTGATTAAAAACTGAAGATTGCCTCTGTTAAAAGAAATGAAAAAGTTCCCCATATCCTGAGATGGAAAGACTTTTAGGATATAAGAAATGGAAAGAGGCAAGTTTCAAAACAATGGATATGGTGTGCATCTGGTTATTCTCCTTTTAGCCCTAACCAGATCTATAATTCATAGCCCATGCTTCTGAGCCTTGCTCTGTGCCCCCGAAGCTGGATCTGTGGGAATGGTATCAATAGGGCCCCCTTGCTGTCTCATTTCGGGTGGGTTGGGTCATTGGAGCCACAGACACGTGGGTGATGGGAGAGAAGCCAGGGTGTTTCTTCTCCACTTCCTGTCTAGCCTTGACTGTGACTGCAACCTGCAGGGGAAGCCTCCTCTGTGGCTCCAGCTCTCACTTGGCTGTGGTAAACCTCTCTCATCCCTTTGCCTCTTCTGGTGCTTCTCCCTGAACACTACAGTTCAACCTCTATAAAAACTTGTCTCATTAAATCTGTTCCGTTGAATTATCATAGTGGAATTCTGTTTCCTGCTGGGACCCTGACTTATGTAGCATACTATCTTTTTCCTAAGAATGAAAGAGAAATAAGTTGATTAGTGTTTGCTTGCACTTGCATAAAGAAATTGTGGAGGGAGACACACTCACACAAAAATCTAAATGCTGACCTTTAGGAGGTGATCAAGAAACGAAAGTAGGAGCAAGATTATTCACTAAACATCTTTTTGTGGTCTTTCGATTGTTAAACCTTGGGAATGTATTATCTTCTTTAAAACATTAAAAAGAAGCAAAATGAGGAATATATACAAGATTATGGAGGGGGATATGCTAAATCAAGCTTGGTTGATTAAGGAAGAAAAATGAAACTGCTCTCTCTATATTAATACAAAACAATCTCCTAAAATATATTAAGTGTAAAAAAGTATAGAAAATGTGTATAAAGTGCTTCTCTTTGTGAAGAAGGAAGGAAGGAGATGAGAGGGCAGGAGAGGGCAAACTGAATATGCATATACACACAGGTGTGTCTAGAAGACCTTAATGATACACAAGAAACTTATAGCTGTGCATGCCTTGAAGAAAAGAATCAGGAGTCTGGGGCACAGGCATGGGAAGATGAATTGCTTTTTACCTTATACCTTTTTTTACTTTTTAATATTTTTTTACCAAAAATGCATAAGTAGCACACGTTTATTTTAGATAAGGAAGAAAATATGAATACATTCATGACATCCCCAATAATCCTGGCAACTTTTGTTTCTCTTTTTGCTACCCTAATTTTTTTTCCTTCTTTTGTAATGATCATGAACAGGCTAAGGATATTTTATACATTACAACTTTTGACAAGGCAATTTCACTTTTCGTAATTTATTATAAGAAAATAATCAAGGATGTGTGCAAAGATTTGTTTATAAGATGTTCATGGCGGTATTTTTTTATAACAGTGAAAAATTGATAGCGACCTACATGTCAGTAGTAAGATATAAATTTTAATGAATTATGGTACATCCTACCAAAGGTATAGCCTAGTGCTACTAAAATTATTGTTGCATAAGACTACTGGTTGCTCTGGAAATAGTTGGTGCTCTACTATCTAACATAAAATCAGGTTACAAAATACAACATGATTCAAGAATATTAGCTTATAAATTTCTCAAAATTAATTCAGACTCTATTAGGCATTCTACCAGTTGTCAGGGATGCAAGAGATTTGCCCCTCCCATTTTAGTCAATGACAGGGAGAAGCCAACTACAGTGACTATATAGTATAAGACTTGTTGATGGGGCAGTAGAGAAGCAAAAGAAAGCTAACTAAGCCAATTATAGCAGACAGAAGGGACAGAGAGTTAGAGGCTGGTTGATAGGGAGTGATATTCAGAAATGCTTCCTTTGAAGAAAATGATTATATCAGCTAGCTACTGCTGCCTAAGAAACCATTCCAAAATTCCCTGGCTTAAGTTAAGTGATTCTGTCGGTTGGCAATCTGAGCAGTTCTGAGGATCTACCCTGGAATTTCTCACATGGAATTTCTCAATGATAATACAAGTTCCCTACTGAAAGATCTGAAAAGGCCTTACTGATACATCTGACAAAGGATGCTGGCTATTGACTGGGGTACCTCAGGTCTCCACATGGCCTCTCATCCTCCTGTAGGTTAGACCAGGCCTAACAGAAAGGTAGTCTCAGTATTCCAAGAGGCTGAAAGCACAAGTTACAAAGCCTGCAACGCCTATTCTCTGATGCTCACATAATGTCACTTCTGCCACATTCTATTGATCAGAGCAAGCCACAAAACCCACCAAGATTCAAGAGATTGGAGATATAAACACTACCTCTTGATGGGAGGGATAGCAGCATTACATTGCAAAGATTATGGACATAGGTTTGATTCACCATTACTATAATAATGTTTCACAGTGATGTAAATGAGAAATGAAAGACAGTAGAAAAGAGTTCCAGGAAGAGAAACCAGCTATCAAAGATCCCCATGGTGACAGAAAACACAACATGTCCAAGGAACATTCAGCTCAATGGAGATTGAGCCTCAAATTGATGAAAGGAGGGAAATCAGGGAGAAAAATTATAAAAGAAGTTATTTCAAAAATTAGACAAGTTCTTTGTCTGTATCTTTGGGGTAAATACCTAATAGTGCAATTTCTGGGTCATAGGGTAGCTCTATTTTTAACATCTTGAAGAACCTCCATACTGTTTTCCAGAGTAGCTCTATCAGTTTGCACTCTGACCAATAGTTTAAGAGGGTTCCCCTTTCTCCACATCCTTGCCAAAACTTGCTGTTTCCTGTCTTGTTAATTTTAGCCATTCTAACTGGTGTAAGGTGGTATCTCATTGTGGTTTTGATTTGTATTTCCCTGATGGCTAGTGAAGTTGAACATTTTTTCACATGCCTGTTAGCCATTGGTATGTCTTCTTTGAAGAAGTGTCTATTCATGTCTTCTACCTGTTTCTTGTCTGGATTATTTATTTTTTGGTAAGTTTGATAAGTTGATAAGTTCTTTATAATTGAGTTTGATAAGTTCTTTATAGATCTTGGATACCAGCCCTTTATCCATAATGTCATTTGCAAATATCTTCTCCCATTCCATGGGTTGCCCTAGCAGCAACGGTCACAATACCAAACTGTAGAAGAAGGCTGAGATGTCCTTCAACAGAAAAATGGATAAAGAAAATGTGATTTGGGGCACCTGGGTGGCTCAATGGGTTAAAGCCTCTGCCTTCAGCTCAGGTCATGATCCCAGGGTCCTGGGATCAAGTCCCGCATCAGGCTCTCTGCTCAGCGGGGAGCCTGCTTCCTCCTCTCTCTCTGCCTGCCTCTCTGCCTACTTGTGATCTCTGTCTGTCAGGTAAATAAATAAAATCTTTAAAAAAAAAAAAGAAGAAGAAAAAGAAGAAGATGTGGTTCATATATATGATGGAATATTACTCAGCTATCAGAAAGGATGAACACCCACCATTTGCATTGACAGCTTTATGGCACTGTAACTATATCATTGTAACTTAATGAGTGTCTTAGCAGCTAGAAGTAGATTTGCTCTATCAAAGAGTATGTAAAACTTACTTTCAGAAAAGTTCAACCGATTTACACTCCTAGAAGTAATACATGAATAACTATTTTCCCTAGTCTTTCTCAATAGTGAAGTCTTAAAAGAGTCTTGGTTAACATGAAAGGCTGAAAATGTAGTATTATGTTGTGTTAATATCTCTGTTTTTATCTTAGTGAAGTTTAATTTTTCCACATTTATTGGCTGTTAGTATTTCATTAGAAAAATCCCTGTTTGTACTTTTGCCCATTTTACTATGAAAGTGTTATTGATATGAAGAGACATTCCATATATTAGCCCAATGTCATAAGTATCATGTGTTTGTGGAAACAAATCCCTTCAGTCTATTTTACGAAGTAGGGAATTTGTAGCTGGGAAAGGAATAACCTCACAGAATGCAAAACCAGAAAGTAGAATGAGATCTTCCAAGGACTAACCAGAAAGTTGTCAGGAAGCTAGCTGTTCTTGCTTTCTAGACTCTTCTACTTGTCTCTTCATATCTGTCCCTTTCTTCTTTTCATAGATTAGTTTGCTTGACAAGACTTCCTTTATATATTCATGGAATTATGCATTCATGAGACTGCAGGTTGCTGTAGCACTGATGCTGAGCCCAATTCTACAGGCAAGTAGAGCATGAATGTCCTCTGGCCTGTACTATAATCAGCTATGTTATCTGCTTTTCCACTTTCAAATGTGTGAGGCTGAGAACCTAACTCCTAAACTGTCTTGCTTTGAGCTAGATGCATATCCCCTGTTAGATCAGACATGACTAGGGAATTTGAGGGGTCAGGGCCTCTATGGCCTCTGCCAATTTGTTTTCTTTTCAGAGAAGGAGATGTGGGCAGCCACACAAATCAGCTGATAAACACACTATACCATCTGGTTCTCACATAGACTACAAATATGTCTCTTAACCCATTTTAATTTACTTTATAGTCCAGTGGTTTTGACAATAGAGAGTAAAAGTTTTGTTGTGGTCATGCCTATCAATCTTCTCTTTAGCCAATCAAAATTCATTATTTTCACACATTTAGCTGGTTATACCATTACATTTGTTGAAAAATGCATCAGTGCCCCTCTGACTTGAAATGACAATTTTTCATATGTGAATATTTGTATATATTCACACCTTTTCTACTCTGTTCATTGATGTGACTCTTCTACATCTAGCTATGCAAATATTCCCACCTTGTTATTCTGTCAATATTTTCTTAACTATTCTTAACACTTTTTTACAGGCAAATTTCACAATATGGTCACTATAAGCAGATAATTATTTCATTGGAAGTAATAGTTATTCCAATCCTTAAGAAAAACTGGATCCGGGCGCCTGGGTAGCTCAGTGGGTTAAGCCGCTGCCTTCGGCTCAGGTCATGATCTCAGGGTCCTGGAATTGAGTCCCGCATCGGGCTCTCTGCTCAGCAGGGAGCCTGCTTCCCTTCCTCTCTCTCTGCCTGCCTCTCCATCTACTTGTGATTTCTCTCTGTCAAATAAATAAATAAAATCTTTAAAAAAAAATTTAAAAAAAAGAAAAACTGGATCATATTGAACATACTGAACGTCATCCTGTATTTTGGTTTGAAACTTAATCCCTTCCTAAATTACTGTCAAGGGTAATTTTAAATATAATCATTTTCTCCCCATGCATCAAAGCCCATGCAAGCTGTGGTTCCACTATTCAGAAGTATATATTTTTAAACTTTAGAATCACAATCATCAGAGAAATTGTTCATAATTTAATAAGAATTCAGTAAAAGAAACAGCAAAGAAACAACAGGCTATGTCTCTCAACTCAAACTCTTGGCCCTGCGTAAAATAAATAGCAATATGCCAATTGTTATTGTCTCTCTTTTTGCTGAATATATAGAGCTGAATTCACATAATTTAAAAACTTGTTTGATTAGCTTCTTCTGTGTTGGTTATTCTTTCATCTAGTCTTATTGGACTTACTAAAATTTTCAGAGTAATATTAAAGAATAAGGCCTCTCTAGAGGACATGCTTCTAATGTCTGCAGAAGCAGTTTTGATGTGAATGAAACTATCTGTTTATAGCAGCATTATCACCAATACTCAGACTATAGAGAGAGCCCAAGTGTCCATTGACTAATGAATGGATAAAGAAGATATAGATATATAGATAAATAGATACAGATATATACAATGGAATATTACTCAGCCATCAAAAAGAATGAAGTCTTGTCATTTGCAATGGCATGGGTGAAGCAAGAGTGCATTATTCTAAGCAAAATAAGTTAGAGAAAGACAAATACCATATGATCTCACTCATACATGGAATTTAAGAAAGAAAACTGGTAAACACATGGGAAGGGGGAAAAGAAAAAAAAGAAAGAGGGAAATAAACCACAAGAGACTCTTAACTACAGAGAACAAAATGAGAGTTGATCAAGGGAGGTGGACAAGGGATGGGATAGATGGGTGAAGGGTATTAAGAAGGACACTTGTTATCAGGAGCACTGGGTGTCGTATGTAAGTGATGAAGACCTGAATTTTACTCCAGAAACCAGTATTGTACTGTATGTTAAATACCTAAGATTAAATTTAAAAACAAAGAAAAACAAACAAAATACAATGCAGAACTAAGGCTCAATTAAAATGTAACATTATTTTTGTTATTATTATATGTTTCTCCAAATATGCTTAGAAATAAAATATAACATCATTTATTCTTATTTTATTATAACTACTTATTTTTTTAAAGATTTTATTTATTTATTTGACAGAGATCACAAGTAGGCAGAGAGGCAGGCAGGGAGAGAGAGGAGGAAGCGGCTCCCTGCTGAGCTGAGAGCCCGATGTGGGGCTCGATCCCAGGACCCTGGGATCATGACCTGAGCCAAAGGCAGAGGCTTTAACCCACTGAGCCACCCAGGTGCCCCTATTATAACTACTTATTAAAAATATCTTATTATGAAGTAGCGAGCAGAAAGTCATCCTGCCCATGCTAAATCTCAATTTCAACTAAGTTTTTACAGTTGTTTTTAATATGATCTTGGCCTTTTTAAACTATAATAGAGAAAGCAGTCAGAATGTCACTTCTCATATTTATTTCACAATTGTATATTGTCCCCAAAATAAAATTAGTCTATATTTTAGGAGATGTTTCTTCTTAAAACCTAAAAAAAATATATAATTAAGCCTTAGTTATGTCCTTGAACAGAAAGAATCCCAAAAGAAAAAAATTTCCAGTTCTTTTCTTTTTGCCTTTGCTTGAGACAGCCAGCCTGGCTTTATGAAATGCACAGGTGACCCATTTACTGAGCAGGATGGATATGATAGAACAAAAAGAAAAAAAAAAAAAAAAACCACTTTCCTCTTTTTTACAATTGCCCTTCAGACAAGCCAGACCAGCTCTCCTTTCCCAGCCACTGAAGAAAGTCTCTCGGGCAAATTCTTTAGCTTCTTCTGTCACTATCAGGATTTAGGGTAGTCTCCTTTCCAGGTTCTAAAAAGTTCAGTCAGATCTACGTCAGAAGTATCCACCTTACATCCTAAAGGTCTCCCACAGAAACCCGCGGGAGGGAAAGGGTCAACTCTTTTTCTCCTTGTTCAAACTCACCAGCTGTTCCTTCTGGCTGCTGCTTCTAGTTATCTATTGCTGTGTAACAAATTATCCCAAATTTAGAAGCTTAGCACAACAGTCTTTTGTTTTGCTTACAAATATGTCACCTCTCCTCCCCGTGGCACCACCAAAGGCAACTCAAAATCTGGCAAATGACGCAAAGATTGAAGACTGGAATGATCTGGAGGCTTCTTCACTCAGTCATCTGGAGGTTGATGCTGGCTCTTGGCTGGGACGAAAGCTGGCCTATAGCTTGGACACCCACACAAGCCCTCTCCATGTGTCTGCTTGGCTTTTCTCGCAGCATGGTGGCCAGGTTCCAAGAGCAAGTATCTTCAGGAATGGAAGTAGAAGCTGTCAGTTTCTAGTGGCTTAGCCCAGGAACTGGAGCACTTTTACCATATTAATATCAAGCATTTGCGTGTCTGAATTTAAGGAAGGGAACTGAGACCCCAGCTTCTGATAGAAGGTATATCAGAGAATATTGGGTCATGTTTTATTTTATTTTTTATTAAAATATAATGTCTTATTAGCCCCAGGGGTACAGGTCTGTGAATCACCAGGTTTACACACTTCACAGCACTCACCATAGCACATACCCTCCCCAGTGTCCATCACCAAACTCCCTCTCCCTACACCCCTCCCCCCAGCAACTCTCATTTTGTTTTGTGAGATTAAGAGTCTCTTATGGTTTGTCTCCCTCCTGATCCCATCTTGTTTCATTTATTCTTTTTCTATCCCCCAAACCCCCCACGTTGCATCTCCACCTCCTCCTATCAGGGAGATCATATGATAGTTGTCCTTCTCTGATTGAATTATTTTGCTCAGCATAATACCCTCTAGTTCCATCCACGCAGCATAATACCCTCTAGTTCCATCCACGTCGTCGCAAATGGCGACTATGATGGCTGCATAGTATTCCATTGTGTATATATACCACATCTTCTTTATCCATTCATCTGTTGATGGGCATCTAGGTTCTTTCCATAGTTTGGCTATTGTGGACATTGCTGCTATAAACATTTGGGTGCACGTGCCCCTTTGGATCACTGTGTTGGTATCTTTAGGGTAAATATTGGATATTTTAAAAACTGGCACATTCTGCCACACTCCTCCAAAGTCAAGGCAGAAAGAGTAAGGGGCAAAATGGTCTTGATTATAACCTATTCTCAGTGACTTCTTTGTGACAGATGCTCCAATGCTAATTCTCTTGCTGATGGGTTCTCAGAGCCCCTTCACATTAGGAATCCCCCCGTTATCCCTCTACCTGGGCCAAATGATATCCTCCCCAGATGAGCCTCTAGGACATCCCTTTCAGTCCACATATCTAATAGAACAGCATGCAAGGCCTCTTTCTGCTGGGCTTGTCACGTCCTATAGGCAAGCAAACTTCATGGGCAGGTCATTTCTGAATGTCCAGGGAATCCCTCCATGGTCTACACTGGCCCCATACTCTTGCCCTACCAAATGCTGGGAACACAGACCACTCTCTCTGAGCATCTCCTTATACTGTCCTCAGACAGATCCTCAGGCCAAACCTTCACCTTTACATGATCTTTAAATTAAGTTGTTTTTTTTTTTAAAGATTTTGTTTATTTAACAGAGAGAGATGACAAGTAGGCACAGAGAGAGAGAGGGAAGCAGGCTCCCTGCCGAGCAGAGAGCCCGATGCGGGACTCGATCCCAGAACTCTGAGATCATGACCTGAGCCGAAGGCAGAGGCTCAACCCACTGAGCCACCCAGGCGCCCATACATGATCTTTAAAGTGAAAGGTAAACACTGATCTTTTTCCCCACCCTCCTCCCTAAACTCCAGGAGATGGCTCTAGCATTCTCCTAAGCACTCACTCAGCACACCCTGCTCTGAGCCCGTAGTGGTGCTAGACCCCTGAGTATCATCAGCTCGGCAACATTCAACCCAGAAGATGACAGGGAGAGTAGAGATATTAGTGTCCTCTTCAGTGTGTGTGTTTCCACAAGACAGCACCCTCTCACGTCATGAGTGGTTGTCCTGCAGCCTTCTCTTTGCGTTTGAGGCATGAGAAAGGGAAATGCAGCACTCTCAAAATCTGTTTCAAAGAAATCTTTACTCCGCCTCTCAGTGAATCCTTGGTATTCCCCTCTACGTCCTGGGGTCCCGGAAGGTTTGCGGCCACCTCTCACACGCAACCCTTCTTTTCAGAAGGTGGAAAACTTGTTTCCTATGGTGCCTAGTTTGGGGTCCCAGTCTTCATAGCTCTACATTTGTGGAAATAGTTCATTAAATATCTTATTCCATGAACATCAACAATTAGAACAACAATAATGTTGTAACCATCATGATAGGCATAAAGGACTTGTGGAGAAATAATCACAATGTGATTTTCTTCCTCAGGCTGTATTCAGATAGAGTTAAAATATAATATGGCATTAATTTAAGGTGTACTACAAAACAATTATATATATATATATAGTAACGTATATATGATATATAGTAAATACATATATAGTAAAATATATATGTATAGTAAAATGATTGCCATATAAGTTTAGTTAACAGCCATCATCTCACATAATTGCAATTTTTTTTGTATGATGTGATAACTTTTAAAATCTACTCTCAGCAACTTTCAAATGTATAATACAGTACTGTTAACTATAATAAAAGGGTTTTTTTCTCTCCTATGGTCCCTTTAAAAGTATTCCATGAGGTCCTGGTCTTCCGTTGGCCCCATGTGAAAATTCAAGCCATCTCAATAGTTTTTTTCTTTAGAAATGGAAGACCTTCAAATCTATAATTAATGGCACAGAGAATCAGAATTATTTCTTCCTTTTCCCAACTTAACTGTGCAGCATTGGGTGGAGGGGCATTTGGCTGATTCTTTTTCCTGTGTTTTTTACCTCACTTTTCTTTCTAACCCAGCTTCTGACCCCTCCAGATCATAAAGAATAGAAACACGGTAGCATTGTGCTCTCTTAGCCTCATACATGTTGGAATCTGACTTTTTCTGATAGACAGAGTTAGCAGATAAAAATCCAAGACACCCAGTTAGCTTTGGGCTTCAGAAAAAAACATTCATTGTTTATCTGAAATCAAGTTTAACCAGAACTCTGTATTTATTTTTGTCTTTTCATTCACTAAATCTACTGATGCCCCAGTGGGTACAGTACTTATAGGGGTTCTTGGAGGCATTCCTCCTGCTTGAGTCACTAGGATTCTCTTACTCAGCTTTCCCTCGCTAAGAGTGGTTGCCTCTGTTTTCCAGCTGGTCTCTTACTTTTCCCAAAGAACTTCCTCTGTCCTGTGGTCCACTCACCCCAACAGGAGGCCCTTTTGGGTAGGATCTATGTTGCCTCTCTATTCTTGGGAACTCATCTGGCTCAGCAAAACCCATGAGCAGGAGGTCCACTCCAAGGAGACTAAAGGGCTCCTTGATCTGCTAAGGCAGCAATCAACCCTTTTGGCCTAAAGGCAATGGGTCACATATAAAGTTCTCCAAGTGTTCTCCTGGGAAGCCCAGGAGCAGGAGGTCAGGAGCCGGCACCCTTCACTTTAAATTCTGAGACTCTTGAACACACACACACACACACACACACACACACACACACTTCAGCCTGGGCTCAGAAAAATAGAAATGATAACTGAAGTAATCCATTAACAATACATAATGCACACTTGTGAATGATCAAAACCTATAATCCTTGTTTGCAAAGCAACATTTTACTTCACCTGGTTCTATAGAAGCACAGAACAGAAGAACTGACAAGCCAGGTTTTTATTCCAATTCACTTAATGAGCTACAAAAAAAAAAAAATCTCTGGATGTAAATTAGTAGTGAGATGTCTGATTAAACTGGATCAGTGACAGCACTTAGCTGGCGTGTGGGTCCACCCTGCCTGCTTAGAGCATTTTCTTGGCAGGAGCCATGGGGGAGGTTGGGCTGTTGACAAGATAGAATTTGTGTACTTCAAATGTCTGCCCATCTACTCTAGGTGGTCACACTTTTGTAGCTGCAGACAAGTGAGGCTGTAAGATATCACTATCTTTAATTCCAGCCTACATGTTTCATAAAAGGCAACTTTATACAAAGAACTGGGAAGCATACTCACAAAACTGAAATCTAATCAGAGAGAGAAAATTCAAGACATTATTTCTGCTTCAAGCCAAACAGGGTTGCAATGCAGAAGGTCAGTGTTTCTTTTATATTTTCTTTCATTTTAATAATGATGTCCAGAGATGTTGTAAAATAAAAGGAATACTTATGGAGGTCTTGGTGCTTGTGGCCAAGAGAGTAGAACTTCAAGTTACTGGCCTGCAAAATGACATCTCAAGAACACAGCTTGACCGAGCCAATCCCAAGGCATAATGGCATGAATAGGAAGGAGACCATCTTCATCCTTAGTCTATTTGCCTTCCTGGGGCCCACATATACCCTTCTAATGGCAGTCAGCTCTTAGTACTGGAACTTCTAAGTACCCAGGGCTCAGGAACCCACGAACTATTGACCTGCCTCATTGTGCCTCTCTGACCTAAATAAAACCTATATTTACAATGTTTCATTGCAGGAAGGCACTATTGCAAGAATGCCTAGCTGTTCTAACAAGCTAACCTCAGTGAAGGTAAATGAAAACCACATCTTGCTCTACCCTCTTACTTTATTCCAAGACACCTTTTTTATTTTCATAACTTCTCGAAACCTTTGATATTTTTGAAACTTTGGAGCAGAGGGATTCACTGTTAAACCTTAAGTGACTCAGCATTCCTGATCATTACCTCTGTTCACACTAGTGGCCAAGGGTCTCTAGAGTACACGGGGGTGACCCCACACATGGGATGGTGACCACCACATTAGCTTTGTGAAAATATTAACTGTGGCATGTTCAACCTTTCAAGAATTTCTTTGAGCAGTGCCAAATCAAAAGTGATTAGGCGCACTCTACCACAGGAGCTGGGGAGGGGGTTTTGTAGAGAAAACACACAAGCAAAGGAAGGAAATTACTTGTTGGGTTTGGACCTAAGCAGTTGCCTTATTTGGGTAAGCCTAGTTGGCTGTTTGTGACTGTGAAGTTTCTTTTCTGGAATATGAGTGCAATGACTCTGGCTCAGGTTTTGGTTTGCTGAGAAGACTTTCAAGGCATTGGAGTCACCCCAGTCTAATGGCTTCTTGTTTGATTATATTAACAGTTCCATCAAATTTTTTTCTTTTAATAAACAATTCATTGCAGTTAAAACTATCAAGTACTTTTATTTATATTTTTATTTATATTTAACCATCAAGTATTTTTATTTATATTTTTATTTATTCATTTGAGAGAGAGAATGCATCTGAGATCATGAGAGGGGGGAAGGTCAGAGGAAGTAGCAGACTCCCTGCCAACGAGGGAGCCCCATCCACAACTTGATTCCAGGAATCCAGGATCATGACCTGAGCAGAAAGCAGTTACCCAACCAACTGAGCAACCCAGGCACCAAAGTACTTTTTCTTTTAAAGTAAACATAATGGGGCCCCTGGCTGGCTTAGTCCATTGAGCACCCAACTCTTAGTTTCAGTTCAGGTCATGATTTCAGAGTAGTGAGTTGGAGCCCCGTGTTGGGCTCTGTGCTCTGCAGGGAGTCTGCTGGAGGTTCTCTCTCCCTCTCCCTCTCTCTCTGCTCCTCCCCCAACTCACACATGCACATGCTTTATCTCTCTCTAAAATAAATAGATCTTTAAAAGAAAAATAAACATGAACCCAGTCTTTGAGAAACACTAGATTATAGGGACTGCATGGGTTGGAGGTGTGGGGTGATTCTCATCGCTACAACAATTCCACCAATAATATTGTCAGGTGTTTGTCTCTGAATGAGACATTCTGGTCTGTCTGATTGGGTCCTGTGCAGACTCTGCCCTCAGCAATGATTTTCTTCTCCCTTCATCAGAAGCAGCTTTGTGTACTGAACAGATGGGGGAGACAGTAACTGTGATACCAAAACATATGGTTTTTAGAACAGACAGGAGTAATCATTCCAAATATTAATACAGTTTCTTTCAGGTTTTCATGTAAGTAACACACATGAATGTCAATAGACAAAAATAACAGATAACATTTTCAATCATCTCAAAACCTTCTTGGCTAAAATCAAAATGACAGCTCAGTTGGCTTCTTTTCCTAAAGTAAGCTTTGCCATCTGTATTGCTAATCTGATGTTGGGGTAAAAGATATTAGGTTGGGCCTAATAGAAACCAGATTCTTCATTCATTCATTCAAAAAATATATACTGAGCACCAAATATATGGCAAATGCTGATGGATTTGGGAAATAAAACAATAAACAGTTTACTGTCCTTGTTCTGAAGGAGTTAATGATCTAACGAAGAGATATATATCCATGTAGAAAGATAGAAGATGATAGACAGATAGACAGACAGACAGATAGACTGAGAATTCCAGTACAGTATGACAAAGTTCCAAGATAAAGAGTGTAAGACACCCTGGAAACCTACGCAAAGACAACTCATCCCAACCTGAAGTGGGTCATCAGCCAAGACCGCTGAGAAGTGGTCTCAAAGCTGAAACATGAATTAACATGTAGCGATTAGCCAGACAAAGAGCAAGTAGGAAGCGAGGTGGTGGAGAGGAAAAGACTTCATGCCTGTCAACAATGTGGAAAAGGGAAGGAGACAGGGACAGCGACACTGACTTTAAAACAGACTTGGATAAAAAAGGAAAAGAATAAACTCTATCATTGCTACTCATTAACCAAAAATCTATTGATCAGAATTTAGCATTACCCCAGATCCTGAGCTAAGGTGAAAGAAATGAGTCGGAACAGATCATCTCTGAATTGCATAATACATTCCACAGATCTATTTGAAGTACAAGAATACCAGTTTGAGATCCCTAAAATAGATTTTATACGTACACATACAAACACAATTACATATACCATCCATCCATCCATCCATGTATATAGAAACATATAGAAATGTGAAATATATAGAATATATATATATATATTATATATATATATGCATTTAGAGTCTAAATAATATAACTAAAATGTTTCATCCCTTGAAGTATTTCTTTAATGCCACAGAACATTGAAAATTGTTGCTTTCCAAAGGAAACACTTCTGAGAGCAATTGTGTACACACCAGCAGTCAAGCTGTTAATTAGACTAGGAGTGATTTCAGGATCACTTTTTCAAAAATATTTAATGAAAGTTGAAGACAGTGGAAAGGTAGAAAATATGTAGCCCTACTAAAACTATGCAAATACTCTTGGCAAACACATCCATGCACTTATAAATTTCAAAGATGTCCTGCAAGGCCAGAGCTGATATTCTCCTAGTATATCTTCCATAATAAAGGGCTGTAGTGGGTTTATCATAACTTGAAATTCTCCACCTTTATCCTGAGGAAACTGTGAGGTTCAAACTCTTGTTCAAACCATCTATGGCTGAACACAAAACAATAATAATTGTAATTCTATTTTTTTTTCAAAAATGAGCTTTTAAGACAAAGTCAGCAGCTGAGAATGTAAGAATATATATACACACAAACACACACACACAAATGGTTTAGAAAGAGGAAAGTGTCTAAGTCCATTAGTGAAATCTAGGTTTGAGAAAACCTACTAAAAATTCAGAGACAAATAAACGAGTAAATTGTTTTACCAGGCTCTAAATATTCTTCATACAATTGACGAGCAAGAAGGAGAGGTCTCAACCACTTTTAATGCTGGACAATATTCCATCCTTTGTATAAAGCACAGTTTATCCATTTTTAACTTTTTGAGGAAGCTCCACACTGTTTTCCTTAGTGGCTGTAGCAGCATGCATTCCCACCAATAGTGTGAAAGGGTTTCCCTTCCTCTAGAACCTCTCCAACATCTGTTGTTTCCTGCCTTGTTAATTTTTGCCATTCTAACTGGTGTAGGTGGTACCTCAATGTGGTTTTGATTTTAATTTCCCTGATGGCTAAGGTAATGTTCAACCTCACTGCTATTTTAATTTGTATTTCCTTAATGGCATATGGTATGGAATATTTCATATGCTTATTTGCCATCCATATATCTTTTTTAGTGAGAGGGCTGTTCAGATGATTTTCCAATTTTTTAATTAGTTTGTTTGTTTTCTTATTTTTGCATTTGAAGGGGTTTTTCCCTATATTTTGGATAATAGCCCATTATAAAGACAAGAGTTCTGAAAATTTTGCTCCCGACCTGTGGCTTATCTTCTCATTCTCTTAACACTGTCTTTCACAGCACAGGAGCTTTTAATTTAAATGAAGTTCAGCTTAAGTACTATTTCTTTCATGAATCACACTTTTGGGGTTGTACTTAAAAAGTCATTACCATACGTAAAGTCAGTTGTCTTTTCTGCCATGTTATTTTCTAGGGGATTTATACTTCTGTATTTACATGTAGATCTATGACCCATTTTGAGTTAACTTTAGTAAAGGCTGTAAAGGCTGTTTAGATTTTTTTTTATTATTATTGGCATATGGATGCCCTGATATTCCTGCACCATTTCTTGAAAAGACTATCATTGCTCCCTTGTACTGCTTTTGCTCTTTGTCAAAGATCAGCGGGCTATATTTGTGTGGATTTATTCCTGAGCTCTCTATTCTGTTCCACTGATCTGTCCATCTGTTTTTTCACCAACACCACACTGTCTGGATTACTGTAGCCTTATAGTAAGTCTTGAGGTGGGTCGCATCAGTCCTCTGACCCTGTAAGGACCAGGTAGAGTTCCTAGAACTGAAACTCCATAAGGTGTAGGTCCTCCATAGCTGGGTTCCCCTGCAGTTTTTAATTCTCAGAGTTGTCCTCTCTGAGCCCCCAGCAATTTGTCAGATACATATGGATTTTCCTAGCCCAGCATCAACTCCTGTGGAGGTTTCTCTCTACCTATAAGATGTGATTATCTGTATTCATCTGTCAGTCTCTCCAGTTTGGGGAGCACTGTTTACCCCATGATCTCACTCCTCAACAGATCTAAGAAGAGTTGTTGATTTTTCTGTTTGTTCAGCTTTTTCCTTAATGCGACTTCAGCACAGCAACTTCTAAGCACTTTACATGCCAGACCTGAAACCGGAAGTCTGTCATTAAGTTTAATCTCAGTTCTTAGTGATCTCAGCCAGAGATGATAGAATTAAAGAGGGGATGTGGCTCTGAGCACATTCAAATGGGCAGCTATCATGAATACAACCATCACACTCAGCAGAAAGGAACCAATTTCTGGAAATTATCTTAGAATTCTAGACCTACTTCAGCAGCAACAAATTGTACAGTGAACTTTTCCAGAGTTTGTGGATCCTCTCTTCTCTGCCCAACCTTTTCTTATTTATTTGTTTTTTTAATCCATCACTACCACTTTGGTAGACTTTTCCCTGGGGTAGCCTTTTTCTCATAGCCCTGACACCAACACTAAGCACTACTATGAGAGCTGATGTGCAAAGCAGAGCAGAAGAATATCCAAGTCCTTTGGGGATCTTAAAGTATAGGCCCCTTTGTGACTGGTGATTCAGTGGGGTCTTTCCTAATCTCTTCTAGTACTAGATCTAGAATGGTGGTAAAGAACACAAACTCTGGAGCCAGACTGCTAGAGTTTCAGTTCCTGCTCTACCATTATAAGCAATTTGGACAAGTTCTTCAGTCTCTTTATACCTCAGCCACTTGGAAATGATAATAATATTACATAGGTCATAGGTTTTGTTAAAATTAAATAAGATATAGAAAGCTCCTAGAACAGTGTCTGGCACATACTAAGTAATACATAGTGTTAATTCTAATGAGATGTTTTCAATAAACCATTCCTGAAGCATAAAACTCTGGTGGATTGGGAAGGAGCGGCAGTAATGCCCATGATGCTGAGCCCTTAGCCCTACAGGTGGCCAGCAGGGACACAAGCCAATCATCTCTGGCCAAAAGCAACCAGATATGCCATTAAAATAATTTTGAATTTCTCTCTGTGTCAAGATGTGAAAGTGGGTTGGGAAGCACTACCTTTTTCTGTTTCCCACCAGGGTAGCGTACATTATTATTGGCACATAATATCTCGTCTATTCTATTTCATTTTACTGTAAAGAAAATATCCTGGGAAATAGCCTCTGACTTTTCATTCTAACATACTATTACCAGAGAGTCTGTGCTGATTACCCAACCACAGCTTTAAAATCTGAATAATTTTACACTGTACTTGTTGCTTCCTTAGGGTTTGGATTTTTGCGTGGGAATGACACTGAAATTCACCATGGGTCATTTAGGCCAAACTCTGGAGAATTATTTACATTTATTCCAGAAAATTCTTCCGTCTCCCGCTAAGATGGCAAATATCTGGTAAGTGCTGCTGTGAGTCAGTAGGAATTATCTGCACTGACCCTTTTAAGAACGACACACTTTTTGGATGTCTTGGGTTGAAAGTTGACTTCTTGGACCCTAGGTGAAGTTTGAGAGCTCTGGCTAAGGGCCCTGATCTGGTGGGAATTACCCATACTCTCCACTCAGAATAACTGTGGTATCACATTACATGACATCATAAATATACCATGCTGTTTTCATTTTGCTTTGCAATTTTCCTTAATATCAGAGACTCATAAATACATAGGGGACCTGTATCATATTGAAGTTGAATAATTTATCCCTCATGTCTCTTAGAAGGAAACAAATTCAAATTTGGATTGTTTTAATTATATGTAAACACCACACACAAGTGTGCACATACACAGTATCACTGAGACTTTGCAAGTTCTATTAAATTATTTTTATTCAGACATTTTTCTAGTTTATGAGCAATTACACCAGATAATAATAGAATTGCTCCTACCTGTAAATAGTCTGAGAATGTGATCAATACCAACATGCTGTTTAATTATTGTTATTGTCATTTTGAAAAGTGAATGAAAGGGGACATCCATTAAGGGAAACAAAGGAGTAGAGTAAATGCTTTCTAAATTTTATTATTGCTGCTGTTACTTATCCAGAGGAAGAATATACTGAAATTTTCCAGAGTTACTTGGTAAACACAAAATAAATTCCAGGCAATTCTTTTGAAAGAAAGTATTATATAAGGTAGATACTTCAAAGCCTTCTCAACCTAACTCCACTGTAATGCTTCTAGACTTCCTTTGGTTCCCATTTTGTGGACTTTCAGGATCTCAGTGCCCTTTTTCAGCATCTCAGTGTAATGTAAGAGTGTGCATTAAATGGAACTTGGGCCCCATTCATATATAGAAAAGGTCTTCCTGATCTTAAGATTTTGTATCTTAACACATTAGGTTGGCTGACATATTCATCAGGAAGAGAAATCATCAAGGAAACATTTCTGGCCTCCTTTTAAGAATTCGTCTACATCAGGACACAAAAATACATCAAAACTTTTTGTACGATAGAGTCTTCATCTTAGAGCTTGTATTGGGTGTGGAAATATTTTATTTCAGGCTTGCCCTACTCCACAAGCTTCAGTATTTTTTAATCATGTGAGGAAAATCGAAATGTTTTGATTGTAGATGATGTTTCCTCTGGCTCACAGCTTGTACAGTGTTTGGTTAGTGTCTAAGGCCAACAAACAGAGCCAGCAAATGAAAACTATAAGCCAACTTCACCTGCACCATTTTTTTTTTTTATAAACATATATTTTTATCCCCAGGGGTACAGGTCTGTGAATAGCGAGTATTGGTAATCACATAAAACCCAAACTCCTTTATAACATTTGTTTTCTCATCTTTTCCTTCATGAAGTTTGTTTTCTTGTCTTTAAAATGAAGAGGTTAAATTAAATGACTCTTGGAAATTTTGGCCCCTACCCTTGCCCTACCTCCAGGGAGGTGGAAGGGACTAGAGATTGAGTTCAATCACCAATGGCCAGGATTTATTCATTCATGCCTACATAATGAAACCTCCATAAAAACCCTTAAACAAAGAGGTTTTGGAAGTTTCCAAACACATCGAGGTACTGGGAGGGTGGTGGAACCAGAAAGGGCATGCAAGGTGTGCAGCACTCCCCCTCAACCTTGCCCTGTGCACCTCTTTCATTTGGCTGAGCCCGAGGTGTATCCTTTACAATACACTGGTAAATATAAGTAAAGTGTTCATCTGAGTTCTATGCGTCATCCCAGCATGATATTGAATCTGAGGAGGGGGTTTTGGAAACCCCTAAGTTTGTCCATGGATAGACAAAGTGTGGGCAGTCTGGGTACCTTACTTGTGGCTGGCATCTGAAGTGGGAACGTTCTTGGGGGACTGAACCACTTAATTTGTGGGATCTGCACTAACTCTGGGTAGTTAGTGTCAGAATTGAATTAAATTGCTGGACACCCAGTTGGTGTCTGGGAATCAGAGAGCTGGAGAATGGGGTTGGGAAAGACACCATGGACCTGGGATCAGGGACAAAAATGCAATATCCATGTTCCTAGGACCCATCTTTACTGCAGCACTATTTACAAAAGCCAAAAGGGGGAGGCAACCCAAATGTGCATCAAGAAATGAAGAGCTGAAAAAATGTAGTATATACATACAATGAAATATTATTCAGCCATAAAAAGGAAGGAAAGTCTGACTCATGCCACACCTAAATGAACCTTGGGGATACTTCTAAGTTAGAAAAATCAGTCACAAAAAAGACAAATACTGCATGATTCCACTTATATGAGGTATCTTGGATAGATACAGAAAGTAGAATGGTGGTAACCAGGGGCTTGGGGAAGGAGAAATGAGGACCTGCAGTTCAATTGCTGGATAGTTTCAGTTTTGCAAGACGAAAATCTGGAGATTGGTTGCACAACAACGTGGATTACTTACACTACCAAACGGTGCTCAAAAATGATTGAGATGGTAAATTTAAGCAGGTAGGCTGACCCTGGGGATGAATGAAGAGGTCAGAATTCAACTTCAACTCCTGCCAAGGTAGAAATGCTAACACAAAGTCCCTTGCAAAGGATTGAGATCCTCAAAGACTCCACTCTGAAATGGAGTTATGGATTTAGAAGACTCAGGGGATTATCTATAGAGTTGACCAAGCCTTGTTCATAGACTGGTAGCACTCTCAGCTTTCTGGAAGAGGCAATAAAAAGTCCTCTCTGGAGAAAGACATCACTCTAGGTATCAGATTACTTATATTTGTGACTTCTTAAATGTATGTCCAGGAAACAAAGAATTGTTTCCCTTTGGACAAAACATGAGTCATAATCAACAGAAACAAGGAACAAAAGAAATTGTGTATTGGAATCCAAACATTAGAATAATTTGATTCAAACTGTAAAAAATACTGTGCTTATTATGCTCATAAATATAAAGGCAAAACACTAAAATGTCAATAAGGAATCAGAAGCCATACAAGTAGCATCACCAAGCTACAATATAATCAGTTTGAATTTACAAAATGGAAAAAATACAGAACTAACAACTCACTAGATGGGCTTCAGACACAAGACACAAGAAAAGAGAAAACTGGTGAACTTTAAGACAGGTCAAAGGAGATTATTCATATTTAAAAACAACAATAACAACAACAACAAGTAAAGTCATAATAGAAGGTAGACATATAGTTGGTGTAATGAGATGATATATCAGTGTTTAATTTGAGTCTTAGAGAGTCAAGAAGTGGGTAATATTTGAAGACAAAATGATTGAAATTTCCCCATACTGATAAAATACATAAATCCAGTGATTCATGAAGCCCCTAAAACCTCTTGCCTATATGAAACTACCAAAAAAACAACAACCAAAAAAAATAATAATAACCCAAAAAATAAAAATGAAGACAGAAAAATAAAATATTAAGGCAGCCAGAGAATAAAAGTCACCTGCATTGGAGCAAGAATCTGAGAACTAGTTGAATTCTTAAGCAACAGTGGGAGCTAGAAAACAGTGAGGAATCCCTAAAAGAAAACCAGCTGTCAATCTAGAATTTGCTATCAAGAGAAAATTTCAATCCAGAATGGACACAAAATAAAGACATGTTCAAACAAATAAAATCTGAGAAAATGTGTCACTTATAGACTCATCTAAAATCAACTTTTTTTTTCCTAAAATCAACTTTTAATGGTAGTTCTTAATGGCTTAATTTCTTTAGTCTAAAACAAACAAACCAAAAAACAGATGGTGCCTCTGGGACTCAGACAGATTAGAAAGCAGTGAACTTGGTAAATACATGGGTAAATCAAATGAATTTTAGATTACAAAAAATTGCTATAACAATAGAAAAGATTATTTTTAAAATTCTGCTGGCCTCATAACTATGGTCATATTTCTAATATGTAAAAGCTTCTAAGTTGTGATCAACTAGTACATTCTCTTTCAAAATCTTAGCACAGGCTCAACTGAGAATGGAGTAGATGGAAGAGTTGACATTATGAAAAGCTCCACTGACTCATTTTCAGGACATAAATGACTGAGCTCTAGAATCATCCATGAGATTTGTTTCCTAGGAAACCCATTTCACCCAGAGTTCAAGTGGAGATTCCTTTGGGAAAAAAGGGTTGCTTGTTCTCAATGTTTTTTTCTAAGGAGAATAAAACACATAACTGCAGATATAAGCTCTTCCATATGACAGCTTTAGTTACATGTCACCTGTTAGGCAGACAAACTAATCTTTTTAGCAGCTTAAAGTGTTTAGAACAGCTAGATCCAACCATATGGCAGCAGAAGACAGCTGTCTAGGACTACACCTCCCTCCCCTCAGTTTTTCCAAATGTTTCTTTCTTCCCATCTTGATAAATCTGCAAAGTTAACATGTAATGCTTCATTTCATTGGCTTTATTTCAACATGGAATTTTTCACTACAATCTAGATGGAGCCCCAGATATTAGGTTCAGTCTTGTTCTTGATTTCTCCATCATTTCTCCTACACAAAACTGGGGCAAACTCATCTTCACCTTGCTCCCTTTCCATTTCCAATACCAGCAGTGACCCCCATGAGACAGGTTCTATTTGTTCACCTTAGTCACTTTCTTTAAAATTCAGCCTCAACTCGCTATTGCTGCTAGTCCCAATGTGACCTTTTGACCTCTACTTATAATTGGGTGTCTGCTCCAGGGTTTCTTTTCAACAGTCCACCCTTACTCCAGATCCTTCGCTAAAATTATGGTGACAATCCTGACATCAGATAAGAAAACTCTGAGGGCAGGATCTAGTAGGATTTCTGTGCACATAGTCTTAAACATCCAGGGCTCCTGCTCATGGCTTTCCTCTTCACACTGTTAAGTGTGGTGCATCTCCAGCATCAGCATCACCTGGACGTTTCTCATAAATGTGCACTGAATCAGAAAGTCTACATCTAAAGTTAAGCCCAAGAGCCTTGTTTTAATAAGCTCCAGGTGATGTGTATGCATATACATGTTTGGAAAGCATTGTTTTCAGGGGTGACTGCTCTGGCCCTACTGTGATTGAGGCCCTCACAACCAAGTCCATCGAGTAGTGGAGAGTGCCCCCTTAAAACATGTGTCCCCCTCCCAGGACCCACTCCCACTCATAGGACAGAGGAAATTTGCACCCAAAGGGGTCTTCTTCCAGGGCCTGCCTCTCCTCCCCAGCCATTCTTCTGAGGTGACAAGGCTACCAGAAGGATGACCAGGAGCAACTCTGTCAGCAGGTAAGAGTGGAGCAAAGACTTAGGAGCCGTATTATCCACGTGCATAGGCAGGAGTGCCCTACAGCACAGAATCAGGCTGAAGGCCATAGAAAAATTGAAGAGGCTTTCACTGGCACTCTTTCCTGAGGGATGTAAGGAATGCCCGCTTTGTTTCTTGGTTTGCCCACCAGGAGAGGGGGGTTTGTGGTTCTGTCTCCTTCCTCACACATTTTATCGAATTCCCCAAGGAGTGCCAAGTTTGATGACATCTTTATTGGATGATTGAAGCTTCCACTATAAATGTTAAGATCCTCAGGTGTCGGTCTTTTGCTTCTCTCCTGCTTCCCTGAGGGCAGGCATGTTTAAAAGGCAGACAGCTATTCCTCCGGTCACAGGAAGCTCTCTCTCCAGCCCATTAGTACACAAACAACTCTCTTTTCTCTCTCTCCTCTTCTTCAGCCTCCGTGTTTGTGCCCTCTTACTGCTCTCCCACGTCACACACGCGCACGCGCACATGCGCATGCACACACATACATGCGCCTGGCTAGGTCTGACCTGAACTCTGCCTCTACTCTAGTACCATCCTTCTGCTCTGTACAACCAGCAGTCAAATGCTAAAAGCAGGACAACCTTCACACAGTCCTGGGGAAAGCTACATTTGCTTTATGCCCTCCACTCAGTCAGGTCAAATATGGTGGGAGGCATGCACAGGCTCAGCCTTACCTACCTGAGCCCAGGGCCAGCAGGTTCTCTCCTATTCCATTACAAAGTTGGAAAGAACACGAAATCTGGGCCCTGACTGCCTGGACTCAATCCAGTTCCACCACAAACGAGCTGTGTATGCATGAACATCTTTCCTAAACTTGGGGTACTTAAAATTTCCTCATTTGAAGGACAGGAGCCTTACAGTGCTTAAATCAAAAGCTCTGAATTCAAACATGAATATATAACGTATGGATTAATAAAGGTAAATCACTTAAAACTGTGCCAAATGCTATTTAAGTGTTAGCTGTTAATATTACTCTGAGTTGTGAAATTCTGGCTTGGTCACTGGGATGAAAATAGAGCAGGCCTTCTGGCTGAATTGAATTCAAGGCTGCTGAAGACTTTCCTAACACTGGAAGAGAGCAGGGATCATCCAACTCGTCCAGATTCACTCACTGGATAGAAGGGCTTAAAGCCAAAGCATCATTCACTTACTCACTTTAGTACAGTCAGTCAATAAGTATTGTGGGCATATTATGTAACCAGCCCCACTGTCAGTCATAAATGATGCAGAAGTCCTGCCTTCACGGAGCTTACGCTCTTGCTGGTAGCAGTGCCTGCCTGCTTGCTTTGCCTTGGTTTATCCTAGAGAAGAGAGGCTGAAAGCAGGACTCGGTTGACCCAGTGCTTCTGGGCCAAATGATATCTTTAATACCATTTTTTAGTAAAACCCCCAAAATACCACCATTTTCAGCCTCCGTTTCTTGAGACCTGCTCCACTTTGTTCTTGGCCTCATCTATGAGCCCTTTTTTAGACAGGTCTTTTGAGTTTCACCTTTGAAGTGCACTGAAAGAATTCAGGATTTGGACTTGGAATAATCCTGCCTTCAAAATTTAATTGTTGCATGGGTATACTAATTCATTTCTGCTATTACAAATAATACAAATAATTTGTTGCTGCTGTAACACATTTAGTGTCTTCAAACAACAAAAATGCACTAACATTCTGGACAAGAGGGCAGAAGTTCAACATGGTTGTCACTGGGCTAAAATCAAGGTTGTCAGTAGGACCAATTCCTTCTAGAATTCATTTCTTTGCCTTTTCCAGCTTCTGGAAGTCACCTGCATTCTTTGGTCTGCGGCCCCCTCCTCCTCTTCAACATCAGTAGCATAACATCTTCAAATCTCTCTATTGCTCCTCCCTTTTCCACCTTAAGGGACCCTTGTGACTATAGTGCCCCCCAAGATAATCTCATCTTAAGCTCAGTTGATGAACAACCTTAATTTCATCTGTAACCTTAGTTCTCCTTTGTCACATAATATAACATATTCATAGATTGTAGGAATCAGCACAGAGACATCTTTGAGAGACCATTATTCTGTTGCCTAGAATGAGTTTTCTAATCTCATTGAGACTTGTTTTCTTCATCTATGAAATGAGTATTATATTATTATGAAAGATAATAGACATTATTATAAACATTTTTTTAAAAATTGTAGATATTGGGGTGCCTGGGTGGCTCCATCAGTTAAATGTCTGCATTCAGCTCGGGTCATGATCCCAGGGTCCTGGGATTGAGCCCCACATTGGGCTTCCTGCTCAGTGGGAGCCTGATTCTCCCTCTCCTGCTCCCCCTGCTTATGCTCTCTGTCTCTCTCTCTCTGACAAATAAAGAAATGAAATCTTTTTTAAAAAATCACAAATATTTAATTATTTATCTGACACAGTGAGCTCACTTCCTTCAGCACCTATAGATCACATCACCTCTCTTCCTCAACTCCACACAATTTATTTCCCAAAGCCAGGCTGGCAAGATCTGATAGAGGGGCCTCATAACATGGGTGCTCTTTTAAGGACAGAATCAGAGCTAAGAGACCAAGAAGTACCATTAGACTTTGATATAAATTAGGTTTTATGAAATTGTTTCCTGAGAATAATTATCATGAAGGTGAAGGAAATGGAAAGTGAGGGTCCTAAAGCCTTCTCTGGTCTGCAATTGCCCAAGGATGGTCTTGGTGATAATATTTTTTCAGAGGGCCCAGATCCCAGAAGCACAAAAATGATATTCCTTGTCAGGCTTTAAGTTATTTCACTGCATAATCATTCACAATGAATACAGTCCCCTTAAGGAATATAATCTTTGAGGTCATAAGTGCAGAGAGTGTATCTTGTTTCATATTGGATTCCAGTTTTACAAGAAAAGGTTGGTGCTTATTTTGATGGACCTAATATTTTTAAAGCAACTGAAAAACAGATATAATGAAATAGACAAAAATGGATTTTTTTCTCCTCAAAACTAATGTTTATGACATTCTGCTGCTTGCATGCAAAGAGAATAAAATTTGGTGACAGAAGAAAAATCTGTTGCTTCATTGTAAAAGGCTCCTGTTGTGATCTGAAATGGGAGTCACTCTCCAAAGGAATTGAGATGGATACTAGTCATTTTTTCTGAACATTTTCTTGAAGATTCTGTCATTCTTCCAACATCTGAGCCACTTCCTCTGTTTGGAAAATATTCCATCTACTGAGTCTTGGTGGAAGACACAACCTTCTTCCTCCTTCAGAAACTAAAGCAGCAAGATATCACTTTCCCAGACTCCTTTGCAGCTAGGGCATGACCATATAACCTAAGTTTCACAGTCAGAGCACCAGATTCTAACCATTAATTAGAAATCAATGACCAGGTAGAATCTTTTCTGACAATAGGTAGAGCCAATGTTGGCAACCACATCCAGTACAATAGCCTGCAGTGGCGACATCCAATGTCCAAGAGCATAGCATCAGCAGAGTAAGCTATGGGAACCAGTGCTCAGAAGCAACATTAGAATGTCACTAGACCAGAATTTGAAATATTGTCTCAACTACATAGCCCCAAGTCTTGTTCTTTAACTATACCAGCAATTTTACCAGATCTCTAAACTTCTTTTAATAATTTCTCTGCTGCTTAAATCAACCATACAGATTTTTATAACTTGTGACCAGAACCCCAAATCTTCTGGAGAGATTAGTGCTTTGTGCACCCAAAAAAGAATTAATGTCTCTGAGGAAATTGGCCTTGCCACAGTCCCTCTTAGTATCTGAATAATTGTTAATTTTGCTTCACCTTATGCCAAGTTTCATACAGTTAAAATGTCAGGAAAAGATATTAAAGATTATCTCATTAAAGGTTATCTAATTTTTGTATTTTACATCTGAGAAACCCAGGCCTAGAGAGGCAAGTTAAAAGTTAAGTCCACACAGCACAACAAGCACCTATGAGATGCTCCTGGGGCAGTAGCAACCTTGACTTAATTTAGTCCTCAATTCTTTTGATGGGCTATTTAATTTCTTAATTAAATTCTTCTTTGTTCGTTTGATGTCCCGTGCATGAAATTCAATCACCAGCCACCATATTGGCCTCCCTAGCAAACGAGCCCTATCTATCCAGTGATTCCATTGAATAACTATAGGACTGCACATTTTCTAACTTAAGAAATCCATAGTGAGAAGGAAACTCCATTTATTTGGTTTTTTTTTTTTAATTTATAGCAACCTTTGGAAACGAATTATAATTAAACAGGAAAAAAATATAGCTTAGGATAATCCTGCCTTGCATATATATCAAGCCATAACTGGACAGACAAGTGTAAATCTTTCAGGAAAAATGTGGTGGAGATAGTTCTGGATTGGTCACCCTTATCTCTCCTCACTCAGAAAAACTGTTCTTGAGTTTGTATTTCAAACAATAGGAGTCTTTCTTCTATTTCTGGTTTGAATATCTCTCGAGAGATGTGAAGACACAGAGCACTTGTTTTGACAAAAGGTGTCCTCTTATTACTTTTGTTATTGTTATTATTAGCACAACCATTAGGTAAGTCTTAGCATGTCCACAGTAGAGATAAGAATCAAAGGTACAGAGAGCTAACTTGTCCAGGACTGGAGAGTGGATAAGGTGTAGAGCAAGCATTGAAACCTAGTCTCTCTAACCACAAAGTCCAGGCTCTTTCCACTCTACTTGGCTACCTTCTCACTCCAGACTACAGTGTATTAGACAGCAGCCTCTGAAAGTGACACGTCAACAAGGTAACTCCAGGTGGACTTTGGTGTACCCAGAATGCTTCTCACTCTCTCTTACTTGCTCTTTCACTCTCTCCCAGGAAAAAGGGACAAGCCTAAACATCTGAAGTGTTTCCTGTCACAGAGAGGCAATGTTACCAGTTTGAACACAAGATTAGGTCAGACTGGACTGCCAGAAGAACCAGTAAGGCTGGACACGCTGAGCTAGAAGTCAAGGCGGGATGACTATGATTTATCTCTGGAGCTGGAGGCCCCTTTGAGCAGTCATTTGCAAGTTGACTTGTAACAAAGGAGAGTGTTGGTGATCCTGAGCTGAAGCTTAAGGAGCTTGCTGAGGAACAGACCACACCTGTAGAGTTTCCCTGTTTTTTGACACTGATGCCAACTTGTGCATTAAATTCTTCATTATCTTCAGCCAGTCAGGTGCTGGCACTGTTGTGATGATTCTGTCTAAACCTCACAACAAACTTCTCTCCCTGTCGGGGTTTACCATGTTATCGTCATGTGCCTGATTCAAGGGCATTGAAGCAAGTTTAAGAATTTTAGGATTTCCAAATCCTTCAGATTCACTCACTGAGCTTCCTTGACTGGATTATATTTAGACATTAGTGTGGCTTGATTTCTGAGAGTTTACTAAACCAAGAAGTTTAAAGTTATTCACACCAGAAGATTATCCAGCCTTACTCTCATGCTTGGCTGTCACAGATGTTTTTGGTACCTGTCCACATGCCTTCTGTACCCATCATGCTGTATATAGTCCTTCCTCATCTTGTCTAGGAAGGGATACATTCGAAGACTCCCAGTGAACACCCAAAACCCCAGATAAGACTGAACCCTATTTATAATATGTTTTTCCTATACATACATAGCTGTGATAAAGTTTAACTTATAAATTGGACACAGTGTGTGATTAAAAAGAAGTAATCAGAAAAATAAGACAATCATAACAATATACTGTAATAAGGTTTATGAGAATGTGCTTGCTCGCTCTTCTTGTGATGACAATAAAATGCCTATATGATGAGATGAAGTGAGGTGAATAATGTAGGCATTGTGATGTAGCGTTTGGCTCCTACTGACCTTCTGACAGTATGTCAGAAGAGGTCCTTCTGCTTCTAGTCTCCAGTTGACCATTGGGTCTTGGAATCAGAAAAATAAGAAATGGCAGACAATGTGGGGGACTACTGCATACCTAACACAGGCCTCTAAGAACAAATGCCAGCAACTAAACTCTTCCTTGAATTGAACAGACCAGAAGCTCCAAAGAGTAACATCCCTGGGAGTAGTTCTCATCAGTGCTTTCCAAGCATTAGGACAGTAATGCAGGTAATGCTTCTTATCCACGCAGGATTACTAATAGTGCCTCCCTTCATTCTCAGCAGTGCACTGCCAATAAGATACATGGTCCCCTTGGTCCCTGGTGACTTTGAAAAGAGCTGTTTCAGTAGGGCAGTAGAGGTGAAAACTAGACTAGAGTATGATTGGGAGATGAGAAAACTGAGTCAGCTTGTGTAGACGAGTGTTTTGAGAAGGTTTTTGAAAGGAATCGCAAGGTGAGGCAGCTGGAGGGTGCTCTGGTGACAAGGAAGGTTTTTTGTTTTTTTTTTTTTCAGTATGATGATGGAAGCAATCCTCTAATGGGCACAAGATTGATGATGAAGGAAAGAAAAGAGAAAACCAAAGAATCAAAGTTCTTGGGGAGTGGAGGGGATTCAATGTAGACCAGCAATTGCCATTAGCTACTACTTTATTGCCTGATATAGTAGGTGTCAAAGAACCATGATTTTTAGTTACAAATAATGTACATCTATTTTGACTTTGTTTTAACTGTTCTTTTTGATATTTATCAACACAAGTTGATCATTTAATGCTCAGGAGGATTGTTTCATTAACATACTATAATGGCTAAAAAAAAAAAAAAAAAAAAACCATACTACAATGGCTTCTAAGAATCACGTTCACCTAATAAGAGTAACTTAGATCAGCATTTCCAGCAGTAAGAGTACTAGAGATGCCAGCACCCCAGGAATTATTAAGAGTACTCAGGGTAGGAGGAGAAAAAAGATGGTGGAAGAGTAGGGGACCCTATTTCAACTGGTCCCCTGAATTGAGCTGGATATCTATAAGATCATTCTGAACACCCATGGAATCAACCTGAGATGTAAGAAGATATATCTGGATCTCCACAAACAGAAAATCTCTGGCAGTTGGTCTTGAGGTATGAAATGGGGAGCTGTAATTCCACAGGCAGATATTAGAACATAAATGGAAGAGGGAGGGAGCTGCCAAAAGCCCTTGAGACAGAAAGGTGAAATAACATAGGAGCGCAATAGCATCCCATGCTGGGAACTAGGCACAGACTCAGACCAGTGAGGGCAGGGAAAGAACTTTAGGGTAGCCTCCCAGACTGAAAGCTGGAGCTGCAGGGGCATGCATGTAAACTGGGGGCAGCTGGCAGTTTTAGAGGCACAAAGGCAGAGATGTGCCCAGACCAGGAAGACAGGGCTGGGAGTACTGCTGTGGGGCACACAACCCAGGACACTGCAGTTTTTAACAACACAGATAGCAATGGAGACAGTGTGGCCCAGAGAGCTCAGTGAAGTTCAGACTGTAATCTCTGTTCTGAGACAGAGGTTTGGATATGGTCATTTCTGCTCTCAGAAAAGATGTGGAAACCCACCAGGGAAAGCCACTAGAGAACAAAAGCCTGGAAAAAACAATTATCACTGAGCCCATTTCCCCCCTCACGGGGGCAGGGCAACTCTGCCCAGATAGGGTTCCTTGAGTAACAGGCCCCTCCCCCAGAAGACAGGCTAGAAGAACAAGAGGCCAACAACCCTAAGGTCCCTATAAAACAGGTACATCTTGCTTGGGTTGTGGTCAATAATTTGGACTCTGTACATTCGCTCAACCACCCCTCAACAGGACTAAGAGGAGGAACCCCCAACAAAGGAAAGAGACAGAGAATGTGGCTTCTACCATAGAACTAATGGATATGGATATAACCAAAATGTCAGAAATTGACTTCAGAGTAACAATTACCATGGCAATATCTAGGCTTGAGAAAAATATTAACAACAACATAGAAGTTCTAAGGGCATAAATGAGATCTAATCAGGCTGAACTTAAAATGCTATGAATGAAACAATGGGATCAGGAGGGAGACAAACCATAAGACTCTTAATCTCATGAAACAAACAAGGTTGCTGAGGGCTGTGAGGGGAGGGAAAGGGAGGCTAGGTTATAGACATTGGGGAGGGTAAGTGCTGTGGTGTGTGCTGTGACATGTTAAAGCCTAATGATTCACAGATTTGTACCCCTGGGGCAAATAATACATTATATGTTAATTTTTAAAATGCTATGAATGAAATTCAGTTTAAGCTGAATACGGTGACTGCCAGAGTAAACAAGGAAGAAGAACGAATTAGTGAAATAGAGAATAAGATGATAGAAAATAAAGAAATCAAGGTAGTATGGGAGATTAAAATTAAAACCCAAGGAGTCAAACTGAGAGAGATTAGTGTCAGAATAAAACTTCCAATGTCAGACTAATTGGGATCCCTGATGGGGTGGAGATAGAGAGAGGTCTAGAACATACATTTGAGCAAGTAGTACCTAAGAACTTCCTTAATCTGGGGAAGGAAACAAGCATTCCTATCCAAGAGGCAGAGAGGGCCATTGTCAAGGTCAATGAGAACAGACTGACAATGCAACATATAATATTACAATTTGCAAATCTTAGATCCAAGGAAACAATCTTGAAAGTGGCAAGAGGGAAGAGATTTCTTACATACAAAGGGAGGAACATCAGAATAGCATCAGACCTGTCCACAAAGACGTGGCAAGCCAGAAAGGGCTGACAAGACATATTCAGGGTACTAAACGAGAAGAAAATGCAGCCAAGTATACTTTATCCAGTAAGGCTGTCATTCACAATGGATGGAGAGACAAGGAGCTTCCAAGACAGGCAGAAACTGAAAGAATATGTGACCAAGCTGGACCTGCAAAAAAATATTAAGGGAGGTAGTATAAAAGGAGAAAGACCCCAAGAGTGATATAAAACAGAAATTTACAGAGACAATCTATAGAAACAAGGACTTCACAGGCAACATGATGACAATAAAGTCATATCTTTCAATAATCACTCTCAACATGAATGGCTTAAATGTTCCCATGAAACAACATAGGGTTGTAGATTAGATAAAAAGACAAGATCTATCCATATGCTGTCTATAAGAGACTCGTTTTAAACTTTCTACTTTCAGTCTGGAATTGAAGGGATGGAGAAGCATTTTTCATGCCAACAAACAAGAAAGTTGGGATAGCAATTCTCATATCAGACAAATTAGATTTTAAGCTAAAGACTAGAGTTAGAGATATAGAAAGACAATGTATCACACTTAAAGGGTCTATATAACAAGAGGATCTAACAATTGTAAATATCTATGCCCCCAACAGGGAAGCAGACAACTACATAAGCCAACTGTTAACCAAAATAAAGAGACATATTAATAATAATATGCTAATAGTAGGAGACCTCAACACTCCACTCTCAGCAATAGACAGATCATCTAAGCAGAAAGTCAACAAAGAAACAAGAGCTTTGAATGACACATTGGACCAGATGGACCTCGTAGATATATACAGAACATTCCACCCTGAAACAACAGGATACTCATTCTTCTGCAATGCACATGGAACTTTCTCCAGAATAGACTACACCCTGGGTCACAAATCAGCTCTCAACCAACACCAAAAGATTGAGATTATTCCTTGCATATACTCAAACCATAATGCTTTGAAACTGGAACCCAATCACAAGAAAAATTTTGGTAGAAATTTAAACACTTGGAAGCTAAAGACCATCCTGCCTAAGAATGTTTGAGTCAACCAGGAAATCAAAGAAGATCGTAAACATATACAAAGGAAAACACATCCGTCCAGAGCCTATGGGATACTCCAAAGGGGGAAATACAGAGCCATGCAAGCCTCACTCAGAAAAATAGAAAAATCCCAAATACACAAATTAACTTTACACCTTAAAGAACTGGAGAAAGTACAACAAATAAAGCCTAAGTCACATATAAGAAGAGAAATAATTAAGAGGAGAGCAGAGATCAATGAATTAGAAGCCAGAAATACAGTAAAGCAGACCAATGAAACTAGAAGGTGGTTCTTTGAAAGAATTAATAAGATCAATAAACTGCTCAGCAGACTTATCCAAAAGAAAAGGGAAATGATCTAAATTAATAAAATTATGAATGAAAGGGGAGAGCTCATGACTAACACCAAGGAAATAGAAATGATTATTAGAAATTATTATCAACAACTATATGCAAATAAATTAAGCAACTTGGAAGACATGGAGGCCTTCCTGGAAATCTGGTAACTAACAAGACTAAAACAGGAAGAAATTGACATGATTAAACCAATAACCAGTAACAAGATTGAAGCAGTGATCAAAAGCAAAGCCTCCTAAAAAAACAAGAGTCCAGGGCCTGCTGGGGAATTCTACCAAACATTCAAAGAAATAATACCTATTTTTCTGAAGCTGTTTCAAAAAAATAGAAACAGAAGGAAAACTTCCAAACTCATTTCATGAGGTGAGCATTACCTTGATCCCAAAACCAGGCAAAGACCCCCCCCCAAAAAAAGGAAAATTACACACCAATATCCCTGATGAATATGGATGCCAAAATTTCTCAACAAGATCCTAGCTAATAGGATCCAACAGTACATTAAAAGGATTATCCATGCGGAGAAAGGGGAACCCTCCTAACTATTGGTGGGAGTGCAAGCTGGTGCAACCACTCTGGAAAACAGCATGGAGGTTCCTCAAAATGTTGAAAATAGAACTACCCTATGACCCAGCAATTGCGCTACTGTGTATTTACCCTAAAGATACAAATGTAGTGATCCGAAGGGGCACATGCACCCAAATGTTTATAGCAGCAATGTCCACAATAGCCAAACTATGGAAAGAACCTAGATGTCCATCAACAGATGAATGCATAAAGAAGATGTGGTATATATACACAATGGAATACTATGCAGCCATCAAAAGAAATGAAATCTTGCCATTTGCGACAATGTGGATGGAACTAGAGGGTATCATGCTTAACGAAATAAGCCAATTGGAGAAAGACAACTATCATATGATTTCCCTGATATGAGGAAATGGAGATGCCACATGGGGGGGGTTAAGTGGGTAGGAGAAGAATAAATGAAACAAGATGGGACTGGGAGGGAGACAAACAATAAGTGACTCAATCTCACAAAACAAACTGAGGGTTGCTGGAGAGAGGGGGATTGGGAAGGGGGGAGTTATGGACATTGGGGAGGGTATGTGCTATGGTGAGTGCTGTGAAGTGTGTAAACCTGGCAATTCACAGACCTGTACCCCTGGGGATACAAATACATTATATGTTTATAAAAATTTTTTAATAAATAAATTTTTTAAAAGTGGGTAAAATAAAAAAAAATTTTTTTTTAAGGATTATCCATTATGACCAGGTGGGATTTATTCCTGGGATATAAGGGTGGTTCAACATTTGCAAATCAATCAGTGTGATAGAACACATAAATAAGAGAAGAGACAAGAATCACATGGTGCTCTCAATTGATGCATGAAGCATTTGACAAAATACAGCATCTTTTCCTGATTAAAACTTGAGTGTAGGGATAAAGGGAACAATCCTCAATTTCATAAAAACCAGCTATGAAAAGACCACAGTCAGTATCATTCTCAATGGAAAAAGCTGAGAGCTTTTCCCTTAAAATTAGAAACATGACAAGGATGCCCACTCTTACCACTATGGTTCAACATAATACGAGAAGTCCCAGCAATAGCAATCAGAAAACAAAAAGAAATAAAAGTCATTCAAATTGGCAAAGAAGAAGTCAAACTCTCTTCACAGATGACATGATACTTTATGTGGAAAATCCAAAAGACTCCACCCCCAAACTACTAGAACTCATACAGCAATTCAGTAATGTGGCAGGATAAAAAAAATCAACACAGAAATAAGCCACTTTCCTATACACTAACAATGTAACTATAGAAAGAGAAATTAGGGAATTGATTCCATTTGTAATAGCACCAAACCTTAAGATACCTTGGGATAAACCTAACCAGAGAGGTAGAGGATCTATAATCTGGAAACTAAAGAACACTTATGAAGGAAATTGAAGAAGACACAAAAAGATGGAAAAATATTTCATGCTCATGGATTGGAAGAATGAGTATTGTTAAAATGTCTATGCTGCCCAGAGCAATCTATACATTCAATGTCATCTTGATCAAAATACCAATGGCATTTTTCAAAATGCTGGAACAAACAATCCTAAAATTTGTATGCAACCAGAAAAGACTCCAAATTGCCAAGGAAATGTTGAAAAAGAAAAAAAAAAAAAAAAACCTGGGGGCATCACATTGCCTGATTTCAAGCTATATTGCTAAGCTGTGATCACTAAGACAGCATGGTACTGGCACAAAAACAGACACATAGACCAATGTAACAGAGTTGAGAGCCCAGATATGGAACCTCAACTCTATGGTCCTCTAATCTTCGACAAAGCAGGGAAAAAATATCCAATGGAAAAGACAGTCTCTTCATTATATGGTGCTGGCAAAATTGGACAGCTATGTACAGGAGAGTGAAACCCGACTATTCTTTGATACCATACAAAAAGATAAACTCTAAATGGATGAAAGATCTCAGTGTGAGACAGGAATCCATCAAAATCCTAGAGGAGAACATAGGCAGTAAACTTGTCAACATTGCCCACAGCAACTTCTTTCAAAACATGACTCCAAAGGCAAGGGAAACAAAGTAAAAATGAACTTCTGGGATTTCATCAGGATAAAAACCTTCTGCACAGCAAAGGAAACAGTCAACAAAACAAATAGACAACCCACAGAATGGTAGAACATACTTGCAAATGACACTACAGATAAATGGCTAGTATTCAAGACCTATAAAGAAGTTCTCAAATTCAACAGGAACAAATAATCAAGTCAAAAATGGGTAGAAGACATGAACACACACTTTTCTAAAGAAGAAATACAAATGAAAAAATGTTCAACATCATTAGCCATCAGGGAAATTCAAATCAAAGCCACATTAAGGTACCACCTACACCAGTTAGAATGGCAATAATTGACAAGAAACAACAAATGTTGGAGAGATTGTGGAGAAAGGGGAACCCTCTTAAACTGTTGGTGGGAATGTAAGTTGGTGCAGCCACTTTGGAAAACAGTATGGAGGTTCTTCAAAAAGTTAAAAATAGGGTTACCCTATGACCCAGAAATCACACTACTGGGTATTTACCACAAAGATACAGATGTAGTAAAAAGGAAGGCCATATGTACCCCCAATGTTCATAAGCAGTAATGTCCACAATAACCAAACTGTGGAAGGAGCTGAGATGCCCTTCATCAGATGAATGGATAAAGAAGATGTGGTTCATATATACAATGGAGTATTACTCAGCCATCAGAAAGGATGAAAACCCAATATTTACATCAACGTGGATGGAACTGGAAATTATGCTAAGTGAAATAAGTCAAACAGAGAAAGACAATTATCACATGGTTTCACTTATTTGTAGAACATAAGGAACATCATGGAGGATATTAGGAGAAGGAAGGGAAAAATGAAGGGGGGATATCAGAGGGGGAGACAACAAACTGAGGTCTTTGGGAAGGGGGGCTAGGTAAGCCCAGTGATGGGTATTGAGGAGGGCATATATTACATGGAGCATTGGGTGTTATACTCAAAAAATGAATCATGGAACACTACATCAAAAACCAGCAATGTACAGTATGGCGACTAACATAAAAAATGATTAAAAAATAAAAGAGTGCATAAAAATACAAAAAAAAACACCAGAAACAAAAAAACAAACAACAAAAAAGCATACTCAGAGGAAAAAGAGTTCTATGATCACGTAAATTTGAGAAACTCTAACTGTACTCAGATATTGACAAGGCTCTCCAATATAAACTTCAGTTTAATTTTATTCAACCAAGAATTTCCTCAGAATGAGAAGTGAGAATTTATGCTAAAACATATTCCTTTATAAGTATCCATAAATACTCTTCTGTCAAATTTCTTAGCATTCATGTAGCCTCAAAAATACCCAAACCTTGGAATATTCCAATATCTTGGAATATAGAAGAGCAAGGTATTATCTTCAAAGTTTACCCACTTACTTAAGAGATCATTATCCCTAATTTATTGTAGAATTGAGGCCTATAAATTCATTTTTTCCTCTCAGAGAGGAAAAATTATTATTTTTCTTTACTGTTCTCCTTCCTATACTTTAAGCTGATTGCCACTATTGATAAAATAATATAGGCAATGCTAGTGACTCAACTTTTAATAAGTTCTTCATGTAAATATTGTCAAAGGTCTCAGAAAGTCTAAATATATTTCATTCATGTGTTTCTTTTTATCTACATGCATATTTATTCCCTTGTAGAACTCTAGAAGATCAAAAAGCAGTGCCAATTTGTGAAGGAAAAAAATTGCAGTGCTAAAGAAAAAGCCAGAGGCTGTTCTTTCGTAGAGCTGGAAATAAAAGTGGAATAAAATTAAATAGAAAATTTCTTCCCATCACATGTTCCCAACAACTTTGGACAACCTTTTGCAACTTGAACATGGGTTTGAATACTTTAAACATGAAAAAAAAAAATGGTGGGAGGAAAACAGGACAATGGTACTTACTCTGGCATAAGAATAGAATGATTTTATTGTGTAAATATGAAAAGTTTTCTGCCTCATCTTCAAAAATGTTTCAGAGAAACTTAGAACAATTTGTAGCCCATGAAATTCATATAATACACAACTTTCATCCATCATGCAAATAAGGTTTGATTTTTAGTACTGAAGTGAAATTTGTCCCAAATTTTATATTATATGAGAAAATTAGTTGTAAAATACTTCAGCAAAATGAATCCAACCTTAAATGTTACCAGAGCAATCATTGTTTCTAGGTAGCTGATACTGTTACAGAACATTACATGACTTTCAAATCATGGGTCCTTTGTGGAGCTTAAATTTCCCAAGGCAAACATACTGGACATTAAAATAAAACAGGATCAATACCCTTGAGTAAAATTCACCTTTGATAATAAGTATTAGGGCAAAATTAAAATCTCAAAGCCTCTTTATCTAGTTATTTAAACATATTCTGGAGGATTTGCAACTTCCTTCCATTAATAGCTATGTAAAGTCAAATGTCGTTTAATTAAGAGCCAGGTATAATTATCTATAATGTTTCTGCAATACTTTTGACTGAGGCTGTCCAAGGACATGAAATTGAACAAGTCACATGCCATGTTTATTGTATTACTTTAGAATATTAACATAATAGTAAGGCAGCCTTATTCCCATAAGGCAATGTCAGAGGTCAAAAGACTACATCACAAGTGTTCACAGCAGTCCCAAATGCCATGTTTCACACAGTCCGTGTTCATTCTAATAATCATTCATCATTTTAAGTAAAGATAAGACAGTAGAAGTCTACTGTATTTGTTCACACCAACCAATTAATAAGTAGGAACTGAATACCTACTAACATGACACATGATACAAAAAATAAAAACAATGTCCTTGAAATATAACTGATGACCTCGAACACTAGATAGCATAAGGTCTTGCACACAGTAGGTACTCAAATGTATTGCTCTGAATATCTGAAAAATAGCAAATAATTCGAGATGACACACAATTTCATGCTAAAATATTTAGTCTATACCAATGGTTCTCAAAGCATCAACATCACTTGAGAATGTATAAGAAATGCAAATTCTCAGACTCCACCTCATACCAAATCCAATCTGAAACTCTAGGGGAGGGCCCAGCAATTTCTGTCTCAATAAGGTTTTTAGGTGATGACGGATGCACATAAAGTTTGGGGACCACCAGTATGGTCTGCAGATGCTGCCTGTTTTAGAGAGTCAAAAAGAACCCTGAGGAAGGAGAAACCAGGACATGCTTCATCAGGAGGCAGCAGAGGGAGACTTCCTGTTCTCTCAATACAGTTAAGATAACCAGAGAACCAAAATCATGGATAGTTATCACCCCCGGGATTCAACATACAAACCCGAAGTCTGTATTTATTCTGACATCATTCAAATAAGAGAAATGAGGGTGCATGCAGTTGATCTAGATAAAGAAAACAGTAAGAGTGAAAGAACCCGTAAGGAGCAAAAAAAATGTTAAAGTATGCTCAGGTTTGTGAGATGAGAACAGAATACAACACGGGGGACACCTGGGGGGCTCAGTGGGTTAAGCCTCTGCCTCCAGCTCGGGTCGTGATCTCAGGGTCCTGGAATTGAACCCCAAGTTGGGCTCTCTGCTCAGTGGGGAGCCTGCTTCCCTCTCTCTCTCTCTGCCTGCCTCTCTGCCTACTTGTGATCTCTCTGTCAGATAAATAAATAAAATCTTAAAAAAAAAAAAAGGAATAAAGAAAGAGAATACACTATGGAAGAGACGACTCTGGGAGAATCCGGCCGCCACTCGCTGGATGCTTATTAATAACACAGGAAGACCGTACTGCCAGGCCTCCCTGTGGTTGGACTAGGACCTTGTAACAGGGGTCTAGTCAACATACTATAAGTTGCAGCGGTATTTGCTACATCTAGACCTGAAAACAAATCCTGTGTTTATAAAGGAAAGATTCATATTTCCCCAGTGTTGGCCAGGTATCCAGCTCACATCAATCCATCAGCCGCATTCTGGTGGGCAAGGCAAGGCCTGGCAGACACCTAACCCTCTGTTTCCAGAGGCACAATCCTGAGACACTAACGCACCCTAGTGCACCACAGCTTAACCAATCACATGGGTCTTGTCTATGCTGCCATTATCCTCCAGAGCTTTCTGTATCAAAGAATTGTGTATAGGTGCTCCCAAGGGGCTCAATCAGATGAACATCCAACTCTTGATTTCAGCTCAGGTCATGATGTCAGGGTCATGGGACTGAGCCCCACACTGGGCTCCAAACTCAGCAAGGAGTCTACCTGGGATTTTCCCTCTCCCTCAGCTCCCCTCCAACCATGCTTGTGCTTGCACTCTTTCTCTGTCTCCCTCTGCAAAATAAATAAATAAACCTTTTTAAAAACTTGTGTACAAAGCATGGGAATAATGGTTGAGGAAAGTGAGTGTAGGCCACTGCTCTTATTGCCTTTCTCCTGTATATATAAACATTTTGACTTTTGAAATGTGGCTTAGATAAAAGTAGGAAGAGAACAGAACAAACAGCAAACTCTGGATTGGGATCAGCAAGAGGATAATGGAAAAGTGCTACATAGAAGGTATTTCTGCCAAAAGGGAGATACCTTTTCAGCTCAAACTTCAGTCTGACTCCAGGAACAAGTTTTTAAAAACCACCTCCATGACCAAAGCACAGGAAATATCACCCTAGGAGCAGAGATCAAACAACGCACTCATGGGAAGACTCTACAAGCAGAACAGGAAATCATTCATAGGGAAGAAAGACTGGCAGGAGAATTCTTTATGGCACCGTGTTCCTGGGCTCCCCACCAGCAGTGGTCCTCAAGGAACGGGACCCGCCATGCCCACCCCTTCACCTGCTTGCCATGAGATTCCAAAATTTCAAAACAGTGCTCATCAGACTTAAGTGTACATATTGGTCAGTTCCACGCTCCTCTCTGAGCCAAGAAATAGAAAAAGAGTTTACTAGGAGCCAGGCCCCTGTCCCAAACAGAGAACTAATCAGAGTCCTGCTCCTTGTTCCTATAACGCATCACCTCTCTGGGCCACATGCCTTGTGGCTCACCCCGTATGTCTCCCCCACAGCTCAACCATCCTTGTTTCCTCAAAATTGACCTGAGGATTAAATGGTTTATCCGTCTCCCAATTTGCCCCTCCCTTCCTCCTCCTGCCTCCCCCCCCCACCCCCAAGAATTTAGGGTTTGGGTGTTTTTTTTTTGTTTTTTTCTATTCTAACTATTCTATTCTATTATAACTTGGGACTTAGGTAAGTTGAAGTCTGTTAAAGAATTTAAGATGGAGTAGCAAGAATAAATTCAATCAGAAATCTCACTCTTTAGCTTACATCTCACTCTTTAGCTCAGATTCAGAAAACACCAAATCATACAGGGAAGGAACTCTCAGAATGTGCCAAAATCTCACTGTGTATTAGAATTTTTTATGCATGTGTCTGATTCCTCCACTAGGAGAAACCCCTGACACAGAAGAACTTTATCTTACTTGCCCTTGTGTCTTTAAGAGTACCTGGCACAAAGCTTGATTTAAATACACAGTTTGCTGAATGGAATAGCCCCTGACACAAAATAGCACAATGGATTAGCTGAATGAACATGTGTTAATCTATTGGTTCAAGTGGAAAATTCCACTCCAAAAGGCTGAGCAGCTACACACAGCAACAGAGCAAAATGGAAACCGTACTACCATTTATTCGTGAAGATTCTCCAGGATTAACTGAAACCACCTGGTCATGTTTCCCTCCCTCCCCAGCATCCAGTTTGACATCTCATAGACCAGGTCTCTGGCTTGGCTACCTTAGCTTCCCAACTGAAAATGAGAGAACTCTTACTTTTATTGGCCTCTTCATAGGTGTCGAGTGAGTCTTGAGAGTGTTCCAGATGCATACGCTGCTCCATGTTCTTTTCCTGCTCACGTCAGTGAAAAGGGAATAAACTGCTCCCTCGAAACCCGTTCCCATTCCTTCCGGTGACTCGAATACCAGTGTCTGTCCTGGATAGCTGTTCCCTGAAAGAGTTAAGGTGCCTCCTTTTAAAAACAATCATAGAGGAGCAGATGGCACATTTGCTAACCGAGAAGATGTTGCTCTCACTTGGGTCTAAATTCCCTCCCTCCACCTGGCATCCCAGACAGCTGTGTCAGCTCCATCTGCCCACCTTGAATTCATCAGGTGAATGCTCCATTTCCTTAATTGAGGTTAAGCTAACCCAAGTAATCAAAGACAGGTATGGAATGTTCCCTGTCAAAACCATGCCTCTGATTATGTGACACTAACAACTATGATTGCACTCAGCTACACTTCAGTACATGAAAAGCTTAGAACGGTGAATGAAGAGATAGGTAAACATGACAGGCAGGCCACTTTTCAAGGACTCATGAGCAGACTCCAGATGTCATTCTTCCTCTTTAAGGTAAATACTCTGGGAAAGCTTCCACTTGCCCTGAAGAAAACTGATAGGTAGCATTTCCTGAATCCTGCCTGGGAAGTCCAAGGCCACCCTCACACCACTTGAGTCTTCCAGGAGTCCATGAGTTTTCTCATTGCTGCTGCCATAGGGGGGCCTCTCTGGGCCACAGCTGGTGCCAAGCCTCCAGATCCTGGCCATCACCTGTGTTCATTTATTGAGGGCTCCATTGATCTGGACACCGGGAGTACAATGGGGGTAAGATTGACGAAGCCGCTGGCCTCATAGTGCTTACATTTTAGGGGAGAGACAGATAACTAATAGGTACAAACAAATGAATTTCACAATTCAGTTAGTGACAATAATTCTGAAGAATACAGATTAATATAGTGCTTGGACAAGACAGTTGAAGGGGAGTAATAGCAGTAAGCGAGGTCCATTGGGGAGCTGGGTAACAGGTTGTGTGGTAAAGAGTAAGACAATCCTATTCTGAGCACTGTGGCTCCCTAAGCAAGTGCCATTTTAGAATAAAACTTTGCTGCTTTGGTCACCAGACTTTACTGATAAAGTTGCTTGAAACCATGATGGTAGGTCATACATATGTAGCTGGCTAGTATAAATGTATAAATGGTCTCCCCCCCACCCCTCAAATAGCTATGTTATAATAATAAAAGTAATTATAGGTTAGTCCAAAATGAAAAAAAAAAAATTATACTACAACAGTCACCAAACTGAAAAAGAAAAAAAAAGAAAAAGCAACTTCTTTTCTCTCCCAGAAGAGTGAAGAAACTAGATAAGTAAATAGAGGCAAAGATCTACTCTCAAAAGAGACAAATTATTGAGTGTGTTTGCTGGCGAAACTGGCTGGAGCTCCCATCTGTAAGAGGAGGCCACACTTCCCTATAATAGCCCGCAAATGTGGTGCTATTAACTCCAGATTCCAGATGTGACTTTATATGCTAAAGGTAATCGCACTAAACACATGCTCACTCATGTTCAATACATAAATAAAGGCCTTGGTTTAAATTTCAGCAGGTTAGGGAACAAACAGTTCTTATTACTGATGATTCCCCACTGCCTTCTAAGGAATGTGGGTCCCGATACCTGGAGGATTTACTAAATGCAAATTTCATTCTCAGTGTAGTTGCCTTTGGAAAAACTTGGAAAAATATTAAGCATTGGTGGAGGGGGGCGATTGCAAGTAAAAAAAAAAAATTAGGATGTTTAAACAGTAAGTTCTCTCACATATGCGGGATATACATTGACCTCCAAAATGATATCTGTTCCACATGATTTTAAAGATGAGTCCTATGCTACTTAATTTTTCCAAACCATGAAAAATAAAGATAGAAATATTTCCAAGGAATTCTCAAGACTAACATTTTGCTGAAACCAAAATAAAATAATAGCAATAAAAAAAATACAGAACCATCTTATGAATCCTAAATAAGTCAACAAATTTATTATATGAAAAGCATAATAAAGCCCAAGCAAGTAGACTTTATTCTAGGAGGGTGAGAACAATTCAACATTAGGGAATTCATTAATATTATTTACTCCTTGGAGTAAAGAAAAACAGTATCATCCTTTCTACAACAACAGAAAAACATTTGATAAAATTCCATATTTATTCTTATTTTTAAAGAAACTTTTAATAAAGTAAAAATAAAAGGAAATTTCCTTGAGGTATCAACCTATAGCAAATTTCATATACTGAAATTTTAGAGGTATTGCCATTAGAGTCAGAACAAAACAAGAATGATCAGAAGCACCAGAATTACTCAGCATTGTCCTGAAAGACCTTGCCAATGCTATAAGACATGGAAAGAAAATAAGAGATATGAACATTTAAAAAGAGAGAAAACTTAATTGGGACATGATATAATTTTCTATTTAGAAAATTTATATTGGGCCCCTTTCTTCCACTTGACATAAAAATGAATTATATATATTTAAATACCTAAAATTTATAATACAATTATAATATTACAATTTTCAGATAGATAATTAAATCACAAACTAATTCACTTATAATTTTATAACCTAAGCCTTTCAGGAACTACAAAATCCATAAAGGAAAAGATTAACAAGTTAACCATTTAAAATTTTAAACTTCTTAATAAATCAATTCAGTAAAATTACAGGATAGAAAGTTCATATCCAGAAATTGATAGCATTTCTATACACAATAACAAAGTAGCAGAAAGAGAAATTAAGAAAACAAGTCCATTTACAATTACACTAAAAATAATAAAATACCTAGGAATAAACTTAACCATGGAGATGAAAGACCTATACTCTAAAAACTATAAAGTGTTACTGAAAAGAAATTAAAGAAAACATGAACAAATGGAAAGATATTCCATGCTCATGGATTGGAAGAATTAATCCATGAGCATGGATTTAAATGCCTATACTACCTAAAGCCTATTCTAGCCAAAGATTCAGTGCAATCTCTATCAAAATATTTTTCACAGAACCAGAACAAATAATACTGAAATTTCCACGAAACCACAAAAGACCCTGAATAGCCAACGCAATCTTGAAAAAAAGAACAAACCGGATGGTTATAATTCCAGATTTCAAGATACACAACAAAGCAGCAGTAATCAAAACAGTAGGTATTGGCATAAAAATGGATACATAGATCTATGGAATAGAACAGAGACCCCAGAAATATATCCACACTTATATGGTCCATTAATCTAGGACAAAGGAGCAAGAATATACAATGGGAAAAAGTTACTTCCATAAATGGTACTGGAAAAAATTGGACAACTATATTACCTTTCTTCTAGGAGCCTCCCTGGACTTTCAGAACAAGTTATAGTTACGGTCCAGATTTCCCAAAGAACTGCCTTCTTGTCCTTGGACTGCAATTGAGTCTGCATCAACCATGCTACTTTACCAGACTCCTCAATTTAACTAAAACTTCCTAGAAGACTGGTGTACCAGGAGTCCCCAGATCTGCCTACAGGTTCCATGGTTTGCTACAAGGACTCACAGGATTCAGAAAGGCTGTTATACTTGTGGCTGAGGCTTATTACAAGGAAAGCGCAGTGTTTAAAATCAGCAATGCAAAAGCACATAGCCAAAGTCCAGCAGAAACCAGATGAGCTTCATCTCAACGATGTTTCATGGACGGTGTTGAATTCTCCTAGCATGTGTGACCATAGGTACAAAGTTTTGCTAACCAGGGTACATTACACAAGCCTTGGTGTCAACGGTAATGTAGGTAGGGAGAACCCGCATGACCTTGATGACTCAGTCTCTAGCCATGGCCCCATCCCCAGGGCAAAATGATGCAGCATGGCTCAGGACCCCAGGCAAACAGAAACAGGCATTTACCATAAATCACATTTTTAGCACAGTCTATCTAGTTTGGCTCAAGGTCTCAGATATACAAAGTTGCTTATCTGGCAGGATGTTCCAAGGGCTCCGAGGTTATCTCCCAGAAGTTACTCAAGGTCTAGTCTTTTCTTTGGAATGTGTAAGATTCAAGCACTCCAAACCTCTGAATTAACCCTTTACTGCACAGCATATCTTGTTTCTTGTTTACTATAAAACACTCAAAGAATAATGCTTCCCAGAGCACATTAGGGGCTTATTGAGTTAAGCTGAATTAAATCAAGAAAAATCATTTTAACTGTCCAATACATAATTTTTCTCCAACATTTTATTTGGTAAAATGTGAAACCTAATACATAATTTTAAAAACACCACAGTCAATCCATGTAGAACCTTCACCTTTATTTCTCCATCACCAATTACTAATTTACTACCTCACCAAGTACCCAATATTTGCATTGTCTGTGCCTATGTCTGTGCACGTACTGTTTGCTAACCACTGAAGTGAGTTGCAGACTTCACAGCCTTTCACTCCTAAGTACTTAAGCATTTATCTCCAAGAAAAAGAGCTTTCTTCTATATAACTACAATACCTAAGACATCTAACATTGAAAGATTAATATTATATATCATGTAATCATGTCCAGGTTCCTATAAATTGTCCTCCAAATGCTCTTACAGTGATTTTCTTTAAGCAACAGATCATGTGTTAAATCTGGTTAGCTTATCATCTTAACAGTTCCTCCACCTTTTGTTTTTCCTCTATGACACTGACATTGACATTTGAAGAAAGGAGGCTGGTTGTCTTGTAGCCTGCGCAAAAGTCTGGATTTATCTGTTTCTTCATGATTTGATGCAGGTTAAACATGTTGGCAGAAATGTTACATCAGTACCATTGTCTACAGCTACATCCCAGGGCATCACATCTGATGCTACATATCAGTTCATCTCATTATTGGGACAAATATCATTTCAATGTCAAAGATCAATATCAACTGCGATATAAGTTTGATCCCTTCCATAAGGTAGTATGTAACAAATCGCACCATTGTAAAGGTGTTTCCTCCCCCTAGGAAACTGATAAGCAATCTGTGAGGATAGGAGGGAGGCTGGTGGGTATCTTACCCATTGGTTTTAGCAACAACTGATGATCCCATCCTTGTGTATACTGACCACTATACTGGTGGCTATAAAATAGGGCTTTCTAAATCTATTGCTCTTTTCTCATTTATTAACTGGAACTAATCTATAAAGAAGAGTTTTGCCTCATCCTCCTTAATATCACTATGGACACATGTACTTATAATGTTTCCTAATCCATTTACTATCATTATTTTTGTGCTTCAATTAGAAGAAAAGTATGGTTATATAATAAAGCTATGAAGATGGTTATGAAACAGTTGATTTCATTTTTAATTGCAGTATAATATACATATGACATCACAGAAGTGTCCAGATTGATAAATATTCACAAATTGATGATCCTCGTGTAAACAGTCACTGAGACCAAGCGATAGATATTACCGTCACCCACAGAGGCTCCCCGGGTGTCCTTCCAGACCCTATTCACCAAGAGGTATCCTAAACTCTAATATAGACTGAGGGTTTTTTTTTTTTAATTATTTTTACACGTTATATAAGTGGAATCATACAACATATTCTTTTGTGTCTGTCTTCTCTTCTCAAAATTACATTTGTGAGATTTACCTGAATTACTGGGCATAGCTGTAGATCATTTATTCTTGTTGCTATACAGAAATCCAGAGTGTGACTATATCATAACTTATTTATTCATTTTAACTATTGATGGCCATTTCAGTAGTTTTAAGCTTGGGGCTATGAACATTTCAGTGTGCGTCTTTTGATGAACAGATATATTCCTTTCTATTGGCTGTATAGCAAAGAGTAGAATCGCTCGATCATAGTGCATGCATATATTCAGCTTTAGTAGATAGTGCCAACAGAGCAACCATTATTTAAAAAGAAAAATTCCATCTCCTATGAAACTAAGTGATAAGATATTTCCCACTAACTCCAAAATAAGAGCAGGTGGGGAAAAAAAAAACAGTAACAGTTAGGAGATCCGTGCAGTTTTAGCTTAAAATTAAAATGAAATAAATGACCCCAACTTTGAATCTATTTGGGGGCAAAACCCTGGAAAGTTATGTCAAAATTAGAAAACAAGTAATTTGACTATACTCCCCAGTGGCATGTACCCTAAGGACAAAAACAACTATTAGATGTCTTCGACAGTTTTCATTAATCATTGGAAGTGGGATTGATATTGTTATTCTGAGACTGTTATGAACGGTAATGTGAGATGAAACAAATGAATAATACTGGCAGAGTCATTGAAAAAATGGGAATTTAGGCAGGGCTGAAAGAAGATTTAGATGTAACTTGATGAGGTTAAGTAAAAACCCTGTAGTCCTGAATTAGATTTAGAAGCTTCAATAAAAACTCGTAATGAATTTTCTTTTAAAAAGAATATCAGATCATTCTCCACCGAAAAGGCATTTAAAAATGACCAATCCAACAGTATAGTCTAGTTCCTACATTATGTTCCTTAAATATAATTTCTCACTAAAAGAAACCAAAGCTCTTTGAAGAAGTGGTTGATTTCTAACTCTGGAACAGGAAATGTTCATGAGCCTAGAATAAACATTATGACTGAGAAGATTACTAGCATGCTATCAAAAGGACTCAGGAACCACCTGAATATGCTTCTACTGACCTAAGGGGAGACAATTTGAATGACAATTTGGATAATAATTCCAAAAGATTGAAAATCATCCAGTATGTTTAAATCCATGAATTTGTAATGGTACTAAAAATTTATTCATTTTGCTTCGAGAATGCTTACGAATTACCTCAAAATAACCATAATTAATGAGGGAAATTTTCTCTTTATAGAATGATTTTAGCTTATGATTTCAGATTAATAAACAAAGAAGCAATTAAATTAAAAGATCATTATTCTATATCACTTAATGAATTAACTAATGATCATCAATGGTTGCTAGCATTACAAAAGTGAGACAATTCGACATTATTTTCCTCCTGATGGAAGCACACATCACTATCTACAAAGTTTTGCCAAAACTAACCCTTAATCTATTTAACCCTTTAGACTAAACTACTAATTTTCATGAAATACAGAGGACAATGGAACAAGTTACAATACACAACACGGACACAATGAGTTTATTACTGAGAAACTATATGACAAAGGACTTAGAGTCTACAACAAAATATAAATAAAAGTGAAAGGAAAGAAAATGGACCAGAAATTCTGATTTTAAAAATACTCAAGAGACCTTGTTTAGGTTCAGTTTCAAATAAACTGCAAATAATAAGCCTTGACTGGTTCTTCAGTGCTATCAAAGAAATTATTGTTGTTTTTAGAAATTACATAATAACAGTATTTTCATTATGTTTAAGAAGGAGAGGGGTACCTGGGTGGCTCAGTGGGTTAAGCCTCTGCCTTCTACTCAGGTCATGATCCCAGGGTCCTGGGATTGAGCCCCACATCAGGCTCTCTGCTCAGCGGGGAGCCTGCTTCCCCATCTCTCTGCCTGTCTTTCTGCCTGCTTCTGATCACTCTCTCTGTGTCAAATAAATAAAAAAATCTTTAGAAAAAAAAAAAGGAGAGTTCTTGTCTTTTAGAGATATATCCTGTAATATTCACATAATAACAATTAAATCTGGGAGATACGGGGTGCCTGGGTGGCTCAGTCCATTAAGTGTCTGCCTTGGGCTCTGGTAATGATCCCAGGGTCCTGGGGTCGAGCCCCACATTGGGCTCCCTGCTCAGCAGGGAGTCTGCTTCTCCCTTTCCCTCTGTCTGCTGCTTTGCCTACCTGTGCTCTATTTCTCTGTCAAATAAATAAATAAAATCTTTTTAAAAATCTTTTAAATAATCTGGGAGATATATGCATATGGGGGCTTATTATACTGTTCCATTTTTTGGGTATGTTTAAAAATCTTTGTAAGAGTTCGAAAATACTAAGCTTACATAAAAGTAGTGAGTTTGAGTTGACTCTAAAGAATAGGATGTTTAGTCCCCAGTTTTCATTCTCTATTGTTCTTCCAGGAAAAATAATCTTATGTTTTTAACTTGTCTCATTGTTCTTTTCCCAAGTCTCTGAATTTGTGAAGTTTCACTTTCAATTTGTTTTCTCACAACAGAAAATCAATAGTAAGTAATTTGACAGAATCTTTCAAGTCCCTTTCCCAACTCAGACACAGTCTCAACATCAGGAAGTTCAGAAAGTATCCTTTTTAGGTCTTTTCCTCTATAAACTGGTTCTTTTGGTTCAAGACACACATTGTGAACATTGGTTCACACATGGCCACTTGCTTTAGTTATTTTTAACAATGTAATAAGGATTTACAGACCCATTACCCAAAACAAAAACTGGAACCTTGAAGATAATCTACAACTAGTCATGTCTTATCTCAAATTCCTGCCTTCCTCCATACCTGCCCAGAGTAACCATGGTCCTAAATTCCACACCCATCATTCTTCATTTGCCTTTTAATACAGTTTACTTGTATCCATTTTAGTTGTTTTCAAGTTAATAAAAAGGATATCCTGGTGGGGCCCCTGTGTGGCTCAGTTGGTTGAGCGACTAACTCTTGATTTCAACTCAGGTCATGATCTCAAGGTCCTGGGTTCAAGTCCCACATCAGCCTCTGCACTCAGTGGGAGGGTCTGCTTGGGATTCTCTCTTTCTCTCTCTCTCTCTGCGCCCCTCCCCCTACTCTTGTTCTCTCTCTCTCTCTGAAACAAATAATAAATAAATCTTAAAATAAAAAGGATATCATACCATAATATATTGGGACCTACCATTTTTGGTTTTTTTGTTTTTGTTTTTGTTTGTTTGTTTTTATCTGACAGAGATCACAAGTAGGCAGAAAGGCAAGCAGAGAGAGAGAGGGGACCTACCGTTTTCACTTAATAGTACATCACCAAGATCTACCCATATTTTAGGATTACCTTGTAGTTGTTTGTTTTGACTTTGTATGAATAAGCCCCATGGATTTGTTTCTAAAGTTGTTCTGTGATCAAAGATGCTATGAACCACCTTGTACATATCTCTGGTTATACAAGCTTGAGAGTTTCTCTTGGAGATAGTCTGAAGAATGAAACTGCTGAGTGATGAGGGGCGGGGATGCTTCCCCCTCACTTTCCATCTGAAGACCCTTTCCTGTGGAAACACAGCCTCATTCTTGAATCAGGAAGGTGACCCCACTCTGCTTTGGTATGGTTTGTCACTGGCTCTCTTTTCCACCTCCTGTTTTTCCAGCTCCTTAGTAATCTAAGAGATTTGTTTTCACATTTAGTGCTTCAGAATAATTGAAGAAAAAGTACTAGCAAAAACATTCTGAGCTTGGAGGGCTTCAGGCATCTTTAATTGGCACAACTTTTTCAGTCAAAGCAAAGGAAATTAAACTGACTACTAACTATCTGCATTTCTTTTGGGTGTTGTAATAAAGGGGAAAAAATGACCTTCCTCTCCATATAGAGAGACATCAAATCTATTCCAACTTTCATTTTAAAACACAATATTGAAACAAATTTATCTTGATCTTTTTTTCTGCTGTGTTTACTGTTCCTGCTTTTTCCTTTAGAGAGAAGGATTTTTAAAATCAGTAACTCTTGGGGAGCTACTGACATTTGTGAATCTCTTAAAGCTAAATTCTTCTCATACTTTATGACATGAGCAAAACTACTTGAGGAAATTAATAATTTGCTCCCTGACTTGAATGAGAAATTGAGTAAGGAATGTAGGCTTTTTCCACCCATTTGCAGAAGGTCTATACCATATGCTCACCTTAAGTTAACTACCACCTCGAGAATCAGGTGCTGGCTGGCTGTCGTGGGGGAATTTTTTTTTTAATTTTAATCAGGGAAAGAGAACATGAGTACTTGAAAATTCATAATATTAACAGTCTAATTAGAGTTTCTTAAATGCTGTTTTAAATTAGGATAATTTTAAATTATTGGATGTGACAACTATATAAACATAAAATGCTTTAATTAGGGACTTGTTTGTGTGAAAAAAAAATCTACTCGAAGCACCAATCTGTCACTCTGCATTAACTTCCAACAGCCACAGATTCCCACTGGACCCCTGAATCTTAGCAATAAGTCTATACCCATCATCTACTCTCTACATTCTAATCCTCTCTTGTTTGTAGCCAGGTCTCTGCTCTTTAAAGAAAAAACTCAGGGCAACAAATTCAAGTTGAATTCTCATTCAAATTCATAACAACTCCTAGTGTTTCTGAATTTGCTTAATGTTTTCACTGAGCACAGTTCTTCTGGGCCTTCATAAATATCATGCCATGTTACTGATGAAAAAAAGTTGTGTGAGTAGCTCCGTCTTAAAGGGTGATAAAACAAACAAAAATAAAATCTCTGAGTCTCCCTCAAGTACTTATTAACTTTTTAGAATCACTTTCTCCTTTCAGAGTCTGATGAAAGCTAAGAGCTCTTTCCCATCATCACAGGGAAAAAAAAAATCTATAATCACAAAAATGTTTGCGTATAAATTCAGAGAATTTATGCAGCTCCTGATGGCCACATCTATCGCCATCTTTTAATTTCGATTCCAACTCTGGTGAGGTAAAATATTCATTAATCAGTACCAATGTGTAGAATACCTACTATGTACCTGACACTGTTCTAGACAGTGCAAGTATAGTGGAGGACACAGCTTGGCCTGGTCCTTGTCCTCACGAGGCTCACAATCTCATGGAGGTAACAGTTATTAACTCAGTAACCATACCAAAAAATGTTGAGTAGGAGTTTTGTGAGACGTACAAAAGAAGGACTGAGTCCTATCAGAGCCAACAGATCCGGATTTGGCCAGATCAGGGAGCTTTTAGAAAAATTCCCTGAAGTTAGAGCAACATGCTAAGGTCCGAGTTAACAGGTAGAAGGATGGAACAGACACTTGAAGGAGAGGAACAGCAGGTGCAAAGGCCCTGTAGTAAGAGGGAACATGGTATGTAAGAGTGGCCAATCACAGAGAGACCGGGAGAGTGAGACCAAAGACAGGGTTGAAAAGATAGGCAAGAAAAAACCATGCAAGTCTTTACTGTCATGTTTTAAGACATTTTTTTCTTTATTTTAGAGCAATAGGAAGTCATTAGACAGTTCTAAACTGCGAGGTAGGCAACATAATTGGTTTTAAATACTGGAAGGTTCATTTTGCATGCAATGTGGAGAGTAGATTGGCAGAGGACCACAATGGATGCTGAGAGATCAGTGGGGAGGTCATTGCAGGAGTCTAGAGAGAGCAACACTAGATAAGGATAATGACTGCAGGGATGAGCGTGGTGGGACTCAAGAGGCATTTAGTTGAGATAATTAACAGGATGCCATAAAACACTGGCTCTTTCATCACATGCCAATACATTGAACAATGTCAGCCACATGCTATGCTGGTGCTCCACAATTACATATTGGGTGAATAAATGAATGAATGAATGCATGGAGAGAACCTAAGAAAACATAAAAATATAAATAGATCAAAGTTTTTTATGTAGTCATAATCACTGAAAGAACGTGGGGTACAGAAGTTGCTAAGGTGGAAATAGTTAAGTACTAACATAATGTGTGAAAGAAGAATTCTAGATAATTTGACCCTGAATGAGGGGAAAATGGTATGGAAGGATCGGGTTTGACTTGTACAAGTTCTACAAAGTGACAATGAGTGGGTAAATTACTGAGAGCAGAAGTCAGATGAAATACAATGAGAGAGATTCACTTTTGTTTGATATCAGCCTTCTGTGAATGTGTAATTGCCTCAGGATGTGCCAAATCAATAATGATTCAGGATGAAGATTTGCTAGAACACAAGAAGCTTTAATAGCCAGTCCGGTGCACCTCCCAACAGTCCCCTGATAACTCAATTTGGTAAGTTCTTTTACTTCAAACACCAGAAAAGCAGATTGTTGTATGGAAATGCCCACATTTCAGATATTTTAGAAAACTAGCAATCGATGTGGGAATAAGACTCTTGAGTTTCATGACTCTGACACAGTCGTGGCCACTGGAGTCCAACCTGGGAGATCCTTAATAAATCACTGTGGATATTGGCTCTTTATAAACCCAAATCATTCACCTTGATTCCACCACATGGAAACAGCATGTGCATGAAGAAACAGGACGAGCTCTACATTTCTGTTTCCCAACCTGACTGTATAGAAAAATTTCCATAAGATTCTGCTCTGTTAATAAGAATGCAAATGAATGCACACATAAGGGAGATTCATTTTCACTTCTAGATTCTGTGTGCATTGAACAATTTGGATCTTTATTACCTTTGACTCTAGCTCTTAGACGAAAAGTTAAATTAATGGCCACATTCGCTGTAGATTTTGAAACCCACCTTTCAAATTTTTAGAAAGGGGATGGATTATGTGCAGGCTTCATCCTTTCAATAGAGCTTTCTATCAGAAGCTGCTGTTTAGTGAAGATTACAGGTTTAAGGACAGTCTCATCAATAAAGCTAGAGGTACAAAAGAGCCTCCGAATGTTTCAGAAGAGGGTAAGGGATTCAGCAACCACTGAACATTTTCATGGAGAGGTGGTATCTTTAATATTAGGATGAGAAATACATTGTAACCAGCTTTTCCTGCATCACCATCCAGGCTTGGGTTTCTTAACAGTTCTGTGAATAAGTGCTGTTTCTAATTTCCCCTACAGTCTTGTGATTTATGGGGTATGACTTGGTAACTAACTATGCTGGAGAAAAAATATAGAAATTGAAATTTCTGAATAAAGATGAATGTAAGGCATTACTTTGAACAAATAAGGGAAATGAGGGGCACTGACAAATTTTCTGTCATCATCTCTGACCACGGATGGCTTGACTAAAGTAGTTGGCTTGAAATTATTATACTAAATAAAACTTTGCTGTCCATTGACCAACTAGTTGGAGATTTCCTGAGCTAAGTTTCTTCAGAAATATAGTGCCAACTCTTAGCACCCAGACAGCACCCTTTGGCACCACTCCCCCATCTTCACAAATGACTTCATCCTCAAAGTTGGTCCAACCCCACTTACTGCAAATGTTTGAAACATTCCTTCATTCATCCACCACAAAGATGTCTAACTCCAAATATATGATGGATGCTGTGTCAAAGTCGGGTGCTAATAAATGGCTCTATTTAGATAAGAGGAAGACTAAAATTATCATTTTTATATACCCAACTCTTAATTATCCACATTAATAAAGGAATCAAGGAGATAAATAGTCCAAAATAAGGGATAATGCAAAAGCAATTTATATTTGGCTTCAGTATTCATTATGTGATTTTGAGGGTGAGCAAATTAACTTTCTAATTATGACTTGGCTTTTCAAAATGAGTTTGTATTCTCAACTGGCTTATGTTGAAACCCAGCTAGTTGTGTGCTAGAAGCCAAGAGAATTTGACCTGGAATTTGTAATTTTCAGCAAATGACTCATGCATATAATCAAAAGTTGATTTGTTCTGCCATTTGGAGAAGGTCTGTATCATTCCAATAGTCTCTGGAGAACAATGGTGTAATGTAAATTACATCGGTACAATACCAGCCATAACAGACTTCAAGACAAGATTACTAGAGATAGTCATTTCAAGAGGAAGACACAGCAATACTAAATGTACATGTAATAGTATAACCCCAAAATATGTAAAGCAAAAAGTTCTCAAAACTGAAAGAAGAAATAGACAAATATTCAGTCATAGTTGGAGAATTTAGCACACTTTGGCTCAGTAAGTGAGAGAATAAGCAGACAACAAATTACCAAGGATAATAAAATTTTGAATAACCTATAAAAACAACCAGACCTAATTGAAATTATGGGAGACTACAATTCAACAACAGCAGAATACATGTTTCTTTTGTGTTCCTACAGAACATTTATCCAAGCCTGACTTCTAGATCCCATCCTAACATATAATCTAAGGTAAGTCACTTTGCTTCCCTAAACTTCCATTTTCTTTAATTTGTTATACAGAATTTCTGGGGAGATTAACAGAGAAATATAAATTAAAACACAATGTAAAAATAAAAAGAGCTATATTCATAACAGTTACCAGTACAATACAGGATCAAGAATGTCTAAATAGAAAGACCTTAGACTACAACAGGTTGAAAGAGTATATTAGGGAATTTATTTCAGTGCTGACATTCACATATGTCAGTGCCATACTATTTAACTTAGCATGTAAGTTTCTTGAGAGGGGTTGAGAATGGAACTATTGATGGAAATAATGGGCCATTTTAAAAATGCTACTTTTCCTACCTCCATTTGCCTTCATGAAACAATCAGATAGTACTTCAGATTAATTATCTTTTTCATTTTCACCAGTTTACATCTACTTAGCTACTTCCATTTGTTGAAATAAACACACAAAAAAGTCAAATGCCTTCATATCACAGGTTCTTGCATTCTAAAAATCTAGAAAAGACAATACTGTTAGAGTCTAAACTGAGTTTGCTTGGACAATAAATATGAAGAGTTCTTTCTTGATATTTTTCTTTATTTTAATATTTAATAAGTAAGTAATTACTCTCTAAAAGTGTATCTGTATTCCAAATCAATTATATGCAGGGAACTATTGTGAGAACAGAATGAGATGATATGAGACAGAACTAAGGATCCCATAGTACTCTACTCAGTATGCAAGAGATTGTTATTGTTTTTCATCTGAGTTATTGAGGGTCTATTCGATCAGCCCCTCTCTTCAACATACATGCACACACAAAAATGCTTTGTAGAGAGGGAGCCACGTAAAGTAGAAAACATCCAGAAATGACTGAATAGAATAAAGGTTAAGGGAATGACATCAAGAACTCCTAGAAGTGGACATTATAGACAAGTTACTGTAATTACTCAACTCATTCTATTTGATCTCAAAAACCAAATATCAAAATTATTTGACTAAATGAACAGCCAAATTTGATCAAGGTAGAGATGCAGTCTACAAGATTCTGAAGAGGAATAACTGGAAGGGGAACAGTTGCCAAAGCAGAACAAGGCTAAAATAATGGCTCAGGGTTTACTCAGAGTGTCTGAGCACCTAGCAGGCCCAGCACAGTGGTGGAATCACAATGGGTCCTCAAGAAATATTCGTGTATTTGTATTGCAATCAAAACCTTCTCAGAGCCAATTTGATCTCCCTAGGCAATCAATGTTCTAGCAAAGTTAGGAGAGTTTTATCACTCTCAGTAACATAAAGTTGTTGCCCAAGAGCTGATGTTAAAGCAAGTTCTACTTTGATCATTTGTAAAACATGATAGGCTTGAGGGGGCTTTAAGATGGATATGACACTTATTGCAAAGAACTCTGATGATCTTCCTAAACTTCTACAAGTCTCACATAAACTATGTCTAATCTCTGTCCTCACCCAATAAACTATATTTGTAGCAGTAGTTAAAAGTAAGTATATGCATAAAGAAATCATACTTGATTTATATGTTCAAATACATTTGTGACACTTAACATCTTTATGATGATTTATAATTTATAGATTTCTTACTATTATAACTTCTTACCTTTCATTATGTTATTTCCCAATTTTGTACACAAACCATACACCAAAATAGACCTGATTATTCCCAAAATATGTATGTAAAAGTGAGGCTGAGTGACTCAATGGAGGCAGTTCTCAAAATTTTATGACAGAAACATCCCTAAAGTCAGAGGAAGATTAACCCTCAGAGTCTTGGAGTTAAAAGCAGTCTAACAAGGTAAACCTTCAGGACTCTTATTTTATCTTTATATTTTCTCCGAACTTCTGGATCTGAGTAGAATATAGGAGTGGAAGCAGGTCCACTGCAATAACCAGGCAATAAATAAATAAATAAATAAATAAATAAATAGAAGCAGGCTATTGTTCCCATTGCAAAATCATATTATTAAAGACATTAGATATGTATTGAAGCAAAGAGGACTAAATGAATTTAATACAACAAAGGATAGAGTCCTTCTTATATGAGCTAATATTGATATCTATTTCTACCTTGAAGTCACTTGCTGAGATTAAGTATTGATTATGAATTGGGCTTGCTTTTGAAGAGAGAGTCTTTAGGAAAGGGGAAAAAAAAAACAAAGTTTTTCATGACACTCCATCGGCTGGCATATTGACTTAGAATCTAGAAGATCCCAAGACCATGTCTCAGTTTTCTCAGTGACAAAATTACTGAGTCTTGGGATATCTTGGGAGGTAGCAGAGCTCAGATAAAAAAGCAAAGTAAAAGCACGCACAGCATCTTGTGCTTTAGAAACAAAATTCTACTAGAAGGAGTCCTGTATTTAACAAAAAAAATTTTTCAGGAGACATGTGAATAGGTAAGGAAAGTGACTGACAGTTAAGAGAAAACATAAACATTACAAGCAAACCCACAGTTGATACACATATCAGTTATAAGGAAAGGATTTTAAACATAAACATGTTAAAAAAGAGAGAGAAACAATGATTAAAATGAATGAAAACACAGACCATTTCAATAAATAATTGGAATCTGTAAAAAAAAATCAAATACACATTCTAGAACTGAGAAATGGAATATAAAAATTAAAAATTCATTAGACATGTTAACAGCAGATTTGACAAAGCAGGAAACAGGATTAGTAAACTCAAAGACAAATCACTAAAAAATATTAAAATTAAAACACAAAATTTTAAAAAGGAAAAAAATAGAACAGATGGTAAGAGACATATAGAACACAAATGGTCTGACAAATGGAGTCCCCAAAGGAAAGGAGAAAGTAAAGAAACTGAAGTAGTAGTTACAGAGATGATGGCTGAAAATTTCCAAAACTGATAAAAATATAAAACCAACAGATTTCAGATGTGTCAGGAATACTAAGTGGGATAAATACAAAGGAAATCATACCTAGGCATATCATAGTATAACTGTAGAAGACCAAAGATAAATTTAATTTTTATTAAGTAAACTACGCCCAACATGCAGCTTGAACTCACAATCCTGATATCAATAGGCGCAGGCTCTATCCACTAAGCCAGTCAGTCACCCCACCAAAGATAAATTTTAAAGATGTGAGAGAAAAAAATGTTACAACACATTGAAATAATAATTTTGTGACTGATTTTTCAACAGAAACTTGGAAACAAGAAGACAATAAAACAATGCCTTTAAGATGCTACAGGAAGGTGTACCTGGGTGGCTCAGTCATTACGTGTCTGCCTTTGACTCAGGTCATGATCCCAAGATCCTGGGATTGAGCCCCACATTGGACTCCCTGCTCAGCGGGAAAACTCCTTCTCCCTCTTCCACTCCCCCTGCTTATGTTCCCTCTCTTGCTGTCTCTCTCTCTCTCTCTCAAATAAATAAATAAAATCTTTAAAAAAAAAAAAAAAGGCAGGAATCTGCAGTAGTGACCCATGGGCCAAATCTAGCTCGCAACTTGTTCTTGTAAATTAATGTTTACTGACACACAGCCTTGCCTATTTGGTTAAGTTTTATCTATGGCATCTTTTATATGACATTTGCAGGGGTAAGTAGTTTCTACAGAAATCATATGACCCTCAAAGCTAAAAATATTTACCATACAGCTCTTTTCAGAAAAAGTTTGCATACCCCTACATAAAATAACAATTAAAGAAGAAAAATGCTTAACTCAAGAGCTAACAGGGAAGATAAAATGGAACAAAAATATTGGATTACCATCAAAGAGGCACAAAATAAACAATACAGAAACAAAACCTGACAGCCTTCCCTTTGACATCAGGAACACGACAAGGATGCCCACTCTCACCATTCTTGTTCAACATAGTACTAAAAGTCCTAGTAACAGCAATCAGACAACAAAAAGAAATAAAATGTACTCAAATTTGCAATGAAGAAGTCAAATTCTCTCTCTTCACAGATGACATGATACTTTATATGAAAAACACAAAAGAGTCGACCCCCAAACTGCTAGAACTCATAGAGCAATTCGGTAATATGGAAACATACAAAACCTATATATAGAAATCAGTTGCTTTCTTATACAATAACAATGAAAATATAGAAAGAAATTAGAGAATAGATTCCATTTACTATAGCACCAAGAACCACAAGATATCTGGGAATAAACCTAACCAAAGAGGTAAAGGATCTGTACTTGAGGAACTACAAAACACTCATGAAAGAAATTAAAGAAGACACAAAAAGGTGGAAGAGCATTCCATGTTCATGGATCAGAAGAATAAACACTGTTAAAATGTTTATACAGCCTAGAGCCATCTATACTTTCATTGCCATCCCAATCAAAATTCCACTGGTATTTTTCAAAGAGCTGGAACAAATAATCCTAAAATTTGTATGGAACCAGAAGAGACCCTGAATTGCTAAGGAAATGTTGAAAAAGAAAAAACTGGAGGCATCACATTTCCTGATTTCAAGCTTTACTACAAAGCTGTGATCATCAAGACAGCATGGTACTGGCACAAAAAAACATAGGCCAATGTAACAGAGTAGAGAGCCCAGATATGGACCCTCAACTCTATGATCAAATAATCTTCAACAAAACAGGAAAAAATATACAGTGGGGGAAAAGACAGGCTCTTCAATAAATGATGCTGGGAAAATTGGACAGCTATGTGTAGAAGAATGAAACTTGACCATTCTCTTACACCATACACAAAGATAAACTCGAAATGGATAAAAGACCTCAATGTGAGGCAGGAATCTATCAAAATCCTACAGGAGAACATAGGCAGTAACCTCTTCAACATCAGCCACAGCAACGTCTTTCAAGACATGTCTCTAAAGGCAAAGGAAACAAAAGCAAAAATGAACTTTTGGGACTTCATTAAGATCAAAAGCTTCTGCACAGCAAAAGAAACAGTCAACAAAACAAAGAGGCAACTCATGGAATGGGAGAAGATATTTGCAAATGACACTACAGATAAAGGGCTGATATCCAAGATCTATAAAGAACTCCTCAAACTCAACATACAAAAGCAGATAATCACATCAAAAAATGGGCAGAAGATATGAACAGACACTTCTCCAAGACATACAAATGGCTAACAGACACATGAAAAAATGTTCATCATCATTAGCCATTAGGGAGATTCAGATCAAAACCATATTGAGAAACTACTTTACACCAGTTAGAATGGCCAAAATTAACAAGATAGTAAACAACAAGTGTTGGAGAAGATGTGGAGAAAGGTGGGAATGCAAAGTTGGCGCAACCACTTTGGAAAACAGAGTGGAAATTCCTCAAGAAATTAAAAACAGAGCTACCCTATGATCCTGCAATTTCACAACTGGGTATTTACCCCAAAGATACAGATGTAGTAAAAAGAAGGGTCATCTAGGGTGGAGAGGGTTATGTACGTTGGGGTGGGTATGTGATATGGTGAGTGCTGTGAAGTATGTAAGCCTGACAATTCACAGATCTGTACCCCTGGGGCAAAGAATACATTATATGTTAATAAAAATAATTTTTAAAAAAAGAAGGGGCCATCTGTACCCCAATATTCATAGCAGCAATGGCCATAGTCACCAAACTGTGGAAAGAGTCAAGATGCCCCTCAACAGACAAATGGATAAGGAAGATGTGGCCCATATATACAATGAAGTATTATGCCTCCATCAGAAAGGATGAATACCCAACTTTTGTATCAATATGGAAGGGACTGGAGGAGATTATGCTGAGTGAAATAAGTCAAGCAGAAAGAGTCAATTATATGGTTTCACTTACTTGTGGAGTATAAGGAATAACATGGAGGACATTGGGAGATGGAGCAGAGAAGTGAGTTGGGGGAAATTGGAGGTGGTGACAAACCATGAAAGACTGTGGACTCTGAGAAACAAACTGAGGGTTTTGGAGTAGAGGAAGGTAGGGTGTTGGGTGAGCCTGGCAGTGGGTATTATGGAGGGCACATATTGCATGGAGCACTGGGTATGGTGTATAAATAATGAATTTTGGAACACTGAAAAAAAATTAAATTAAATTAAATTTTACAGAAAGAAAGATCAAACTAAAAATAAAATAAATGGTAAAATGATAGGCTTGCACCTAACTTAAACAATAATGAACTAAATATTTCAATTAAAAGACAGAGATTTGCATTCTGGATAAAAAAAACATAAAGGATAGGGGCACCTGGATGACTCAGTGGGTTAAAGCCTCTGCCTTCGGCTCAGGTCATGATCCCGCGGTCCTGCGATCGAGCCCCGCATCGGGCTCTCCGCTCAGCAGGGAGCCTGCTTCCTCCTCTTTCTCTCTGCCTGCCTCTCTGCCTACTTGTGAACTCTCTGTCAAATAAATAGATAAAATCTTTAAAAAAAAAAAATAAAGGATAAAAGACTTACTTTAAATATAAGAAAACAGATCATTTGAAAGGATGGAGAAAGATTTACCATGCAGGCACGTACCAAAAGAAAGCCAATAAGCTGATAGTAATATGCGATGACGTTCCAGTGAAGCTTGATCCTGAGGCTTGGGTGAGCTTCCTGGATTGGTAATACACTATACATGACGTCTCATATCAGTTCTAGGAAGTACTGCATCCTGACTTCACATCTAGAACCTCCCTGGTCTCTGCCCTATGCTTCTCTTCTGGCTAATTCTAATCTATTTATGGTAATAAAACATAACCATGAGTATAGCAGCTTTCAGTGAGGTCTGTGAGTCTTTATTGCAAATTATTGAGCTGAAGGGTGGTTTGGGAAACCCATCAACTTACACTTGGTGTTGGAAATTGAGGGCGATTTTAGAAACTGTGCCCTCTAAACACTGTAGTTAACCTAAACTCCTCAGACAAGGGTATGTTTTGACTGATTTTGCTACAGTTCTACTCCCACTTCTTAGTGAGTCAGGCAAAATTAGAGTTGTCACATAGCATGGTTTCATGGCTATTTGTTTATCCTTCCATTTTTTCTATTGCTCCAGACATGATTTACAATATTACCATCAAATTGTATGCTCTGTTTCAATCTGGATCCCTATGATTTTTATGGATAATAGGAAAACATCCCCAAAGGAGGAAGAAAAAAAAAAAACAGAAAACTGAAACTTTCAATGATTCTCCAGGTCCCTACGATCTCGACGTACACAGCTGACACAACTCCTTTCCCTCCCAGACCTTGGGCTGTATTTAGACCATCCTTTGCTTGTTCGGGCATCTATAACTTGATGTACATAATTCCTTTGGAGGAATTCCTTTGGATCTCCTTCCATATCCTCTTTCTTGTCAATTCCAACCTCCTTCAGCAACACAACTCAAGTCACTGCTTCTCCATGAAGTTCTGTCAGTGATGGCTCTGACTTCATCAGGTTGATGGGGACATTCAATGAGGTGATATTTAGAAAGGACTCAAGATATTACCTGACACACGTTAGCATTAGCTGCTGTCACTATTACTATTACACCAACTATCGCTATAATATTCTCCCTATTTTATTCACAGTGTCTACAATTAAGCCTTTAATTGAATCTGTAAAAGTTATTCTTTAATTTTATGCCCATTAGCTTCTGGATTATTATGGCCTGAGGACAGGATCTTTGTCCATTACTTCCCATATGATGGTAGAGAAATTCAGGCTCAAAGTAACTGCTGGATCTTTTTAACTTAATGATAAATTCTGAGAACACTGGAAGGGACAACACATAATCTAGATATTCAGATAAGGGGCATATTGGAACACCTACAATGTGTTGGTGTGTATCATTAATTCCCTTAGGTCTTATGTTTCCCAGTTCTACATAGATTTTGGATTTACGGTCATGAAAATTTGTACCTGTCACTGGGAAGTAAGAAGTATAAAGAAGTAATGGGCATTAACTTCTCCACTTCATGCTCAGTCTCATTATAAAAGACATCACTGGTGTTAACCAATACCAGCTTCTCCTCTACTCCTTAAGCACATAGAAGACTAGATTTCCCTGCATTTGAAAGCTATATTGTGACTCTCCATGCTTTCTTCCCTCTCTAAGATTGGCGACATTATAAATGGTAGAACCAATCAGTGACTAAGACCTAGGGATTAATTTGTTACACCATATACCTAGTCTTGTCTAGCTGCTACACTAAGTAAAAAACATTAAGAGCAACATCATATTTACTCACTCTTTTGCAGGCACTAGTTTGTTGTACCACAATTCTTAAAGCACCAAAGAACCAGCAAGTTTATTGGTCCCTCTACAGTCTAGTTGTAGTTTCATTTTGCTTTTATAAATATTTTTTATTATAAAGATATTCCAATAAGAATAAAGGTTTACAAAATGGTACAGTTAACACCCAAGCACCCACCATCTAGATTCCACAATTACCATTTTGCAACATTTGCTTTATCACATATCTCTTCATCTATCCATCCCTCCTTCCTTCCATCAATTTATCTTTGACTTCTTGATGCATTTCAAAGTAAGGTATGGATATCAGTGTATTATATCTGCTTGATTGCTTTCCCCATTCCCACACTTCCCACATGAAAAACAATGTCCCCAGATCAAATATCAAGGAAGTAATGAGTGGAGTTTATCAACAAATATCCATTATTGAACACAAACTCTGTACTATGTACCTCAGATATAAACAGATGAACTTCAAGGCCAGAACTGCATCGTCTCCAGCACTTCTCAACACTAAAGTGCTCTCAGTGACCTGTACTTTTGGGCAGGGAAGATGCTGAGCTATCCTTTTGTACCATCTTTTGTTCTTTCACAATTGGTTGTAGAAAGTGCAGTCCTCAGCTTCAGACACTGAAACCCAATGAATCAAACATAATGAGTCTGACATGTCATTGAATAAAACCCAGGAAAAATGCTGTGGGTTCCACACCATTGCCTCTATTAAAGTCATGTCCTAGATTTTTATTATTTTGTTGCTATAGACATTTTAACAGATTATTGGACACTGTGTTTCTTTGTGCTTTTCCTATTTTCTCCGGATTCACTGATAAGATATATTTCTTAAAATATCTACCAAAAACAAAAACAAATTTAAAAAGGTCATGAAGAGTGATAAGAATCACTTAAATATTTTAACATATAACACTGAACGAAGACTTGTGTAATATTACCAGCACTATTATAGAAATCCCATTTTATCCTCCCCTTAACCCTATTAGGTATATAAGGTGAGTATAGTTATTCTTGTTACCATCTTACAAGTAAGAAATGGGACCTTAGAGATAATGAGCCTCATATGTCATAAACGGTAGATTAGGGGTTCAAACCCCAAGCTTTTGGCTCTAAATCCCATCACTTTCTCTCTGCATTTGCTGTAAGAATAAAACAAAATATTGCTTGGGACAACAAATAGTTTAATATTATATGAAATATATAGCTTTGACACATTGACTCTAATTGTTAAATATACATTCCATTCAATCTGTATTTTGTCTCTGCATGTGGATGTATATATGTGAACATAAATACATACAGGGAAAAAAAACAAAGAGAAATCATGTGGGGAGTTCCTTTCATGTGTCAAATTTTGGGCTGAGGGCTTTTTAAATAGTCTTATTTAATACTTTGAGAGCTCTTATAAATATCAGTATTCCTAATGTACAAAGAAAACTGAGGCTCAAAGCAATTAGGTAATGTGCCCATGTAATATCAGTACTAGGTAGGCAAATGCTCAGAACTGTCTGGCTAGAAAGCATGCTCTAGAGCATGACATAATAAAGAATGAATAATTTGAATAAGGAACTAAAAGAAAATTGGATAAATATGAAATTAATAGATTTTTTTTGAAAAAATAAAAACCTGTTAAATTCAGTTTTTAAAAAATACATGGTGCTTGTCTTTATAATCATGATTTGTTCATCTATTTATTTATGCCAGAAACCTGCACATTCATTAATGTGACAGGGATGGTGCCCCCAACCTTGGGGAGCTTGAACTGTAGGAAGGAATGCTAACACCACCACCAAAAACCCAAACTGAACTCAATTTCTCTCCAGACCTGTTGTGTATAGTCTTTCTCATTGCAATGGTTTCCAGACGCTCTTGCCAAAGTTTTGGAGTCCCCTTTGACTCATTTCTTTTCCTTTGCCTTACATCCAATTTGTCCACAACTCCTGCTAGCTCTACCTTCAAAATATATCCAGAATCCAAATATTTCTTACGGAGTCCACTGCTATGACCCCAAAGTCACAATAATCTCTCAGCTGGATTACTGCCATATGCTTTTCACTAGTTATGTCCTTCCCTCCCTACAGTCCCTGCAGTGCTTAACACGGTGAAGTAATCCCATTAAAACCATGAGTCAGATTATTTCATTCGTCTGCTCAAAACTGGTGGCTCCCAATTTCTCTCAAGTCCTCAACTCAATGAACACATGGACAAAGTATCTAAATAGTCATTTCTCCAAGGAAGATGTACAAATGGCTAATGAGCACATGAAAGGATACTGAACATCGTCAGTTATCAGGGAAGTGCAAGTCAAAACCACACAAGATACAATTTCACACCTATTGGATGGCTGGAACCCAAAAAGACAGAAAACCAGAAGTGCTGGTGAGAATGTGGAAAATTAGAGACTTCATTCACTGCTGGTGGGAATGTAAAATACTATAGCTACTGTGAAAAACAGTCTAGTAGCTCCTCGAGGGTTAAACATAGAGTCGCCATATGACTCAGCTATTCCACTCCTACAAATATACACAAGAAAAATGAAAACATACATCCACAAGAAAACTTAAACATGAACATCCATAGCAGCATCTTTCACAAGAGCCAAAATGTGAGAACAACCCAAAGGCTATTAACTGATGAATAGTTACATAAAATGGGATATATACATACAATGGAATATTATTTGCCCATAAAAGGAAACAAAGCACTCTTCCATGCTACAACATGGATAAACCTTAAAACATTATGCTAAGTGAAAGATGCTAGTCACAAAAGCCAATGTACTATATGCTTCTATTTATATGAAATTTCCAGAATAGGGAAATCTATAGAAACAGGCCTGGGAAGGTTGTTGGGGAATGGAGAGTATTATTAAGGGGTTTGGGGTTTCTTCATGAGATGAGGACAATGTTCTAAAATTGATCATGATAATGACTGCTTAACTTGGTAAATACACTAAAAACCATTGAATTATAAACTTAAGGAGTATTGATTCTATGGTAGGTAAACTATGCTTCAATAAAGTAGTAAAATTGTGTGTGTGTGTGTGTGTGTGTGTGTGCTTACGTGCACACACATACACGAAGTCCTTAAAATGGCTTCTGAGGTCCTATGTCATCTGATCGCCACCTCTACCACTATTCTCCAATTTAGCTTATATTTTCTTTCTCCTCTTCACTAAGGAGTAACCATATAGATCTTCTTGGTCTCCCTTGGATATATAAGGTATGTTTTGTCCTTGAGAACTTTGTACTGGCTGTTCTCAATCTCTAGAATGCCTTTCTCCAACAATATGGACATGCTCACTCTTTCTCTTCCTTCAAATCTTTGCTCAAAGTCAACTTGTGAGTGAGACCTAAATCAATCACCCCATTTAAAGTGCAATCCACTCCAAGCACAACAAATGCCTCTCATTCTGCTCTGCTTTTTTCCCAAGAGCATTACCTTTTACAGGAAAGTCTTTGGATACTCACCCACACCTGCTTCTCCTCTCCTTTCAAGCATGTAACAGCACTTAGCTTCCTTGCCTAACCCATATAAATGGAGCCTTATGATTAGTTCTGGCTAAAGGATTGTCAGCAGAAGGGACATGTGCCATTTCTGTGTTAAGGAACTCAACTGCCAGTTTTGGCTTTTGGTGATCTCTTCCACAGTTGGGACAATCATGAAGGTGAGTACATTCTGAGTCCAAGGGGTTGAAGATCCACACACCCCAGATTGTAGATCCACTGCACTAAAGAGAGCTTCCCCAGAGAGTCATCTAGACCCACATCATATTTTTAATGAGTATAAAATGTTGTCATGCTAAGGCATTGAAATTATGGACTTGCTACCACTGCATAACTTAGTCTCTCCTAAATAATAGATCTTTTAATATTAATTCCTTATTTATTTTCATTTTCATCTCAGTTTTTTTGTTGTTGTTGATAATTTTGGTATGGTTTGGTTTGGTTTTTTATTCCCCATCCCCTCCCACAAGAATGTGAGGGCATAAGGACAGAACGCCATCTCTGTTGTATCACTATTATACCTCGAGCCCCTGAAACATTATCTAACATATAAGATGTGGTCAATAGATATTTGCTGAATGAACAGAATGAACGAATATGCAATTATATAAAATACAAGTGTTATGAAAAGGATTACCAAGGATCATTAGCAGAGCGACTTCATCAGTGAGTTAGAAAAGTAACTTCTGATGAAATAACTCTTTTTAAATATTTGATTTATTTATTTGGTGGGTGGGTGGAGCATGATCAGGGAGAGGATTAGAAAGAAACAGATCGCTGAGCAGGGATCCGGATGTCAGTGGGGCTCAACATGACCTGAGTCAAAGGTAGATGCTTAACTGACTGAACCACCCAGGTGCCCCGATGAAATGACTTTTAAGCAAGGCTCTGAGTAGTTACAACTCTGGCCAGTGCTAGAAAGGTCTTACATCCTTTCATGAGAGCATATATAATGTGAGGATCTGATCTTATTAGGGCAAATAACAGTGTAACAACAGCAGCTGTTTGGAGTGATGCAAAAAGAAAATTAGAGCGTTATCAAACCATTCCAAACACCTACAAATCCAACAGGAGATTGAAGAGAAGAAGAGCAGCAATTATAGAAACAGAAAATCGACCACTTTCTGAAAGGTAGGACCTGTGGAGAAGTGAATCCAAAGTGATGGGAAGATAGACTGCGTGGGGAGGGGCCAGCTCCCAGCAAACAGTGGGCAACAAGAGCACAAGATCATAACTTCTAGAAGTCTGCTTCACTGAGGGACATCACTCCAGAGGCTAAGCGGGGGTGGAGCCCTCACGGGGACAGCATGGTCTCAGGTCCCGTGAGGTCACAGAAGGATCGGGGGTATCTGACTGTAGCAGAGCTCACAAGAATTAGAACGGGGAAACCAGCTACAGAGACAGAACAGAGGAGTGAGCTCTCAGCGTGGGAATACCTTAAACTGTGATCTGTGGCACAGTCAGACCACTACTCTTTGAGTAGGGACCCCACAAGTGGCAGATCTGGGGAGACCTCCCCTTCGGAAGAACAGCAGGGATGTGCTGGGTTTGGAGACTAAACAGGGCTGTGTGCCAGAGATAGAAACATTCAATCACAGGCCAGGTGAGCTCGGAGTGCAGCTGGAGGCCAAGAAGATGGGAGTGATTGAGCACTTCTCTCCAAGAAGCACTGATGAGTGGGGCCCTGAGCTCTTGGCTCATCCGGGCTAGACTGGAAGGCTGCCATTTTCATTCCTATCCTCCAGAGCTCTATGGAAAGCATTCAAGGAACAAAAGCTACTGAGAGCAACCCCAAGCAGATTACTTAGCCTGACCCCTGGCAAAAGCAGTGCAGTTCTGCCTCGCGCAATGACACTTGAGAATCACTACAACACGTCCCTCCCCCAGAAGATCAGCAAGAATAACCAGTCAAGACCAAACTCACTGATCAAGGAGAACAGCAGAATTCCAGAAGAGGGGAAAGCAAAGCATGGAACTCATGGCTTTCTCCCCATGATTCATTAGTTTTTCAAAGTTAATTAAATTTTTTAAATTTTTTTTATTATTCTAATTTTTTCAAATGTTACTTTTTCCTCTTTTACATTTCTTAACTAGTTTATCTTAACAATACCTTTCTATAAAAAAAATTATTTGAACCTTCATTATTATACTCATATTTTATCCTTCATTGTATATAACTTTATTTTTTGTATACACATAGAGCTTTTTCTTCTAAAAAAATTTTAGGGGTTCCTGATTGACTCAGTGGGTTGGGCCTCTGCCTTCAGCTTGGGTCATGATCTCGGGGTCCTGGGATTGAGCCCCACATCGAGCTCTCTGTTCGGGGGGAGCCTGCTTCCCCCACTCTCTCTCTGCCTGCCTCTCTGCAAACTTGTGGTCTTTCTCTCTATATATATGTCAAATAAATAAATAAAATCTTAAAAGAAATTGGGGGGGAGACAACTTCTTCTAATAGATCAAAATATACCCTAAATCTAATACAGGGTTTATTCTAGTCTCCAGCCTGAGCAAATTCTCCCCATTTTCTTTTTCTTTCTTTTCCCAACCAACTTATCAACTCCTTTTTTAAAATTGTTTTAAAATTTTCATCTTTACAGTCATATTCCATCCCTTCTTCATGTTTACCCTTATGTGTGTGTGTGTGTGTGTGTGTGTGTGTGTGTTTCTTTCTTTAAAATTTTGGGAGGTAGTTTCTTCTAAGAGACCAAAATACTCCCAAAATCAAGTGGGTGGCTCTGTTCTATTCACTGTCTAATATATATGTATTCTTTTTTTTAAGATTTTATTTATTTATTTGATAAACAGAGATTACAAGTAGTCAGAGAGGCAGGCAGAGAGAGAGGAGGAAGCAGGTTCTCCGCTGAGCAGAGTGCCCAATGTGGGGCTCAATCCCAGGACCCTGAGACCATGACCTGAGCTGAAGGCAGAGGCTTTAACCCACTGAGCCACCCAGGCGCCCCTACATATATTCTTTTTTCTTTTTCTTTTTTTTTTAACTTCTTTTTACCCCCTTTGTTCTTCTTACAATTTGAGGTTTCTTCTGATTTGGTTAATGCACATTTTTCTGGGGTCTCTGCCACCCTTTTAGTATTTTATTATCTCATTCATATACTCTTATCTGGATAAAATGACAAGGCAAAAAAACTCACCACAAAAAAAAAAAAAAAGAAAAGAACAAGAGGCAGTGCCAATGGCTAGGGATCTAATCAATATGGACGTTGGTAATATGTCAGATCTATAGTTCAGAATGACCATTCTCAAGGTGCTAGCTGGGCTCGAAAAAGGCATGGAAGATATTACAGAAACCCTGTCTGGAGAAATAAAATCTCTTTCTGGAGAAATAAAAGAACTAAAATCTAACCAAGCTGAAATTAAAAAAGCTAATAATGAGGTGCAATTTAAAAAAAAAAAAAAAAAGGAGGCTCTTACTGCTAGGATAAATGAGGCAGAAGAGAGAATTAGTGATATAGAAGACCAAATGACAGAGAATAAAGCAGCTAAACAAATGAAAGACAAACACCTACTGGATCACAAGGGGAGAATTCAAAAGATAAGTGATACCATAAGACGAAATAATATTAGAATAATTGGGATTCCAGGAGAAGAAGGGTGGACAGAGGTATATTGGAGCAAATTATTGTAGAGAATTTTCCTAATATGGCAAAGGGACCAAGTATCAAAATGCAGTAGGTGCAGAGAACACCCCCTCAAAATCAGTAAGAATAGGTCCACACCTCGTCATCTAATAGCAAAACTGACAAGTCTTAGTGACAAAGAGAAAATCCTGAAAACAGCCTGGAACAAGAAGTCTGTAACATACAATGGTAAAAATACTAGATTGGCAGCAGACTTATCCACAGACACATGGCAGGCCAGAAAAAAACTGACATGACATATTCAGAGCACTAAATGAGAAAACCATGCTGCCAAGAATACTATGTCCAGTTAGACTATCATTGAAAATAGAAGGAGAGATAAAAATCTTCCAGGAAAAACAAAAACTAAAAGAATTTGTAAACACCAAACCAGCTCTGCAGGAAATATTGAAAGGGAACCCCTAAGCAAAGAGAGACCCTAAAAGTAGTAGACCAGAAAGGAACAGAGACAATACATAGTAACACTCACCTTAGAGGCAATACAATGACATGAAATTCATGTTTCTCAATAGCTACCCTGAACGTAAATGGGCTAAATGCTCCAATCAAAAGACACAGGGTATCAGAATGGATTTAAAAACAACAACAACAACAACAAAAAACATGAATATGCTATCTGCAAGAAACTCATTTTAGACCCAAAGACACCTCCAGATTTAAAGTGAGGGGGTGGAAAACCATTTACCATGCTAATGGACATCAAAAGAAAACTGGGGTGGCAATGCTTATATCAGATAAATTAAGTTTTAAGCAAAAGACTATAATAAGAGTTGAGGAAGGACACTATATCATACTCAAAGGGCCTGTCCAACAAGATCTAACAATTTTAAATATCTATGCCCCTAACAGGGAAGCAGCCAACTATATAAACCAATTAATAACAAAATCAAAGAAACACATCAACAATAATACAAAAATAGTAGGGGATTTTTACACCCCTCTCACTGAAATAGATCATCCAAGCAAAAGATCAAAAAGGATATAAAGGCTTTAAATGACACACTGGACCAGAGGGACATCGTAGACATATTCAGAACCTTCCTACCCAAAGCAAGAGAAAACACATTCTTCTCTAGTGCTCATGGAACATTCTCCAAGAATAGATCACATCCTGAGTCACAAATCGGGTCTCAACTGGTACCAAAAGACTGGTATCATTCCCTGCATATTTTCAGACCACAATGCTCTGAAGCTAGAACTCAATCACAAGAGGAAATTTGGAGAGAACCCAAATACATGGAAACTAAAGAGCATCCTACTAAAGAATGAGTGAATCAACCAGGAAATTAAGGAAGAATTGAAAAAATTCATGGAAGCAAATGATAATGAAAACACAACTGTTCAAAATCTGGGACACAGCAAAAGCAGCCCTGAGAGGAAAATATATAGCAATACAGCCTTTCTCAAGAAACAAGAAAGGTCTCAAATACAAACCTAACTCTACACCTAAAGGAGCTAGAGAAAGAACAACAAAGAAAGCCTAAACCTAGCAGGAGAAGAGAAATCATAAAGATCAGAGCAGAAATCAATGAAATAGAAACAAACAAACAAATAAACTAAAACAGTAGAACAAATCAACTAGGAGCTGGTTCTTTGAACGAATTAATAAGATTGACCCCAGCCAGGCTTATCAAAAAGAAAAGAGAAAGGACCCAAATAAATGAAATCATGAGTGAAAGAAGAGAGATCACAACCAACACCAAAGAAATACAGACAGTTATAAGAACATATTATAAGCAACTATACACCAGAAAATTTGACAATCTGTAAGAAATGGATGCATTCCTAGAGACATATCAACTATCAAAATTGAACCAGGAAGAAAGAGAAAACCTGAACAGACCCATAACCAATAAGGAGATTGAAGCAGTCATCAAATAACTCCCCAAAAACAAGAGCCCAGGGCCAGATGGCTTCCCAGGGGAATTCTATCAAACATTTAAAGAATTAATTCCTATTCTCCTGAAACTGTTCCAAAACATAGCAATGGAAGGAAAACTTCCAAACTCATTTTATGAGGCCAGCATTACCTTAATCCCAAAACCAGATAAAAAACCCATCAAAAAAGAGAATTACAGATCAATACCCTTGATGAACACAGATGCAAAAATCCTCACCAAAATACTAGCCAATAGGATCCAACAGTACATGAAAAGGATTATCTACCACAACCAAGTGGATTTATTCCAGGGCTGCAAGGTTGGTTCAAAATCTGCAAATCAGTCAATATGATACAATACATTAATAAAAGAAAGAACAAGAACCATATGATATTCTCCATAGATGCTGAAAAAGCATTTGACAAAGTACAGCATCCTTTCTTGCTCAAAACTCTTTAAAGTGTAGGGATAGAGGGTACATACCTCAATATCATCAAAGCCATCTATGAAAAACCCATAGGAAATATCATTCTCAATGGAGAAAAACTGAGAATATTTCTGCCAAGGTCAGGAACACAGCAGAAATGTCCATTATCAGCACTGCTATTCAACACAGTACATAGTCAACAAAGCCCTAGCCTCAGCAATCAGACAACAAAAGGAAATTAAAGGCATCCAAATCAGCAAAGAAGAAGTCAAACTCTCACTCTTTGCAGATGATATGATACTTTATGTGGAAAACCCAAAAGACTCCACTCTAAAACTGCTAGAACATGTACAAGAATTCAGTAAAGTGCCAGGATACAAAATCAATGCATAGAAAACAGTTGCATTTCTATACACCAACAAGACAGAAGAAAGAGAAATTAAGGAGTCAACCCATTTGCAATTGCACCCAAAACCATAAGATACCTAGGAATAAACCTAACTAAAGAGGCAAAGAATCTGTACTCAGAGAACTACAAAGTACTCATGAAAGAAATGAGGAAGACACAAAGAAATGGGGAAATGTTCCATGCTCATGGATTGAAAGAATAAATATTGTGAAAATGTCTAAGCTGCCTAAAGCAATCTACACATTTAATGCAATACCTATCAAATACCATCAATTTTTTTTACAGAAATGGAACATATAATCCTAAAATTTATATTGAACCAGAAAAGACCCCGAATAGCCAGAGGAATGTTGAAAAAGAAAACCAAGAGAAGGGAGTCAAGGGAAATTGGAGGGGCAGATGAACCATGAGAGACTATGGACTCTGAAAAACAATCTGAGGGTTTTTGAAGGGGTAGGGGTGGGAAGTTACTGAGCCTGGTGGTGGGTATTATGGAGGGCACATATTGCATGGAGCACTGGGTGTGGTGCATAAACAATTAATTCTGGTACACTGAAAGTAAGTTTAAAAAAATTAAAAATTTTAAAAAAAAGAAAGAAAACCAAAGTTGATAGCATCACAATTCCAGACTTCAAGCTCTATTACAAACCTGTCATCATCAAGAAAGTACGGTACTGGCACAAAAACAGATAGGTAGATCAGTGGAACAGAATAAAGAGCCCAGAAATAGACCCTCAACTCTATGGTCAACTAATCTTTGACAATGTCCAATGGAAAAAAAAAAAAATCTCTAATCTTTGACAATATCCAATGGAAAAAAAAAACAGTCTCTTCAACAAATGGTGTTGGGAAAACTGGACAGCCACATGCAGAAAAGTGAAACTGGACCATTTCCTTACACCACACACAAAAATAGACTCCAAATGGATGAAGGACCTCAATGTGAGAAAGGAATCCATCCAAATCCTTGAGGAGAACACAGGCAGCAACCTCTTTAATTTCAGCCACAGCAACTTCTTCCTAGAAACATCACCAAAGGCAAGGGAAGCAAGGGCAAAAATGAACTATTGGGACTTCATCAAGATCAAAAGCTTTTTCACATCAAAGGAAACAGTCAACAAAACCAAAAGACATTGACAGAATGGGAGAAGATATTCACAAATGACATAGCAGGTAAAGGACTAGTATCAAAAATCCATAAAGAACTTATCAAACTCAACACCCAAAGAACAAATAATCTAATAAAGACATGGGCAGAGGACATGAACAGACATTTCTACAAAGAAGACATCAAATGGCCAACAGACACATGAAAAAGTACTCCATATCACTCAGCATCAGGGAAATACAAATCAAAACCACAATGAGATACCACCTTAAACTGGTCAGAATGGCTAAAATTAACAAGTCAGTAAATAACAGCTGCTGGAGAGGATGTGGAGAAAGGGGAACCCTCATACACTGTTGGTGGGAATGCAAGCTGGTACATGGAGATCCCTCAAAAAGTTTAAAATAGATCTACCCTACAACACAGCAATCACACTACTGGGTATTTACCCTAAAGATACAAACGTAGTTATCTGAAGGGGCACATGCACCTGAATGTTTATAGCAGCATTGTCCACAATAGCCAAACTATGGGAAGAACCTAGATGTCCATCCACAGATGAATGAATAAAGAAGTTGTAGTTTTTATACAATGGAATACTATGCAGCCATCAAAAAAATTAAATCTTGCATTTGCAATGACATGGATGGAACTAGAGGACATTGTGCTTAGAGAAGTAAGTCCATCAGAGAAAGACAATTATCATATGATCTCCCTGATATGAGGAATTTGAGAGGCAAAGTTGGGGGGCTGAGGGGTATGGAAGGAAAAAATGAAACAAGATGGGATTGGGAGGGAGACAAACCTTAAGAGACTCTAAATCTCACAAAACAAAATGAGGGCTGCTGGAGGGAGTAGGGGGAGAGGGTAGTTGAGTTATGGACATTGGGGAAGTTGAATTATGGACATGTGCTATGGTGAGTGCTGTGAAGTGTGTAAACCTGGCAATTCACAGGCCTGAACCCCTGGGACTAATAATATATTATGTGTTAATAAAAAAGTTAAAAATAGGGGCGCCTGGGTGGCTCAGTGGGTTAAAGCCTCTGCCTTCGGCTCAGGTCATGATCCCAGGGTCCTGGGATCGAGCCCCGCATTGGGCTCTCTGCTCAGCAGGGAGCCTGCTTCCTCCTCTCTCTGACTCCCTCTCTGCCTACTTGTAATCTCTGTCTGTCAAATAAATAAATAAAATTTTTTTAAAAAATTAAAAATAAAATTAGGAAAGCATGTGAGATCATAAATAATAGGAAAAATGTGAGGTACGATGGTGCCATAATAGTTATATAAGAATATAACAGTATATACTAATGTATTTGCAGAAGGAATTGTGGAAAAAATAAGAAATTAACTGGAATTTTAGCTGTACATGCAAATGAGAAAGCAAAAGAATGCAGGCTGTGGTCTGAAGCTGGCCACAGGGAAGCTCTCACCTAAACTCAAAGGCAGGAGTGCCTGCGGCATGGATACAAGACAGTGGGGAAGCTGGCATGAGTAGAATTAAAGAGAGGAACACTTTGAGGGCAAATCCCCATTGCAAAGGCAAGTGGAATCAACAAGATGGAGTTGGTTCACTGTAAGCTGTAAATGCCTAAGAAGTTAATGAGAGCAAAGTTGAATAACCTAAATCATCCCACCATTCAGCAAATGTTTATCAAGGAACTACCATATACAAGTTTTTTAAGGTTTTTTTTTTATGTATAAAATACATTCCTTAATCTTCTGGGTTTAATATTTGTAACAAGTGTGAATGTTCATGTGTGCAAATAGTTACTCATACTCATTTCAGAGATTAAAACTGTAAATTTGATTCAGACTGACTCCCCAAATATATCAAAACCACGGCAATTCCATTTCTTTGGCAGTCCTTTTACCTGAATAGATGCTTACTTAGAACTCTTTGCTTTGAATTAATAAGGACATAGTTTAGTTACCTCCAGGGATTTGGACCTTTAGAGGTTGTCTTTAGAAAGATTTGTCTTGGGAGAGGTCATTTGGTCTATAGCTCCAGCTGAAAAGTTTTATGGCTGAGGCTAATTAATTTCCTTAGTATAATTTTATTGGTCCCTTCCCTAATCTCTGTCTCTAATAGGCAAATACGCTGGAAACTATTCCAATTTCACAAAGAAATAAGAGAATTACTCTGCATTGGTGGGAAAACAAAGCTACAAGGAGAAACAAGAATCAATGATCAAGAACATAAAAACAAGGGGTAAAATCATGCCTGATCAGTAATATGCATCTAAGAATATCAAAAACATGTTTAGATGAATTATTTTCCAACAGCATAAAACTTCCTAGCCCCTTCCACTTAGCAGTATCACAAAAGTACTCTACAATCAAGTCTTCCAGAATGCCAAAATGATGTATAGTTTCTATTAGCCAAACTGTCTAAGAATGATGTTTTGAAAAATAAATATATAAAGTAACACCTGTAAATTATGAGACAATTTCAGAAAGAACTGAGTACTTATCTTTTTCTCCCTAAGCTGACCTATCAAATCCTTCTTAAATACTTAGCCGGATGGAAGTCTTATTTTAAAGAATTTAATGCAGAGACTTGTCTTGAATACAGTATATATTGAATTGCAATAGGAATTATACACTATAAAACAGAGTATGAAAATTAATATCTCCTATGAAAGTTAACAATTCATAAGGTGCACTGAAAAAATTGTACAGAATTCTCTTGGGGAAAAAAAGGACTCAAAGACTTCTGATTCTACCAAGATAGAGTAGCCCCATTCTTTCAGATCCTCCCTCTTGTAACTAAATAATCCTGGATATAATCCAAATAGCACAGGAAGACTCTGCAAAGTAGAAAGAAGAAAGACAGTCTACAGACTCAGGGCAGTGAGCACCCCGGGATTCCTTATTGTATCCTATATATCCGGACTTGGAGACTATGGTTCAGACAGGGCCAAGAAGAAAGTCTCCCTCCCTATCCCATGGAAGCAGGCAGAAGTGATCCAATCCCCTTATTGGATGGTCTTGGCATGGCCAAGAGAAAGCTTGTCTTCCAGCCTCCAACCAGTGAAACCAGATAGTGTTTTGATTCCTCTACCTTGGTAGTGTCAATGGGCTCAGCAGAAAGTTGATCTTCCATCTCTGCCTAAGACAATAGTGATGTTGTTATACCCTCCCATCGGGGCTGAACCTCCACCTGGTGGCACAACATCATTGAATCTTCAGGAAATGATGTTGTGTGTGTGGGCGGGGAAGGGGGGGAGGGGAGGCCCATCCCAAAAGGTCATCTGCTGTGTGATTCCATTCATGCAATAGTCTTAAAATGACAAAATCTTAGAAGTGGAGAACAGATCAGCCAGAAGTCAGAGATTGGGAAGAGAGAGAGCAAGAGATAGGTATGGCTATAAATGAGCTTAGGCCTTGACTGTATCAATGTCAGTATCAATTGGTTGGGATACTTTTTGGTTTTGCAAGGTGTTACTATTAGAGGAAACTGGGTAAAATATCTTTGAAATCTCTCTGGATTATTTCTTACAACTGCACCTGAAACTACAATTATCTCAATGCAAAATGTTCACTTTAAAAAGACTTATTCAAAAAGACTTGAGACCCCTCTTTTTAAAGGGATATGTCCTACAATCAAGAGATTAAAGAGTATAGTTGTCTTTGTACTCTAATATAAAATTGTAGGTTTACAAATCAGAACAGTAGGGGCAGTTACAGAAATTTTTTTGGCAATTAGGCAAAAGTATCTTTCAATTGATATAGAATTTGAATACTAAAATGCTATCATACCATTACTCATTCACCCAATCATTCAGCAAACATTTGTTGAGAGCCTACTATGTCCCCTATTTTATGTTACAGGAATAAAGTAATGAGTAAAGAAGACCAAATGTCTGCTCTCTGGAGATTGATTTTTGCAAAAAAAAGAACTCTTTCTTTCACAGTCATCAACAAAGTCCTTTTCCACTATGCAATCAGAGTAACTGTTTCTCTCCAGCCTTTGTCACTTACAAATCAATCATGCTGGAAGATTCTGGTGTTAAAGTACTTCCAAAAAAAAAAAAAAAATTCTTATGTTCCCTGCATACTACTTGGTTGTATTGAAGTACTTTCTCTGTATGAATAATCTTTAACGGAACTAGAAAGCTTTCTGGAAAAAGACTAAGTAGGAAACTAAAAGAATATGACACCTGAGAAGCAACTGGGATTTGACTGGAAAACGTCCCTAAGCTGAAAATATTTACAGTAGAATCAATTCTCAGACTGTTTTTGTTTGCTAATTTCAGTGCTGATGGGACATAAATCAAAGGCAAGAAACCAAAAGTAAATTGGGGTTTCCCCTTACTGAGAATCACGATTTCAGGACTTCTAGTGACCCATTTGAAACATCATTTTGTGGGTCATAAGGACAAAGATTGTATCAAAGCACAAAGGTCTTCTAAAGGAAAAACTTAACTCTATTATTTCTAAAACAATTAATTATTTCTAAAACAACCTAAATTCATCTTTAAAATAATCGCTCGCTCCACTGAATTCTTTCTTTGCATAAACAGTCATCCAACGCCTACTGCCAGCACACGAAGAAGACAAAGATGATTCTGTGAAGGACCCTTTCTTCAGCAAGGAAATAGTCTTAATAAAGTTAACTGATTTGGAACAGAGTATCTGTGTCTACAGAGCAGGAAAAGATGACTCATATGGAACCAAATGGACTTGTCCTCTCATACAAAGTCTGATTTCTTCTTCTAAACGGTGCAGTCATGGCATCAGCACACTCCCATGTAGAAGGCCATAGGAAAATAGAAAAGATCAAAAAATACAGAAGCCAGAGTAATCACAGTTATTGAGCCACAGCGAACTTTCCACATAGCTCTAAATTGCAGCCTCTTTATGGCATATATTTACATGTAGTTTGCTATTTTATGCATGTCCTAGATAAGAACAATGAGTGCATGCCCCATTACCATTCAAATACCAACTGGAGAGTTTACAGATATTATCACTTTGTATAGAGAGGCCATAAACAGAAGAAACACTTAAACTTTCTCTATTTCCACACTGCAGTCATAAAGAAATTGTTTATCCAGCTAAACCCTTCCATGTGAGACACAAGAGCACTGTAACCAAATATTCAAACCCAGTGGTAGGGGCCTGACTCCTTATGGTAATACGGCAACGAACTAACAAGCGAGATAGTGATCTTAACTTCAATGTAACTATTCCACTAGATAAATCAACCATGGAACTAAGTAAGTGGTCTTCATGTTTACTTTCATTCGGTGAAAATCCTTAACAGTTGCCCAAATCTACCTTAGGTGTCCATCTTGGTTCTCATACTTCACCCATTTGACGTCTATCATCCACAAAATGAAAGTTGCAGATTGATCAGTGGGAATTAAAAAAATGCTCAACTCTTCAGGACTTAAGAGAAAATTTAACTTGGTACTTTGAATTCCCACTTAACATAGTTTAGATAGTTTACAGCTGTCCAAAGTAAAAATACTGAAACCAAATAAAAGCTGTACTGGGAAAACATCATAAAAGTTTAATATCATTCCACATGTAAAATATAGTTACACTCATTTTGAAAATATACCCACCTAGGCATTTTAAGACATCTTTTAAACTATACCATCCAGTTCTTTGGTCCCTGAACAAAGTATAATATAAAAAGTAAAGCCACTCAAATGTACAGATACGAACTCAGTAGAAGTCTGTTAAAACTATTTGTGACCCCATCCCTCGGCCATGCATTAGGTCTTGGATTCCCTGCACATCAGAACTGTTCTGAGAACTGTTCTGATAAGCTCCATTAGAATGAACAGATAGAAAAAGCCTATTTCATTTGAAGACTGTTCTTGGTCTTGTTTGAAATAACCCTCTTCATCCAAAGACCTGCAGGGCTCGAGTTGTTGGATAAAGAAAACATCCCTGTCACCATTCAGACACTGCTGTCACCAGGCATCAGTAGAAGTGACTTTCATGGCCTATAAGGGAGATATTGGTCCATCAGTTTCAATGACCTCTGAGCCACTTTATTAGGCCACAACCAAGAGAGTACAGTGAAGCGTGACGTGCGGCACTTCACAAGAGCAGTGAAGCCAGATGAGCCAGAGGGGGCCCAGAGTTGATTTTCCTCTTCTCCTAAGATTAATCTGGTCCAGCAGCTATTCTTTGGAAAGGTGGCCACTATCCTCCAAAGTCACTTAGAGAGGGGTCATAGCTTTTCTAGAAAACTACATGATAAATCAGGCCATTCATAAGAAGGAGCAGGATCACACTGTGGAAGTTGAGGAGCCACATGAGGTCCTGGGCTGGGGTTAGGAAATCCTGTGCTACAGAAGAATCACCAGTGCTAAAGAGGCACCCCAAGATCTAAGGGCATTAAAAGCAGGTGCTATGTGGGATGGGGGAATTTAAGGGGCTAACAGACACATGCAATTATTTACAGCAATTACCATCCTATGCTGGTTGCAACTGAGCCATATCAGGAATATCAGGACAATTCCACCAGATGGGAACAAGCAGTTTTGACTCCTCGTGAAAAAAAACATGTAACATCTGAGCTTTCCTAACCATAGGACACAATGATGGGGAGAAGATGCATTGCCTTAGAACTCATGTGATTTGCCAACAGCAAACAATGTGCATTTCCCAGGCCTGAAAAGTCACTCAGGTTGTATAGAGGTACAGATTGCCTAGAAGTATGGTAAGCTTCCAAGATCAGCTAAGTCAAACTTTTATCATGCAGATGAAAATGCACCTGGCAGTGACAGATGACTTACCTAAGATTAGCTAGGGAGTGGCCGAACCAAGTCTAGCCTCTCTGTGCCTCCCTAATGCCAGCCCCACATCCTTTACTTGATGGTTGCCTAATTTTTCCCTTTTGAAAAAAATTATAAAAATAATACCTGCTACTATGGGTTGAACTGTATCCCCCCTTCCAAAATCATGTGTTGAAGTCCTAACCCCCAGGATCTCAGAAGGTGACCTCGCTTGGAAATGTAATTACTTAAGATGAGGTCATGCAGGAGTCGGGTGGACCCCTCACCCAATAGAACTGTTGTCCTTCTAGAAAAGTGAAATTTGGACATGGAGACAGAAATTCATAGAGAGAAGATAATGCAAAGAGATACAGGGAACTAGATAGCTATCTACAAGGCTCAGGAGAGAAGCCTAGAGCAGATTGCTGTCCCACAGCCCTCCGAGGGAATGAACCCTGCCAATTACCATTTTGGTTTCCAACTTCTGGCCTCCCATACCAGGAGAGAATAAAATTCTATTGTTTAAGCCACTCAGTTCTGATACTTCATTCCCGCAGCCCTAATAAGGGACACACTGGCAAACCATGCAGATGTTTGTACAGAAAAATCAACACTCTCCCTCTCACATCTGCATCTCAAGCCTTTCAGATCATGAAAGTCCACATCTTAGGGTGTATCTTCCCATATTCCTGCATTCACACATACATAATTTTTATTCATTTCTTTATGATGGAATTATATGAGATAGTACCCTCCCTCCAATGTACCTTTTATTTTAACTGACAAGACATATATCATGAGTGTCTGTCCAGATCCACATGCACAGCTCTCACCCATTCTTTTTAACCATTGCATTCAATTCAATCTCATTTTTGTTTCATTCTCCTACTGGTAAATAATTAGGTTATTCTAGATTGTAAACGGTTACAAACAATGCTGCAGTAAATATCCTTGGGCAAATATCCTGTTTTCAGTTTTAAAGCATAGATTTCTTAAGTTAGAATTTCTCAAACAGTATGATGCATTTCCTACTCTTTCATGTTTCTTGTCCAACTTACCACAAGATTCTCAGCTAACCACTGCACACATATCTCAACGCTGGAAACAAAAAGCTATTTGGAGAGTAACTATCATCGAAAGAGTTTGACCAGACCCTCAGATGGAGGTCTTCATTGTATTCTGGTAGATCGGGAAAATAGAATTAGTACCACTTCTTTCTTAACCTTTACACACCACTTTTTCCTTCTTTTGAAAGGCTATGTGTCATGTAATCCACTGGTGTCCCCCATGAGTGCCCCATCATTTCTTTATACATTCTGTAAGGCAATCCCAGAATACCAGTGCAAAAGACCAATCAGACTGGTCATGGCTAGCTGGTGATGCTTTCAGCTAGAAAGGACTTTCCTGATTCTAGCAAAAACCAGGGCAAGATCTCTGTTCCCCTACACCCACTCTCAGTTAACTAGATGAATCTTTAGAACCTCATGAAGGGATGGGGTATGGCCAGGCATTTCAACAATCTAAACTCCAGTGGCAACCTGGGGGGTCAGGGAGGGAGAGGAAGCTGGCAGAAGTGGACTGCAGCCTGCAGAGACCACAGACACAAGCCAAGATTCCAAGGCCATGTTTAGAGGCTGTTACTGAGGCAATTCTGCTGAAGTCAGGACTCTTGAGAGAAAAGGGCAAGTCTAAAGCGTTTCTACTGCTGAGCAAATCGGCCATGACTTGCTATGCAGATCTTCAGGAAAATGAAGGAATAAAGCTGAACTTGGGGATTTAAAAAAAAAAAAAAAAAAAAAAGGTCTCAGCTTGCAAATGCTTCTGTCATGTTAATGGAGGCTGAGACTAGCACCTCAAGAAGAGTGGCTCTTCGCTGACAGACGGCTCATGTGTTCCTTAAGAAAATGAGAATTCAGAACACGGTTCGGTCATAACTTATTTATTTGGAGATTTTCTTCATTTTATTTCAGAATATTTCTCCTTGTCATTTCATAAGTGAATTTCTCCCTGGTCCCATCATTTCCAAATGCAGACAATATTCAGTGAATAAGCTAGAGCTTAAGCAGGGATCCATGGGGTTTCCCCTTAATGAGAGTCTCCCTGGTCTTCAGTGGCTGTCCCCTTTCTAGGCCAGTAATACCTCCAGCCCCAATTAAAGCTGTAAAGTTTTCTCTTTCTAACATTTGATAAATACAACCATCTTCATATAAAATCTGCAAGAGTAAGTACTTTACTTCCATCACTGCCAAACCACAAACACATCAAGATTTCCCACTCTAAGAAGGCTGCGTGTTTTATACGGTATATTTATGTCTCATTGTAAACTATTCATTGGTTTATAGACTTCTGGTCCTCTGGGAAGCATCACAAATCCTTATTATACTCCTGGATCTTAAAATTTGGTGTTAGGATCTCTGATTTATCTGCCAGACTAACTCACATGTAAACAGACATCTCTCTTAAAACTACCTACTTCAAATTTAAGAGCTGAAAAAGTAATTCATGCTCAGGCTCTAGCCTTGAAGCTCATTGCAATTACATTATTGATAATAGTAAGGATAGTGATGGAAAAGAAAATGCATTTACTTAATTCTTTCCTCATTTTGACTTTCCTTTGCCCAAAAAAAAATAAAACAAAGAGACCAGAAAAGTGTGATTTGGGAAGTCTTTCACAGACAAGTGTAAGCTGTCTCTCTGAGGACAGTAAACTTTAAGTGAAGAACTGAATCAATCAACATAAAGTGACTATGAAGTCCAATAAACAAGGCAATAAATAATGATCATCTAATGAATGCAGATCAAAGACTCAGCCCAAGGACATTCCTTCTTATCAGTTCTCACCTTTCCAAGAAGTACAAGTATAAAGAAACCTCCATATGAGTTTATGTTACAATTTTTTACTAACTGCGATGTAAAATTGTTCTGGTGGGAATGTGGATAGAAAAAAATTAATCATCCAGGTATCTTTTGAGAGAATCTGATTATGTGGGTGTCATTCCACAGGTTTTTAAGATGTCATCCTCCAGATGCTCTCCTTTAAGGATCTTATATATACCATAGTATCACCAGCTACAAAATTAGAGAAGGCATGAAACACTTCTCTTTGACATTTTCAAAATACTAAAATACATAGGCAGATAATGTTTAGTAAAAATGATTAGAAACTACTGAAAATAAATTTCTACATGTGACATTCACATTAGATGTGTGGAAAAAAAAAACAATCAGAATTCACTTAATTCCCCTTCAACACAATTTAGAAATGCTTTATTGTGTGATACGCAATGCACGATTCCAGGTAATAAAGAGGTAGATATATCTGGCATGTTCCCTGTCTTCAAGGATATTCCAAATTAACTTGCTTTTTTTCCTTCTGCATGAACTAAGTGGTCTTTAATTTTCAAAGCAGAAGGAAACTTTGATCAATAGTTTGTATATCAAGGTCTGGGTTAGTTGTATGATCAGTTCTCACGTTCAAGAATGAGAAAATGATGACCGCTCAAACCACATATTCTTAGTAATTGTGCACCTGTGTGTGGAGTTGTCTAGAGCAACCATTTGATACTTATAGAAATCAAGATAGGATAATATACTTAGGAAAGATCATGATTTGGTTTAATCTCTAATCTTGGTTGAATCTTTTTTTTTTTTTAAAGATTTTATTTATTTACTTGAGAGAGAGACAGTGAGAGAGAGCATGAATGAGGAGAAGGTCTGAGAGAGAAGCAGACTCCCCATGGAGCTGGGAGTCCGATGCGGGACTCGATCCCAGGACTCCAGGATCATGACCTGAGCCAAAGGCAGTCGTCCAACCAACAGAGCCACCCAGGCGTCCCGATCTTGGTTGAATCTTAAGAGTATTTTGAAATTATTCTAGAGGTGATAATGCAAAGAAAGAATGATGTAATTTTATTCATTAGAAGACTCAGAAAAGCTATGAATTTTCTGAGTTAGGGATTAAAAATAGCATACAGAAATAACAACTATGGCAGAATATTACTTTGGGGTTTTTTTCCTAAAGAATCATTTTGAACAAGATACATAACAAACTTGGCATAGAAGATCAGGGATAACCTTTAAAAATCTGAAATTATAGGGTTAACTATTAAAAATTATTATTGTCGTTAATGAATTAAAGACATATTTTTAAAGAATGGTTATAATTGAACCTCTATAGTTATAGTTTTTAAGACTTTTGAATCCTACAGATTCACAGAATTATATATCTTGATATCTTATGAAAAGATAACTGAAAAATAGTATAGTTCAGGGGATTTAAAAAACACCTGCACAAGAGTACCCAAAGGGTATTGATTGGTAGATTAATTTCAAACTAAAGGGTGGCTGTTAATTTTATGCTAAGAGAATCTGTCCGTGCTTCTGTTCCGTCCAAATATTAAGAGTGACTTGAATGGAGACATGGATGATAGGCTTATCAAATTCATAGATGAAACAGAGCTGAGGCAGATAGCAACTCTGCTGGTTGATCAAGTAGAGTCAGTTAGTCTCAATGGAGTAGAATGATGAATTGGATTTACATGAAAATAAATAGGATAAATGTGAAAGTCTGGCACATGGGTTTATGAAAATTCATGAGTATAGAAGAGAGATGGTGTGACAAAACTATAGTATGCTCTCTCACAGATTGTAATTCCAATATGAAGTCAGATAGACAGCTGTGGGTAAGAACTAACATTTATTGAGTGCCTTAAGCTCTTAACCATGAACATCGAAGAGACAGGGCCATTATTATTATTCCCATTTAAGAGGCACACAGACATAAAGTAATTTCCCCTATGTCTTACCAACTACAAGAAGTAGTTCTGAGATTTGAACCTATAGAAAACTTGCCATAAAAACCTTGCTTTTTTTTCAAACCATCATCATGTATACAGTTTAATAAAGATACTCCAATAACTAATACAATCTTATGGTAGCCAACAAAAGTAAGAGGTAGTCATAAACCATTTCCAGTTAGGCACTCATCAGATCACTGATGGAAAGCTAAGGAAGAGTAGTGCATACACCCAATATGCTTCAGAAGGAGAAGAAAAAACAACTAGAATCTATCCAGACAATGAAATACTACTCAGCATTAATAGGGAACAAGCTATTGACACATAACACAACATAGATGAATCTCAAATAACATCATGTTGAGTAAAAGAAACCTAATGAAAAAGAATGCATGCTGTTTGATTCCTCTAATCTTCAGTTCAAGAGAAGGTCTCTGGTGATATAAATCAGAAAATCAGTTGCTCCAGGAAGGCTGTCTGAAAAGGAGCCTAAGGGAAATTTCTGGGATGATGAAAATGTTTTACATGTTGATTAGGAGAGTAGTTACAGAGGTGATCACTCTATTGTCAAAAACTCAACAAAATGTTCACTGAAGATCTGTACATTTGATAGCATAGAAGGTATACCTGAATTCAAAGAAAAAATAATGTATACAAGCTGGCAAGTGAGGAGAAGAAAATAGTAAAAGATCAGGAAATTATGGCCCATGTGAAACATATGACCCAGGACGTATTATCTGCAAATGTTTATTTTATTAGCGAGAAGTCCAGGAAAAGGGAGATAGAATGAAACATGATATTCATATTAACAATGATAGAATTCCTGGGACACCTGGGTGGCTCACTCGGTTGAACGTCTGACTCATGATCTCAGGGTCCTGGGATTGAGCCCCGAGTCAGCCTCTGCACTGGGCATAGAGTCTGCTTAAGGATTTTCTCTCTCCCTCTCCCTCTGCCCCTTTGCCCACTCACATTTTCTCTCTTTCTAAAATAAATACATATTTTTTAAAAATGAATCTATTCCATAACAGAAATAGTCCTAAGTAACTTTTAGGGAATACAATTAGGACTAACAAGTAGACATTTCACCTTAATAGAAGAAAAGATTTTCTATGACTGGAGAAGCCCCAAAGTGGCATTATCTGCCTGTGAAGTGATAGATTCCCCACTGCACAAGGTGCCAGGCAAAGCTAGAAAGTCCTGTCAGAATGTCTGTGCAGGGTGGTCAGTACTTAAGGCAGCCCTCTCCAGTATTCAGGTCCTATGCGTCTGTCTTCTAAAGCCCCCTCTGACCTACATGGATGAAATTCACATCCTATACATCATCCAAACTCTTGACCTCACTCTCAACCTACTCCCAACCCCCAGGACATACAAGCACTCATGTCTACCAATGTCTGTGCCAGTGATGAACAGAAACAACATCTACCCAGCTTCCCCACTCCTACCCTACCACATGCTCTAATCTCAGATCCTCAGAACAGCACTAAAATACCTTCACACTTTTAGACTTGGGGGTACTCCATAACTTTGCTGTACCAACACCATATTCTTTATTCATCTGTTTAATGACATTTATTATTAAGAGCTTACTGTATATCTAGCATGTTCTGGATACCAGGAGCAAAAAAGACAGCCATCCCCAACTTGGTGGAGTTTATGTTACTAGCAGACATCAAGCTGGCAGTGTTTAACTCTGATAGACACACAGCAGATGATGAATAAATATCCATTGACCTAGCCTGATATGAGAAAGTCTTATAGTATAATTATAGAGCAACCTCAGGGAAACACAGAAGTTACTCAGGGTTTGAACACAGCATTTTGCTCTTTAGCCCAACAAAAATCCCTGTTAGAGACACCTGGGTGGCACAGCTGGCTAAGCGTCCAACTCTTGGTTTCTGCTCAGGACTCAGGTCATGATCTCGGGATCTTGAGATTGAGCCCGGAGACATTCTCTGTACTTAACACGGAGTCTGCTTGAGATTCTCTCTCTCCCTTTCCCTCTGTGCCTCTCTACACTCTCTCTCTCTCTCTCTCTCTCTCTCTCACACACACACTCTCTCTCTCTCTCAAATAAATAAATAAATCTTTTAAAAAAAATCTCTGCTAAATATCAGATAGTTGAGGAAGTGCTCATTTTTGAGCACTGGGGCTTCTGAGTTTATAAAATTAGGCTAATGTTACGCACCAGAGGGACTCAAGAGCCTGAGTGGAGCCTAACGAAACTGGCGTCAATAAAGTGAGAGGAGTGACATTACTGAACTCTATCCAATAAATCACAGTCTGTTAGCTGATATTCATTTATAATTTCAGGCACAGGGATAAAATTATCCACAATGGATATGTTTAAATTGGGTGAAAAGCCCAAGGAGCAAATTCTGAAAGCAACAAATCCTTCTAGAATAAAAAACAGCAAGCAATCTCAGCAGCAAAAGTTTTCAGGGACTCGCTTCTAACCCTACTTCGTGAGCCAAGATAAAACGTTTCAAGTGTGCACCAATTTAATAAGTTAAGTTGATCACACCCACAGTAGGCCTGTTCAAACACTAGCCCTAAACTTCACAGACTAATTCTCAAAGGAAAATGAGGTATTTTTTACACATGTACCAGAGATGTGGAGTTCCAAGGGGAATTGTACGTAAACTATGTAGGTGCAGGCATGGCAGTCTCCACTGGACGGGTAGCTCTCTGTTGATCCTTTCCTTCCTCGTGTAATAATAAATCTTTGCAAACCTGTTTCCTTTCATCTGTACACATTCTTTTATACAACCTCCAGTTAACTGCCTACCACATGGAGTTCCGTTCAATTTTCAACAGAAAAAAGAAGACATTTGCTCAAAGGCATAAAATCACTAGGGGGGGGGTGGGGGAGGGACGAGTATTTGTGTGTAATTGCACTCATGCAAATCAATGAACTCACACATTCAGGCAAGGGAGAAGAGGAGGAGGAAAAAGAAAATCATGTAGAAAATTCTGACTCTAAGAGTGAGCCTAGGAAGTAGGTAGATGCATTAACAAACAGAAGCCCTATCCAGAGAGGACCCATAGCCACAGGCAGGAGGGGCAAGTGGGGGGCAGGGCACGCCAGCAGAGAATGGCTGGGGAACATAACGCGAAATCCTACTTAATGTCTGCGAAGCTTCAAATTGGGGCCGTGCCTTGCCACCTCGCTGAGTGTTTAAACTACACTAGCAGTGAAAATAAATTACTAGCAAAATGACAAAACTGTTTCCTAAAAGTAAGAATAAGAAATAACTTTATTCCCCTTTGGGGACTTTTCCTAAGTTACCCTGTATTACCTAAGTCACCCCCTATTATACCAAATTAATCCAAGAAAGTGAAATTGCCAGAGGGAGCTGTCGTCTGGCCCAGAGGCTTCCCCCTGGGCAGATGATAATCTGATAAAATGGCAGGATCAGTGACTGACCAGTTCCAGGATCAACATTGGAGTTTTGAATGAGGAAATTTGTAAAAAGAAACTAGGGAATAAATAGTAGATTTTTTTTTTTAAGATTTTTTATTTATTTGTTTGACAGAGAGAGAGAGCACAAGTAGGCAGAGCAGCAGGCAGAGGGAGAGGGAGAAGCAGGCTCTCTGTCCAGCCTGGAGCCCAACATGGGTCTCCATCCCAGGACCCTGGGATCATGACCTGAGCCGAAGGCAGCTGCCTAACGACTGAGTCTGCTTGAGATTCTCTCTCTCCCTTTCCCAGGAGCCCCATTATATACATATTTATACGGAAAATGAATAGGTCTGATGGGAAATAAAAAGATAGCTCAGTACCTATAAATAAACACTTGAGAGGGAAGAAATAGTGAAATGGGGCAAAAGAAAGGGGGGGGGGGTCAACCGATTAGAACTTTTAACTGAGGAAATTTTCTAGAGAAGAGAAAAAAAAATCACTCGCTTTCCTATTTAACAATGACTTTTCAAATTCTGAGAAAGATAAGAGTTTAATATAATCTGATGCCTTTCTGAACGTTACATGTAAGGTAGTGTGCTGGGAGCCATGAGGACGCATCAAGAGGTTTCTTACGTAAAATATGCCGTCAAGGATTTTACAATGTGGTGAGGGGAGTTAGGCACACAGACAGATCCCACCTTACAAGAAGGACGCCCATTCTAAAAGGTCAGTTGTGAACTAGCTCTTTGAAAGATGGAGTAATTCCTGTGAGAAAGAGAGAGAGAGATGTAGAAATACTGCACTACCTAATTTCTGAATTTTCTGACTAGAAGATTCAGATAAAAGGGAAAGTGACTAAAAGGTAAATTATAAATTCATATTTTGAGTCAATTAGAAATCCAAACTGACATTTTCCACTGCTTAACCAACAATCCTAACCCTATGCTAAGTCCCTGGAAACTTTCTATAATAATGGATTCTAGATGGATTTGTTTTCAACTCTGTGGTCATATATTGGTTTGGTATATTTCAAGAGCATTGAATACAGCTCCAAAATGATGGATTATAAAATGTTAACTTAAAAGAGATTTTATTCTAAAATACAGTTTTGTATTTCAGGTTTTATTTGTGAAATTTTGTGCTTTTTGTTTTGAAAACAGGAAGTATAAAATTCCCCCTCAAACTTCCAAAGTACAATTAACAGTGAACAGAGGTATTTACCTCTAAAAATTCTTTAGCCAATAGTGACAAAGGGAGTGAGATTGCTGGGCAGCTGGCTTCCCAGCTGAGTATAAACAAATAAAAAGTCTGCCGGCACTTCCCAAGCTGTGGCCAGAAAGAAAAAGCCTGCAAGAATGTGGATTAAGAAAGATGAGAACTGGGGCGCCTGGGTGGCTTAGTCAGTTACCTTCAGCTCAGATCATGATCCTGGAGTCCTGGGATCAAGCCCTGCCTTGGGCTCCCTGCTCAATGGGGATTATCTGGTTTTCCCTCAGCCCCCCACCAACCCCCTGCCCACCCCCCTGCCCCCATGCTCACTCTCTCTCTCAAAAAACTAACTAAATAAATTCTGGAAAGAGAGAAAGAGAGAGACGGAGGTAGGGAAAGAAAGATGAGAACCTACATCAGTGGGGCTATTCCCCATTAGAGAGATTTTGGAAATTTCTTATTCCAAGTTTATCTACCTCCTGCCACCCAGTTTCTGCTGTGGAAGAATGCTGTAGAATAAGAATGTTGACATTAAAGCTACAATTGAGTATAATCTCTTCCTTATGGGATTAACATCTGATATATGTGCATTTTAAGCATAAATACTTAAAACTGATTTTCCTGGGGAGCCTGGGTGACTCAGTTTGTTAAGCTTTGGACTCTTGGTTTCAGCTCACGTCATGATCAGGGTCAGGAGATCAAGCCCCATGTCGGGTTCAACAGAATCGGCTCTATGCAGAATCAGCCTGAGGGATTCTCACTCTCCGTCCACGCCTCCCCCCATCATGCTCTCTCTCTCCCCCTGTCTCACTCAAGCAAATAAATAAAATCTTTTTTAAAAAATTGCTATTCCTGGGGCACCTGGGTGGCTCAGTGTATTAAAGCCTCTGCCTTTGGCTCAGGTCATCATCCCAGGGTCCTGGAATTGAGCCCCGCATCAGGCTCTCTGTTCAGCAGGGAACCTGCTTCCCCCTCTCTCTCTGCCTGCCTCTCTGCCTACTTGTGATCCCTGTCTGTCAAATACATAAATAAAATCTTTTAAAAAATAATTTAAAAAATTTATATTCCTGTTCTGTTAAAAAAAAAAAAAAAGTAAACAATATTGGAATTGATTAGAGTTGTTTAGCTACAAATCTTGTGGTAAGTCCTTAGAGAAGTCTAATGGGTGCGCAATTCTTCCATTACACAATAGCCCCCAGCCAAGAGGAAAAGAAGAGCTTGAAAGCCAGCCAGCAATCTGCTGGCCAATGTGTTATCCTGTCCCAAGAGCAAAATGTCTTTTCTCTGCCACCCTCCCCGGGCTAGAAACCCCAAGAAGACTCCAAGCCACTGCACCCATTGGGCTGTTTCCCTCTCCTTCAGATGGTGCCTTTCCCTAATTCATCTTTTCCTAGTTCATAAAAAAAGCATTGCCTGATAAACCCCATTGTCTAAACAATAATCTGGATCCAAAGTGAGTACTATTTTATTTCACTGGCGAGGATCATCATAAAATAACAGAAAAGTAACACTCTCTCCTTAATCGTGTTTGCGGTGTGTAGAACTTTGTGAAACATTGTTTAACTAGAGGAAATATACCATGTATACACAGTGGCAAAGCATTCAGAGGAAATTCGAAAGTCTTATATCCTTGGTTATATTCCGTGAGAATAAGTAGTGAGGAAGTAAAACACAGCAATTACAGACTCTATCTAGAGCCATATTCCCTGAGTTTGCAGTCCAGCTCAGACCTTTCCTAGCTGCATAATTTGGGGCAAGTTTATTAAATTCTAGGTGCTTCAGTTTAACCAATTGGAAATAGAATTAATAATAGTATGTACCACAAATTTTCAGAGAGATCAAATAAATCCACGTAAAGAGCTGAGAACTCACTTATTCTGGAAGCTTTTTTGAAGACTCAATAAAACTTTCTACTTAGATAATCATGTCATCTGCAAATAAGGAATTCTTTTTTCCAAAATGAATCTCTTTCATTTCTTTTTCTTGTATTATTGCACTGGACAGAACCCCCAGAAAAATAATTTAAAAAGTGATGAGAGTAGCCATCCTTGCCTTGTTTCTGATGTTGTTTCAGGGGAAGGGAGGGAGCATTAGGTTTTTGACCATTAAATAGAACAATAGCTATAGATTTTTTATAGCTGTGCATAAATTTTTTTAATTTCAACATTGTAGTCTCCATCCCTGGAAGTTTTATTTTTGTCTTTTTTGTACCTTCCATCTCTCTACTTAAGATAGTCCATCTTTCTTCTGGTCTCTTGAATATTTGGAACACTATCATAATAAGCTTTAATGACTACCAACTCTACCATATCATTTCTGAGTTAGTTTCATTTGACTGATCTTTCTTTTTATGGGTTGTATCTTCCTGCTTCTTTGCATGCCTGAGACTTTTTGATTGGATGCCAGACATAGTAAATTTTATCTTAGTTGATATACGGTATTTTTCTAGTTCTTTATATATTCTAGAAATTTGCTTTCAAACATAATTAAGTTACTTGGGAAGACTTTGAGGCTGCTGAGTTCTTCTTAAGCCTCATTTGTGAGAACCAGATCTGCATTTAGTCTGAGTTATTTTTTCCCAATACTGAGGCAAGACCCTTGGAGTTCTATCCAATGCCCCCATGAAATATCACATTTGCCAGGCCAGCTCTTGGGAACAAGCACATTCCTCATCCAGTATGGATCTGGCACTATTCTCTCTAACACTTTATGGAGGTTCCTACCCCTGCTGCTGTATATTTTGTCACAAGCATGTGCTGAGTCAGAGTCCACTGAATACCCAGAGGAGACGCTCCCAACATCCCAGGACTTCTCCCTTTGTGCACCTCTCTACTATCCTTTATTCTGCTCCGTAAATTTAGGCACATTGGATTCCCTATACTCGGGGAGATAACTCTGGGAGGCAGGTTTTACTAATGGGCAGCTTCCCCATTCCTGCCCTGAGTCCTGGCAACTTTCCTAAGGCCGTCACCTGCTGCATAATGCTCCCCACTATTCCATCTTGACCCAGAGCAGGACCACAACAATATCTGCAATAGCAAAACACTGGAAACAACCTACATACCTTCATTTGGAAATTGGTTAGGTAATTTGTGGTAATAAAACATATATGTCTGCTTTGTCACCTTGGCTTATTTCAAACATAACTTTGTTTCAATGTTCTATAGGGAAAGACCACTAGAACACATCTATAGTTGAACAATTTAGGGTTATTTCTTGTCGAAACATGGAAGACAACATCCCATGGGGAGCCATGGGGCATCTTAGAGGCTATCAGAAATGTCATGTAGGGTTGGGGCTCATGTTAAGTGATTTTATAGAGAATCCCAAGAAGCTGACTCAGTTCCAAACTGTATGCTGTCAGAAAGTGGAGGTAATACTATGTTTGAGTGGTTTAATAAATGCTACCTAGAAGAAAGGAAGAAAAGAGAGAGGCTAAAGCTGTAATTAATAAAGAAGCAGCCATCACTCATATTATCCAGGATGGGGCAAGTTTGATCATCTTTGTGGCTTGGACAGTGCTATGTTTTGTCCATATTCTCATGTGGTTTCATTTTTGTCTTGATTCATCCCACTCACAGGGTGATCTTGTCTGATCGTAATGTTCCATGAAATTATGTTAACAAGAGAACATCAAGGCCAGTTCTCACATGTCATGGTCTGTTTTTCTTTTTCTCACTAGTAATAAAACAACAGACTCATGGTTCTCACTAGTGGGAAGACTAATATATATAATTAGAGGATTAATGGATTCCCCGTCACTTACAGAACTGCAGGCAGCCCCATGCACAGGGGCTAAGCCCAGGATAGCAGTTCGCCAACAAAACCTACCAAAATTTCTTGGAAGAAGAAAGTAATGGGACCTCAGAATCGACTCCCATGTGAAAGAGTATCCCTGAGAAGAGAGTCTATTGCTGGAGACAAGGGCTTAAAGAGCATTTTGCAAAGGAGGATTGGATGAACCTAAGGAGGGAGAACAAATCAGAGTTGGAAAAAGCATGTATGAATGGCATTTTCTAATGACGATCAAAGTATCACAATACCTTCCCTGTGTGGCTCAAAGGGAAACCTACCCTAGTGATGGTTCAGCCTCTCATGCCATAATATTCTTACAAGAGTGCCTGATCCTGGGGCTCCTGGGTGGCTCAATGGGTAAGGCCTCTGCCTTCAGCTCAGGTCATGGTCCCAGGGTCCTGGGATCGAGTCCCACATCAGGCTCTCTGTTCAACAGGGAGCCTGTTTCCCTGCTTCTCTGTCTGCCTCTCTGCCTACTTGTGATCTCTCTCTGTCAAATAAATAAAGAGAATATTTTTTTAAAAAGAGTGTTTGATGCTTGGATAAGGAAATATATCTATGTACCTTACAGTCCAGACTACACACCAGAGCATCGGTGTAGTGATGCCCAAAACAGGACAAGATGGTCAAGAAAGAGAGGGGGCTGTTCTACTCCATTTTGTCCTGGGATTCAACAAAGTTGGAGGAAGGGATGGGAAAAAAATATTAACTCCTCAGGGAGAATTCCTAGAGCCTCTCATTGGTGGGCAATGGAATAGAAAGCAAAAATCAGTAAAACCAAATTTCTTAATTGCCTCCAGAGGTAAAGAAAGACAACTTTTAGGAGAAAAAAAAGCAACACTAATGTTTTAAATAGAGTGATGCATTCCTATGGGCCTTATGTGTCTATTAACCCTAGTTCAGGCCACCACCGTCACAAAGCCGGGTTAATACAATGTGCCCCAACTGCTCTCTTTGCTTTCACCCTTGTCTCCTAAGGGTTATTCTCCAGAAGGTAATGAGATCCTCTTAACAGATCAATCAGACCATGTCTCACATGCACATCCTTGAAAAAGGGAAAAAAAAAAAATTCCCAACCAGTGCCTCTCTCAGCTTCTAGAGGAAAGAGCTGCAGTCCCCCCACAGCCACCCGGGGCTAGCCATCTGGCTCTGGCTCTTTCCCTGGCTTCCTATCTCAATTCAAATACAATTGCAGAGTACAGGTTGTTGGGGACTGGGATTGGGAAATCCTTCTAGGGTCCTGACCAACATGTAATGTCATAGTGTAGAATGGAATTGTCAGTAAACTAGAGGGTAATAAAGAGAAGTATGGACAAATAGCTCTTGTGTTTCTCTGTGTGTGCATGCATGTGTACACATTATAGGCATACCTGAAAGGTGTCGCAAGCTCCAGTCCGGACCATCACAAAAAAGCAAGTATCATAATAAAGAAAGTCAAGGTAATTTTTGTTTCCCTGTGCATGTAAAAGTTACATGTGCTCTATACTGTAACCTATTAAGTGTGCAATCGCATTATTTCCAAAAAAGAATGTACATACCTTAATTGAAAAATACTTTATTACTAAAAAATGCTAACCACCATCTGAGCTAGCTTTCAGTAAGTCTTAACTGATCACAGGTCACCCAAATAAATATTGTTACCCAAAAAGTCTGAAATTGTGCAAGAATCACCAAAGCACGACAGAGACGTGCACTGAGCAACTGCTATTGGCAAATGGTGCTGGGAGCCTCGCTCGGTGCACGGTCTCTGAGAAGCTTCAGTTTGTGAAAACCGTAGTATCTGCGGGGCACAAGAACACGAAGGACAATAAAGTGAGGCGAGCTTGCGGTTTCCTAGGGCTATCATCACAAAATACTACAAACCGGTGGCTTAAAGCAATAAAATATATTGTTTCACAGTTCCTGGGGCCAGAAGTTTAAAAAAAAAAAAAAAAAAATCAAGGCGTCATTGTGGCCTTGGTACTGGCGAAGCCTATAGGGGAATCCTTCCTTGCCTCTTCCCGCTTCCGGTGGTTGCTGAAAGCCACCAGCATTCACAGGCTTGTGGCTAGAACACTGCAGTCTCTGCCTCCTTCATCATGTGATGCTCTCCCCGTGCCTGTCTGTGTCTTTGGGTCTCTTCTCTTCTTCTAAGAACACTTGTTACTTTGATTAAGGGCCTGCCCTACTCCAATATGATTTCCTCTGGACCAATGACATCTGCAACAACCCTATTCCCAAACCAGTTCACATTCAGGGGTCCTGGGGGTTAGAACATCAGCATGTATTTTTCAACCCACAGCTGTGTGTGTTGTATGTGGAGTCTTAAAGTAAAATGTACATTGTATTGTGTGTCACAGTCCAAGCCGTTTGGAAACTCAGCCTCGGCTCACGCTACCTCAGCAACTCTGGCCCTCCCACTCTCCCCACAACAAAACAAGTGTGAGCCCCATGCAGCGTCTTTGCAGGGCTGCGCTCTTATCCCAGGGAGCTCTCTCCATGCAGCCATGTGGCCAACTGCTTTCATTTCCCCAGGAGTCTACTTGACCAGTCAGCTCCTAAGGGGAAACTTTCTTCTCTGCCTTCTTTCTTTTTTTTTCTTTTTAAGATTTTACTCTTGGGAGGAAACAAGATGTTGGAAGAGTAGCAGACTGAAATATCTTAGGTCCCAGAAGTTCAGCTACACGGTTATCCAACCATTCCTAACATCTACAAACTCAGTAAGAGATAGAAGAGAAGAAGAGCAGAAATTACAGGAACAGAAAATCAACCACTTTGTGGAAGGTAGGGAAAGCAGAGAAGTGAATCCAAAGTGACGGGAAAATGGACCGTGGAGGGGAGGGACCAGCTCCCGGCAAGCAGTGGAGCAGCGGAGCACAAAATCAGAACTTTTAGAAGTCTGCTCCACTGAGGGACATCACTCCAGAGGCTAAGCGGGGCTGGAGCCCTCATGGGAACCGTGTGGTCTCAGGACCCACGGGGTCACAGAAAGACCAGGGCTGTCTTAGTGTGACAGAGCAACCAAGTATTGCAGCAGGGAAGCCAGCTACAGAGAAGGAGCCAAGGAGTGAGCTCTCAGCTGGGGGTTACCTTAAACCGTGATCCAAGGCACAGTCGGGTAGCTGCTCTTTGATAAGGGACCCCACAAGTGGTAGATCCGGAGAGACCCCCTTCTTCCTCCTCTGGAGGAGTGGCATGGGAGCGTGTTGCAGGAATCTGTGGGGTTTGGCAACTCCAAATGGGGCCGTGTGCCAGTAATAGAAACACTCAGCCACAGGCCGGGTGAGCTCAGAGCGTGGCTGGAGACCAGGGAGATGGGAGGGAATGACTGCTTTTCTCTGAGAGGGCACTGAGGAGTGGGGCCCTGAGCTCTCAGCTCCTACAGGGCTGGAGACTGGGAGGCCGCCATTTTCATTCCCATCCTCCATTGCTCTACAGAAAGGGTTCAGGGAACAAAAGCTCCTGAGAGCAAACCCAAGCAGATTACTTAGCCTGGCCCCTGGCAAGGACAGTGCAGTTCTGCCTCGGGCAACGACACTTGAGGATCACTACAACAGGCCCCTCCCCCAGAAGATCAGCAAGAACATCCAGCCAAGCTTCCTTCCGACCAAAGCCTCCCCGGATCTGGGAAGCCAGCATCGCGTCCCCAGCACCCGGAGGGACTCAGGTGTGTGGGTTGAATTGTGTCCCTCAAAAAGAGAGAGCACAAGGAGGGGAAGCCACTAGACCCTGGGATCATGACCTGAGCCGAAGGCAGACACTTAACGACTGAGCCACCCAGGTGTCTCTTTTCTAGATGCTTCTGAAAAATCTACCAGCATATCAAACCTCAAAAACAAACTCATCTTACCCCTAAAACCAGCCCTATTCCACCTGTCCCTTTTTTTTTTTTAGTTTCTTAAAAACCCAAAATTAAAATTGTAACATGTTAAAGCAGAATTTAAGGTCAAAAAAAAAAAAAAAAAAAAAGAACATCCAGCCAAGGCCAAGTTCACTGATCAACAAGAACTATGGAACTCCAGAGCTAGGGGAGAGCAACACATAGAATTCATGGCTTTTTTCCCCATGATCTTTAAGTCTTGCAAAGTTAATTTTTTTTTCATTTTTTTCTTATTCTATTTTTTTTAACATTTCCTCTTTTCTCTTTTAACCTTTTTTAACTATTTCATCTTAACAATACCTAAAAAAATCTTTTTAAATTTTCATTGTCATAGTCATATTTTATCCCTTCATTATATTTAATAGTTTTGTATACATACAGTTTTTTTTTCTTTAAAATTGTGGGATACAATTTCTTCTAATAGATCAAAATATACTCTAAATCTAGCACATGGCTTTGTTCTAGTCTCCAGCCTGATCCTATTCTCTTCTCTTTTCTTTTTCTTTTTTTTTTTTCTTTTTCCAATGAACTTATTTTATCAATGCCTTTTTTAGAATCTTTTTTTAATTTTTATCCTTACAGTCATATTCCATCCCTTCATCATCTGTACCCTTATTTTTGTATACATATATAAGGTTTTCTTTCTTTGAAATTTTGGGAGGTAGTTTCTTCTAAGAGATCAGAATACACCCCAAATCAACTGGGTGTCTCTGTTCTATTCATCAGTCATATATATATATATATTCACCAGTCATATATATATATATATATATATATAATTTTTCCCCCCATTTCTTCTCCCCCTGATTTTGGGTCTCTTCTGATTTGGTTAGCATGGTGTATATTTTTCTGGGGTCTTTGCCCCCTTTTAGTATTTTATTCTCTCATTCACATATTCTTATCTGGATTAAGTGACAAGGCAGAAAAACTCACCACAAAAAAAAAAAAAAGAACAAGAACAAGAGACAGTATCAACAGCTAGGGACCTAGTCAATATGGACATTGATAATATGTCAAAACTGGAGTTCAGAATGATTATCAAGGTGCTAGCTGGGCTCAAAAAAGGCACGGAAGATATTAGAGATGCCCTTTCTGGAGAAATCAAATCCCTTTCTGGAGAAATAAAAGAACTAAAATCTAACCAAGTTGAAATTTTAAAAAAGGTATTAATAAGGTACAATCATAAATGGAAGCTCTTGCTGCTAGGATAAATGAGGCAGAAGAAAGAATCACTGATATAGAAGACAAAATGATTGAGTTTAAAGAAGCTGAACAAAAGAAAGACAAACAACTCACTGGACCATGAGGGGAGAATTCAAGAGATAAGTGATACCATAAGACAAAACAATATTAGAATAATTGGGATCCCAGAAGAAGAAGAAAGAATGAGAGTGGCAGAAGGTATATCAGGAAAAATTATAGTAGAGAATTTCCCTAATATGGAAAAAGGAACAAGCATCAAAATCCAAGAGGCACAGAGAACCACCCCTCAAGTGCTCACTTTGGCAGCACATATACTAAAAAAAAAAAGAGAAACTCCCTCAAAAATCAATAAAAATAGGTTCACACCCCATCATCTAATAGTAAAACTTAAAGTCTTAGTGACAAAGAGAAAATCCTGAAAGCAGCCTGGGGGACAAGAAGTCTGTAACATACAATGGTAAAAATATTAGATTGGCAGCAAACTTATCCACAGAGACCTGGCAGGCCAGAAAGAACTGGTATATGATATATTCAGAGCACTAAACGAGAAAAATATGCAGCAAGAATACTATATCCAACTAGGCTATTGTTGAAAATAGGAGAGATAAAGAACTTCCAGAACAAACAAAAATTAAAAGAATTTGCCAACAAAACACCAGCCCTACAGGAAATATTGAAAGGGGTCCTCTCAACAAAGAGAGAGCCTAAAAAAAAAAAAAAAAATAGACCAGAAAGGAACAGAGACAATATGCAGTAACAAGCACCTTACAGTCAATACAATGGCACTCGATTCAGATCTTTCAACAGTTACACTGAATGTAAATGGGTTAAATGGCCCAATCAAAAGACACAGGGCATCAGAATGGATAAAAAAACAAGCCCATCTATATGCTATCTATAAGAAATTCATTTTAGACCCAAAGATACCTCCAGATTTAAAGTGAAAGGTAGAAAACAATTTACCACGCTAATGGACATCAAAAGAAAGCTGGGGTGGCATCCTTATATCAAATAAATTAGATTTTAAGCCAAAGACTATAATAAGAGTTGAAGAAGGACACTATATCATACTTAAAGGGCCTGTCCAACAAGAAGATCTAACAGTTTTAAATATCTATGCCCCTAATATGGGAGCAGCCAACTATATAAGCCAATTAATGACAAAATTAAAAAAAAAAACATATCAACAATAATACAATAATAGTAGGGGATTTTAACACCCCTCTCACTGAAATGGACAGATCATCCAAGCAAAAGATCAACAAGGAAATAAAGGCTTTAAATGACACACTGGACCAGAGGGACATCACAGATATATTCAGAACATTCCATCCCAAAGCAACAGAATACACATTCTTCTCTAGTGCTCATGGAACATTCTTTAGAATAGATCACATCCTGGGCCACAAATCGGGTCTCAAATGGTACTAAAGTATTGGGATCATTCCCTGCATATTTTCAGACCACAACGCTCTGAAGCTAGAACCCAATCACAACAGGAAAGCTGGAAAGAACCCAAATACACAGGGGCTAAAGAGCATCCTACAAAGAATGAATGAGTCAACCAGTAAATTAAAGAAGAATTGAAAAAATTCATGAAAACAAATGAAAGTGAAAACCCAACTGTTCAAAAATCCATGGGACGCAGCAACAGCGATCCTGAGAGGAAAGTATATAGCAACACAAGCCTTTCTCAAGAAACAAGAAAGGTCCCAAGTACACAATCTAACCCTACACCTAAAGGAGCTGAGAACAACAAAGAAAGCCTAAACCCAGCAAGAGAAGAGAAATCATAACAGAGCAGAAATCAATGAAATAGAAACCAAAAGAAAAATAGAACAGATCAACGAAACTAGGAGCTGGTCTTTGAAAGAATTCATAAGATTGATCCCACCCCTGGTCAGGTTTATCAAAAGAAAAGAGAAAGGACCCAAATAAATAAAATCATGAATGATAGAGGAGAGGTCATAACCAACCCCAAAGAAATACAGACAATTATAAGAACATATTATAAGCAACTACACACAAGCAAATTTGACAGTATGGAAGAAATGGATGCATTGCTAGAGAAATACAAACTACCAAAACTGAACCAGGAAGAAATAGAAAACCTGAGCAGACCCATAACCAGTAAGGAGATTGAAGCAGTCATCAAAAATCTCCCAAAAACAAGAACCCAGGGCCAGATGGTTTCCCAGGGGAATTCTATGAAACATTTAAAGAAGAATTAATACACTCCCCTGAAACTGTTCCAAAAAATAAAAATGGAAGGAAAACTGCCAAACTCATTTTATGAGGCCAGCATTATCTTGATTCCAAAACCAGACAAAAACCCTACCAAAAAGGAGAATTACAGACCAATATCCTTGAGAATATAGATGCAAAAATTCTCACCAAAATGCTAGCCAATAGGATCCAATAGTACATTAAAAGAATTATTCACCAGGTTCAAGTGGGATTTATTCCTGGGCTGCAAGTTTGTTTCAACATCTGCAAATCATTTAATGCGATACAATACATTAATAAAGAAAGAACAAGAATCATATGATACTCTCAATAGATGCTGAAAAAGCATTTGACAAAGTACAGCATCTTTTCATGATCAAACTCTTCAAAGTGTAGGGATAGAGGATACATACCTCAATATCATAAAAGCCATCTATGAAAAATCCACAGCAAATATCATTCTCAATGGGGAAAAACTGAGAGCTTTCCCCCTATGGTCAGGAACACAGCAAGGCTGTCCACTGTCACCACTGCTATTCAACATAGTACTAGCTTCAGCAACCAGACAACAAAAAAATAAAAGTCATCTGAATTGGCAAAGAAGAAGTCAAACTCTCACTCTTTGCAGATGATATGATACTTTATGTGGAAAACCCAAAATTCTCCACTCCAAAACTGCTAGAACTCATACAGGAATTCAATATAGTGTCAGGATAAAAAAAATCAATGCACAGAAATGTGTAGAAGACATGAACAGACATTTCTGCAGAGAAGACAACCAGATAGCCAACAGACACATGAAAAAGTGCTTCACATCACTCGGCATCAGGGAAATACAAATCAAAACCACAATGAGATACCACCTCACACCAGTCAGAATGGCTAAAACTAAAAAGTCAGGAAATGACAGATGCTGGTGAGGATGCGGAGAAAGGGGAACCATCTTGCATTATTGGTGGGAATGCAAGCTGGTGCAGCCACTCTGGAAAACAGTATTCAGGTTCCTCAAAAAGTTGAAAATAGAGCTACCTGGTGATCCAGCAATCACACTACTGGGTATCTACCCCAGAGATACAAATGTAGTGATCCAAAGGGGCACATTACCCAAATGCTTATAGCAGCGATGTCCACAATAGCCAAACTATGGAAAGAACCTAGATGGCCACCAACAGATGAATAGATAAAGAAGTTATGGTATATATACACAATGGAATATGCAGCCATCAAAAGAAATGAAATCTTGCCATTTGCAACGGCATGGATGGAACTAGAGGGTATTATGCTGAGCAAAATAAGTCAATCAGAGAAAGACAATTATCATATGATCTCCCTGATATGAGGAATTTGAGAGGCAATGTGGGGGTTAAGGAGATAGGGAAGGAAAAAATGAAACAAGATGGGATTGGGAGGGAGACAAACCATAAGAGACTCTTAATCTCACAAAACAAACTGAGGGTTGCTGGGAGTTGGGGGGGTTAGGGATAAGGTGGCTAGGTTATGGACATTGGGGAGGGTATGTGCTAAGGTGAGTGCTGTGAAATGTGTAAGCCTAATGATTCACAGACCTGTACCCCTGGGGCAAATATTACATTATATGATAATAATAATAATTTTTTTAAATAAGATTTCATTCTTAAGTAATCTCTACATGCCACACAGGGCTTGAACTTACAAGATCAAGAGAGATCTCCAAGATCGAGAGTCGCATGCTCTATTGACTGAGGCAGCCAGGAACAACACCCCCCCCCCCCCCGCAACACACACACCCTTATTTAGACAGCACCTTCTGTCATTTTCAATCCTTCAATACTGCTCTATTTTCCTTCAAAACACAGGGCACTCCCTAACTTGGTTTGATAGACACTATTTACTTACTTCTCCTCTGCTAAGATGTAAGCATCCTGTATGCAGGAACTGTGTCTGTATCCCCAGCCTCTGGAACAGCAGGCACTCAAATACATGTTGTTCAGTGTGTGAATCTAATTCTACCATGAAAATAAGTGAACGCCAACCAGAGGAGAGCAAGCAAAGGCTATTTACTTGGAGCTCCGCATAGCAACAGAGCCAGGCACCATGACAGGCGTCCGCAGACTCACAGGCAGACAGAGGAGCCGGAAAGCTTTATAGGAGAATAAGGGAAGCCTGCAGGTGTGCCTTATTTGAGACTGTTAACATGGGGAAGCTGTGGGCAGGCCAACTAAAAAGTGGGGAATCCTAGGTGATTGTTTCGGGGTGCATATTGGCTTTCTCTGGTTAGTCCCAAGTTGGAAGTCGGAACAGAAATTAAGAAAGCAGTCTGTGATGCAACAAGTCCTGGCTATTTGGGGATGATTTTGCTGAAGTTATTGTCTGCTTCCTGGATCCATTGCTGAAGGTATTGCTCTGAGCTCCTACAGGTGCGACGTATAGGTAGCACACAGGCTTCCTGGGCTGACCACTGTAGATAATGGCTTCCTGCACTGCTGGCCATGAATTGTAGGTTAAAGTTTTATTTTTACATATGGTCTGGCCATTGTCCATTTGTAAACCTGCTCTCTCATTTTAAAGAAAAATAGGATTTAAATGCATAATGAAGGAATTGAATGGCTATCGCTGGGGGTAGGAGATGAATAGAGACTCACTTTTATTTTAGATAATATATGCATGTACTGTCTATATTTTACAATGAGTTTGTAGTGCTTTTAATGTAGAAAATTAAATCAAAGAATATAATCAAGTAAAGTCAATGGCATGTCATACTGCCTCCTCTGATGTCTGCAAATCCATCTGCAGAACCGTTTGCTTAGTCCTGAGCCTGCTGTCATTTTTCTTTGTTTTTCTATTTTTTATTATTATTTTTATGGAAACAAGTTGAACATTATGAAATTGTGCTAAATCCTTCCTTGGAAATTTCAGTTTATTTATTGCAAGTGAATTTCTGGTGATCCGTTTTTCAACTGAACCTTTAAAACTGAAATTAAAAAAGTAAACTTTCATTCAACACGTATCCAATAAATGTGAATTGAGTGATTAACATTCTTCAGACCTGTGCCTCTATAAAAAATGAGGGAAATGTCAACATCACAAGAATGGCTGGAGTTCAAATTCAAACGGGTTGACTGGAATGTTCTGCTTTCCTAGAGACATAGCGCCATCTGGTGGAACTTTTGGATATTTTCGAGGATGAGAAGGCTCTGTTGCACTTTCACAACCATGTAACTCCAGAAACCAAAACACTCCATTCCCCAAGCAGTCTGAGTGTGGGAGGCTTTGATGTACTCATTTATTCTGGTTATTAGCAAGGAAAATAATCTATGAGGATCATTTACTAATGTTCTGTGAACGCATTTGTTTTCAATGTTATCACCTGAGAACTGAACCCATTGTACCTTGTACAGAGCCTCTTAAAAGGACTTAAAAGATGATACTAGAATGATTTGCACCTGTGTCAGGGACCAGAGCCTGAGATCTCCTTACCCTTATGCCCTGCCAACTCCCTGGCACACAGAAGATGTTTCATGTTTTGAAAGAATGACAGAAGCCTCAGGTCATGATATAGCTCAGAAAGAATGTCATTTAGGGGGCGCCTGGGTCGCTCAGTGGGTTAAGCCTCTGCCTTTGGCTCAGGTGATGGTCTCAGGGTCCCGGGATCGAGCCCCGCATCGGGCTCTCTGCTCAGCAGGGAGCCTGCTTCTCCTTCTCTCTGCCTGCCTCTCTGCCTACTTGTGATCTCTTCTATCAAATAAATAGATAAAATCTTTTAAAAAAAGAATGTCATTTAATTCATTTATCATATATTCAAGTACAGTAGTAAGAGATGTCGTGTTTTTAAGAATATGTGGGCTCTCAATCTGAAGAGAAAAAATACACAAATAATCATTTTCAAACCAGAAATGCTACATTCCAAGAAATGGCATGGATGATAAGTTCAGGCATCATTCATCATCCATCGTTCGGGTGGGAAATTACTTCCTGCTGGGATGATTAAGAAAAGCCCAACATTTCAAATTCACTTGAGATAAGACCCTAAAACCACTCTGATCAAGGCATCACTGTAACCGAGACAATGATTCTATTTGTAAAATCATTGCCTTGACATAACTGTACTTAATGGACTATCAGAAAAAAACTTTGTCTCGAGGTGTTCCTTGCTACATAGGAGCACTGTAGTCAGTTTTTACCATAAAACATATCACAAAAGCAAAGCTGCCACACCTATATAAAGTCCAAATTCTTCAATAACCTAGAGCAGGCATTCTGTCCGTGTTCAGAGGTGGAGAAAGTCCTGCCCACCCACTGCAGACTTCTCTGGAAGTTCCTCCCCACGTGTAGGACTCATTTCCACATGCCCGTGAGGGTATGAGGAGCCAAACGTCCTTTGTCTCCATGTCCATCCCTCAATCCATGGCTCTACCCTTTGATGACTTATGTGGGCAATTTTAAGAACATATATTAAACAACTACTGGGGTGAACACTTGGATGTAATTACTTTATTATCATCCTCACACACCGCGTGAAGGAGGAATTACTTCTCCCATTTTCTGAGTGCAGACACAAAGCCTCAGAAGCTGAATTCTCAAGGTCAAGTAGGTAGAAGCCTCGGGATTTAAACCCACATCTCTTAACTCCAAGCCCACTGCTCTTTGCACAAACCAAAACAGCCTCAAAGGTCGCTTGATTTCCGCAGCAAGGCTTCCCAATAATCGCCAGTTCTGCTATTTATAAATGCACACGAATGAGTTCTGTGGTCACAGAAAAGTCATTTCCACTCGCTGGGCTTCATTTTACTGGATTGTAATAAAGGGAAGAAAATTATACCTGTCTGGCCTACTTCCCAAGTTGCTTCAAGAACAAAATCAGATGCAGGAGGTCTAAGTATATTGCTCAAGAGTGTGGACTCCAGCATCAGCTGCCCGGGTATAAACCCCAAACACACACAAGACTGACGAGCCACACAGCCTTGAACTGCTAGTTTCCTCTCTCTGAACTTCCGTGTCCCACACACAACATGAGAATAATAAAGGTCCTACTTCCTAGGATCATTCTGAGGATTAAATAGGATAACTTAGGCAATGTCGTCAGTAGGGGGGCTGGAACACAGTGCTTACAAACGCAGCAAACAGCACCTAGAAAAGAATCAGAATTTTTACGAGTATGGGATGATTACTGTTGTTTCTTCTAAGCCAAGATAATAAGTCCTGCCTAGTCCTACTCTCAATTTTAACTTTTTTTTTCCATTTATCTTTTACTTAACCATTCTTTAAAAATCACAGGTAAGAACACTTGATAGGGGCTCCTGGGTGGCTCAGTTGGTTAAGCATCAGCCTTTGGATCAAGTCATGATTCCAGGGTCCTGGGATCAAGCCCCACATTGGGCTCCCAGCTCAGCGGGGAGTCTTCTCCCTCTCTCTCTGCCCCCTTCCTACTTGTGAGCACTCTCTCTCTCTCTCATTGCCAAAAAATTAATGTCTTTTTTTAAAAAACACTTGATAAAGTATAAAAACACTTAAATACTAGAGACTCAAAGTAGGGAACAAAAGATGAATTCTCAGAAGAAGCCTGTATCTGTCAGAATTCCTACAGAAATAGATTACATACCCAAAGTGTTAGATTTTAATTCAGGGCTTTTTGCAGAGGTGTGGATGGGACTTGGGGAGTCCCCAGTGATGGAGAAGCAGCAGGACTTGCATGGGCTGGAAGGTTCTATCCTGCTCAGCCTGAATAAAGGTGTAGACAGGAGTGTTACCAGACCTGAAGTGAATGGGGCCACACACCCAGAGAGCAGCCATTGCGGGGGTGGAGAGAGGTCCACAGCCAGTAAATATCCAGCCTCTCATTTCTTTTTGTGCCTCACATTCACCAAACTCAAATGGAAATTGGAGGCAAGGAAGCCCAGGATACAGTCCAGAGAGGGTAAGTCTCTCCTAGCCAGCCCAGGATACAGAAGAGAAGAGAAGAAATCCGAGCAGCAAATGGAGAGTGGCCGGCACATAGTCCTAAGTGAGGACTAAACATAAAATATACTTAGCAAAGTATATAGTGATCTCCTGCAGCATAACCTCTGGTCCTAACTCCACCGACTGAAGCAAACAACCTCCTTCCAAAATCCGGGCCCTACTGCTTGCTGGATGGATGCCCTTGACGTTGCTTACCTTCTCTGTTCTACAGTTTCATCTGTAAAGTCAGCATCATAGTAATACTTACCCTTTAGGGTGGCTGTGAGAATGAAGTTCATATTTGTAAAGTGTTCAGAGCAACACTGGGCACTGAGCCCTGTGTCAATTTCAGCTCTTACTGGGATGTTATTATGACCCCCTTGTCCTGGGTGAGATGACAGGAATCTGTGGAGGTTTATGTCATACACAAGTGAACCCTTTGGGTAATAATAAGAGAAGCACATGACTATAATTCTTACATGCCATGATCACCAGCAAAGCACATTGACCCCAACTACGGTGTTAAGAGGTGGCCTTGATAGGTATAAACACTAACCGCATGTCGATTCATCATCAAAGCCCATCCCGGAATCCTGCAGATTTCCTGCAGTCTCTGTTTACCAGATCGAAGAGAAAAAGAGCCAGTACACCCAAAGGTCACACCTCTAGACGTGTCCATGTAAGAAGTTCACCAAATACATGAACGTATATTAACAAACAGCCCCTTCCATTTTTCCTTCCAAAGCAGTGAAGATGGCATTTCCCAAATAAGCTTCAACTTGCAATTTTCCTTTCCTTCAGACCAAAATTGTTTTATTCCAATTTTTGCAGATGGTGTCAAGGTTCCTGTCAGCAAGACCAGATGGAACTTGAAGCTGGTAAACAACAGCAGAGGCGCAGGGTCCCTAGAAGTCAGCCCGACGTCATCGCACGCCATCCCAGACGCCAAGCATCTGAAGGCCTGGCAGCCGTCCAATCCACAGGACATCCTGGATCCAAAAATATAAGCCTGTGTTGCAGGCAGGGAGCGGAGCTGGTCTGCACTCGCGGAGGTTTGGTTTGATTCGGTTAAGGAAGAGCTAACACAGAGGAGTCATTGGATGGGGGGCGGGGGGGGGGGGTGACTGAACTCCTTCAAAAGGCAGCTAGAGAGAGGATCAAAGCAGGAAAATATCTGCCAACAGAAACACAGGTGGACTTCAGAAGGACCGAATGCACATCACACCAAGATTTTTAGGATGTAAAAATACCCAATTCTGTGCTCTCACATACATTTCCCCCAGATACCTGCATCAGCCCCCTCTCAACATAAAGTACCCCTCCCTCACACACAGCTGTGCAACAAACACAGCCACACCCCAACCCCTCCCATGCAGACCACTACATTTCCACCAAGAAACCGTCTTTGTAATAAAACCTCACTTTATAATCTTGAGCCTACGTGGGTGGCATGCGGTTTTCTGTTTTGTTTTGCCCGCCCCCATCATCAAGTAGCTGTCGCCCAGACCAATGGCGTGGATGCCTAGGGCCAGCCTGTACTTAGATTCAGAGTCCGGGGGCATGTCAAGTTCAGAACGTGAAAACGTTAGAGGTTTTACAGTGATCATCCTATGGACGTCTTCCCAATACCATGTGAAGGAAACGGGACTGGTTTTTATTTCCCCATTTTACCTGTAAGAAACCGAAGGCTTCGTCTCAGGGTTAGTGAAAAGTCTGAGAGACTCCTAGGAAAAGTGTTATGGCTGTTTCCAGTACACCAACTGTAAGGAGAAAATGTGCAGAAAATTTAAGGCAAACACTACAGAGGGGGAGGAAGCTCCCCAGCTGTTCGAGAAGAGTGGAACTGAGTCCAGGACTGTACTGTTACTGAAATGAGTTGTTGGGTGAGACTCTCATTTCAGCGAAGAATCCCGTCAGCTTGGGCCCACCATGAATTCCTTCCTTTAATGCCGACGGCCCATCTGAACACGTGTAATCAGAATGGGGAGAGACGGGCTTTCCTGCCTCAGGAGGTGACTGAGAAGGACAAGCGCTGAAGCAGAGTCCATGCACCCCTCACCCCTCAGAACAGAATCTCAAAACTCTCCAAGGCGCAGCGAAGAGAAGGCCCCAGCAGAAGGTGGGTCCTGGGTTCCCTCAGGATCCCAAAAGGCGTTCGTGGTTTCCCAGCCCTTGACACTGAGAAATGAGAGGCCCGCCTAGGGCAGGGACAGATGCCTCCTCGTTCTGCTCGAGGAAACAAGACAGAATGGACCGGTCCAAGCCTGCCAGCCCCAGGTCCTCACGCAGGCCCTTTCTGCTCAGTCAGAGGCAGAGCGCAACCGCCGCTGCAACACCAGGACGGCGCTGGGGAGGCTGCGCAGTGGCCAGGAAACCAAGTGGGAGAGCAAAGGGCAACCCAGGTTGCAGAGGAAAACAGCGAGATACAGGTCCATGTAGTCCCTGGCCCATGCTCCCTTTTCCTGTCTCACTTCACTTCCAAAACACAAATTGGAAAATAAAATTATTAAGGATCTCAAGATGGCGCCCTCAGAGCATGAGACCAAGGGCAGAGCCTTTCTGAGCCCAGGCCCTGGGCAGCGGCACTGGGCGCACGTCCGTGCGGCAGGCGCCCCCTGCTGGGGGGGAGGAACCGGCAGCAACAAGCTGCAAGATGGCGCCCACGGTGGACCGGCAGTTAGGAAGGAAGAGGTGACGGGCCCGTCAGATCTCTCACACAGGGGACTTAGGGAAGGTTGCCTTGAGGACCCTCAAGAACCAAAGGACGGGGACGCCTGGGTGGCTCAGTTGGTTGGACGACTGCCTTCGGCTCAGGTCATGATCCTGGAGTCCCGGGATCGAGTCCCGCATCGGGCTCCCAGCTCCATGGGGAGTCTGCTTCTCTCTCTGACCTTCTCCTCGTTCATGCTCTCTCTCACCTTCTCTCTCTCAAAGTAAATAAATAAAATCTTTAAAAAAAAAAAAAAGAAGAAGAAGAAGAACCAAAGGACGTGCCCTGAGAGAACCAGCATGTGGATGTTCACCCTCTAACAGGGCAGATAGTTGAGATGGGACCAATACCCCCAGACAGGGGAAGGAAACCAACTGCCTCCAGTATGAAATCGTGTAATGGAATAGGAATTACAAATGCCATATTGAGGACAATATGAGAGAGAGAGTCAATTCTCTCCCGGCCCTTATACATAAAGATGGCACTTTGCCTCCCAGCCCCTCAACACCCGCACACCAGGGGCAAAGCATGGGGAGAAAGCGGACCACACGTCCCACGAACACCCCTGGCCTCCAGATGGAAACTAAGGAAGATGAGGGAAAGTGGAGAAGCCCGGAAATGGGTATTTGGGTGAGGCTTTCAAAAGAACAGGAAAAGCTTTTAAAAATAAAAAATAATTTAAACTAATTTAAAATAAAAACAGAAAAGTTTTAAGAACTGGAATAAGACTATTTTAATTCCAAAGGTGAGTAAAAAAAAAAAAAAAATTAGGGCATCTTCCCCAACTGTCATTAAGGGTGTCAGCTTCTCGGCAGGGAAGAGACGCTCCACTGACACAATCCAATAATAAAAAGACAAAGTCGTTACACGTTTATATCTGACAAATCGAAACTGCTCCATCAAAATGATTACACACAACCTCAGTGATCGCTCCAAAAAATGGAGCAGAGATCCTGCCCTTGCCTCTGAGAGCTTTATAAAGCGGGTTCCCTGAATACAAATCCCTGCTCCTCTTCTTAAGACTTCAGGCCATGCATCCATCACGTGACTTCCCAGCCAAAAATAGTTGACCTACGTCTCCCAGGATATGAATGCTTAAGCAATTTGCAAATGACTTCCTGTTACCAATTTTTGCAACAACTTGAGAAGTTTCCTAATTATTTGGTTAAATTAATTCTAAGGCAAGCTAGGCCCTCATTCAGAGTGTGATTTAATTAAATATCCTCATAGGAGGCTCAGTGAGATGTGTAGATAACAAGTAAACTGACTTTCAGGACACTGGTTCCCAGAGGATTAGCTGTGTGAACCTTACGTCAAGGTGATGTTTTGGCAAGACCACACTATTCTGACTGCTTGACCGATCCGTTCAGTGAAATAAACTGCAAGTCTGCTTAACGGACTGAATGTACCAGTTGTCGTGATAAATTGACTGGAGAAAGAGTAGTTTCCATGACAAGTAAACAACATGGAAGGCCATGGCTTTGACTTGCGGTTTAGGGAAAATGTGAATTCTTGCGCCTAGTGCTCTAAAAGCCCCTTTGGTGCATCTCAAAGGCATTTTTGTACTGGAGCCGCCAGCAGAAGACCCGTCTTGTGGAAGCATGGAACCAAGGGTCAGCAAGCTGCAGACCACAGGTCGAATTCTGCCCATTTCCCGTTTTTGTAAATCCATTCCTCTGGACGCATGGTCATGCCTGTTTATGACATCCTGTTCGCAGCTGCTTTCATACCCGATGGCACAGGTGAAGAGGCCATCTGATGAGCAAAACCTGAAGTATTTACTAACCTGAACCTGCACAGAACAAGCTGGCTTTCCTGGAGCCGCTCGGGCCCCTTTCTTCCTCAGGCAATTCCACAGACAGTTGCTTCCTGAGACTCTCTCACTCTGTCCTTCCACTTCAGTTCAGCATCTGACCCTCTGCCATGATCACGAGAAGCATCACTGTAGAGTAACGAAGGCGTAGTCATTGTTCTACAATTGCCCTCAGACTCCCCCTAGGCTTGCTGTTTGCTAACTAGGATTTGGGGAAGTCACCTGCATTCATAAAGAATGTGGGCCAGACAGTATCTAAGGTTCCCTCTAGTTTTAATACAAGGAACTTTTTATGATCAACAAAGAGCATTCTTTCTATTTGAAGAAAATACCTTTTACCACTGATGGTCATAGGATTTCTCTGAAAATCCTCACTTGTCCTTCCTAACAGAATCCTGCTGGTGTTGGCTTTTCCTTCCATGGCGTCTGTGCCTCAAGAGAAACTGACCCATCACACTCCAGGGACTTTTTAAGTCAGTCCTGGAAGCACTGGTCCCTTGCCAGTTACTGAATTAGGACGTATCACAAATCCCAGCCAGTGAGAAATAGAATGAAGTCTGCTGTGGTGGAGGAAGCAAAGAGGTACTCTGAAGAAAAGTTTTCTTCAGATTAAGGAAGAAAAGACTATCTTGTCTTGGGGTGCCTGGGGAGCTCAGTCAGGTAAGTGCCTGCCTTCGGCTCAGGTCATGATCTCAGGGTCCTGGGATCCAGCCCTATGTCAGGCTCTCGGCCCAGCAGGGAGTCTGCTTCTCCCTCTCACTTTCTCTCTGTTCTCTCCCTCTCTCTCTCTCAAATAAATAAATAAAGCATTAAAAAAAAAAAAAAGGAACATCTTGTCTTTTTCTAGCAATTGTTATGATTGAATGTATTGCTAGGAAACCTGCTGCCATCTTGTCGTGGGTCTGAGGAAGACGCCAACCCAAGGGAAGACAGAGAAGCAGACTTGGCTCCAAAGTACATTTAAAGCCTGCCCTGCCTCTGGATTTTTTTAATTAAAAGGAAATAAATTTTCTTACTGTTTAGGCCAATTTTATTTATTCCCATTAATTGCTGACAGAAGACAACTAATCTCTGGTGGAATCTGGAGCTAAGTGCAGTTCTGGCGGTATTGAGGATGACCAAAATTATGCAGACATTATCCCCCAAAACAGTAATAACTAAGCAGCAAAGCTCTGTTTTCCTAAAATAAACTTCTCACCTACGACTCCATGAACACTGCTGTCTAATTGATGCTGAGTATCTAACTGGAACATTTCACCCAAAAACAATTCAGGAGCATTCTTGTAATGCAACAGAAACAAAAATATTTTTCAAAAAGACGAAAAATTTTATTTTTGTCAGTAGCTATTTTAACATGACAAACACATACAATGTGATGTTTCCCTAAGTCTGGACTAAGTGGTTAACCTTACATTTTCTTAATGTAAAGTTCTCAGTACTAAAGAAACCTCAATCTGGTGACATTGCTAAGACTCCAAAAAGAGAGAGAAAGGAGAAAAAAAAAAAAAAAGGCCAACATAAGACTAAAAAAATGATGGAGATCATGAGGTCAGTTAAACATTTTAGAACCAAACAATCTCCCTATCTTGGAGGGGGGGGTTAGCTAGAGCCCTGTGCCAGCCCCCATGCAGCCATAAGAGATGATCCCAATTTTCCTACTGTTTACATGCTTCCCAGTAAACTAGCTCACTCTTCCCAAGGCTAAACACACTACAGCTGAACATCACACTTTGGAATGTTCTTTCTACATGTCCTAACAAGACTCAGATCAATGTCTTCCCCCATCGACTCAACTGTCCAAGGACGAATCACCATCATTTTCATTATAACAGGGCAGAGGTTCAGTTGGGAAACACACTAGCACATTTCATGTACACTTAACCATTTCACTGAGTCCAATCCACAGGATGTAATAATAAAGCAATTTTATTTCTATCTCTCTCTGTCCCTTAAAATGGTCTCCATGAGACTGTTTATTGCCCTGGATAAAAATGAAAGTTGAGGGGCACCTGGGTGGCTCAGTGGGTTAAGCAGCTGCCTTTCGCTTGGGTCATGGTCCCAGAGTCCTGGGATCGAGCCCCATGTCTGGCTCCTTGCTCAGCAGGGAGCCTGCTTCTCCCTCTCCCTCTATCCTTCCCTGCTGCTCATGCTCTCTATTTCCCTCTCTCTGACAAGTAAATAAAATCTTTAAAAAAAAAAAAAATGAAAGTTGATGCCATGAATTCCATGGTTTCTTTCAGGTCATTAAAAAATTGAACTATCACTTTAAGTGACAGAAGGCAGTTTCCACTTGGTAATTAGAATCCACAGTCCTACATCATAACCAAAACCTGGTTTGGTACAAGGCTGAAACTTCTTACCTCCTTTATGTGTATTTGCAGATGGAAAGCGAGCAGATAATGGGATGTGGTCAACTGCTTCTTCTTCTTCTAGTCTAGGCTTCCATTCCCACCTACAACTTGCTTATGGCAGTTCCCAACCCCTCCAGAGCTACAGTGAGGAGGAGGAGAGGAGGCAAAGGAGCAGGAAAGTTCCAACCTGACTGTTACCATCATGAGATGGTATCAACACCACCCCAGTCCAGATTGCAGGTGTGCGTATTAGATCTGCGAGTGGTCTCCTTACACCTGAGTGGGGGGAATTCTTCTTTGACTTGAGAAAACAGAGGAAACACAACTTATACTTCTCCGTAGGCTTTATTTGACTTGTCCTCCCTGTGGGGGTCATATCAGCAGCTCTCCATCAACATCCTCCTCCCAAGGTCATCCCCAAATATCCAGTCTCTGCCCCTTTATTATACCTTCTATATGAGTAAGGTCATTAAGAGTCATCATTCCTCCACCTCACATCCATTCAGATGGCTAACATCAGGAAAGCAGAAAAAAAAAAAACAAATATTAACAAGGGTGTGAAGAAATTGAAATACTTGTGCCCTGGTGGTAGAAATGCAAAATGATGACTCCCTTATGGGAAAAAGTATGGCGGTCCCTCAAAAACTTAGAATTACCTCGTGATCTGGCAATTCATCTTCTGGGTATATACCCAAAAGAATCAAAAGGAAGTTCCCAAACACATATTTGTACACCCATGTTCACAACAGCATTATTCACAATTGCCAAAAAGTGGAAGCAACCCAAGTGTCCATCAATGGATGAATAGAAAAACAAAGTGGTGTCTACACCCAATAGAATAAATTATTCAGTCTGAAAATGGAAGGAAGTTCTGACATGTGCTACAACATAGATTAATACTGAGGATACTATGTGAAATGAACAATCAAGTCACCAAAAGACAAAACTGTACAATTCCACTTATACAAGGTACCTAAAATATTCAAATTCACAGAGACAGAAAGTAGAACAGTGGTTGGCAGAGGCTGAAGGGAGGGGAGAATGGGGAGGTGTCATTTGATGGGTGTAGAGTTTCAGTTTGAAAAGATGAAAAAGTTCTATAGATGGATGTTTGCACAACGATGTAAATGCACTTAATGCCACCAGGTTGTACACTCAAAAGTGGTTAAGCCAGTAAATTTCATGCTATGTATATTTTGCTACAATTACAATAAAGGGCACCTGGGTGGCTCAGTTGGTTAAGCATCTGACCAACTTGATTTCAGCTCAGGTCATGATCTCAGGGTTGTGAGATCGAGCCCAGCATTGGGCTCCACACTTAGTGGGGAGTTTTCTGGAGATTCTCTCTCTCCCTCTCCCCTGCCCTGCCCTGACTTGCCCTCCTCCTCTCTCTCAAATAAGTAAATAAATCTTAAAAAATAATAAAAGTAAAACTAAAAAATATAAACAGTCTTGATTCCTTCTGCTACCATCTACTTTGAAAATATACTTTCTATTTTAGCCTCAACCCAAACCTCCATGTTAATATCCTACCACATATTCATCAACTACAAGGTGTAGTCTGACTTCATAAATATTAAAATGTGAAAAGTAATTTGTCTTAGAATCAGCAAGATGTGGTATTTGAGATTTTCAAGCAAATCAGCCACAATTCTAGAATTGTTACTAAACCTTGGTGGCCAGTTTCTCCTGAGCCTATTACCTCATAATTGTTCTAGCAGAGTATAAGACATTTTTCCTTGAATGCATTTTCCAATCCCCAACTCTCACCAGGCTGATTTCGAAAATTAACTTGTCTCTCTGGAACCACTTCTGAATTAAAATTAATGTTCCAAGTCTCTTTGACCCACACCCAATCACTCATACACACAAAGGAGAGGACCTTAATACTATAGAAGTATTTTCCCGTTCGGAATTTAAAATAGCATTACCTCAACATTTCCAATTACGGAAAACTTACCACAAGAAAAAATAATAATAATTGGATGCTTATTCTGAAGCAATATTTGGAGCTGAATTAAACTCACCGTGTCTCATTATTTTTACCCTTGTCCTAAAATATAATAGGAGGTGCCAATACAACACGAGGAAATCCTTGAGAGGAAAATGGTAAATCATTCATATTATGGCAGGGAGAGATTTACAGGTGTAATGGAGAAGCATAAATTTAGCAGGTGCAAGATTAAAACATAGTATATATGAAGTTCACTTAGCATTAAACTCTGAGCTTAACTGCAAACAAGTATGTTGAAATTGTTAACTCTAAAGAGATTGAAGAGTAATGGTTAGCAATGACAGGCAAAATATCAGTTTGACAGCAAACCCATAGCAGGAAAACACTAATCAATATACATTACCAAATTGTTCATGGTCCACAGTCCTTCACACAGGGAGAGAGTGTAATGGTAAATTAAGAATCGTATAGTACAGCCTAGCAGTTAAGAAAGTCAGGCTTGTTTTGTGAAATTCCCTGGGTTCAAATTTCAGCTGGCCACTTATTAGTTCCAAAAACTTTAATGAGATCCTTAATCCTTCTGTCTCTTCATCTGTAAAATGGAAATGAAAATAGCACCTAATTAATAGAAAATTCAAGGAAATAATGAAGCTAAGATACTAAGCATACCGCCAAGCATGTAGGAACTTCTCAATTAATGTTATTTCTCTACTTAATAAAAAATATATAAACTCTTCCTCGATAGAAGTTTGGAAGAAATGTATCATTTATTTATCTAGTTTTTTCAACTTGGAGTTTACATGCTCTTGCCTACATAAATGTCACCAAAGTCATCTCAAATTAATGAACAGGTAGCTAGTTAATCTACAGCAGCGGTTCCCAAACTGGAGAGTTCATCAGAATGACCTAGAGAGTGTGTTCAAAACACAGATTGTTCAGCCCTGTTCCCAGAGCTTCTGATTTAGTAGGTCTGGGATGTGCCTGAGGATTTACATTTCTAACAAGTTCCCAGTGATCCTGATCCTGCTAGTCCGCCAACCACTCTTGGAGAGCCACTGGTCTACACTACCCTACCACCACGACTACCATCATCTTCCTTTTCAGAACTTCACCCCTAACACTCTTTCTGACCCCAAAGACTAAACCTGAGTGTTTCCCTCTGGAAAATGGCTACCACTCTGTTCTGATGGTTAATTGATAACATGTTACCTCACCCATACAGAACCACCCAAAAAAGGGCAGACACCTTAAGACCCCACCACATCTGGATCCTAAGCCCAGCACAGCCAGACCCCATGGCCCATTAGGAAGGCTCCCACTAAACCCTATGCCTACTGTGCACTCCCCACAGAGATCTAAAGAGCACTCATGTGCCTGGGAATCAAGGCAGCAGAAACTGATTTTCTAGCATTCCTAATCAAATGCTCCTAGGTGTTTCCATTTATGAGAAGGTTGTGACATCACAGTTTCATATGCCCAAACACACACACACACACACACACACACACACACACACGCGCAGACATAATGAATAACAGTGTTTATTAAGTGATATGCAGTTGGAGATATGACCCTAAGACCAATGTTAACTAATTCCCCATACCCTCACAGGACTGTTATCACTCCTTCATGATCTAGAGAGACACATGAATCAGCCAGAAAATCTCTTAGCCAAAAACACATAACTGATTAATTTTCTATCTACCACTGCTTTTAAAGAAATTCCTTAGGGGCGCCTGGGTGACTCAGTTGGCTGAGCGTCGGACTCTTGGTTTTGGCTCAGGTCATGATCTCAGGGTCAAGAGATCAAGCCCCAGGACGGGCTCCAGGCGCAGCATGGAGTCTGCTGAGTATTCTTTCCCTCTTCCTCTCCCTCACACCCTTGCTTTCTCTTTATAAAATAAAATAAAATCTTTAAATTCCTAGTAACAGCAAAACCAGAGTGGCAGACCACTTTAACATTCTACCAATTCCAACTCAGCATGGGCACAAGAAAAATTTTTAGAGAAATTGCATGCACATGCACACATGTGAAAGAAAGGGGCAAAGGGAGAGAATCCTTTTTTTTTTTTTTTGAGAGAGAGAGAGAGAGAGAGCAGGAGGGGCAGGATGGCAGATAGGGGAGGGAGGGGCAGATGGAGAGAGAGAGAATATTAAGCAGGCTCCACACCCAGCATCAAGTCGGATGATGGCTCCATCTCACCACCCTCAGGTCATGACCCTCGGCATAACCAAGAGTCAGATGTTTAACCAGCTGAGGCACCCAGATGCCCCAACAAAATTTTTATGTGCAGGAAGCAAATGCCTAATACAAGCATTTATTTGGTAGAAAACTCTATTGGAAACTTCCGGTTCATTTCCATCAGTGTCTGCATTATAAAACCTTCCCAGCCCCAGTGTTAGATGACAACCCCACCCTAGAACTGACCTGAGCTTCAAACGTCTCTATCTATAGTGTCTTGACTCAGGAATATCTCACTAGCCATTTTTCCCTGAGCCCACAATTCACACCTTTTGCTCAGATTGAACCTTGTGGAGTTTGACATTGAAATCTGTCTGAAAATATCTAGGATTTGCCATCCACCACTGGATTCCACATCTAGTGTGTGCTTTTAAGGCTCTCATCAGCATTCCCCCAGCAGCCCACGGGTGGAAATTTGGACCTCTCTCTTCTGTATGTGCTCCAATAATCCCAAAACCAGGTTGTGTCATTACAAACATGCATATAAAACTGATCCTACATAATATCTCCAGATCATTGGTTTCATGAAAATAGTAAAAGACTGAAATTATCTCACCCTTCTACCCCACCAGGATGGAAAGTCTTTGAAATACAGAAAAATTATCATTTATAAGAGATTATATCAATAACTTTTATAAGGCAAATATATTTAATCAGAATAACACACACAGAGACACATATTCTAAGAAGTTGTCCTCTCTTCCATGACACAGAATTTCAGACTCCTGCTTATTTTTCCTAGCAGCCAGTTGATAGATACTGTCTAAAGTTGATAAATCGACAAATAGATAAGCATGCTATTTAGAGCTACAATAATAATCAGCAGAAGAACAAAATTTAAACCTATACAAGGTCATCAATACTAGGAAACTTGATTTGAGAGATGAAAAGTGAAAATGGGGGCGCCTGGGTGGCTCAGTTGGTTGAGCAACTGCCTTCGGCTCAGGTCATGATCCCGGACTTCCAGGATCGAGTCCCGCCTCGGGCTCCCAGCTCCTTGGGGAGTCTGCTTCTCCCTCTGACCTTCTCCTCTCTCATGCTCTCTCTCACTCATTCTCCCTCAAAGAAAAACAAAAACAAAACAAAAAAAGAAAAGTGGAAATGGGTCAGAAGAAAGTCTTAGCTTTATATTTTATACCTTCCTGTACTGCCCATGTTTCTTCTTATATGCATATATTATTTCTATAATTGTAAGAAACAAATTTAAAATGAGTAAATAACATCCTCATTCATAAGGGATTAGCTAAGTAAGTTAGCTAATCTGAAGTTGGCTGCCAAACTGGGAGGGCAAAGAGAGAGCAAAGAAAGAGATTGATAGGTGGCAGTTTTAATAAGTGAGGAATGTACTTACAAGGCTTATCTTGGGTGACCAAAAGATGAGGAACAGTGGGTAGAATGCACATTCCAAGAACATGGGAGGGGGCGGGGAGTCTCCGAATGCCCAAGTGTAGCTCCTGAGTCAACTGGTGGATCATGTGTCCTCTTGATGACCTTCTCCAACAATGCCACGGAATCCAACAATGCAGCTACTGAAAAGGAAAAAATAGTACAATATACAGTGATATAAAAAGATAACCTTGGAATGCCATTAAATTTTTCAAAAATAGTTGCAAAACAACTATAGCCTGATTCAACTGAAGCAAAAATTACACACATGCACATACAAGCACCCACAGACACACACAGATGGATTCTAGAAGCATAGGTACACCTGGGAAATTCACCAAGCTATTAGATTTGGGAAAATAAAAAGAGAAAGTCCTCCCTTTTTTTTTTTTAAGTTTTCTATGCTTTTGTAACTTTTGAACTGTATATGAGGAGCAGATATATTACCTTTGCAACTTAAAAGGTGAGATTCTTTAAAATAAATATACACATGCATGCTTTTTGAGACCCAGAAAACATAAAGCAGAGGGCTTAAGTCATATTTGTAAATTAACAGAACCTTGAGAAAGAAGGAATCTTAAGAGGCCCAGAGAGAACTGGTGCCTTGCTCAGAATCACACTGCTGGAAAGTGTCAGAACCAGGTTTGGACCAGCAGAGGAAGACTGCATTAAACATCCCAAGTTCTTCTAAAGTAACTCATAACCACTGTGCCTCATCACTGTTCATTTATCAAATACTTCCTGAGATAGTGCAAGCTGCTATACCAAAATGCCATAGAGGGAAAGCTCCAACAATCAACACTTATTTCTCAGAGTTCTGGAGGCTGAGAAGCCTAAGATCAGGGTGCCATCATGACTGGGTTCTGGTGAGAGCCCTCCTCAAACTTGTAGACACCTGGCTGCCTTCTGGCTGTATCCTCATGTAGCAGAGAGTTCCAGTGTCGTCTTCATCTTAGAAGAACACTAACCCTGTCGTAGGGCCAACCCTGATGACCTCATATAAACCTAATTACCTCCCAAAGTGGTCTATCTCCAAATATCATCACACTGGGAGTTAAAGTTTCATTACATGAATCATGAGGGGTGAAGGGGGAGACACAAAACGTTCAACCCATAATAAATACTTTTTCATATAAACAATAGACAGAGCCAAGTCTCATCCATTTTACAGATGAGTAAACCAATGTCCAAAGAGAACAGAGACTCCCCGCAAAGTCGTGCGGCTGTTTATTGACAGAACCCACTCTCACTCAGGTCTGCTCACCCTTGTTTGAAGCTTGTTCAACTACACGGCATAAAATAAAAACTTCCTTTAAAAACAGAATATCATCCTATTCTTCTCACATTACCCTTTCCTCAAAAAAAAAAAAAAAAATTTATTCAATGAATCTTGAAGGAGAGTCTTCCACATAAGACATTAGATTGTAGCAAAGGAAGAGTACTTTGTAGGTTATGAAGCAAAATGAGCAGCTTTATTAAGCTGTGATTTGCTCACAACCTCTCATTTTAACAGCCTGTATCCCTAAGCATGTCGAAGCAATCTGTCATTCACAGAAGTGTGAGGATTCACAAATAAGACTGAGGCCCCACCCCACTCAGAGGCCGACAGGCTACCTTGCCAGGTGCCCTCAAAGATGGTCTAACTCCCCAGGGTCCTGAAGAAAACAAAGATGTTTCCTGCAACTTAGCCACCTGTCAAGTGTTCAATAGCCACGTGTGACCAGAGGCCAAAGTATTGAAGAAGATGGCTTTAGAACTCATCCAGGTCAGAGGTTTTCAGACTTTTAAAGAACAAGTTCTTACAAAGTTCTGTGCAAGACCCCAACACAGTGGATGGCTGTAGTTGCAGGCAGAAGATGGGAGCCTACCCTGCTTAGACTCCATGGCCTTCCCACCCGTCCTGACTCCCACACAAGTGGCAGGAATCTCCAAGGAACAAAGTCTGAAAGTCATTCCACTGTCACTCCACCCCCATATATTGATGGGAGAGAGCTGGGAACAAGACAGCTGAAGCGGCCTCGCTGGGCCAAGCCTGAAGCTGCAGGCCTCCTGGCTCTCAGCCCAGTACATTTCCAGTCTGGGCAGGGGGCAAGCCGGTCAGAAATGGTCAGGTAACAAAAAGACACAAATGCTCCTTCCAGCCCCCAGCTAGAACCAGCTCCACTGTCCATTTCCATGGGAAGAGCACCAACAAGGAGATATTTTCTATTTTTAGAGGAAACAAAGAGAAGAGATGGAGCATAAAGAACAAACTGGTATCCATTCATATTAAATGATTCCTTTTAAAACACTGTAAGAGAGGTCAAGGGAAGTATCATTCATTAAGCCCTGACTATATTGGCTGGGGAGGCAGTGTGGTTGAAGGTCATTATCTCCTTCTCTCTCATCACATTGCTCCTCAAAAAGCCAATGACACAAAACTATTGGTCCATATTTTAAATAGAAGGACCCTGGGCGCCTGGGTGGCTCAGTGGGTTAAGCCGCTGCCTTCAGCTCAGGTCATGATCTCAGGGTCCTGGGATTGAGTCCCATATCTGGCTCTCTGCTCAGCAGGGAGCCTGCTTCCCTCTCTCTCTCTGCCTGCCTCTCTGCCTGCTTGTGATCTCTGTCTGTCAAATAAATAAAATCTTTAAAATAAAAAAAAATAAAAATAAATAAATAAATAAAAATTAAAAAAAGAAGGACCCACTGTGCAGGGAAGATCATGCCCACATATGCCACACACTCTCCTATTCCGTGTCCCCCCGTGCATGGGCGCTGTTTGGCTGAACCAAGACATCCTTGCAGGTCAGTCCTTCTGGGCTCTCTCATTTCTCCCTGTCTCCTTAGACTGGGGTGTATGGTAATGAGATGGATAACTACTGGGGGAGGGAAGAGACGGCGGAAGAGAAGCCAACAGGGGCCATGAATCTAAATCACGAATCGTAACTGAGATTTTCGGAACCTACTGGTGATAAAATGACCTATCCATTCACTCATGTAGACCAAGTATCTGTGAAAGGTGTGATAACCAGATAATCCCCACCCCCACAGAACTCTGTGCTTTGTGTCATTCTCTCCCTTAGGAACTCATTGAAAGGGAGAATTATATGCAGAACAAGGCAAGGAGATTCCTCCATTCCTTGCTCTAATTCTATCACGGTACCATGAAAATTCCACCATATAATTCCTGATACTAAACACGAATTAGTCATTTTGTTAGCATTAACAGGTTAGCCGTTATAGTGACACTCTGAAGTAGGTATTGCTACCCTCCATTTTTTTTTCTTTCTTTGATATTTTTTTAATTAATTTATTCATTTTCAGCATAACAGTATTCATTGTTTTTGCACCACACCCAGTGCTCCATGCAATCCGTGCCCTCTATAATACCCACCACCTGGTTTCCCCAACCGCCCACCCCCTGCCACTTCAAACCCCTCAGATTGTTTTTCAGAGTCCATAGTCTCTCATGGTTCACCTCCCCTTCCAATTTACCCCAACTCCCTTCTCCTCTCTAACTCCCCTTGTTCACCATGCTATTTGCTATGCTCCACAAATAAGTGAAACTATATGATAATTGACTCTCTCTGCTTGACTTATTTCACTCAGCATAATCTCTTCCAGTCCCGTCCATGTTGCTACAAAAGTTGGGTATTCATCCTTTCTGATGGAGGCATAATACTCCATAGTTTCTACCCCCCATTTTATGGGGAAAAGCGAGGCACAGGGAAGCTAAGTAACTTGACAAGTTCTAGCAGCAACAAATAATGAAGACAGATTCAATGGCAAGTGTCTTTGACTCATGACATTCATGTGACTTCCCTTTTACCACACTTTTGTGTCTAGAACATCAATGATCCAAGAAGACATTCTTCCAAATGTAATCATTTCACTAGCTTCCAAAAGAAAGTGTTGCTCCCAAAGAGAAAATTAGACTATTAATAAATATAGAATATAAGAAACTCATGAAGTCTGGCTGGGTGCAGGACTATATCCCCTCAGTTCTTCCGTCCACACAGCTGCTTATACTTCTTATGTGCTCCCCACCACAGTGCTCTCCCTTATCAAAATGGGGGCTGGCTTCCCCAGCGTGAATGCAGTCCACACCATCAGCAGCCGCTAAGTAAACCCACAGCTTATAACAGCCAATGAAAGAAAGGAGAAACAAACAAACAAACAAAAAAACCACACAACAAAAGTTCTAGGAAACAAAAGGAAGTTATGAAGGTCAGATTTGTTAAACATCTACCGTACGCTAGCCTGGGTCTATGCTATTTCCTTGCAGTGGTTCATGGGGAAATTCTAAAAGCTTTGTTGGAAATAGCTGGGACCCAGAGCATCAAAGAGCCATGAGAAGTCCTGCCTGCAGTTCACCTGAGACCACTGTCATAAGAAATAAGGCAAAAACACTAAGCTGAACACAAGCCTGAAAGGTTAGGCATGAAAGCAGGTCCTCCTGATTCAGAATTAGAAGAGAGGTATAAATGAACTCCAGAGGAACCTGTTAGATGGTTAAGAATAATTTCAACTAAAATGTACATTACTGAAAATGGCATAAGGAACATGCTTCCAGGAGAGGTAAGCACATTCTGTAAGGGTTTAGTGAGTTCCTCTCTGTGACCAACAGCTACACCAATTGCTTGAGAACTTACTACAACCCCCTCTTCTTACCATCCCAAGTCCACATTTTCCTGACCCCTCCATTGCATGAGTATATCCAATTAACCAGCACAGCTCCTTCCTTTGCACCCAGAAAAGTCTGTTAGCTGCTCATTCAATGTATATGTGTATTTCCACGTTGCTTTGATTTCCCAGTTATGCTGACGTTTTCCATCTCTGAGTTACTATAGGTTCTTATAAGAATATCCAAAACTCCTACTCTGACTTAATCTTTAGCTTCTTTCCTTCCCAAGCAGGCTTGTGAGGGTAGGGACCATATGTTGTGATTTTCATAGGTATCTCCTGCAGCGTATGGGCTGGTATGCATGTGCTGATAGAAATAGATAATGAGAGAGAAAGGGAGACTCTGAAATGTCTTTCTGAGGGTCCAATATCTAGACTTACTATACTGAAGGCGGCACCAACTCTCGTGTTTTCAATCCCTAACTCAGCAGTCTCACACAATCTAGATTTACGTTCTAGCACACTCTTTCTGAGAATCATTTTATCTCAATTATTTTTGTTTTGTTTTGTGTTTTGTTTCTTGCCAGTATTCCCAAAGACTGTTAACAAAGAATCTTGGAAAATACAACCAGACAAAATACCGTCCTAGGAGGATAGAGCTCTATAGCTCTATCCCGGTCTCTTCTTGGACAAAGATAAACAGATTCTAAGAGCTTCTTTGTTTCTGCTCTGTTGAGCTGGGGGGTGATTTACTCATTCGCTGAATCACAAGAGGACTAACAGCGCATTCAGGTGAACACCAGCTTCTTACAACACATTAACCAATGCATGTATTGACCTTTTGTAGTTCCCCACCCCCATTCTTCCTTCTGGCTTGCATTAGCATTCTACTTAAAATGGGAAGCTTGGTGGTTACACCACCGTCCGTCCAGACTTGGTGTAAAATGAGGCTGTGAGTTTACCACTGCAGTCAGAGCTCTTCATTCTCCCAGGAGATTGCCCAAAACCCTGCACTGTAGAGAGGGGCCCCACCATGAGGGCTCCCAGAACGCACCCCTCCCTGCAAACCATCCCAGGCAAGTCCCTGCATCAAGGGAAAATAAAGTCTCTTTCCATCATTTTCCTTCATGAACATACAGTACAAAGCTGAAAAGCAAGCTGGAAGGAAAATTCTGGATTTGTTAATCCTATACTAAATCCTATACAATTGGCTAATCCTATAACATTAATAGTAATAAAGACAACATCTGTTGCATACTCAACATGCACCAGGCTTCATGCTAGATTCTCTCTGCAAGTAATGAGAATTTGAAGAGTCTCTGCTCATTGTTTTTGTTTTGGGTTTGTTTTATTTTGTTTTGTTTGGGGGAGGAGAAAGAGGAGAGGGCTTATTTGGTTTTTCCTGCCACAACTCTCCCACTAGGCTCTACCGGACTCCCCCACCCCATAGGTAGAAAATCTTACCAAGACCTCAGCCTTAAATCCCTTGACTTCCTTAACAGCAATCTATCTCAGGCTGATTCTCAAAGATAGACCCGGTCCTCCTCAGGTTAAAATCATAGACTCATTTAAAACCAAAGCTTTCCTCTCTGCAGGCTGGATTCAAGGTTCCAGCAGCTGAAGGTGAGGGGCCCTGGTCCACTCTGGCTGACCTGCTCCTCCCTCTTCCAGTGCTTGCCCCACAGTTAGGTTAGGATAAGAGGGGATGGGACAGAGGAGGCAGGCTTCCCCCTACGATGGCCCTGCAGTGTGGTGCTGTCTCCTGCCAACTGTCCCTGCTTCTCTGGGGATGGCCCCCTGTGGCAAGTGTTCAATGCCTAATCTTGTCAAGGGATGCCTGTATCTTCAAGGAGTCTTTGGGCCTCCCCTTGCCCAGTACCTGGCCTAGAAGACCCCCCACTTCCGCCCTCCCTCAGGCATCTGCCTATCAGGGCAGTTCACTGGGGAGATTCAAGCAGGAAGGCTCGAGGGTAACCACCTTTCTGGGAAAACTGGTAAGGGAACAGAATAGGGAGATTCTTGGTGAAATATGAAAAAAGTGTAGAGTTAGTTAATAGTAATGTACACCAATGTTGATTTCTTAATTTTGGCAAATGTGCCATGGTAATGTGAGTTGGCAACGGTAAGGGAAACTGGGTAAGGAGTGTACAAAACTGTTGTACTATTTTTGAAACTTCTGTTATCCAAAATTATACTAAAATTAAAAATGTTATTTTTAAAAGTTAAAGTGAGGGGCACCTGGGTGGTTCAGGTTGTTAAGCAGCTGACTCTTGATTTTTGCTCAGATCATGATCTTAGAGTCAAGAGACAGAACCCCCCGTTGGGCTCTGTGCTCAGCACAAAGTCAGCTTGAGATTCTCTCTCCCTCTGCCCACCCCACCACTGCATGTGCACCGACACACACACTCTCCCTCTGTTAAATAAATAAGTAAACAAAATCTCTTTTAAAAAGTTAAAGTGAGGGACGCCTGGGTGGCTCAGAGGGTTAAGCCTCTGCCTTTGGCTCAGGTCTTGATCCCAGGGTCCTGGGATCGAGCCCCACGTTGGGCTCTCTGCTCAAAAGGGAGCCTGCTTCCTCCTCTTTCTCTGCCTGCTTCTCTGCCTACTTGTGATCTCTGTCTGTCAAATAAATAAATAAAATCTTTAAAAAAAAGTTAAAGTGAAAAATCTTCAAAGATAATGCATGCAGTCTTAAATATCTTATTTCCTCTAAAATAAATACACATTCATTACCTATTTTTAGAAATAATGTTAAGATACTTTCTTCAAATATGGATCCATGGACTGAACGGCACTTCAGTTTTTTTACATAAACTAAACCCAGCTGATAATTAGTCATCGCTAATTGTCAACTTCAGTTTCTTTAAAAAGACATCATCATTTAAAGGAATTGGAAAGCATTCTGATAACAATGTTCTTCTATATTTAATATTTTTCCAATCCTTTATAGCTAGCCTGTTATATTAAACAAGATTCTTTTTTTAATATGCAATAAAATGTATAAGTATACACAAAAAATAGAATGTTATAAAAATGAATGTTCATGAACCCATTATTGGACTCAATAACTATCAATATCTTGCCAATACTCATATGTACTTTTCAGGAATATTTTTAAGCAACTCCCAGTCATTTGCCTTGCTACCCATACTTCTAGAGTATCTCAAAGTGATAAGGATATCTCTTATATATAACCATATACATATATATTTATCACAACGGACAAAATTAACTGTAACGCCACATCACCAAACACTCACCCTTGTTCCTGGAGGACAAAGGAGAGAGCAGAACTCAGAGCTGCCAAGGGGAAAACTTTCTGGGAAACATTCAGATCCCTAGGTCCTTCCCCACTTCATGTCCCTGGGGAAATGTTGCTCACCCTTCCTGGATGAGATCTGGAGGTTTAAACTCTAAATTAGGGTCTGTGGTCTTGAGAACATCAGGTGCAGATACTTTTAATCACTAAAGAGGAAATTCTGTTTAATGTTTAAGCTGCAAGGAAGAATACTTAGCATATGAATAATTTTCATTTAGTTGTTCTTCAAATGAAAAGCTCTATGATTTTTTGCTTATGACCATGTGACCACAAGCACAGATGGTACTACTATGGTTATTTTTGTCCTTGGTTCCTTACTGCAAAATCATGGAATTTAAGTAATTCCTTATTTCTATGTGGGAATTACCTTTGATGCAACCATAAATTCTGACTTGCATCAACTCCTACACAGTCTTTGGAGAAACAGGTTTACGGTTCTTTCCTGTTCACATTACTCCTTTGCCTGAAATCCTCACACTGTTGCCTTTATGCCTAGCAATATTGTACAGTCAACATTGTTTGAATCAAACCCAAGACCCATTCCATCATGGTATTCATTACTTTTCATATTTTTCAACCATAAAAATATCTCTTTGTCTCATTCCTTCTAGCACCCGCCCATCTGTACAAGTATGTACACATGTACAATGATATATATATATTTGTATGTATCACTTACTTTTATTCTGTGTGTAGTTATTCTCTAATTATTGCACATGTACTATTCTTTGTCCTCGGTCAAGGCGTAAACTATTTGAGTCCGGGGATCATGTTTCACATCTATTATTTTTCTCACCATGCTTAGCACAGCTCTAAGCTCACATTATACCAATGTTGCACAAAACATAGTGGGAATTCCCCACCTGAAAATCACCAAGGGTATAGTTTAAAAAGCAGATTATGAAATTCTAGAGATGGATTGTGGCAATGGCTGCACAACACTGTGAATGTACTTTATCAAGCTGTACATTCAGAAATGGTTAAAATGGTAAATTTTATATTATGCATTTTACCACAATAAAACTTAAATTTTTAAAAAAGCAGCTTATAAAGCCCAGTGGGTCAATGAATAAGAACCTGAGGGAATGACACCTAGAAGTTGCATTTTCATAGTTCTTCCCCAGGTATTTCTTATGCAACCTGGTTTGAAAACCCATCACATTAGATAACCAATAAATACCAAAGGTTTTCTTGTGTAATTGACTAGTGGGAAATTTAATCTACACTTAGATTATATCTAATGCTCATTTACAAAGTCAAGTGGTTCAGGAGGCTCAGTAACGGCCCAAGACAAAAAGTCTACCTCTACTGTTTAGAAATATTAACTCTCTATAAGCTCTTCTCTGCAAAAAAAATCCTTTTACAAGAAGAGCTTCCTGTGCATATTCTCTAGCTCATGAAGAGTTTATGAGGAATCATGGAAGAAGTACAAACTCTATGAAATAAAAATGTAACATAAATTATCAGCAGCATGACTATAGGCACCTGACATGCCCCTGGATAATTTTGGCCAAGTTCATCAACCTTCAAACATTTGAGGGAAATGTTCTCAATAGGAGCAAAGCCATTCAAAGGCTCACTTATCACTCAAATTGCTATCATGAGTGCCACATGAGCAGTGGTTTGTTGAATTGAATGATCATAAGCAGAGGTTTGCTGAATTGAATGATTCAAGGCTTTCTGAATATGCTTGATGGAGATTGACTACTGTACCAAATCTAGCATCTACTTTAAGTGATTGAAGACCCTGAAACAGTGCTGAAACCATATTATTCTCCATCAAGCATATAGTCAAGGCAGGATTCCATATGTTTAACTTTCCACGAGGCTTAACTACTTCCAACTGCTAAGAAGACCAATATCTGTCAATGTGTGACTGTAGGAAATGGCCTCAGACTACACCTGAAGGAGTCTGGCATCCTAGGGCTCCTAATCAAAAGTTTTCAAAGGTGACCTGGAAAAATTCTGTGAAACTCTGGGCTAGGTTGCCACCGAGGTTGAGGCTATAGACAAAGTGAAAAATATTGTTCTGGAAAGCAAAATGATGAGACTATTCAAAATACATAACTGAATAGAGTTACCCGACAAGCATGATAAAGTCAGTATGGGAGCTGAAGATAAGTTGCAGAGACATGAGTTGAAGGAACTAGGTGAAGAGTGGTATCACCAATAGACCCAAGGAAGTGAGCAGAAGGGGAAGACTTAGGTATACAAATAATAAACTTATTTAGAAACAGAAAGTAGAATGATGGCTGCCAGGGGCTAGGAGGAGAGGGGAAAGAGTTGTTATCCAACGGGTATTGAGTTCCATATTTGTAAGATGAAAAAGTTCCAGCGATCTGTTGCACAACAACGTACATATAGCTAACATTACTATAGTTGTACATTGAAAGATGGTTAAGAGGGTAAACTTTATGTCCTGCCAAAAGTTTTTAAAAAGTAAGTTTGTAGAGATTGACTTAGGGACTAAACATTGCCTTTCCTCAAGTACCACAATTCAGTACTCAACAGATTGATCTTAACTGCATAATATACTCTGAAAAAAAATTAGACTATTTTATATCATTATGGTCTGATGGGGTAAACACTTAGAAAAATAAATTCACCCTCATTATCCACAAGTACATTGAGCACATAAATATGTGACCACATATTTAGTGATATCGGATATGTAATGTTTGATAGATAATCATTCTGCCCAATAAGCACTTAAAAGATCATAATTTTAGAAGAAATAATTTACCATTAATCTGGCTAAAATCATAACTCTTTCTGGGCAACTGGGTTAAGTTGGGCTGAAATGAGAAGCCACTCTCAACTAATTAACTCTTTAACCACATCATTCCCACTTAAAATAGATGTCTTGGTCGAAAAATATTCATGGCTATGTTTCAAGTATATTCACGCACTAAACCAAAAATATTTGTGAAATCACAGTATAGCAATAAATAATGTTTCTCTGCCACTGTTTGCTAAATTTAAACCCTTTGATTTAAAAACCTCAATGTCAATAAAATAACCAAAAAATAATAATAATAGTAGGAGATATAATATCTTGACCCCTCAGTAAGCCTCACAACAACTCTTCAATATAAGTATGTTAGGGATTTATCCTATTTTACAGGAGGAAACTGAAGTTCAGAGGAATGGAGTAACTTGATCAACTCTTACAAGCCTAGCGGCAACAGATCCCAAACTGAATGAAACTAGCTCTGCCTAACTTCACAACCTATCCTTCTTGCATTTCGAAGCTCTGATAAGATAGAAGTCCAAACCCTCAGAATCATGCATAGTGGATTAGGCCTTGCAAGTATGAAATAATTTTTCATATTCTTTGGCTATATCTATAAAAAGCCTAGTCATTTATAAATTGAAAACAATATTTTAAATGATTAAGAGCTGTGAAATTGCAGACCTAGCACTCTTACAAGTGACTAAATAGCTTACTAACCACATAGGTCTAACTACATAGGTTAAACTTAGTGGTGAATTGAAAACTAGGAAATAAGAAATCATTCTCATGTGTGTTGACCACATTAATCCCCTGTTACTTTAACTTAACTGTTAACTTAACTGTTACTTTTGATCAAGCATCCCCTCTGGTTTAAAAAAAAAAATCCCCCTATATAGTGCTGGTATCTGTTGTTAATATAGCAAACTACTCCCAAACTTAGTGCCTTAAAACATTATTATTATTATTATCATCATACTTCATGATTTTGTTGGTCCCAAATTAGGATAGGTCTCAGTGGGTAATTCTGTTTCTTTGACTAAGATCTCTCAGTGAGCCTAGTAATGGCTCAGCCACAAACCCTCAGAATCATGCATAGTGGATTAGGCCTTGCAAGTATGAAATAATTTTTCATATTCTTTGGCTATATCTATAAAAAGCCTAGTCATTTATAAATTGAAAACAATATTTTAAATGATTAAGAGCTGTGAAATTGCAGACCTAGCACTCTTACAAGTGACTAAATAGCTTACTAACCACATAGGTCTAACTACATAGGTTAAACTTAGTGGTGAATTGAAAACTAGGAAATAAGAAATCATTCTCATGTGTGTTGACCACATTAATCCCCTGTTACTTTAACTTAACTGTTAACTTAACTGTTACTTTTGATCAAGCATCCCCTCTGGTTTAAAAAAAAAAAAAAAATCCCCCTATATAGTGCTGGTATCTGTTGTTAATATAGCAAACTACTCCCAAACTTAGTGCCTTAAAACATTATTATTATTATTATCATCATACTTCATGATTTTGTTGGTCCCAAATTAGGATAGGTCTCAGTGGGTAATTCTGTTTCTTTGACTAAGATCTCTCAGTGAGCCTAGTAATGGCTCAGCCACAAACCCTCAGAATCATGCATAGTGGATTAGGCCTTGCAAGTATGAAATAATTGTTCATATTCTTTGGCTATATCTATAAAAAGCCTAGTCATTTATAAATTGAAAACAATATTTTAAATGATTAAGAGCTGTGAAATTGCAGACCTAGCACTCTTACAAGTGACTAAATAGCTTACTAACCACATAGGTCTAACTACATAGGTTAAACTTAGTGGTGAATTGAAAACTAGGAAATAAGAAATCATTCTCATGTGTGTTTGACCACATTAATCCCCTGTTACTTTAACTTAACTGTTAACTTAACTGTTACTTTTGATCAAGCATCCCCTCTGGTTTAAAAAAAAAAAAAAATCCCCCTATATAGTGCTGGTATCTGTTGTTAATATAGCAAACTACTCCCAAACTTAGTGCCTTAAAACATTATTATTATTATTATCATCATACTTCATGATTTTGTTGGTCCCAAATTAGGATAGGTCTCAGTGGGTAATTCTGTTTCTTTGACTAAGATCTCTCAGTGAGCCTAGTAATGGCTCAGCCACAAACCCTCAGAATCATGCATAGTGGATTAGGCCTTGCAAGTATGAAATAATTTTTCATATTCTTTGGCTATATCTATAAAAAGCCTAGTCATTTATAAATTGAAAACAATATTTTAAATGATTAAGAGCTGTGAAATTGCAGACCTAGCACTCTTACAAGTGACTAAATAGCTTACTAACCACATAGGTCTAACTACATAGGTTAAACTTAGTGGTGAATTGAAAACTAGGAAATAAGAAATCATTCTCATGTGTGTTGACCACATTAATCCCCTGTTACTTTAACTTAACTGTTAACTTAACTGTTACTTTTGATCAAGCATCCCCTCTGGTTTAAAAAAAAAAAAAAAATCCCCCTATATAGTGCTGGTATCTGTTGTTAATATAGCAAACTACTCCCAAACTTAGTGCCTTAAAACATTATTATTATTATTATTATCATCATACTTCATGATTTTGTTGGTCCCAAATTAGGATAGGTCTCAGTGGGTAATTCTGTTTCTTTGACTAAGATCTCTCAGTGAGCCTAGTAATGGCTCAGCCACAAACCCTCAGAATCATGCATAGTGGATTAGGCCTTGCAAGTATGAAATAATTGTTCATATTCTTTGGCTATATCTATAAAAAGCCTAGTCATTTATAAATTGAAAACAATATTTTAAATGATTAAGAGCTGTGAAATTGCAGACCTAGCACTCTTACAAGTGACTAAATAGCTTACTAACCACATAGGTCTAACTACATAGGTTAAACTTAGTGGTGAATTGAAAACTAGGAAATAAGAAATCATTCTCATGTGTGTTGACCACATTAATCCCCTGTTACTTTAACTTAACTGTTAACTTAACTGTTACTTTTGATCAAGCATCCCCTCTGGTTTAAAAAAAAAAAAAAATCCCCCTATATAGTGCTGGTATCTGTTGTTAATATAGCAAACTACTCCCAAACTTAGTGCCTTAAAACATTATTATTATTATTATCATCATACTTCATGATTTTGTTGGTCCCAAATTAGGATAGGTCTCAGTGGGTAATTCTGTTTCTTTGACTAAGATCTCTCAGTGAGCCTAGTAATGGCTCAGCCACAAACCCTCAGAATCATGCATAGTGGATTAGGCCTTGCAAGTATGAAATAATTTTTCATATTCTTTGGCTATATCTATAAAAAGCCTAGTCATTTATAAATTGAAAACAATATTTTAAATGATTAAGAGCTGTGAAATTGCAGACCTAGCACTCTTACAAGTGACTAAATAGCTTACTAACCACATAGGTCTAACTACATAGGTTAAACTTAGTGGTGAATTGAAAACTAGGAAATAAGAAATCATTCTCATGTGTGTTGACCACATTAATCCCCTGTTACTTTAACTTAACTGTTAACTTAACTGTTACTTTTGATCAAGCATCCCCTCTGGTTTAAAAAAAAAAATCCCCCTATATAGTGCTGGTATCTGTTGTTAATATAGCAAACTACTCCCAAACTTAGTGCCTTAAAACATTATTATTATTATTATCATCATACTTCATGATTTTGTTGGTCCCAAATTAGGATAGGTCTCAGTGGGTAATTCTGTTTCTTTGACTAAGATCTCTCAGTGAGCCTAGTAATGGCTCAGCCAGGCTGGTCTAAACGATACAAGACCATTTTGCTCGTAAGTCTGGTGCCTTGAAGGAGACGGTTAGATTTAGCTGGGCCCCTCTCCCTCTCCCTGAGCCCTCAGAGCCTGTCTACATGATCACGGTCTCCCCAGCAGGGTACTCCCTCTTCTTACATGGTGACTCAGGACTTCATGAGTGAGTGTTCATAAGATGAACTGGAAGCTGCCAGTCTCTTAAGGATTGGGCACAGAAGCTGACATGGTGTCATTTTCATGATATTCGAGTAATCAAAACAAAGAGCCAGCACAGATTCAAGAGAATGAGGATATAGATCCCTACCTTTCAATGGGAGGAGCATGAAAAAATTTGGAGCCATCTTTAACTACTATACCATTTTATAAATATACACATGTCTTATTGAACTAATACAGCGTAAACATTGCAAAACCCACACAAAATAGAAAATCTTTAAGTAAGAAACAAGTACAAAAATAAATAGGCTAATATTTTCTTCCCATGGTCCTTGGATCATTTTGCATATCTCCTAAGGGACTATATTTAGCGAACATCCCATTTTCGAGTCTCCTACCCTACCTTTCCACATCTACACTCATTAATTCAGCAAATATACAAGAGAGCACTAACATACAATGGCCAATGTGCAAGACACTGAGGAACAAACATGGAACTTCCTCTTCCAGAATTTACAACCCAATGGGGAAAAGAGACAATAAACAAATCATTATAATTTAAAGTTAGAAATGTGAATCACGGAAGAGTGTATTATGGGTCACAGGAAAGTAAAGACAATGTCAACTTGACTGAGACTCAAGGAAATAGGCAGAAAGTAATCTTTCTGGGCACTGCTTGCTTATCATTGTTTTCATAAAGTGTCATTGTTCTTCTAACCCCAAAAGACAGCAAATCCCTGAAGACAGGACAATATGTACATGCCTTTTGTTGTCCTATACTAAATACTAACTTAATATTTGAAATGACTGAACTAATTGATTCTATCTTCTTGCACCTGGGAGAGAGTCAGCTTATTGGTCAAAAGGGTAGATGGGTGAGACAGAAGAAACCAGCTCAAATTAATCAACAATACTAGAAATAAAATAATAATTATTCCTATCAGTAGAACACTTAACAGATTATGGAATCTCTTACATGCATTCATTCATTAAATAACCAAGATATTAAAAACCATTTTTAGAATACGAAAATCAGAATTTTCTATATTCTTCCTAATATTGTCACGGGCATTCCTCAACACGTCATTTGTATTGCCCTGTTCATCTGGATGTTTTTGAGATACAAAGACACAACCAAAACCTCTCCAAAAACCATCAACAAAAGGAAGAAACAAACTACTTCCTTCTTGTTCCCACATATAATAAAGCATGAAGTCATAAATAACCCATTTTTACTTTGTTTTTGTTTTTTTTAAACATTTTATTTATTTATTTATTTATTTATTTGAGAGAGAGAGAGAGAGAGCAAGCATGAGCCAGGGAGAGGGGCAATGGGAGAAGGAAAAGCAGAATCCCTACCAAGCAGGGAGCCTAAGGCAGGGCTCCATCCCAGGACCCCAAGATAATGACCTGAGCCAAAATCAAGAGTCAGACACTTAACCTGAGATGCCTAAATTATAACCATTACCGCTATTTCTGCTTCTGTACCTTCACTTGCTAACCCATGAGGAGATGGAAAAATACCAGCAGACTTTCTATAGGCACTCTGTAACCACACAACCCCCGCCCAGAATTGAACCTGGCAGAGTGGCCGCTCCCGGACCCCCACTCAGCTCTTGGTGCAAGAGATAATAACCATCTGGCACCCCGCGGCAAACCAACTGAGTTACCTAAGCACCCCTAACCCATCTTTACTTTCTGAATCTACTGAGAAAATAAAACTTGACAAAGTGGAGTTTGACTACAGTATAACAGGTAGAGTCTTAGTATCATCATCAGCCTGTAGTTACTGAGCAATTACAGTGCTCAAGACACAGTGTAGCGATAGACACAATAAAATTCTTGATAGAGTTAAATGGCAGATGGAATTATCAAGAATGGTCCCTGAAGGTCTTTTAGAGAAGCTTAGATAAAGCATCTGTCCAAAATGATTTAGGTGGAGCCCTACTTAGAAACCCAAGTGAAATGCGTGGTGTTTCAGGACACCGTCCTTCTCTTTAATTCTATTATAGGTTTACAAAGTGAAATAGAATTATAGCTGTTAGTTCTGCAGAAGACAGGAGAGATTATCATTCCATCTCTCTCATTTTATGCTGAAGAAACTGAGACCCATGCCTGGGAACTGACTTGCCCAAAGACACATGGCACAGGTTATCAGATTTTCTGACACTAGTTTCCCAACTCCCAACTACCCCAAGCTGAACTTCATACATGACTTTGAAATGATACTAAGACACCTAGACTCCAAGGAGAGCTCTTACACTTGAGCAGAGTTTAGCTCATATAATAGTCACATGGGGTCTCACAAGCCCCTCCTAGAACACAAGGAAGCCTATGTGCACTGTTTTTAGAACCAAGAATCATCTTAAAACTGTTGTAATAAATAACAGAATCTAAATAAACATGCAGTAAGGTATAGTGTTTCCTCCTCTGATAATATCTTAATAAATGTCTTCACATTCTCATTTTTTTATGGATTTCACAAATGAGAGATCATTATACAGACACTGGGAGACTACACACACACACACACATACACACACACAGATAGAAACCATTAAAAACCTTTTAGCTCGTTAAATTTACTCAAATGTGAGTTAGGAAATTTATAAATACAAACTACTAAGCTATAATTGTATAGCAATGGCTATAAAATTTACCTACAAATGTAACTCAAAAGCAGTTTGAGGGAAAAATAGAAAAAGTGAATTATATCAAACAAACAATTACACTGATGATTGTTCTCAATGGTTTTCACCATTCAACCAACTATGTGCTTGTTTGTTTTTTACATAGTTTGAATTTTAGACATAATTTAAGGTCAATAAAACACCAATATGCCTACTGAACAATATTTCTTTTTTTTTAAGATTTTATTTATTTATTTGACAGATAGGGATCACAAGTAGGCAGAGCAGCAGGCGGAGGGGCGGGGGAGCAGGCTCCCCGCTGAGCAGAGACCCACCCAATGTGGGGCTCCATCCCAGGACCCTGGGATCATGACCTGAGCCGAAGGCAGAGGCTTTAACCCACTGAGCCACCCAGGTGTCCCCTGAACAGTATTTCAAAAGAAGCAGAGAACTTCCAGGCTTTTTTATTTTTTTAAGCTGCATTATTTTTCAGCTTATTTTTAATGCTTTTAGAATATTTTCATCTGACTTTTCTGATTTTCTAATCAGTGTTAGCCAATATGATTTTGCCCGGTGTTTTCATTTTCTCTTTGCCTAGTTCCCCATTTAAACTGCTAAGCTATTCTGTGTTTGTTGCCTCTGGGAAGGAATTTAAAGATGGAAAACATAGGGGGAAAGGTGTTTCTTTTTGATTTTTGAGTTTTGAAACTCTATGGCTTAGAAGGGAAAAAAAATCATGGCAAGCCTAAAACATTTAGTAGAATAGAAAAATAAAGCTCCGCCACCTCTCTCAAGTCCCCCCACCTCCAACAATCCTGACACAGATGGTAGACTGCAGGCAGGTGGGAGAGGTGGGTGGAGCCCACAAAGATGATACTGGAAACGTGACGCAGAATCAGATCCTCAGGGCTCCAAGGGCACAAGCATCATTCTTCTCCAGCCCCCCATCCCCATCCAATCTCTGCACATGATCCTTCCAGTGGGCATTCAACCAGAGATCCCCTCCAGTTTCAGCCAACAGAAAAGACACCTGTCTGCACTCTAAGATTTTGTTTGGTGCCCATCTGACTTGCACCAGTCAAATACACCTGTAATTTCCAGAAGAAGTGAGCAGAATCCTGGAAATCTGATGGGTGTCAAAGGGAAAGTCCTGTTTCCACTTGTATGGGAAAGAAGCTGAACGGAACAGTATGCATTAACCAGGAGAGAGGAGTTTGGGGGGGGGGGGATCTTTTGCAGCTGGTTCTCAATAACTTCTCAAGACTGTTATGCTCTGTTATATAACCAAAAAGAATATCAGTGAAGCCAAAAAGCTTACTTGGGCCCTAGTTCAACTTTCCCTTCCCACTAAACTCCTATAAAAATCTGCAAAATACTGGGCACCTGGGTGGTTCAGTTGGTTAAGCAGCAGCCCTCACCTCAGGTCATGATCCCAGGGTCTGGGGATCAAGCTCCACATCAGTCTCCTTGCTCAGTGGGGAGCTCAGTGGGGAGCCTGCATCTCTCTCTCTCTGCCCTTCACCCTGTTTGTGTTCTCTCTTATTCACTATCTCTCACTCTCTCAAATAAACAAACAAAATCTTTCAAAAAATAAAAATAAAATATTTTCAAATATACATAAAAAGATAGATATAATCTATCTCTCCCTCTGTTACTCCCCGTATTTGTACTCTTAGTCAATTAAACAAATAAAATCTTTTTTTAAAAAATCCACAAAGTATCCACTACTGAAAACCGAAGATAATTCCTAGCAATACTCAGCTCTATTTGAGTAAAATGAAGAGTAATTACAAATGACAGGTGAACTAATTACCAAGAATGTTGAAGGTAAAAACTGAATGGTCTCTAAAGTTCCTACTGGCTCTAAAATTCAATGACTCTAGTAAGAAGTCCTATAATACCTTGCCTTTACAATGTAAAATGTTAATAAAATAGAGCTTTAACTCTATTTTCAAATTTAAAAAAAATTGAAAGCAAATTGACTTTCTCTTTTCTCAAAAAAAAACTGCTGCATGTTTTAATTTTCTATTTTACATACTTCCCTAGCTTTTACTCCTCATAAGCAGTATCCTGCAAAACTTGTCAAGTATCTACTTCTTCCCTCTTTTCTACAATCTCATTGAAGCATCCATTATGTTTTGTTGCATCATCTTTCATTCAGCCTTTATGTTGAAACCCCAGAAATAACCTCATTAAAAGGAAGAACCATGTACCAGGCTAAAGGCTATGTCTTAAGAGTAAAGGCAAGACAACATAGATTCATATCAAGAAAGCCTAAAATGAAGACTAGAGAGATCAACATGATCCAGCCAACAATTTAGCTGCATACTAAAACAAGACTCAACACTCTTCAGAGAAACAGAATCCAGAATCTCTATACCATACATTTACACTGTCTAGTATACAAACAAAAAATGAGACATGTGGAAAAGCAGAAAAATCTACTCATAATCAAAATACAAAAGAGTCAATGGGAACAGATTCATAGATATTCAAGATATTTGAATTAGCAGACAAGACTTTTTTTTAATATTTCTTTTTTTTTTAAGATTTTATTTATTTATTTGAGAGAGAATGAGTGGGAGAGAGCATGAGAAAGGAGAAGATCAGAGGGAGAAGTAGACTCCCCAAGGAGCTGGGAGCCCCATACGGGACTCAATCCCGGAAGTCCAGGATCATGACCTGAGTTGAAGGCAGTTGCCCAACCAATTAAGCCACCCAGGAGCCCCAGCAGACAAGACTTGTAATATGATTATTAAAATGCTTTTAGGGTGCCTGGGTGGCTCAGTCAGTGAAGCATCTGCCTTTGGCTCAGGTCATGATTCTGGAGTCCCACATCAGGCTCTCTGCTCAGTGGGGAGTCTGCTTCTCTCTCTGCTCTTAACCCTGTTTGTATTCTCTCTCACTCACTCTCTCTCTTTCAAATAAACAAATAAAACCTTTCAAAAAAATAAAAATTAAAAAAATGCTTTCAAATTTACATAAAAATATAGATAGATAAAAAGATGGATAATTTCAGGATGAATAAATAGCAAAGCAGTAAATATGAGCCAAATGAAATCCTAAAGCTAAAAAAAAAAAATCTGAAATAAAATATTTTCACTGCATGGAAGTAAGAGAAGATTGCACACTATAAGAGGAAGGGTTAATGAAGTTAATAAATGCACAAAAGAAATTATCAAAAGTGAAAGACAAGTGATACGGTGAGTGCTGTGAAGTGTGTAAGCCTGATGATTCACAGACCTGTACCTCTGGGGCAAATAATACATTATATGTTAATAAAACAATTAATTAAAAAATAATAAAAATGAAAAAGAAAAGGTAAACACAAAGGAAAAAAGATTTTTAAATAATTAACAGAGCATCAATAGTCTGTGGAATGAAATAAAACAGACTAATATATGTATAATTGAAGTTCCAGAGAGAGAGAGGAGAGAATTGAACAAAAAATAAATATCGCAAGTAATGTGGATTTAGTTTTTCACAAATTTTAATGAAAATACCATTGAATATGTATAATAATCTCAGTAAACTCAAAGCAAAGTAAACACACACAGAAAAACTCACACTAGGCATATCATAGTCCAACTAGTGAAAACAAAGATAAAGGAAAAAATCCTAAACGCAATCAGAGAAAAAAGACGCACTGCATACCTATAGAGAAATTACAATATACATTACAACTTTTCACTAGAAATAATAGAAGCTAGAAGGCAATAGTATGATATTTTTCAACTGTTGGAAGAAAAAAACACTGTCAACCAAGAACTCTGTATCCAACAACAACAACAAAATCCTTCAAAACTCAAGGTTAAATAACAATATTTTCAGATCAGTTGAAAGCAAAAAGAATTTATGACTAGCAGATATACTCTATAAGAAATGCAAAACAAAGTACTTGAGGCCAAAGTGAAATAGTATGACATGGTAATTTCAGGATAGAATAATTCAGAACTGAAAATTGTAATAATCTTTGCTAAATCCATTTCCTAACTTTTTGAAAGACAAAGGACTTTTTTTTTTTTTTTAAAGATTTTATTTATTTGTCAGAGAGAGAGCAAGCGAGAGCGAGCACAGGCAGACAGTGTGGAAGGCAGAGTCAGAGGGAGAAACAGGCTCCCTGCGGAGCAAGGAGCCCGATGTGGGACTCGATCCCAGGACGCTGGGATCATGACCTGAGCCGAAGGCAGCTGCTTAACCAACTGAGCCACCCAGGCGTCCTGAAAGACAAAGGACTTTTTAAAGTGAAAATAATGACATCATAAAGCAAGGTTTATAATATATAAACACATAAAATATATGAGTTCCAAAGGGGCTAACTTGAATTATACTATCAAAATTTCTCATATAGGCAGTAAAATATATCTATTCAGGATAAACTATCATAAGTTAAAAACACTTATTGTAATTCCTAATCACCAAAATATAATCTTAATGGGGTTAGTAAAAACATAAATTAAATGATAGAATAAAACACTAAAAAATACTAAAATCACCCATAACAGGAAGGAAAGAGTACATGGACCAAATAGAAAACAGGACAAATTCAAATATGTCTCTAATAATATTAAATATAAATGAACTAAATGCTCTAATTAAAAGGCAGGTAGTATGAGACTGGATTTTTTTTTTAAGTAACACTCAACTATGTACTGTTCACAAATATACACTTTAAATGTAAAGACACAAACAGATTGAAAACAAAACAATAGAAAAACACATCATGTAAACACTGAACAAGAAATCTGCCGTAGCTCCATTGAGATCAAACAAAGTAGACCTCAAGACAGAGTACTAAAACAGACTTTCATAATCATAAGGAAATCGCTTCATCAGAACATTACTCCTAAATATACATGCATCAAATAATAATAAAATAAATTTAACAAAACTAAAGCAAGAAATCTACAAATCCATTTTACATAGTCTACTGTTTGATTAGTCTACTGAAAGCTTAACTATGTATACACTTACCGATAAGGTCTCCCAACTTCTATCAGGTTTTGATACCAAAGTTTCCATAGCTTATTATACGAGTAAAAGACTAAACCTTTACAGGAAGAAAACATAAATAAAACTAAAAGATGTAGTCTACTCATTGCTTAGGCAGGGGCAGTGATCTTGTCTGTAAAAAGTCTCTACTGATTTCATACAGATATAGCCTCTCACAAACGTATTATGAAAAAGGGGGGGGGCACTTAAACTTCCCCTGGCTTTTATTTCTTAGAACAAAACCTGTTATTTTTCAGCAACTTCTAAATATCATCACTATTTGAATAGGAGCCTCAACATAAAACAACTAAATCACCTTCCCTACCTTCTTTCCAGACTCTAACACACAATCACCACTGCTTTATACTAACAGATTATATCTTGTTCTTAATTTGGAATAATATATCATTCAACTCCATGTATTTTATATGATTTGTTAAAAATATCAATATCATCAAACTAATTATGAGAGACAATGAGCTTAACCATAAAATTAATGTAACCAGCCCTCCCCAGGTTAGTTATTATGTAAATTTAACAATTTTTTTCTTCTTGTATAATTACTTTCAGACATGTGAATGAAGATGATTAAAAATAAGTAAAGACTGGAATTCTGAGACTGATTCATATGCTCTACTTCTTAGTATCGTTAAATATTTCTTAGTCTCTCTAAAGCTAAAAGGACCCTTATGCAAACAGCATTGTGACAGATGGCAACAGGGCCAGCCCAAGGCAAAATTCTTTAAACTCATCTTTCTAACCTCTTTCCCCCATTTTTGGCATTCCTTTGTACTTTTCCTTCCCCTCAGAGGCCCAAATTCTTCCACAAGCATTTTGTTTGATGTTAGTGCATGCAGCCTCTGAAGAGGAAATCAATGATCTGTAGGATAAATCCCAGAGACACAGAGCATCCACTTCCCATTCAGGGTAGGGGATCTAAGGAATGGTTACACTTACTGCTCAGAATTTCACTTTTTTAAAGATTTTGTGTTGAGCTCATTCTAAACACATCATAAATGAATTCCAGTTCCCTAGCTATATGACTCTGACAAGTTATTTAGCCTATCATCTGTAAAATGGTAATATCTGATCTAATTCACCAATGTTTGATTAAAGTCGGTAGGAGTTAAATGCTTAATCAAGAGGAAAACATCATGCAATGTAAAAATTGTATTACACAGCACAGGAAATTATAAAACCCTATTACTTGAGAAGCTTAAGGTAATAGTCGTATAGTTATCTACTCTTCAACAACCATTAGGATATTTTTCTGTGCCATCTCTTTATTCAGTTTTGGTGTAATAAAAGGAAAACTGCAGAGTCAGCCAGACTGAGTTTGAATTTCAATTCTTTTTTTATTAAGATTTTATTTATTAATTTATTTGAGAGAGAGAGAGAGAGCACAGCAGGGAGCAACAGAGGGAGAGGGAGAAGCAGACTGCCCACTGAGCAGGGAGCCTAACATGGGGCTTTATCCCAGGACCCCAGGATCATGACTTGAGTGGAAAGCAGAAACTTAACTGACTGAGCCACCCAAGTGCCCCAAATTTCAATTCTTATTAACCCAAATTGTCATAATGTAGAACAAGAAAAATAATACCAAACCTCCAAAGTTGTTCCAAAGATGACAGAAGTTAATGTGTATAAACTGTCTAGCTAAAGGTCTGATATTGTAATACTTAATAACTAATGTCTTCCAATAGTATTTTCATTTATTCCATTTCATCAACTTTACAGTAAGTTAAAACAATGATTGTATTTTAGTCTTCTTTTAAAAATCTTAAGCTTTTTTTTTTCAAGTGGGGCAGATAGAGAGAGAGAGAGAATCTTAAGAAGGTTCCACACCCACCAGGAGCCCAATGCAGGGCTCAATCTCACAACCCTGAGATCATGACCTGAGTCAAAACCAAGAGTCAGACGCTTAACCAACTGAGGCACCCAAACACCCCAGTCTTAAGCTTTATTAAGTAGCCCTCTAGAACCTGGAAAATGTCAAGACCACAATTGGCATGAAATAAATTCTAGGAAAAAAATAGGTGGAAAAAAAAAACAAAGACCTTAATTTAGAACATGAATTGGCTTTAAGGTAATGGTAACTAGAATGTGAAAACTTAAGGATAAAAATTGAGGCAAAAAGAAGGAAGAGTCCAGAAGTTTCCTCTTTGGTTCAGATTTCTTTTTTAAAAATGCAACATGCTAAAAAGAAATGAGCTAGGAAGCCAGGAAAAACACATGGAAGAAACTCAAATGCATATTATTAAGTGAAAGAACCCAAATTGAAAAGGATACATACTATACAATTCCAATTATATGACAACTGTCAAAGGTTAAACTATGGAGACAGTACAAAGATCAGTGGTTCCCATGGTCTGGAAGGAGAGATAAATAGGTGACACCCAGAGAATTCTTAGGGCAGTGAAACTATTTTGTATGATACCGTGATGAGGATACATGATGCTATATATTCATTCAAACCCATCCCATGTACAACACCAAGAATGGATTCTAATATAAACTATGGACCTGGGTGATAATGACATGTCAGTGTAGGTTTATCAGTTGTAACAAATGTACCATTCTTCTGGGTGATTTTGATAATGGAGAAGGCCATGCATGTGTAGAACAACAGTATATGGAAAATGTCTGTACCTTTTGCCCAGTTTTGCTGCGAACCTATAACTGCTCTGAAAAACAAAGTCAATTTTTGAAATGAAACTGACAGCATAATTTCTTGCTAGTTTCCTTTAATTGTTGTTGATGTGGGCATTTAACAGCTTCACCAGGACCTGATACTTTATTTAGAAAATGTAAGGTTAATTGTCTGGTTAAAACACAACAGTCTGCGAAAAAATTTCCCATGCTCTCTCTAAATCAATTCATTATTTCTATTGCCTGGGGCAGAATCTGAGTTAGACAAGACTTGGGGCTGACCCAAGGTGACATTACTCACCTTGCCAAAGTAAAAGTTTCATCAGGAAGCAGATGCATCAGCATACAGACCCCCTAGCTAGCCATTTAGCCTTAGGAAGAAGTGTTCTGAGTGATGTCCAGAAAAATTATTCTCCTCAAATGAAACCATAAGCCTGGACTGCCGGCCACGATGCCAAAGCTTAACTCACTAAAAACTAAAACACAAAATTGATCAAATTGATTTTTTTTGGCATACTAAAGGACATACCTGCCACCTAAAATAAACAATCCTTCAACTGAATTCAAATACCTTCCAATGAATTAATTGGACACAGCAATTTTGTATGTAGAAGCACTCATGGTCAACTTGTCTGGGAACTTCAAGGAAGGAAATCGAAATCCTATAAATGCCTTAAAAGAATATATTCCACATCCTTGTTTCCCTAAGCGTACATCAACCCCCATAAAGTCACAAAGTGGTTTGTCAAAATAAGGTGAGTCTCCTAGAAATTATCGACATGACTCTCTGGATATTTCAAACAATGACTTTTAAGCTTAGATTATCAAGATAACTGCTTCAAAAATGCATTTTGGTTTTCAAAAACGTACAGAAGTCATCCTAACTTCAGCTTGAATTCATCCTGTTGTCATCTGTCCATTTATCCTCTCTGGAGGAAAATAAGGAAACATTATTTCCAAAATCTTTCACCAGCAGGATCGCTTTTTATACAATATCAGATTTCTAAGGAAGTAGCTGATTGATTAATTTTCTTTTTACTTATAACAGGTATAATATTCCACTTGGGCTGACCTCATCAGACCCTAAAAATATCAATTTTTTTCCCAGAATTCTTTATGCAGAAACATCCATACAATCTACCATGGTCTGATTTCTAAGGTACTAATTAAAAAAAAGCAACACAGAAATACCTACAACTGCATGCCTCCGGTTATATTCTTCAGCTTAAGAAATTCCTAAAAGACAAATGTCTTTGGAGAGAGAATTTTTTGAATTAGTGCTTTCAAAATGTATCATGCCTTATATATACTTGGGAAATTTGATAACCTGCAGATTTCCAAGATATCCTGACAGAGTAAGGATGGAAATCTATGTTTTCAACAAGCCTCTCAAATAACTCTAATTTAGATTGTTATGGATTGCATTTTGAGAAACAAGATATAGTATAATTGAGATATGGATCTATTTTTGATAGTCTTGATGAGGGGCGGGGAGTAGAGTGAGTACAGAGCCCTTGCGTTCCTACAGAGAGGGGAGAAATCAAACCAGTAAGACTGGAAAACAATTCAGAATTCAGAGTCTGGAAGAGTAAGACGAATTTCACCTGCTTCATAAGGTTGCCTACTGATGACTATACCCACAAATGGAGAACACGTCAAAATTCCAGGAGGCTGACCCCAAAGTCTCCGATACTCCTTCCCACACCACACCCTTCACTTCAAATTTAAAAAACAGGACATCTTAGATGTCAAACAATCTGGCACCCAAATATAAAGCTCTGCAAATAAAACTCCAGAATTTATAATAGTTTGGTTCCTTAAATTAGAGCTTAGCACTAAATATGTTCTAGAATCCTAAGAAGGCTTCTTATTTATGAAGAAAAATGTGGATAAACATAGGGACCAAAATTGTGGCCCAGACAGTGAGCAAGTAAGATTTGTTTATGGAAGAGGCCAAATCTGCCTAAATACTGTCCTCCAAACACGACAGTATTTAAAGCACTACTCATGATTTATACCTAATAAAAATGACCGGAAGAGCATCCCGCATGAAACCCTATATTAATGTAAAGTTATTGGTGAAAAGCAAAGTGTAAGTGAGTTAAGAAATTCAAGATCAGACAATAGCCTCGACACCTGGAACTCAAATATTTCGTCCCTTCTCTGGGTGGTTTTAGAAATATCTGTGCTCTGTACACAGAGAGATACCATATATCTTCTGCAGGTAATTGTGAATGATTGCCAAAGTAAAGCATAAATTCAGGGGAAGCCTAGGCTGGTAGAAAGCAAGGACTGTAAATCTGAACTTCCTGACAGCGAAGGTTGAATTCTCAGCTGTTGTATTTCATAGATAATTTTATAAAGGAAGGGGGTTATTTTTAAAGTTTCTTTATTAATTAAATACTTATAAGTATTACAATAACACGGTGCCTCTGTAGTCTAGCAACTTACTTAACCAAAAATACTAAAATCAAAGCACAGTAAGAATCTCAAAGAGCCAGGGGCCTGGGTGGCTCAGTGGGTTAAGCCTTTACCTTCGGCTCAGGTCATGATCTCGGGGTCCTGGGATCGGGTCCTGCATCAGGCTCTCTGCTTGGCAGGGAGCCTGCTTCCTCCCCTCTCTGTGCCTGCCTCTCTGCCTACTTGTGATCTTGCTCTGTCAAATAAATAAATAAAATCTTAAAAAAAAAAAAAAGAATCTCAAAGAGCCAATTCAGAAATTCCTATACGGTTTCCTTCTATCAGAGATGAGTGGGTCCTGAAACAGGTATGTCTAGAAACTAAACAAGGGGCTACTCCATTTTTTTATCCATTTACTTATCTAGTATTTATCAAGCCACAGCAATAATATCTATTATAATTATAATAATATCTATTAACATGTCCTTTGTTATGGGCAGCATTGAAGTTTTGAATGCAAAAATTGAAACATCTATTAGTTATCAAGCACTTACTATTTGCCAAGTGGAGCACTACGAGCTTAATAGGATCTAACTAACCTTATCTTTACAACATCTCTAAGAGTCTTTAAGAGATGTTGTAAAGATTAGGTTAGTTAGATCCTATTAAGCTCGTAGTGCTCCACTTAAGAAAGAAGGTACAATTACCTTCTTTTTCCATAGGAGGATACTGAGCCTCTGAAATTTAAGTAAACCTGGGTCAGTCACACAACTATAGAGATAGAGATAGAGTTAGAGGACTAAAATCATGCATTCTCAGTTTAGGGAAGCAAATACTTGCAAATTTCACAAGTCCTTGAAGTGGTTGGGAGGAAGAGGGGAAGGACAACAAAATGACCTCAGTAAATAAACTCATCAATGACTAAAAGCTGCATTTATACCTACAAACATTAAAATGTGAACTTAAGTGTGTGCATCCTGAAATGGAGACCTCTGGCCATTCTTCCTCATTTATTAAGGACTTTGATACCTTGCTAAAGTATTTAACTCACGCCCAGCATCATTCTGAGTGATTTCATCATCCATATGGAAGATCTCATGACTTTGTTGTTACTCAACCTCTTGCTCCGCAGTGAACCCCCCCATACTGTCTATTCTCTCCCATTAAAGAAAACCCCCTTGGTTTATCATTCTTCCTCCCCAGCCCCAGCTTTTATCTTTATGTCCCTCTTCAAAGCCAAACTCTCAAAATAATTAAGTATTCACAGTCTCTCTTTTGTCATCTCCCACTCACGACTCCATCTACCCATCGATCTCCTACTCCCATTACACTGCAGAAACAAGTCTGCACACGGCTTTTCACTTGGTCCTTTAATAAGACCACACAAAGTCCAAATAAACACATGTTCTTCTTTTCCAGGCTTCCAAGCATTATTAAACTTCCTCTTTATTGAAACACTTCTCCTTTGACTAATATGACACATTCTCTCATAGTTTTCCTCCTAATGCTTCGACCAACCTTTTCCATCTTCTTTTGCAATGCACATGCCTCTCCCTGACCAAAAAATATATCAGAGTTCCCAAAGGATAGGTCTCAGGCTCCCCCTCTCACTTTACATTTTTTCTCTCTAGGGGATCTCATTTGTCTACACAGCCTAAAGTACCACCTGTACGCATACCGGTGAGTCGCTGTTTTATTTCTTTCCACCTCCAAAAGACTCTACTCTGAATCCCATTCTGTATATTCAGTTGCCAAGCAGACACCGACAACTGAGTGTCTCAAAAGCACCTCAGACTCAACTTTTTCAAAATGAAGGTCATACATTCTCAACAACATTTGTTGAATGAATGCTCAAAAATGGGAATACCTGTGCAGAATTCTATCCACGCAGGTGAATTGAGCCTGGAGGAGAAAGAGGGCGCCTGTGTGGCTGGGTCAGGAAAGCAGCTCACTCTTGCTTTCCTGAGGTCATGATTTCAGGGTTGTGAGATGGAGTTGGGCACGGAAACTACTTAGGATCCTCTCTCTCCCTCCCCCTCTGCCCCTTCCCACCACCCACTCTCAGGCTCTCTCTTCTCATAATAGTAATAATAATAATAAATCAAAATTTAAAAAGAAGATAAAGGCAAGTTTCTGCAAGAATCAACTGCTAAAGCAGCAGATCTCTGTGTACAGAGAGAGGGTGTAGACTAAATCGAATAATGTATACACATCGCGATTTAATGAAAGCAATAAACTGACAATAAAATGATGGAGGTGAGGTAAAGGGGAAATGAAGGACTAAAAAAGAGACTGGATTTTGAGAAAAGAGCAGTATCCAGGTAAGGTTGGAAAAACTTAATGATATTTATCACCTGGTAATCAAGAGTAAACATCCAATCGCTATGAATCGACTGACATTGGCACTCCATATATTAATTTAAAATTATTTTCCTAGTGTTTCATTCTCAAAAAATCAATATGGGCTCCCTCCTTTCCTTTCTCTAATATTTTCGGAGGTAACCAACAGGGTTTGGGGCCAAGGGAAGAAGGAAACCAGGAATGGTAATATCCCTGCCAGGGCTGAGAGCTGGTTTCCATGCAGAGGAATGGACACAAACGGTGACTATATATTGAGAAAATTGGGAGCATAGTTTCTCCCTGTCAATGAAGGGAGCTATAAATATAGAAAAGAACAATCCAGAATATACCCTCCATTGTTGGATTGGAACTGGAATTGGAAGTATCAAAGCAAACTCGTGGTTTTCTGTAGATAGACAGATAGATGGATAGATAGAGATATCTATAATTTATATATACACACAAGAGATAAAAATAATACAGAAACAAATATATATACATATTCTGATGTATGCCTAAGTTAAAAACTACTGACCCACTGATCCACACAACACACACACACTGACACGGAATTTATGAGTGGATCTGTAGTTTTTAAACTTCAAGTGCATCATCAGAATCACCTAGGAGTCTTATTAAAACACACATTTCTGAGCCCTGCTACCAGAGTTTTGGATTCAGTAGATCTGGAGGAGAGTCTGGCAATTTGCACTTCTAACAAGTTCCTCGGTGCTGCTGCTGCCGCTGGTCCAGGAACCACACTTCGAAAACTACCAAGTGAAAACGTACAGACACACATAGGCGCGCGTGCGTGCACGCACACACACACGTGTTTGCATATCCATACATATATTTCCAAGACTTATCCACCAAGAGGGCCACAAGGAGAGACAACAAGGAGTAAGCAAGTCCTGCATGGTTTTAAAGACTATTCTCCACCAAAACGAACCATGACTCCTGGAACAAACAGCTGGTTTCAGTGCTGAGGCAGGGTAAGTACAAGATGCTCCTGGAACATCTTTTTGTGGAAGAAAGTAAGGAAGTGCTCTAACAACGTCAGGGAACTTTCAAAGGGACAGAAATCCAGCTGGAAGGAACTACCAGTAGCTGGATCTGGCATAATTTGAGCATCAAAATAGATAATTCTTATCTATTGTAAGACTATTGTTCTTTGAATAAAATAGGAATCCATGAGTATATACAGTAGAATCCAAACTCATAACACTTATTAACAAGTACAACTTATGAATGAACTTTGCAGTGAAGAAACGCGAGAGACGCCATCTCCTGAAATGACACAGAGTACAACATCCTACCTATAGGATTCCTGACAAAAACGCATAATCTCACTCAGGAGGAAATATCAGATAAATGTAAATGAGGAACATTCTATGATGTCATTGACTACTACTCTTCAAAAAAAGTCAAAACCATGATAGATGAAAAAAGACTGAGGACTGCTCCCAACTGAAGAGTAAAGAGTAAAGTCAGCAGGGCGCCTGGGTGACTCAGTCATTAAGCATCTGCCTTTGGTTCAGGTCATGACCTTGGAGTCCTGGGATTGAGCCCCGCATCCGGTTCTTTGCTCCGCAGGAAGCCTGCTTCTCCTTCTCCCGTTCCCCCTGCTTGTGTTCCCTCTCTCAGTGTGTCTCTGTCAGATAAATAAATAAAATCTTAAAGAAAAAAAAAGAGGCTTTATAGCTACATAGAATGTGTAACCCTAGATTGGATCCTGGACATCATTAAGACAAGTGGAAAAATTTGAATGGGTTTAGTGAATTAGATAATAGCAATGTATCCATGTAACTTGTAATCTTTATGTCTGTGCTGCAGACGGTCTTTGTAGGAAATACACCCTCAAGTACTTAGAAGTGACAGGCAGCATATTCTCATGTGGTTCAAGGAAAAGAGTAGTAATGATATGTAGAGGTACTAACAGAGAGAGCACAAGAATGATAAATACCAAGGGGCAAAAATGGCAACAGTTGAGAATCTTAGTGAAGGACATCCTTTCTTGAACTATTTTTTTTTTTTAATTAAAACGGCCCATAAAATTGATATGATTCAAAATGTCAGCCTCCAGTTCACTCTAAGTTAGATGGTCCTACTCTTAACCAGATTGTGCTGGAAGCCACTTTAAAGGACAAGAGAGAGTTGGTGTGTGACCATGACATTTCACAGGAAGTGTGAATTTTAAGCAGGATCCTGATGCAAACCTAATTCCTTTTGTGGTGGTGGTGTTTTATGCATTTTTCTTTTAACTTTTTTCATTTCTTTTTTTTTTAATTTTTTTCTTTGAGTATAGTTGACAAACAATGTTACATAAACTTGATTTCTTTTTAATCACGATGGATCTCTTTCTACCTAGATTTATTTTCAGGCATAGCAGTAATGGTATTATTGTCATTAACATTTAGATGGTTATCCTTTCCAAATATGAATCATAATTTGGAAAAAATTTCTTTCACACATTTTCCACTTATTAACAATTTAATTCTGTAGCAGAATATGAAATATGAAACACACTACATACAGATGGCAAAGTCATTTTCACTGGGGGCAGAGAAAGCACCTAGACTTCTCTCCTTTTTAGCAATGTTATCATCAAGATTTTTCTTCCCCTTTGAGAGGAAATAAATATGTTTCTGAAAAACAACCCAAAAAATGCACATGCTGCCAACTCCTGTATATCTTGATGATTTGCTAGAGTTTTCTCCTAATCATGTAGACAAATTTGTTCATTCTGCTTGCCAAAATAAAGGTTTATTATGACTTGTAAAGTAGTAACTTTCCTCAAAAAAATTTTTACAACCTTGCCCAACTATACATCTTTATGAACCAAGCAAAACACAAATCACTGTCTTGGGAGTCACTACACAGAGATGTTAGCACACGGGGCCACCGATGCAATTGACTTCAGTATTTTTTTATCTGTCTTATAGATCCTCTTTCTTATGCTCTTATATCTGTAGATCACATTTCTATAAATTTCAAATCCTAGCATGTACTAAGGAATAAAATATGCACATATGTAATTGTAATTCACTGGAATAGCATCTTAGCAGGGAGTATTTCTTTTTGTCACTGTTATATCTTTTTTGTTATTATTCTTAAGCTGGTAACAATTAATATACACTGAGGCTTGGAGCAGCTGGGTGGCTGAGTGGGTTAAGCATCTGCCTTTAGGTCATGATCCGGGAGTCCTGGGATGGAGCCCTGCATCAGACAACAGATTCCCTGTTCAACAAGGAGTCTGCTTATCCTTCTCCCTCTCTCTCTCCCCCTCCCCCCCATTCATCTGTGTGCTCTCTCTCTCATGTAAATAAATAAAATATTTTTATAAAACTATATATATATATGGTTTTAATATATAATATATATCTAATATGTAATATATTTAATTTATATACTTAATATATAATAAATAAATTTATACTATAAATGTATTATAAATGAATAAATAATAAATAAATGAATTATGTATTTAATATATAATTTTATATGTGTATATATATATATATATATAAAATATATATTTACACACACTGAAGCTTCTGTCCTTAAAACATTCTGCTCCTCCAGAGTCCCCAGTCTCAGCAAATTTTTTAACCAGTTGTCTATAAAGAAACGTGGAAGTCATACACATTTTCTTCCTCCTTGCTTACAGCCATATCATGGAAGTCTAATCCCTGCTGATCTGTCTTCATAAGAGCTTTCTCATCTAGACCTTTTTCCTTTTTGCTCATTGCCCTGATTTGGTCCAGACACTCATCACTTCAGCTCTGCAATAGTCACACATCTCAGCTCCCTACCAGCTGGCTGCACCCTCCACATTGGTGTCAGCAAGAGCGATAAACGAAAGTGGCAACAATGGAGAATCTTAGTGAGGGGCATTCTTTCTGTAAGTCTGACACTAGTGCCAGTTGGAAATATAGAGAGTGGCCATGTTGGAGACTCTAGGGAGGTTCAACCAAGGTAGCAACAGCATTAAGATTTAGAACAACATCACAGGAATAAATGGAATCCAGACACCCAGGGATAACAGTCGAGAAGTTTCAACTCAGGACCAGACACCCTGAAATCATAGTCAAGGACTTTACCAGGCAGAAAACCAAAGAAGAAAGTAAGTAAGAGCATGCAAAGGACAGAACCAAGGGATTGCAGCAGCCTGAGACAATAGCCTAGATCAACACCAAGCAGGGGACAAAGCTATGAACTGTTTCAAGCCAAGAACCAGGAAAGTGATGGAAGGAGTTGTCCAGAGACAGCTGAGGGGACAGAGAACATAAGAACAAAGACTTTTCTTAAGGTGGTGGCTCAGAGCACTCAATTCCACCTGACATCTTGGCTCAAAAACCCTGTACCTCAGAGCAGGCAGGAGGCTAAATTACCTTCAATACAAGTATCTTCACCCATGAAAACTCTTCATCCTCTGAAGTTTTATTTATTACTTTTTAGAAAAATTTTATCTAGTACCAAGTCTGGTGAATGAGCTGGGTGACCAAGTTCACAGACACTCTCTTAGGTGAGAAACAAGATGTGATTACAAAGTAATGAGATTGATTTTCCTCTGTGGCTTTGGCTCTAAAGGGAACACCAAAAGAAATGTTTCCAAAAAGCATTGAAGCATTTTAAGATTTAAAACAACATCACAGGAATAAATGAACAGTCTCCTAAGGTGACTTCTTCCAAAGGAGAAAGAATATATTTGGATTTACATTTCATTGTGCTTGCTTAAAAACCAGTCCCGTTACCATGCATAAGTATGTTGCTCCAGCACGCATACTGTAGAACATAATAAGGTCCACTGATGTTGAGCAAAATGTTGCTGTGGTTTATTAGTTCAGAAAATAATGAATTAAAAAAAGGTCTTTTTCCTGGGACTAATTTCCTGGTCTTTTATATGCACATTTGTGCATACTCACTATATATGCTTGGCACACTCTGTTGATGATCTGACCCTTCACAGATCATCTCACCAGACTAGGGTTCCAGTCTTTGGTGAAGAGTCTTTGGTGAAGAGCTTCTGTAGATAGTGATGACATTCTAAGTTTAAGATAAATCATTTCCCAAAGTATCGAATCCAAATTCGGAAGCAGACTTTACAAAAAATTATGTAATGCATTTCTCGGTGCTTTATTTCCTTATCTTAAAAAAACAGAATAACGGTCATGCCAGCTTTATTGACTTATTGATAATTAAATGCACTAAAGCCTGCCCAGCACAGTACTTGGCGTGCATTAAATATTTGATAAATGTTAACTATTTCTAGTTTTACTGATGCTAAGAGAGCAGAGAACTGGCCTTTAGAGTCTGGGTGAGAAAGCAACAAGTTTGAGCAACTACAAAGGTGAAAAGAGAATACCTCCATCTGCAAGAGAGAAAAAGCCTCAAGGACAACATGCGAGAAGAAGAGAAAGGCAAAGCAAAGCACTCAGTCCTGTTCCCTGCCTGGATTCAAAACCACTTTGCCAAATTACCTTCGATATGAGCAACCTCGGTCTTGGAGGTTGCTCATTCAAAGCAAATTCTTAGGCATGGGTTATTTTTCAGGTGGTTGAGGAAAGTACAGTTTATCAATCTTCTAACTTTTCTAAGCAGAGCCTGCCGACTCTAAAGTTAGAGCCAGTAACCATCTGTAAAGTAGAGCTGAGAGGAGGTGAGGCGAGGCCCTTCAAACCAACCAAACAAACCCAGGATCCACTCATTATGAATTAAGTTCCTGCTCATCATTAGCAACATTTCTTCAAGGTAAATGCACAGCATCCTTTGGCATGTTTTAGAGAAAGCACAGTAGGAAGCTTGCATTTGAAAGGAAAGGGACTAAGTAGGAGAGAGAGGCAGAGGGATGGAAGCATGGGCCACTTTCTACCCGGAAGGAAAGCCCCATGGAGGGTTCTGGACATCCAGCAGGCCACAGGAGGGCACTGGGTGTGTTGGGCATGAGAAAGTGGAAAGAACAAAAGGGAGGGTGAAGGGAAGTGGCTAGGAGACAAGGGTTGAACGGGCTGAGGTCTCTTTCAATCACTCTATTGACGCCCAAGGTTGATTCAGTTGACCTGCCTTAAAGTTTTTTCCTCACTTACCTTCATGCATGTCCTCATCAAGGCTGTACAAACTAATTTTACAATGTAGGAATATCATTCTTTGACCAAAAATATGAGAAGGGTAATCCATTGCTAAGACTTTCAAATAAGCCTTTGAACCCACGGAAGGAACTCTATAGAAGCCATTAAGTGTATGCTTTCATGAATGCCTAATCTGTGCTTTGTGTATCTTATCTCACTTACTAAAAGAAGAGATATTATTATTTCCACTTTTAGGTGAGGAAACAAGATCAGGCAGGTTAAGTAAGTCAAATATCACCCAGTTAGAAAAAAAAAACAGAGCTGAGAATTAAACCCAAATGCGTGTTATCATTGTAATATCATTCATTCCACTAATGAGCAAACATGTGGCCTCCCTAATTTTGCCGGGGATTATAATATGCTGGGAAATAGGCTGAGTACTTACTATCATAACCAAGTGTTGTATGAAAAAGCATCTCCTTGTAGAGAAAACAAAGAGGTATAAATCTAGTTAAGGAGATAACTCATACACTCAAAGGAGATTGCTCCACAAATTCAAACAAATAATTATTAATGACTGTCTCCATCACCTGTTGCCACAATAATGATGCTGCACGAACCACCCTGAAACACAGTGACTTACAACATCAGCATTGGTCTAGCTGACCAGTGTGCTGGTCAGTGATGTCAACCTGTCCCAGCTGGATTAAATCCATGTCTGACAACCGTCAGCTGCCATAGCACCATTCCAGGATGGCTCCTTTGGGCTAACTGGAGTCCCCTGAACCCCCTTCACGTCCTCCAGCAATCCTCATGGATGGTGCAGAGCCTGGGGCCAGAGAATCAAGAGAGACCACAAAAACACAGTATGTGCATTTTCAAGCTTCTGTGAACATTCCATTTGCCAAAGCCAGTCAAAGGACTGAGCTCAGATGGAAGGTGGGGAAATGGACTTCACCTCTGTGGTGAAGGGTCTGCGAAGTCATGTAGCCAAGGGCAAAGATACAAGGAAGGGAGGAACTGAGCCAGTAGTGGGATCTATCCGCCACAGGAGTCAATGACGACGGTGATGGAATGTCTGAGCATTTGCCGTGTGCGCAGACTCTAGTCTAAGCATCTCCCATATTCTCAAATAATTGTCAAGGCTTTTCTCTGAGTTAACGACTACTACCCCATTTTATAGATGAGGAAACAGGCCTGGAGAGGCTAAGTTATGTAGCCAGGTTGATGATAGAGCAGTAAGTGGCAGAGCCTAATTTAAACAATGACCTATCTGACGCCAATACTTTTTTTTTCCCCACTTTGGGTTTTAGTGAAAATTATTTCAAGAAAAAAGAAAAGACTGCTTTAAAATTAAAAATGAGTTTGAAAGACCATGAAATTTTGTATACATTCCAACCAGAAGCTCTACATTTCAAGATGTTTCACAGCAATTCTTTAATAATATTTGATCAACAGATCAAGCTACTGAACATTTCTGTTGGTTGTAAATACATCATGTTATTTGCAAAACTCTTAACAAGGATTCATGAAAACAATGGTAAACCTAACCCAAATAACAGCTCTTTTTTTTTTCTTTTTCCCCGCCTGGAAGCTCGAGACTACTTTAAATTTTGTGTTCTTGGCAAATGATTAAAAAGCACTTGAGAAAATGTGCTGTCTGGTATGGTTTTACATGTACGAATTCGACGAGATATTACAATTTCTCTTTCTAAGCAAGAGTAAAACTTGACAAGTGATTAGAACAGCGTCGCATCGAATGGAGAAAACTGTAAGTGGGACAGTCACAAGCCATGCCATTTGCCAACACAGTTCATTACATTTTGTTCATTACCACAGTGCATTTATTACCAAGAGTAATAAATCATGGAGAAGAACAGGAAAGTCTGGCCTCTGAAACAGATGCAGCGGCAAGATCCAGCACAAGCTTTAATCAAGACAGTCTCCACAACTGAGAAACTGTAACTCACTTTGGCAACGGCACGCCTTGATTTCCTTTCCATCCTTTGGTTCCTTACAGCTCCTGTGATTGTCTCCCATGGGTTTGGCTGAGTGCTCCTCCTCCAGCCAACTTCCCAACGGGGTGGGAGGTGGAGCAGAGGAAAATCCAGAGTCACGCGTTCCTGGCCCTGTAAGGAGTGCTAGAGCAGGGAGAGGCAGGCAGGAGTTTCCAGAAAGGGAGTCTGGCACTGGTTCCCTGGTTGGACATCTGCTTAGGCAACAGACTGGTTAATAAGCCCAGCATTTTAGATAGCAGAACATGGACAAATTTGCAACAGAGAAACCAGCACTCCCAAGATCTAGAAGGATGAGGATGATGAGTGTCCTTGCAAAGGGGTGCCTTTGCATCAACTTAAAGCTATCTTTTCGGTACTCTACCCAAGTTCTATCAGGCAGAACTCTGCAAAAACACCTATGAAGTAGTCTACCAGCCTTGGGTGCTGGACTATCCACAGCCTGATTTCACAAAATCTCACTAAATCCTGTAAAGAACTCACACGTTTGCCCTGAGGGAGCCAGCGTTTGGACAACGGCCACAGGGACCGCACTGGGCCAACACGCAACACAAGACTGTACTCCCCTAACTGGTTAAGTAAACAAAACAATTTGTTCCCTATTCCCTCCTGCCGTCTCTAACCCCAGAGGAACTAGGCCCACAGCAGAGCGAGCAGAGAGGAAGAACAGAGAGAAAGTGGGCAATGGTTGACAGTGCTCCCCCTCCCCTTCTCAAGTCCTTCGGAATCAAGGCTGGCCCATGCCAGGAGGGGACAAGACCAGCAAATTGTAGTAAGATCACTTTAAATTGGCCTAGACTGGACTAACGTTGCTAATAACTGGAAGTGGCTGGAAAGCTATGGGATGAGCCGGAAACGTCATAGAGGGACGGAAGGAGGAGATTCAGCTGAGCACAGCTAGAGGCAATGACTGAAGAACAATGGAACAATGTCATTCCCATCCCCTTCCTAAATCAGACTTTTCAGTGAACTGGTTACTCTCCAGGTCTCCATTTTCTTCTCTGAGTATTGGAAACTTTCCAGTTCTAACATACTCTCAGAGCCAGGCTCTCTACATGAGCAGGTTTTCACATGAAATGGGAAATTCTAATGCTCTAAACCACGAATAAAATAGCCTGTTTCATCTTCCAATTTGGGTTCTGCTTTAATCCACAAATCCACCAGAATTCACGTTCAAAACCATCAGAAATGAGTAATGAACAGTCAGCAACGTTCATATCATCATCACAGACCATACCCTTTTGGAGTGTGACGCACTAATCCAGGTGTCAAAACATGATCAACTTTGGTGCTGCCTTAGAATTAAATTAAGTTTCTTAGTTTCTTTTTCTCTCATTTCAAGTCAATATATGTAGTCAGGCTTATGACAGTTGTTTAACAGGGACACTGACATTTTACCGTAGGCTGTTTGAGTAGCTAAAAATACTTCCTGTGTTGAGCTTTTCTTCTGGGGGCTGTTTTCAGCTTTCCATGGGAGGCAATAATAAGTCACTGGTCTCCCACTAGTAATTAACAAATCACTTGATAATTTCATTTGTGACTCTTTCTGCTTTTATTAAACAGTGACAACAGAAATTCTGTTCTGAGTTCTAATGGGATCCTTTTACTGGGAGTGTACACATTTTTCGAAAAGTCTAGCTGATGTACCAGTCAAAGACACATATTCGTGGTTGTGATTAAAAGGAATCCCATATTAAATTATTGAATAAAGAAAACCATCCCTAGTTTATCTTCTTCTCTATAAATTCTACTTCCCATTCATTAGGATGACAAAAAAATTAAGCTCAGCTGATTTTTTTGAATGTTCTATTAATGACTGAGCCAAGAAGCAGCAGCACCTTCACTGTGGAGGAGGTAGCTTTGAAAGCAGGGGAGCTCCCCCACCCCAGGCTCTGGGGTGCATGAAACAAAGTACACCGGAAGGCGAAGGCTGAATTGTGTTTCTGTCCCAAATGTAAAACCTAGGAGCTAAGAAGAAGTTCATGGTGGTTTGGAAGACAGAGGTCTTTTTTAGAAGGTCAGTCTTGGAGCAAAAAAGGAACTGAAAGCCATGCTTTTAATGAGATAGAGAAAGTGATTTAATAGATTAGCCTCACATCAGAGTAAGTGTCAGAGCGTGGAAGAACTCATAGAGCGTGGGGATAAATAGGTCATCGTTTTCACTCAGATACAGACAGGCTATATACTGGGTAGTGTAAAACAACCCAATTTGCACAGTGATCTCAGTTTTTCTTCCTTAAAATTCTAATCTAAATTATACTCCTTACGTAAGTGGACCTTGATTGACTTCCTCCCATTTAAACAAGTGATAATAGACTCTCAGAACATTTTCATGGAATGAACAGCTTACCAAGCCCTAAGACTCAGGCCCGGAAACTTTTTGCAATAGGAACTGGAAAAGAAAAGATCTGTTTCTCACCTGCTGGAGCTAGTGAGACCAGACTCACGTGTGCTTACACCCGGCACTCTCAGGGAAGAATTCTCTTAACCCTCCAAGGTCAACTCAATCAAGAAATCCATATGCTCAGTGAGTTACAAATATTTTCCAAACACATAGCTATGACAGATAAATTTTTTTAAGTGATATGTGCATGGTACTAAGCCCATTCCTGAAGAAGAGTTCAGGTACAGTAGCAGATTAAGAAAATACTCTAACCTATATGTGACTTGACATTTACTGCTATAAGCTCAAAGAAAACATTTTCATCCAGGAATACGAGTGGTCATCAGCTCAAGGTTGTTCTCTGAATGTCTCTTTTTGAGTCTCCCTGGGTCACTCTGAATAGGTACCTGGAAAGTATCAGCATATCACTTAGATCATGATATCCAGGTGCTACTTTTTTGCTACCATAGGTGAGGCTAAGCCAACTGGAGTCATGTGGATAGAAAAGCAGGGCAGAGGGGAGAGATATGTGAACACAGACAGAACCAAGGATACATCATCTCCTTAAAAGTAAAATTTTAAATGAGCGAGGCAACACTAGAGATCCTACAGATCAGTGCAGCTACTGGATGAATGTCCACTAAGGTGCCAGACTACCGTTTCCAAAACCATGTTGCTAGACCAGAAGTTACCACTTGGGGTCACCCTTTTGCTCCAAATCCACAAGAAGCCCATCAAGTGGCCCTCTCTACCTACACTTTGTGGGGGGAATGTGGACCTTGCAAGTCCGGAGTGCTGGTAACCAGGCCCACTACAAAGACAATCAACAAGTCGGCCTCATGGGTTTCACACTTTCCGGCCTAGAATGCTTCCATGCCATAACCATCCATCTCTACCGAAACATGTGCTAAGTGTGATTTAAAACCAATCTTCCAGGAGCGCCTGACTGGCTCAGTTGGTAGAATATACAACTCTTAAGTGAGGAGTCCAAGCCCCACGTGGGGTATAGAGTTTATTTTTTTAACAAATGCAAGTTAACTTAGGGGTGCCTGGGTGGCTCCACCAGTTGAATGTCCTGGTCTTGATCTCAAGGTTGAGAGTGCAAACCCTGTGTTGGGCTCCATGCTGGGCATGAAGCCTACTTTAAAAAAAAAAAAAAATTAAGCTAACTTCTAAAAGTAATACTAAAACCAATACTGCTATAGTCCAAAGATTTTCATTGATTTTTCAAGGTGAAACACACACACACACAAAAATAAGCAATAAACCCATCATTTCACACTGGTGATACGTACCAAGAGTGTCACATCTAATCTGGGTGAAAGCAACACTTGAGTGGTATCTGGGTTGAGTACTAACAAAATGGAATCAAGTTTTAGAGCTGGAGAGAACGTCCTCATTTTTATGGGTGATAAGTTCATGTTCCATGGGGACAAAAAGGAGCAGCCACTGTGTGTGCTGCCGAAGTCGACCCAGAAATTTAGTTTATACACCCCTCACCCCTAAATCCCTGCCATCATTTCAGGCTGGCTCCACCTGTTCTCAGGTTAGATCAGCCACTGGTTGGGTGAGATGTCAGTCTGTCATTTAAGCAACTTCAGCCTACCCTTCAGCATATCCTAAAAATCACATTATCTGATCACCCCCTCTTTCCATGTTCTACAGTCACATTTCTTTAAGACTGTAGATCAGTGCCTATATGTTGAGAGATGAAGGAGTATTTTCGATTTCAGCCCTCACCAGATTTTCAAAACTTTATGATTTAGCAATACCTTCCTTCCCAAATTTTTCTTTCATTATCTTCATCTTGACTCTTGAATTCAATGACTAGGAATACTTTTCCTGATTAGGCTGTCATTCCACAGGACAGTAGATCTCCCCACGTCATCACAAGCCAATACTACTCCCAGACTGACCCCTGTTCTCGGCTTGTCCCCTTGATTTTCCTGGTAGTATTTTTTACCGGCATACCACCAAGTCACCTGAGTATACCCAGGGCACCCAGGTATACCTGATTTCATCTGATATACCCATACTGGGCTGATAGACTCATCCTAGCCACTGGCAATATTAGAAACTAATAGCTCACAGTTGTTCCTTCCTCTGGGTAACTATACAGGAATAAAAGTCTCATTCACCTAAGAGGTGAAAGGGAAAGGAGAGGGGAGAGCCCAAAGCCAGTGACTACTGATTCAGAGAGAGGGGAGAGCCCAAAGCCAGTGACTACTATGGACCTCAAGAGGGAACAATTGCGGTGTTCAACTTGATTTATTTTCCTTGCCCTCTCCCTTGCCATGACCATGCCAAAACTAGACTTTGCCTTAGACCACATCTTCACTGGTGGCCCTTCTCCGTCCTATCTTGCTCTCCCCCTTCTGCTACAGGTTCTTTCCTGAAGGTTCTCCCTTCATTAAGTCACTTGTATCCAAATCCCACCTTGGATCATGTATCTATGGATCCCCACTGAAGATTCCTGGGCTTGCAAATTAGCAGCCTGCAGGGCCCACACTTCATGGAGTAAGCTTGGGAGCAATTTAGATTCAAATCCATTCTGGGATTTACTAGCTACCTAAAACTGGCCCAATTATTTAATCTTTGTAAGCTTCAATTTCTCCATCTCTACAAGGGACTACTAGTATAAAATTGTTGTGAGAATGGACAGTTATAATGTTGCTAAAGTCAGCACATTAAAAATTCCTTGGCTAGTGTTGAACACATTTCCTCTAATATATTAATATAACTAATAGGAGTTAATAATAGGAATTAATATTTATCAGACATTTACTATGTCCCAAGCTCCATGTTTTATTTAATCCTCATATCAACCCTCTGAGATAATTAAGCTTTTACCCCCCCCCCAACTTTACAGATAAAGAAACTGAGACCATAAATTGACCCAAGCCTCAATTTTATAAGTAAACTTGGATTTGAACCCAAGTAGTCTGATTCCAAAAGGTGGGCTGTCCTTTGTCATCAGTAGCTATACTTCCAGGAGCCACATCCTCTCTCTTACTTCCATCCTAAGCCCCTCTACTCCTGCCTCCCTCATAACACCCCCATAGCTGTACCACTGGCAGGTATAAACACCCACACGCTCTTGGTTTTCATCCTCCAACAAAGCTCAACACTCCTGCATTCTGTTCTGCATTAGCTGTCTCTAATGGCCCCAGGTTCGCAGCTACTATATACTGAGCTCATGTAGCCTTCATGCTTTAAGCTTGTCCTTCGGTGACACTGTCACAAGAAGTGCACAATGTCATAATGTCAGGCATCTTGGTGGGTCAGGAAGTGTATTCCGAATATCCCATAAAACCTCCCACATTGGCGATGGCCCCCTTCTCTCTATAAAATATTCGGAGCTGAACTTGTCTCAGAGGGATTCCACACCTGATCACTGGGGGGGTCAATTTTCTCTGAGCCCCGCTGGACGGCTGCCTTTCCATCATTACTGGCATCACAAACGTGTGTTTTTTTATTTAGGCAGAAAACAAGTTCTTATTTCTGAAAAGCACCAGGGCCAGTTGCAAAAGGGACAAGAGAAAAGAGAGAGAGAGAGAGATGGAAAATAAAGATTAGATTCTATCTTCTTCCCTAGTAGGTAGGTCTCATTTTATTTTAGTCAACTGGCAGGATTATCTGGATTATGCTTAAGCAGCAAAACCTCGATCTTTTGCATTTTCCTTGCAGACTTTTGCATTACATAGAGGAAAGAGAGGTTAAGAAAAAGTTCTTGTGAACAAATGAGCCTTTAGATGAAACTTTTCATTAGGCACACAGCTCATTGAATCTAATCGGAGAGATTCAAACGAGGGTCACACTTGACCTCAGCCCTCCTCCGCTGCGGTAGAGGGTGAGGACTCAGTTTGGCCTTCAATTTCTGAATGTCAATTAGAGCAGAAACATCCAGAAGATATGCTTACCTGGATTATGCATAATGAAATGGGGCCTTTAAATCTGTTTCTTTTTTCTTTTTTATCCCCACGGGGAACACGGCAAGTTTCCATAATAATCAGAAATATGCTGAGAATTCAAAAAAACATTATAGGATCACATTTCAGATATAATGGCTAAAAGAAAAAATCACAGTAAATAAGCCTAAAGACAAGAGATGCAAAGTGAAACAAAAGAAATCAGATAGTGAAAGTTAATCAGTTCATCATTAACTTAAAAAAAAAAAAAAGGCAGGTACAAAAGAGCATATATATATATATAGTAATTTTTAAAAGTTAATCAGTTAATCATTAACTTTAAAAAAAGGCAGATATAAAAGAGCGCATATATAGTAACATCTCATTTTGGTTAAAAACGGCATATAAATATACAGATATGTTTTTTTTAAAGACGCAGAAAATAAAAAGTGTTATCCGTGGTTACCTCTGAAGTAGGAGTATAGTTGTTGTAAGTTGAATCATGATGTTCCCCAGAAAGACAAGTTGAAGTCCTCACCCCCTGGTACTTTTTGGATCATATTTGGAAATAGGGTCATTGAAGATGTAATTAGTTAAGAAGTCATACGGGAGCAGGTTGGTCCTTACTGCGATATGCTGCTGTCTTTACAAAAGAGAGAGGCACAGAGATGGCCACATGAAGACACAAACACACAGGGAAAACATCATAAAAGGATGGCCGCAGAAATCAGAGGGGGTGGCTGCAGGCCACCGAACGCCACGGACCAGTTACAACCACCAGAAGCTGGAAGAAAAAAAGATTCTCCCCTACTGGTTTTAGAGGGACATCTTGCCCGCACTTGGATTTTGGACCTGTAGCCTCCAGAGTTGTAAGAAAATAAATTTCTAGTGTTTTAAGCCACCCGGTGTGTGGTGAAATACAGTAATACTGGTCAAACTTTTGCCTAACCTCACTTTTTTACTTCAAACAAAGCATATATATTAATTTTGTCATTTGAAAAGGCCATTTTAAGAAAGAAGGAAGTAATTAAAAAAAAGGAGGGAAGGAAGGATGGACGGATGGACAGAAGGACGGACAGACAATAGTGGGACTGATTTTTTTCATTGTTAACCACCTTGGTGATGCCAGGGTGCATACTGGGTAAAAGAATAAGAGAAGTGATGACTGTCCACAGGAACACTGAGATGTCAGCAGCACAGTCTCCCTATGCCCCTCCGTCACTCCCTCCCCTGGTACATAATTGTGTCTTAGCCTCTATTAAATTCCTCCAACTGCTAGCAACGTGCCCCCGACTTGCTATTTCCATGCCCTGTTCCTCCATCAAGCAAGCCCTATCCATTCTCAGATCCTTTGCCCCAGGGCTCTTCTCTGTGTCTGACATCCTTTTACTTATTCATTCATCAATCATTTATTGGACATTACTCTGGGCCCGGCAATGGACAGGAGGTGTAAAAATAAATAAGAACAGCCCTTGCCCACACAGTTCTGAGTCTAGAGCAGAAAGACGGGAAATAGAAAGTTCATTGGAGTGGAGGGGCTGTCACGATATGGAGAGGCTTGCAGAGATGAGGGGAGACGTGGGGTGTGAAAACACAGAGTCCAGCCCCCTCACCTGGACTCAGAAGGGGGTGGGGACTAGGGAAGGTGAAGCACATGGAAGAATCAGTCCAACCCAAAGAGGAGGGGGGCTTGGCCAACGAAGGAAGAAGCAATGCTGCACTGATTCAGAAGTGGGAGAGACCCATGGTCACCTTGGAGAGATATTGGGGTTCAAGTGGGCATTGGTGAGCCATGCTGCCAGAGTGGGAGCCAGGGCCCCACGGCCTCCAGCGGGTCAGACATGGCAAGATAAGACCTCTGAACTGGACACTGCATGCTGGGAGGGAAGAGTCCAGAAGGTTAGCAGGGAAGGGTTATGGGATCAGAGTCCCAGTTTAGAAAGATTACCTTAGGAAAGCGTGGGAGGCTGTCTGCAAACAGTAGGGATGAAGACAGAATCACTGGAAGGCCAGGCCTGAAGAAGAAAGGCCTATAGGAAAACACTAGGGTTGAGGGGGAAAGGGTTGGGGGCTGCTGGAGAAGCTTCACCAACACACTGGTTGAGAAAAGGGAGCACTAGAGCGCACCCCAGGAGTGGATCCTAGGCCTGCCATTTTAAGATTTTATTTTATTTTATTTTTTATTTATTTATTTGACAGATAGAGATCACAAGCAGGCAGAGAGGCAGGCAGAGAGAGAGGAGGAAGCAGGCTCCCTGCCGAGCAGAGAGCCCGATACGGGGCTCGATCCCAGGACCCTGGGACCATGACCTGAGCCGAAGGCAGAGGTCTTAACCCACTGAGCCACCCAGGCGCCCCCTAGGCCTGCCATTTACTTGCAGTGCTCAATGGGGCAGATATTCAACATCTTTGTGCCTCTGTTTTTAAACCTATAAAAGAAGAACAATGTAAGATTTACCGCCTTGGGTTGTGATGAATTCTAAATATGGCAAATGTTGAGAAAGTAGGGGGCACCTGGGTGCCTCAGTCAGTTGAGCATCGAGCTCTTGATTTCTGCTCAGGTCATGATCTTGGGGTCATGGGATCAAGCCCTCCGTCAGGCTCTGGCCCAGTGCAGAGTACGCTTGTCTCTGTCCCTCTGCTCCTGCCCCTGCTTATGCTTTCTCTCTAGTTCTCAAATAAATAAATAAAATAAAAATTTTTTAAAAGTTAAGAGATTGTGTGGCATGAATTACACATCTGTAAATGTTACTGTTCTTATTCACACACATACACACGTGCCTATACACACACACCAAATGTATATGAGTCAACAGGCTTCTGTGATATGTGGCAAATGTGATATATGTGGACAATGAGGGCTAGAGAATAACACTAACACAATGCTACGTGTCAGCCTAGGCACTGGTGCTTACCTGCCCTACTTCACTTTGAAGCGAACTTCATTCAGGTCTTTTCTTAGATGTGACTTCCTCTCAGAAGTCCTCCTGACTGCTCAGGTCTGGATTAATTAATCCTCCTCTGTACACTCCCATAGCACCATGCACTGCCCCTCCCAGCACTGACCATGTGGTGTGACCAGGCTCTTTCCCTGTCTGAACGCTCCATGAGGATAGGGAACAACTCCGTGGTACCTGTCATGGTATTCCCAGTGTTGGCACAGTACCAGCATTTAGTATAATCATGATGAGCGCCTGAGTGAGTCATTTAATTAATTAATTAATCTGTCCAGATGAAGGGGAGAAACTGGTGAAGTCACATTTGAACACATCCGGATTAAGGTGCCTGTAGGATATTCAGTTGAAATTACCTCACTGGCAATTGGATATGGGTTGTGGAGCTCAAGGCCATGTATCAAGACTGCAAATAGTCTGCACTAGCAGCTTCTACAAGGGAACAGAATCATGAGGGGGACCAAGCAGGAAGTACTAGACATAAGGGAAGAGATTGAGTGAGTGGCAATGGGCTGGTCTGACCTTGTTGTCTCTGACGTATGGCCCTGACACTTCACAAAACCAGACCTTTTTTATAGGCGGAGATCTCTTAGAGCCACTCAAAAACAACCTGGTGATTCACAGACCTGTACCCCTGGGGATAAAAATATATGTTTATAAAAATAAAAAAAAAATAAAAATAAATAAATGTTTTAAAAAAAGATAAAAGGGAAAAAGCTTTTTAAAAAATCAAAAAAAATAAAAAATAAAAAAAAATAAAACACCATGTAGGTTGCCACCTACCCCACTTATACATTAGCCCATCTCTGCTAGCTAACCCTGATTGAGTGCTTACCATTCACCAGATATTATTATGAAGGCATTACGTGTATTATCTCATTTAATCCTCACGACAATGCTATGAAGCTGGTAAAATCATCATCCTCATTTCACAGATGTAAAAACTAAGGCACTGAGAGCCAATCTATTGCAGTTTCCTCTTAAACATTAATGGAAGCTCTCTAGGTACATTAGAAAACCAAGTTGTCTGGTTGACAGAGCCACCTAACCAGCAGGGGAAGACAGTCTCCAAGTTGGTAAGACCCACATGGCTTATGTAAATGGTCTGAAGATGTTATCTATTAAGAGCAAGGCCTCATCCCCCCTTAAGAGCAATGCCTCCTCTTGACTTTGTTCGCTGGCAATGCCTCCCTGGCACTCACTCCTGGCAGCTGATTGAACGCATTAAATCAGCCCACAGAAATAAGTCAAACTCTATTAGTCACTCTGTAAAAATGCAAAGTCTATTTATTTATTATGAGTTATTCATAAACATCAAGACTAGACTCTATAATTTAATACCACCTGCAATGATTCCTGAAAGTGGCAATATTTTAACACCGCGATCTGATTAATTGACCTGTTCAAACAGAGCTCCAAATCAAGCGTAACTTCCCTTTGGCAGAAGTGTATTCATCTTCATCTCAAAGCCAGCCTTCTCAGCTCATCAGGGGAGAACAAAACAGCTCATCAAAAGGAATCAATTAAAATCATCTGAAATAATACCTACATTCCACTAAAGAAATATTTATAAGTTCCTAATACTTCCTTTTTTAAAAACTACAAGGGGACCCACGGGTGGTGCAATCAGTTAAGCGACTCACTCTTGGTTTTGGCTGATGTCACGAACTTAGGGTCCTGGGATGGAGCCCTGCATGGGACTATACACTCAGGGGGGCTGCTTGAGGATTCTCTCTCTTCTTTGCCTTCTGCCTCCCTTCCCCACCCCTCAAATAAATAAATAAATCTTTAAAAATACAGATAAGGAAGTACCTAGTTTCTGATTTCAATTATATAATGTTTGAAAAGACAAAAATGTGTCTTTTGGTGTCAAAAGGCAGGACAGTGGTTTTGTTTAGTGGTCAAGGCGGCGAGACCCAATGCCTGGATGGAGCATGGGAGGGACTCTGAGGAACTGAACATGTTCTAGGTGCAGCTTCCCTGCCTGTGGTCGCTTTGTGAAAATCCAGCATATGAATATTTTATTTCTACATGTTACACTTCTTTAACGTGTTTGCCAAAAACTAAGGAAAGAAAAAAAAAGTAATTCATACTTGGACAGTAACATCCGCCAGCGATTTAACTAAAACTGATGATATCCCAACTCTTCCAGCTCCTAGATGCATTTGATGGGCAAGTCATATTAAAGGAACCTTGATTTGCTCAGTAGTAAAGTAAGAATAATATCAACTTCATAGTTGAGTTAAATAATTATACATATATAAAAACATATGTATATATATTTAAATATATAAATAATGTCCATATACACAATCCATCAGTCTGTAGCTTGGAATGCAAGTTAAGTATTGTTACTATTATGATTTTAATTATTACACAATTCTCACTTCCAACAATGATGCACACCTCTCCCCTTGACAAAGCCTAAGCAGAGAAGTCAACATGCTGATTTCATTTTTTTTCTGATTTCATTTTTAATTCCTAATTCCTTGGGATGCAAGGGTGGTTCAACATTCTCAAATCAATCAACATGATAGTTCATATTAATAAAAGAAAAGACAAGAAACATATGATCCCCTCAATTGATGCAGAAAAATAAAATAAGCATCCTTTCTTGACTAAAACTCCTCCAAGTGTAGGGATAGAGGGAACATACCTCAATATCATAAAAGCCATCTACAAATAGCCCACAGCAAATATCATTTTCAAAGGGGAAAAACTGAAAGCTTTTCCCTTAAGGTCAGGAACACGACAAGGATATCAACTCCCATCATTACTGTTCAACATAGTGCCAGAAGTCCTAGCCTCAGCAATCAGACAACAAAAAGAAATTAAATGCATTTAAATTGACAAAGAAGAAGTCAAACTCACTGTTCACAAATGACATGATACTTTATGTGGGAAACCCAAAAGATTCCACCCCCAAATTGCTAGAATTCATACAGCTATTCAGCAATGTGGCAGGATACAAAATCAATGCACAGAAAGCAGTTTCATTTCTATACACTAACAATGAGACTGAAAAAAGAGAAATTAAGGAATCGATCCCATTTACAATTGCACCAAAAGCCATAAGACATCTAGGAATAAGCCTAACCAAAGAGGTAAAGGATCTGTACTCTAGAAACCACAGAACACTCATGAAAGAAATTGAGGAAGACACAAAGAGATGGAAAAACTTTCCATGCTCATGGATTAGAAGAATAAACATTGTTCAAATGTCCAGAGCAATCTACACTTTCAATGCAATCTCTATCAAAGTACTATTGACATTTTTCACAAAGCTGGAACAAACAACCTTGAAATGTGTATGGAATCAGAAAAGACCTTGAATAGCTAGGGGACATTGAAAAAGAAAGCTAAAGCTTGTGGCATCACAATTCTGGACTTCAAGCTCTATTGCAAAGCTGTCATCATCAAGACAGCATGGTACTGGCACAAAAATAGACACATAGATCAATGGAACAGAATAGAGAGTCCAAATAATAACCCTCAACTCTACGGTCAACTAATGGTCAACAAAGCAGTTAAGAATAGGCAAAGGAAGATACAGTCTCTTCAATAAATGGTGTTGGGAAAATTGGACACCCACATGCAGAAAAATGAAACTGGACCATTTCCTTACACCACACACAAAAATAGACTCAAAATGGATGAAAGACCTCAATGTGAGACAGAAATCCATCAAAATCCTTGAGGAGAACGCAGGCAGCAACTTCTTCCTAGAAACATCGCCAAAGGCAAGGGAAGCAAGGGCAAAAATGAACTATTGGCTCACTGAAAAAAATAAAATAAAACTTTTTAAGAAATGAACTTTGGGGACTTCATCAAGATAAAAAAATCTTCTGCATGGCAAAGGAAACAGTCAACAAAACCAGAAGGCAACCTACAAAATGAGAGAAAATATTTGCAAATGACATAATAGATAAAGGTCTGGTATCTATCCAAAATCTATAAAGAACTTATCGACTCAACACCCAACAAAAAACCGGTAAGCTCCCTACCCTCACTGGGCTTCCTCCTTCTAGAGGAGACTGTGAAGGGTTTCACAGTCAGGTAAGGATGATAAATTGCATACTGAGTTCTTTCATCAGAGTTTCACAATGTTCAACAGGAATAAATAAACCCATTCACTCTTTTACTATCATGTCTCAGTCTCACTGGATACTTTCATCGTGGCACACCCATTAATTCTTCCAAAACCCTGAGAAGCAGTGATGTAAGTTAAAATAGCACCAAGAATTCAGAAAAATGAGAGAACAGTAAAGACAGTAATAGTCAGAAAGGCTTAGAGGAAATGAGATTTGCCAGAAGTCGGTTCTCTTTTCAGACAAGTTTGCCCTCACACATTGAAGATGAGTTTTGGGGGCACCTGGGTGGTTCAGTGGGTTAGCATCTGACTCTTGATCTCAGCTCAGGTCCTCATCTCAGGGTTTTGAGTTCAAACCCCATATTGGGCTCCACGATGAGCATGAGGCTAACTTAGCAAAAAAATAAAAATAAAAAAAAGAGGGGCGCCTGTGTGGCTCGGTCTGTTAAGCATCTACATTCCACTAAGGTCATGATCCCAGGGCCCTTGGATCTAACCCCACATCCAATCCCAGCCTCTCTGCTCAGCGGATAGCCTGCTTCTCCATCTCCCTCTGCCTCTCCTGCTTATGATCTCTCTCTCTCTCTCTCTCTCTCTCTTACTCTCTCTCTTTTTCTCTCTCTCTGTCCTGTTCTCAAAAAAAATCAATAAAATCCTTAGAAAAAGAGAAAAAGAGAGAGACGAGTTTGGGTCTCTGGTTTGCTAAATATTCTAATACCAACATGCTTGGCATTTAGCTGGCTACTCACATGCTTGACCCAAGGTCACCTGCATTGTAGAGTGACCGTGTCCATCTCTTGGACCAGTAGTGAAGCAGGAATCTGAAGGAGGAGGCTTGCCTAGGAGGACAGGGATTCTGTAAATGTCACTACTTCATGACTCCCGCTAAACCTGCCCTGGTGGCCACGGAGGCAGCCACTAACACACAGGATTCCAGAAGCTAACAAACATCATGCCACACCTAAGATGACGAAAATAACCTCATATGCAAAAATCTAGTTGATTATCCAAATACGTTGATGGATCCCATTAAAGGGAAGAGCTATTCATTCCCTGGGAAGAGGTATTTTCTTACTTAAGAGCAATTCCATAATCCCTCATTATTCTACTTAAAAGTGTTTCAACTTAACAAAGGTCTTAAACACTATCTAGCCCAGGGTTTATGGAAGTTTGATTGCAACCACCTAGGAGTGTAATCAATTCAGTAAGTTTCAACCAACATTTTTCTCTAAATGAAAGAGACTGGAATGGAATAGACTAGAAAATATCAGGGCATCAGATATGGAGCAAGAGTAATTCTTTTACTAAATGTTTATGTTTATATATCTATTCATATACATATATACTTGTATGGGATAATAATATCAAATGTAACTGGAAATACTTAAAAGCTAGCGATGCAGCCTAATGCCTCCATTGTATGTACGCGTATATTGAAGTCCAGAGAAGTAAACCAACTTGCCCAAAGACACACAGCTAATGAGTGCCAAAGCTATACTCAGACTCTAGCTATCCTGAATCCTTGGTCAGTGCCCCTGGCACTAAGCTAATTGATTTTGTTCACAAGCAAAATTACATCTTATTTCCACCTTTTAAAATACACATTCCTGATGTGAAGACTTGTTCAAAGATATATTTTCCATAACTCTCTGTTCATTGTCTTAAACAAAACTCTAAACAAAATCATAATGTTGCCCTTTGCTGAGATCTATACCAGACAGAAATGGAGCCTGAGGCAAAACCCAAAGGTGTTTAATTTTTTACCTTGGAAACTTCCTCACTAAATATGACAGAAGGGAATATAGCCAGAAGCACTGTAAAATTCCTATTAAACAATGTATCTTTTAAACAGGTACAGCTTATAAAATAAACCATACTGTCCCATTTTCTCCTTTATGATCTAATTTTCTTGTCAGCAGAGCTTAGGTATTTTTTTCCTGAAGAAGAAAAAGATTACTTCAGCTGCAGTAGTGACCTTACCCCCCCCCAACCAATAGGAGCTTGTTATAAATAATAATAATGTGATCCTCAAGGTTTATAATGCTTTAAATTGCACAGCATACTCTCAAGGGATTTTGGTCAGGAAAAAAAAAAACCTGAAAACATAGCATTTTCAATTAATCTCCATAGTGGAAAAGTTGGTAAAGAGGAAGAAAATGGACATGAGGTTTTTTTTGTTTTCGTATCTTTTTCTTCTTCTTTCAATCTTACAAATAATTATGCAAGGAACTTCAAGCTACTTAAGACGAACACTGAGCCTGCAAAAACATATACAAATATATATATTTATGCTCATGTTTCTGAAAAGAATTCGCTAAAACACTAACTGGCATGTAGGTAAATACATGCTGACAGGTGTTTCAAAGACAACTTTTATTTTTGTTTTTGTTTTTTCCCGCAGGGCGACTTCGTGAACCATCATTTCTCTTGAAAGGCTTCTCTCCCTGAGGTGTTCCACATATATACTATAATAATAAAATGAAACAGAGGCAATTCAAAATATATGTAAGAGAGAATGTGGACAGAATAGATTTGATAGGAGCCCATGGCACTGGCTTGAGTGATGGGGAGACTTTCCATTGAAATGCCCTAGTCCTCTGACTTCATGTTATGTCCAGAGGAAAAAGAACTGTCCACCTCAGTGTCTGTCCTGTACCAGTTTGGGGGTCCACTGAGCAATTGGGTTACATAATAGAATGATTTTTGTATAAATCATCCATTAGACTCTGACCCAGCTCCATGAAAGGCACGTCCTGACTTACCAACATTTATCTTCCACATGTTTTCTTTTTAATTCAGTTACTTTCCTCATTTTTAAAAAAAAAAAAGTACCGTGTTAATAATAATCATTGTAATTATAATTAATACTTATTACTTTCTTTGTGTCATTGTTCTGATAAAGGAGATGAATATAAGTTCTAAGAAGGCAAAGGTTTTTGTCTACTTGGGCTTCACTGCTTTATTTCCACTATTTTAAACAGTTTATGGCATATAGTAGATGCTCAGTTATTGTGGCTGGAAATCCCCATTATACAATTGAGAAAAGTGAGACATAGAAAGGTTTCTTGTCCCAGGAAAAACAGGGAGAAAGTGGCAAAGCCCAGATGTTGTCAAATGAGTTTACAATACATAGGTAATGGCTCATAGTCTTATTTAGTGGTGACCTGCTGTCATTTATTTCTACCTGCCATGTTTTTCAGAACACCATTTTTAATAATATTTGGGTTTTTCTTATTGGAAAGTTCTTCTCATAGAACTAAGTTCTGAAGATATAACAGAAAGTAAAAAATTACATCCCACTAATTGGCAGATAATCACTGTTAACATTTTGGAGTGTTTTAAAATCTCTGATAAATTTCTATGAATGTAATTACTGGATTAATGGATATGATCTCAAAAATATGCAGTCTGAGCTTGGAATTGTTATGACAGAGCATTCCACTCACATAAAAAAGGCAGGAATAGCCTTCCCTGCTCAGTGGTGATCGAGAAGTGTGTAGTTGCCCATAATTTGTTAAATGCACATTAGATACAATATTATACCAAACTATTATAATTATAATATTATATGTTACAATGTTATAATGTGTTCTGTCCTATACAAGTAAAGGTATCCTCCCCTGTAGTCAGAACTCACTATCCCAACAGCCATTTGTATGTAGAAGCCATTTTTCAAGATTATTTATAATGGGAATATTTTGCTAACAAATTTAAATGATGTGAAAATGCTTTTCCATTTCCTTGCCTAAAAGGACTAGGAAGATCAGATATATCAGCTGACACTAGAGTACATCCTTCTGACTCCAGACCCAATATTCTTCCAATTATGTTGCTTTTTCTTAGTGTAAGATTCACTAGTAAACAGGTTAGGGCTCTTGAGAATGTGGCCCAGATACATTCTGATGGGTATCAAAGTCAAAAATAAGGTCTAGTGCTTTGAGATTACAGAGTGACCAAAAACACGGCCAAGACCAAGGAAAGGCTAGAGTAATGAAGAGAGTAGGAAGGAGTGGGAGAAGTATGTTGCTGTTCTGGCTCTAAGAGCTGATCGCCCCAAGCAGTCTTAAGCTTGCACAGCCCGGGAGTAGGAAGCTAAGGGCAATTGTCAAAGGCAGAGATTAACAACCACCCAAAATGTTCAACTTTCCATGACCTGCCTCTAACCAAGAGGAACTAAAATTAGATGGCCAAGTAACTGGGTTCAAGTTACATGTGCACTGAAGCAAAGGAAATGCAGGAGAGCGCTCAACACCAGATGGCCTGAGACAGAATGAGACCAGTGGCCCCTATTTTTCTTTATTTTTCACCATTACCAGGAAAGCCATTATTTTTAACAATTTAACATCTATGGCTAATAGATGTAATTTTCTCACAGCATATACACAGGTATCACTATATTCATATACCATAAATATTATAAACCATATGCCAAAAAATAGATGTTTTTAATGCATAACAAATAGCATGGAGGACATGGGGAGTTAGAGAGGAGAAAAAAAGTTAATTTAAAAATAAATGTTAATATTTCTGTTCCACCCACCAGTGGATCATCTCACATCGTAGACTACACGCATGCTCCTGTTTGGTCAGCTGACCGAGGCAGCCTATGTTTCTACTTACTGAGTCTTTTCTTCTTCTTCTTTAGATTTATTTACTTATTTTAGAGGGACAGAGCACATGAGCAAGCAGAGGGTCAGTGGCAGAGGAAGAGACAATCCTCAAGAAGATTCTCCAATGAGTGTGGAGCTCAGTTCCAGAATGGTGAGATCATGACCTGAGCACATCAAGAGTCGGACACTTAACCGACTGAGCCACCCAGGCCTTCCAATGTGCTTCTTCTGTTTGATTCAAGTTATCTTTGTCTTAAGGGAGACTCGCTTGTGATAGTAACTGAATTTTAATTTTTTTCCTATTCAAAATTTGCCTGATTTAAATTTTTTTCACATGACATTCAATAAAAGAATGATAATACCCAAAATGCTATGCTGAGTCTCACATCACAATCTCATTTCATGCCATTCCCCAAAGCCAGAAGAGATGAAAAAAAGTGTCCTTTCACAAATCAAGTAAGTCATTATTGCAGATATTAATAAGCAGTTCAAAAAAGAAATAGAAATATTCCATGAAATTATGCAAGGAACAGCCAAAACAATCTTGAAAAAGAACAAAGTTGAAGGACTCATATTTTCCAGCTTCAAAACTGACTACAAAGCTACAATAATCAAAACACAGTAGGGGCGCCTGGCTGGCTCAGTTGGTAGAGCATGTGACTCTTGATCTCGGGGTCATGTGGTTAAGCCCCACTTTGGGTGTAGAGATTACTTTGAAAAAAAAAAAAAAAGCAGTATGGTACTGGCATAAAATGGAATGGGATTGATTGTCCTGAAATAAGCCCATACACTTATAGTCAATTGACTTTCAAAAGGGAGACTAAGAAAACTCAGTGAGGAAAGAAGAGCCCTCCCTATAAATGGTGCTTCGACAACTGGATATTCATGCCCTGAAGAGTAAAGTCAAACCGCTCCCTCACACCTCATATGAAAATTAACTCAAATTAGAATGGTCTTAAATGTAAGAACTAAAACCATAGGACTCTAAGAAATCATGGGAAGATATTTAAAATCATTAATAATCAAAAAATAAAAATTGAAATAATTAGAAACAATCTTTCATCTCCCTAACTGATGGAAGTTATTCTAAAGACCAGTTCAGGCTAGGTTTGGAAGAAAAGGTACCCTGACGTATTTTGATGATTATGTAAATTTGCACCTTCTGGAAAGCAGTTTGGTAACATGAATCAATGTTAGACTACATATACAGCTTGACTCATTAATTCCACTCAAAAGAAATTATCTTTTTAAGATATCTGATAAAGATACACAGTGGTATATGTGAAAGTTCTTAGAAAGCATTGCAAAGAAGAGCAGAAAACTGGAAGTATAAACATATAAATATATAAATTTATATAAATAAATAAATGTCCGTCAGCTAGGGCTTGGTGAAAACATACACAATGAAATAATAAGCACCCATTAATTGTTGGTGGATACATATATTTTATTGACATGGAAAAACAGGGATAATTTATTATAAAGTCAGAAAGGAAAGTAGGCATCCCTAAACCAACAGGGAAATACAGAAAAGGGAAATTAACACTCAAAGGAAATATCCAAAGTGCTGAGGTTAAATTTTGTGCTCCTATCTGCTTTTTCGTAGATCAGACCTGTCTGTATACTTCGTACCACATGCTAAAGTTTGGTTTTTCTCTTATAAATATTTCCAAGAAGTACATCATGCACTCCAAACAGTTTCCTGGCCAGAAACAATCTGGATGTTGGAAATGACAGTTATAGGTTAATGTAACAATTCTAAATGGGCTGACAGGTGTTGAGAAGGCTGGAACCCTCATTAGACAATTTCTTCCAATTACTCTAGCCAATGTCAGGAGGATGTGATCTTTGGATAATTGGGATTGATAACCCTGAGCTACTTATGCAAAAAATAAATAAATAAATAACAACCAACATTCCCAAATAATTAGTGGTAATTCTTTGTAGTATAAAACATGAGTCTGAGGAATCCTTCCATATTCACTCTTAGAACACTCTGGGAAAAGGACCTGTATGGTCCACAGATGTATTAATTCCTCCCAACAAGTTCTCTGGAGACAAGCATCTGTCAACACAACTTAAACCTAACCCACCCAAAAATAGAGCAAAAGTCAATAGCTTTGCTTCACATCTTCTTCAAGAGAGCACTTAACAGCATTAAAACAGCCCCTGGAAGATGAGAGATCAACTGTTTTATCACTTGTCAATTGATTGAGCCAAATTTCATAACGATTGCGGTCATACCTCTGATAGCCACCAAAAAAGTTCCCTAGACACATTACAGTATCCATAAGTCCATAGGATCAAGCAGCCTGTAAAGCCCCAGAGTGAGAAAATGCTGAGGACCCAGTCATGCCTCAAACACTCCTCTTCCCTCCCAGGTCTTAGGCTAAAGAACACACTCTCATAAACTATCCATGCATCACCCTAACCAACAGGAGATGGACATTCCAGGAAATCAATCAAGTGTATATTCAGTTTCACTTCTGAAATGCTCAATTAAATATGGCTGTAAGTCCTTAAAGTTAAAAAAAAAACAACCACCAAGTAGGCTTGAGTAAAGTGAATGATTCCAGCAAGTGTCACATCTCCAAGGGTTAGTTCTTCCCCAAGGAGAAGGAAAAGGACTACTTGTCATGTGATTCCAAAAATCACTAGTGAAGAAACCTTAACTTTCTACTCTGTCTCATTCATGAGAAATATGGTGCTTCTTGACTAATGCCAATGCCAACTCAATCGTCTTCAAAGATTTACTCCCATTTTATTTGTCTTTTTCTATATTCTGTCCATCCACGTTCTTGCCACCAACTCCATTTTTGAAACTCTGGAATATTGAGTATAGTATTTTTAAAAAGCATCACTACTTAGCTGTTGCAATTAGGAGAGGGACGCATTTAATGTCACGTGGGAAGCACCTGGGTGCCTGTATTTCTCTCCAACGGATCCATTTTCAGCTCTCACTCTGATCAAGGAGTTATTTTTCCTGTCAACAATGGGAAATCATCTTCCTCCAAGCATTAAAGGGTCGATCATGGAAAACACAAGGGCAGATGGCCAAAGCCTTGAGAACAATCGGAGCAGAAAATGAGAAGCTATGGGAATAAACAACTTTTATCCCAGTCTTGGAATAATAATAATAATAATAATAATAATGATGATGACAGTTTTTGCTGGAGGTAATAAGCTATCAAATGAATATAGTAGAATACTATAAGTAAAATATTTTTTTGCTCCTTCTTAAAAACAAAAACAGCATTTTCAGCCAACTGGGTCATGATAGAAGCAAGTGTAATCTCTGGATACACCAATAAGGAAAACTAGCTCCATGAAAAATACTTCAGAGGATAGCCACAGTTTATGCAATGGTAGGAGAGATGTCCAACTGGACAGAAACAGGCCTCCTTCTGTTTACATTAGTTCACCATTTCCTTAACAGGAAAATTATATCAGAACCCAACTATGTCACGTTTAATTTGTTGTACATAATTATTTTTAAGTGTACAGAAAACGTGTAACTTTCATCCCAAAGCATGAGTTCCATCATCATGAACCAATAGATCTTCACAAATTTCTGAATGGAAGACCACCTCCAGAGAGCATGGGAAGGAGATCTCTGAATATGGTGGACCCAAATGACCACAGCAGGCAGGATTCAAGCACCTGGCTGGGGAGGCACAGACTACGTAAAGAGTGGGACTCTGGAATGTCACCTACCTTATCCGATTTCTAATGTGTCTGGGAGTACTCTCGACATTTACTTTGGTACTTAGATGACAAATATGTGCTCCTGATTCTTCTTTCTAAGCAAGAAAAAAGGAGTCCTACTTTTTAAAACATTATCTGCTTATATTACCAAGCAAGGTCCAAGCAGAGTTGACTTCTTCGTACTGACCTGAAAAATGCCTCAGTTCATAAGCATGATTTGCCTGAGGTGTAACAGGAGAGTCAAAACTTTTTGCAGAAATAGGCATCATTTTCCCCCTCCTTCCCCGCTCTCCCTTTCCTTCTCTTTCTCCTCTTCTTCCTCTTCCGTTTGCTGCTTCTGCTTCTTGTTGTCTTTTAGTGCTTCCAATGTTTCATAGTTACTCTTATTCAAATGTAGCTACAATTTCTAAGCCAAATGCTAGTGTTTATTATCTACTGTTTCAGATGAACCATGTTACTACTCTCTTTCTACCATGTTACTCTCTCTTTCTGAGAAGAGGCAACTGAATTGTGTTTCCCTCACTCTATAGATGCTTTGTTCAAATGTCAAATTCTTGCTCTTTCTGAAGGTATCAGTAATTATGCTCTACATTAGTAAATCTTTCGCCCAATACACTTTTGTGAAATACTATGATGTGCTAGGCACTGGATGCCTAAAGCTGAAAAAAAGCAAAGTTCCTGCCCCCAAAAAACTCCTAGAGGAAAAATAAAAAATAAGACTGCACTATAGAAACCTAGGTACCATTATACATATATGAACAAAGGCCATGAGAACAGGAAGGACTTGGTGATTTGGGTGGTTGTTCCAATACGGTTTACCAGTTGTCAATAATACTTTGGGACCTGAAGAATATTCCTATGGTGTCACTAAGTGCTCTGAGAGAATGGATCTACTTTCCCTTGTCAGGGTTTTACTACCAGAGAGAATTTTACAGGTTCAGATCAAGCATAATACCACTATTACTATTCATCAGGCTAAAGGGTCATTTTTCTTGGATTCATCTCTAGGTGTCTTCTCTCCTAATTCAAACTCCGTGGAGTCGTGGCTTCATAAGGATGTGAAGCAATTGAGTTATATAAGAGCTAGATGAACAAAAGGCAAATGAATAAAAAGAAGTCATTCCACACTGTAGACTTAGAGAAATTAGAATGAAATGGGAAAAAGAAATGAGGAGGGTGGTCAAGAGCTCTTTCAGAAATTTATTAATAGTGTGCCCAAAACCACTAACTGTGCAATCATGTCTCCATCTATGATATGTATGCTATGCTGTCTCAAAAATGTGACTGCAACTCAACATTTGAGTCAAATTCTATTTCAAATGTATCCTGGGGCAATTTTAAAAAATAATTTAGTAAATTTCCTTGTAAAGCAGAGACTATTTTACAATGTGAATAATCATTCCCTTATTTTATGTCTTGTGAGTTGGCGTTTTGTCAAAGCTATTTAATGCATGTCGAACTGCATATCTCATACTTGATGCTCAAAGAGAAAAAGACATATAGAGGAAATGGCCATAAACTGGCAAGCTTTTTGTCCATATGAAATCTGGTCATTAGGTTCATGATATCCGGGGTTCTACTTTCGGATAACTTGCACTGGGTAGACCGGTAGTCCAGCAAAAAGGCAGCGTAAGAAAAGAGAAAGTCTACTCTAGAACACCCTGGTTTAGATAGAGAGAGAAAAGGAAATCTAAGCCAGCACTTCTCAAAGTTTAATGCACATGTGAGGCACTTGGTTTTTGGTTTTTTGGTTTTTTTTTAATCCAGATTCTGATTCAGGAGGTCTGGGTGAGGCACAGAATTCTGCACGTCTAGCAAGTTGCTGGGTGATACCAAAGCTGCTGATCCACAGACCATATTTACATGGCAAAAATCTAAGCTAAGTTCCTGAAATAGAGGCTTAGAAGCATACCTCTTCCTATGCAATTTGCCAGGAACTTGAACATCCAGTCACAACATCCTTGAGGTCTCCAAACCATAACGGTGAGGAAAAGACAAGAAAAGGAAACTCTCTGAGACAATATTTCCTGTTCCTCATGTTTCCTTACATTGCAACACTCCATCCACCATGGGGGTGGGGGAGAGGGATTTCAGGTGGGGGGGGGGTGCTGTTTGGCACAGGAATCTGCTACCATAACATTTTCAGGGGTCTTTGTATTTCCTAACAGCAAGGAAAAGGGAAGACATACTGGAGATGGTCAAAGGTTATAACTTTGATCTCAGGCAATATCGTTCCAGTGAGCCACCCTACGCTCACTCTTTCAACAAAATTAATGCAATGCCTTTACCCTGGCTCTCTTCCTCTCTTGAGATGTCCCTAGAATAGTGCAGGATATGTTAAGTTTTTCCTTTGAACTAAGGCAAAGGGAGTACCTAAGCCCCAGAACACCTTTGGGCTCTGAACATGGTATCAACTTTGAAACTAACTGTGAGACAATGGTCTGATATTTTTAAAAACACATATGTACTAAAAATAATAATAGATATGCCATTGCACCAATTTCTATTTAAAAGCCATGGCCTAAATATAGGTATATAAAGAACTTCTCTTCATCAGGGCCTTGGGATAATGTCTACATGTTGGTTTTCTCAACAAAGAGAAATCCATGATAGACTGTACCTCACATTGCCACTATCAGGCTCCAATTCTATGTGGTTTAAAGAACTCCCTAGGGGCGCCTGGGTGGCTCAGTGGGTTAAGCCGCTGCCTTCGGCTCAGGTCATGATCTCAGAGTCCTGGGATCGAGTCCCGCATCAGGCTCTCTGCTCAGCAGAGAGCCTGCTTCCCTCTCTCTCTCTCTGCCTGCCTCTCCATCTACTTGTGATTTCTCTCTGTCAAATAAATAAATAAAATCTTTAAAAAAAATAAAATAAAATAAAATAAAGAACTCCCTAAAACCACAAATCAGCCACAACATTCAGGAGAACTTAACTTCCCATTTAGTTAAATTAACAAAAAAGGAGACTCAAAATCAAAATAGTGCCACCTAGAAATGGCAGACAGCTCTTCTCCAAGCTGGGGGGGAAAAAAAAAAAAAAGCTTGACATAGAAATAAATCAGTAAATCAGGACTGCTGTTTCAAAGATACTTTAGATAAAAGTAGGATATGACAGCAAAGAGCCTGGCAAAATGGCATGCCGTGCCGATTAATTCTCCATTCATTTCTTCTTAAAATCACCTTTGTGATGTATGTCTTCTGCTTCAAAGGAAATCCGGCATAACATGGAACAATTTCTATTGCTAACTACCTTTTCCGTGTCCATAAAACCACTATCAGTGGAAGTCTAAGTTAAACCACTCTAACAATATACATAGTCACGAAGGATAGATATTAATATTCTATATGCTAATACACCCTGTAGATGCTTGTAAATATTAGAGATATACAGAGAAGGACACGGGAACATAATTTTTATGTCACCTTTTTTATTAACGCAGTCTTTATTGTAAAACATAACCTGAGTATTTCAAGACATAGGACATATCTGCCCTCTGGTGGACGGACGGGACGATCACTTTAGGCTTTACTGTTCTGCTTCCCACAGCAGAAATCGTGGACCTAAAGTAGCATCTTTACCCAAAGGGCAGAAGACTATGATGTCATCCTGACGGTGTTTAAAAAGACACACTGGGGGTGGGAGGGGCACCTGGGTGGCTCAGTGGGTAAAAGCCTCTGCCTTCGGCTCAGGTCATGATCCCAGGATCCTGGGATCGAGCCCCACATCGGGCTCTCTGCTCAGCAGGGAGCCTGCTTCCTCCTCTCTCTCTGCCTGCCTCTCTGCTTACTTGTGATCTCTGTCTGTGAAATAAATAAATAAAATCTTAAAAAAAAAGACACACCGGGGATGTCTTCAGAGTAGCTGAGTCACTCTGCAGAGACACAGTTATATGAGACTTGGAGAAGGCCTACGTAAGAGGTCATTCTACAGGAAGCTGACAAGCTCCGACCCTTCGTCCCATGACCATGTCCCAGAATCTCAGGGGAGGAAGCATTTCCAGTAACTCAGGATCCTTCCCTCACACCGTCCTCTGGCCCAAGGAGTTCTGGTCTCATGGTAGGGTCTCAGGAAGTCGAGGGCCACTTACAAAAACTGAAACATCTATCTTCATTGTTATTTCAGAGGCAGAAGGTAGCAGTGCCTTGGAACAAAGTGACGCAAAGCTGGGGAAAAGAAGTTACCTTGCTTTCCAAGTCATCATGGGAAGGGAGCGGGTGCATACACACGAGGCCACAGGGCCGTTCAGGGTTGGCGCAGTTGGGGGGGGCACAGCCCAGCTTCCCAGCATTGACAGATGTTCCCATAAAGAGCAGCTCCACCTGCAGCCTCCCTGGAACCCACAGCACCAACCAGAGCCTCGGCAGAAATACTCTCGGAAGACCCTAGAAATAACTGGCTGTTGGAGATCCTGAAACCGGAGGACAGGAGGACAGGAAGGAGCCAGAAGAAAGAGTATTTGTTATTAAAAGCAACTTTTTCCACTCAAGCTGCTGTGACCTGAGAGAGTTCCATCAGTCTTGTGCACAGTCTAAAGGTCGGGAACCTTTAGACAATGTCATGGAATTAAGCCTTGTCACAACTCAGCAATATGCCACATAAATATTGTCGCTGCTAAAACAGCAACAGCTCTGATGAATGAAGATGGGTCAAGAACTAAGGAAACAGAAGAAACTACTTTGGGGAAGAATGTAAAAACCCAGACTCCACAGAGAAAAACCCTGGAGGATCTTCAGTTGTCTAAACCTCAGTCAAGGAGCCTGTGGACATCTCTTATATTTTATCCCTCCCACCGCTGGAATTCATGTTTCAGGAGGATATTCCAATAGGTCTTTTCCTTCAGGTGTCTGATCTCTCTCTTCTCCAAACTCTTCATCACCATTCACGTGACACTTGTTCCTAAGTTTTCACCTGCAAATCTTTCCATGTCACTTTTAAATGCCATTTCTGGGGTGCCTGGGGGGCTCAGTCAGTTGAGCATCGGACTCCTGGTTTCAGCTCAGATCATGATCTCAGGGTCATGAGACAGACCTCTACATCAGGCTCTGTGGTCAGTGAGGAATCTGCTGGAGATTCTGTCTCTCTCTCTCTCCCTCCCTTCCCTTCTACCATCCCCTCCTCCAAGCCCATGTGCAATCTCTCTTTCTCAAAAAAAACACCATTTCCTCCACAGTGTCTGGCACTGAGTAAGGGACCAATAAGTCTTAAATAAATACATTTTTATGAGTGCAATATTGTCTAACGCACAGAAGACAAACCATTTGAAAAACTCACACGGAAACCAGACTTCACCTTCACTCCTCCTGCTGTTTCCATGTCTTCCTTTAGAATGAATATAACATTGGGAATATTCCAGGAATGGGATATCAGAATCACAAGATGCCTAAATCCTCACCCATAATTCCTACATTATCCAAGTTTTCTAAAATTAGATGTACCACTTTTGACATCAAAATCAAAAGGTAAAAATATTTCAAATTTCCCCCCACTTGATTATCTTTCTAGTTCCCCTACTTAATTATCTTTCTTAATTACCAAACTATTTCCATCTACTTTTTTAGGGCGACCACCTTTTCAATCATCCAGTGTCAAAGCCTCGAATTTTCCTGGATTCCCCTGTCCCTATTTATTGCCTCTCAAATGCAAACCATCTCTGTGTGTCATTTGGGTTTTGACCCAACACCCAACAAAGGGGTCTGTTCGTGTTCCGCTATACAAATTGTTCAACGTGCCACTACTGTATTCATGCTCACTCCCTTTTCCTTTCTGAACACTCTCTCCTACCTCCTCTCACCACACCAAATCCTCCTCCTCCTTTGAGGCGTACATCAAGGTGCACCTCTTTGGGGACTCTCTCTGTGAACCCCCAACTTCATAGTGATGACTTTCTTCCCTGAAACTAGGACACCTGTAGTCCACAGGCACACCTGACAGTCTCCATTAGTATGACCATCTGTCTGGGTTTCCGTGGCACCGTCCCGGTTTGTACCTATATTCCTGGTGAAATACTTAATAGTGTTCCCTTTCCCACTCAGAAACACCCCAGTCTGGATAATAAACTGAGATCATTCATCCACCTTTCAAAAATCTCACCTCCTTTGCTGACAGTAAATGACTCAATGATGGAGACTCTACCACATTCCTCTGTACCCATCTGCACATTTGCTCCCAGTAGCAGTTCAAATAGCATTTAAAAATCAACTGGTTTTATTATCTTTGACAATGGGCAGGCACGGGCTATGCTTATCTTGCTTATAAACAGTCTATACAACAGATAGTTCTATGTGGAAGTACCTATCCTGCTCTCCACCTCCCTCCCTCCCCTACACACACACACACACACACACACACACACACACACACAGAGTCTGGCCAGAGTACTCATCCCTACTCTTCCACAAGCACCATCTTTCTTGAGCTCCTCATTCCGGGTGGGTGGGGCCAGGAGTAGGGCTCCCTTGTGCCTTGCAGAGCCCAGAACCACAGTTCTGGATTTTATATGCTCTTACTAGGGACTGTTCTGCAGCAAAATTGTAACAATTTGTCATCAGTGATGCTCCTGTCTTCCTTTAACACATCTACTACCTCTGTCATTCACAAAACAATTAATGAATATTTGCCATGTCCGAGATACCGTGCAAGGTGCTAGGGACACAAAAAGCAAGCAGACAGTCCTTCCCAGTAAGAACTTGGAATTTAGTGGCAAAGAAAGGCAACAATCAGGACACTGTATGACAGATGTTATTAAGAAACACATCATGTGCTAAGGGAGCACACAAAGAGATTACCTGATTTGAATTGGTCTACTTGCATAAGTTGGGGGAAGCTTCACAGAAGTGACATTTGAGCTGAATGATCAAATAAAGAATTAGAAATAAAAGGTACACCTGGAAGATAATTGCAAGAAACATGCCCTGAAAACAGGAACTAATTATGTGTGCAAAAATCATGTCAGGCAAGGGACCTGGATGTGGAGGGGGAAAGGTTAGTGAATATGGCTGGAAACATAGACTGGAGCCAGACAGAACATCAGATAACATGCTTGGAGTTTGGGCCTTTATCTCATAGGCAAAGAGAAACCAGAAAATGTTTGTTAGAGAATGGTGTGACTAGATTTGTGCTTTAGTAAGCTTGCTCTTGTAGAAAGCACCAAAATTCAAATGCAGGATGTTAGAGCCTGCTTTCCTAAAAGGAGAGGTTGAATGGGAAAGCTGTGTTTGTAGAGTAAATATGCCATTTACACTTAGTGTATGTTTACATGGGATGGCTGGATATGAGTGGTAGTTCAATGGAGATTATGAAGATGCTAAAGGCTTCTCTGCCAAATACTCATTCTACTCATCTGGTGCTCCTCATATCCACTCTCTGTTACTGGTTGAATTTTGAGGGAAAAGCAACGATGATACAGGAGGTAAGGGTAAGAGGAGATTGCAAGAAAGGAAGAGAGCTTCTAGCTTGAGTTACTGGGTAGATGGTGATGCTACTAACAAAGGTGGAGAAGAATACAGGAGACCCAGATTTGGGGAAGGTATAATGATGAGCTTGGTTTTAAACATGTGACATTAGAAGTATTGGTAGGTGTTCCAGATGGAGGAATCTAATAGGTTATAGAATTATCTGTGTTAGAGATCAGGGAAAGATTTGTTCTGGAGCTAGAGACTGGGGTGCTGTTGGAACTGGGGGAGGAGGATGTCATCCAGGGAAAGGATGCATATCAAAATGAAATTCTTTTCATTGTAGGAGAGATAAAATTAAGGTAAGCTGGGCGGAGCGGGGGGCACCCATGTCAACTTTGATCTGTTGGCAGTGCCTCCTTGAAACCATCAAGAAAGATTCCAGGGCCCACATTCAGGGTGCCCAGATGGACTCACAAGGTTGTTAGTGGAGAGCGAGAAGGTCTAGACATAGCGGTGCCAATACCATACCAGATTTAGGAGGTTGTGAGACATAACAGTGCAAATGAACAGCAAAAAGCACATGAGAAAGAGACAGGGCCAAGGGCCTCAGGAGATCACACAGAATCAAGGGCTGGAGAAGAGAAGTGGAAGCTGGACTGTCTCAGTGATGGAGAGGCTTGAGGAGTAAAAAGGAGGAGTTGAGGAACCTCAAGAAATCCCCAGGGCCTTTCTTCCCACTCCTGCAGTGTGTGCCCAGGGAAGCAACAGACGCGGCGCGATCACCACCCACCATTTCAATGAGCGCTGCCCTCTCTCACTCTCGCCCACACACACCCCCACTCCAGGCCAGAAAGCTTTACTAACCTTTATAACATTATGAAATAAATTAGGACTTTTCAAATTTGAAAGACGAAAGCCAAAAGGACACGGGCCTGGGAGCAGGCAGGCGCTTTTTCACTAAGAAAATAAATAAATAAAAGGGAAGAAAATAAGGTGAAAAGGCAGCAGGCCTCTGCCCACCCCGGGATGGAGCTTTGAAAGGACAAGTGGGAAGGGGAGCAGCCTGCCGGGGTCCAGCGAAGTAGGGGAAAGGCAACAAATGTGAACACAGCCCTAAATTTCAAATTAGAGCTGCCTTTGATTGCAAATGTTTAAACTTATATTAAAGGCAAATGGCCATCAGGGGGATTGCTTCTGGAGCCGGGCTCAGCGGGAAATAATGGGACCGGTTCCTCATTAGAATGAATAAGGGACAGAGCCGTGATGGAAACCTCAAGGATTGCGCGGCCCGGGCCGACTCGGGCCATTTTTTACGCCGCACTGACCCCTAGAGGTTCTCCCTTTCGCTCGGAACGTGCAAGGCGTCCGGCCCGCGGCGGGGGGTGGGCGCGGGGGGTGGGGGGGCGCGGTTTAAATAAATAAATAAAGGGGAAACGCAGCTCTACTTACTTAAAATCGAAAGGGGTGCGGAGGGCAGGGGACAAGAGGAAAACGGGATCTCACCGCCCAGTGCCCCCCGTTAAAACCGCCTCAACAGAAGCCGACTCCGTCCGGGCCCCGCTCCCAACCCCGGCGCCCGCAGGGAAGCTCCACGGGGTATTAGACGGATTGGAAACAAGCGCGTGCATTTTAAAACGTGCCTCGGGGCGCCTGGGTAGGTCGGTGGGTTGGGCCTCTGCCTTGGGCTCGGGTCCTGATCTCAGGGTCCTGATCTCAGGGTCCTGGGATCGAGCCCCGCATCGGCCTCTCTGCTCAACGGGGAGCCTGCTTCCCCCTCTCTCTCTCCGCCTGCCTCTCTGCCTGCTTGTGATCTCTCTCTGTGTGTCAACTAAATAAATAATATTTTTAAAATAAATTTAAAAAAAAGAATGCCTCTGACTCCCTGCCCCACGTGGCCGCTGAGACCCTAGCCGAGCCGCCAGCCACTGCGGTCCCGGGTCCCCGCCCGTACAGCGGTGGGAAGTTGGGCTCCTGCTCCGAAGACCCAGGCGGCCCGGGAGTCCTGTCTGCGCCACCAGCCTGGCTTCTTCTCGCTCTGCCTCCTTTCCCTCCGAAAGAGGAGGTGGGGTCCGGCCCTGCGATCGCCGGCGCGGTCCCGGGGATGCCTGGCGCCTCGCGGCCGCCTGCTGGGGAAACCGGGGCGCGGCGAGCTCTCCCAGGGATCTTACACCACATACTTCCGGCAACTGAAATGTGGATGTTCCACACGCAGCCACTCGGGGATCTGCCCCCACACCGAGGAAGAAGAAAAGAAATCACGCCCATGGAACAACGGGGGAGCTGCGATTCCAAGTCCGCAAGCCTGACTTTGGGGGGCGGCTGATTCTGAGGGTGCACCCCCCCGGGTCGCAGTGAGGAGTCAGCCCCACTCAGGGCAGACAGGCCAAGTCGATCGGTCCCAGAGGGGCAGGGATATGGGCTCTAAAATTCAAATGAGCCACCGTTCAGGTCAGGAAATCTACACAGTATCACAAATAGGGACAAAGGAGAAACGTAAGGGTCTTTGGAAACAATAGTTCTAAAACCACGGCTCAATCCCTCTCCGAAACACCATGTAGGACCTTTTTATCCTTGAGGCAGCTCAGACCTACCTAAGGGGCCATGCTCTTCCAGGCCATCTCTGGATTTAAAGTGGCTTTGTCTGCAGCTGACCGTCCATCGGAGCTCAGGGCTCCCTGAGGACCCGTGCCCCACAGAGGGAATGGTCACTGGGGTTAATGGGAGAAGCAGCACTGTGCCGGGTCCTCGTTCCCTGATTGTCCTGGTCCCAGCAGGTAAGAGTTCAATTGAGGCTCCCAATCAATATTTCTCTGGGCAGTAATGGTCTCACCTACAAGAGGGCTACCCCTAAGCTCCTTTCCTCAGCCTGATGATCATTAACACCTCAAACAAAACCAGCCTCTCCAGAGCACGCACCTGGGAAGAGGCTGAATTTATTGAAAAGCGGTGAGCCTGAGAAACACAATCTCAGATAAATCTCTTTATCCCTATGAACTCTGGAAGAAGGATTTTTAAGCCTGGATCTACATGGGTGGATGTTTTTTTCTTTTTAAAAATGAGTCCCTACAGGGGTTAGGAGCAATGAGGTGGGGGAGGCATGATTTCCAGTCTAAACACTTGATGTGATACAAAAATAAAAACATGAAATGTCATTAAGCAACCCACATCCTGTGGCTAAACCAGTTGCCAGTTCCACGAAGATTAGAGTTGTGCCTTCGACACTGTCCAGGACACTATTCATCTGGCATTTCAGGCTTCAGTAATTGATTGGGCAGTGATCTGATTTGACGGGTGTCTTAGCTGAAATAATTGGATTGACAATTTCCACAGCTGAGGAAGTTACACACCACCTTTTGCTCATTAGGATCTCGTGCATTTCCTTCAATAGATTCAAGAGCATCATAATTATTCACAAAATTTTCCAGCTTCCACTGTAGTTTTGACTCAGAAAGTATGCCAAGAAGCTAAGCATGAGAAATACATAAATATGTAACCATTTACCGCATGTATCCACCTTACTGTTGGCAACAGTCCCTCTACGGCTTCCACTCTCCTTCACAGGGAATCCTGACACGGTCAGTCCTAACACACATAGGACCACTTGTACCTTCAAAATATATCTTTTTCCACACACACATATCTGAGTTTAAGAAAAGCATCAGAGCAAATGCTGCTACCAGGCTTCACAGTGACATCTATAATCTCTGAAAAACTGGGAGAATACAAATCTTATCAAATGACAAAAGGATGGGATTTGGACTTACTTTCCTCTCCTGTTCTGTTCGTTGGGTACCTTTCATCCAAGGGAAGGAGGCATTTCTTCTTGTCCCACGGGGCTAGAAGGTAGAAGACAGCAGAAACAAGGCAGCCAAGAAGAGGCATGAAAGCAAACGCTGCTGGCTAACTCCTTCCCCCATCTCGGCCCAAAAAGGCAACTGCTCCTTTCATGGCCTCTTTTGGCCTGGAAATTAGAGAATGCTGTTGGTTCTCAACCTCAGGAGCTTCCAAGGTGAAATTCAAAATCAGCCCCATTTGCTGAGCATAGGCATGTCCCTCCAGGTCGGAAGGGGGCAGTTTCCACGAGCAAGGGAACTTAATATAGGAGGCACATCTTGGACTCCCTGAGAACAGCAGATCTCTGCACCATCCCTTAGAATCTTTAAAGTAGACACGGAGGACTCGCTAGGGTTCAGTCACCATGTATAGTGTCCAGAGGGTCTCAGCAACACCTTACTCTCTCAAGGATGCCTCCTGGAAATGACTGCTCTTGGAAAGTACATCCCAAAGACAGTGGAGAGGGTGGGGCGCCTCTCATTGCCCCGGGGGGGGGGGGTAGGGGGCAGCTGGAGGGTCAGCCAGAGGTTACGTCTTCTCAATGACCCAGTGACAACACTATTGTTCCTCCAAAGTCTACAGAAAACTAAAAATTCTATCGAAAATGTCTTCCTTTTCCTTCCAAATGTTGGGTCCATATAAGCAGAAAGCCTGGTAGGGTTTTTAAGACAATTATTTGTATTATGAAAGTGCTAACTGAGTGTTATTCGATTTAGGAGGCATCACCACTGCCCCTATATCTGAGTCAGTTTAACTTCAAGGAGGGCTGGCAATTGCCTGAAGGTGTGATTGTAGAAACACAGAACCATCAGTTAAATGGAGACAGTGGGTGTTAGAACTGAAAGTTGCCAAAAGCGGCAGGTGTGCCCCACAAAGGCTGTTGATCCCTTTGAAATCCTTCCAATATAGATTTGGGGTGAAAATGTAAGTTATAGCAAGGGTTGTGAAGATAACTGACTCTCCGGATGCAAATACCATGGCTTGGCGTCCTCGTGCATCACAAGACGGAAAAAGAGTTAGTGGGAAGTTAGGGTTCTTACACCAGGCTACTGGGATTTGAATCCTGGCTCTGCTGGTCACTCACGTTATGATCTAAGTTACCTAACCTTTGTGTGCCTCCGTTTCCTCATCTGTCAATATCACTGTCCTCGTAGCTTCCCTGTGAGGGTTAACGGAGGTCGTATTCGTGGAGCGCTTACGACACCGCTTGGTACGCGGTACGGGCTGTGCAATGCTCTGTGTGTGTGTGTGGAATACAAACACGAAGGTGAAGCGGCCTTGTTATTTACGGGAAAAATATTCTGAGACGAACAACAATGCCTTTTCTGTCAGTCATGAGATCCTAACCTTTTTTTTTTTTGCACTGTGAACCCTTTAAGAGTCTGATAGGAGCATGTTCCTAAAGCATGACAGTAAGCTTTGGTGTACAATTTCAGCACGTTTCTGGACCCAAAGTAGTCCATAGGCTCCAGACAAGGAGTCTTACATTGAACTGAAATCAGGTATTTAGCGTGTAAAGAACCAAATTACATCCCCCTCAAATTCGTATGTTGAGTTCTAAACCCAAGTACCTCAGAACGTGGCTTATTTAAAGAGAGGGTCTTTAAAGAGATAGTTGCGTTAAAATGAGCTCTTTGGGTAGACCATCGTCTAAGCTGACTAGTGTCCTTGTAAGAAGAAGAAATCTGGACTCAGACATGTCGAGAGGGAGACAACCACGTACAGGCCGATGAGAGAAGCCTCAGGAGAAATCAGAGCTGCCACCCTCTTGATCTTGGATTCCAGCCTCCAGAACTGTGGGAAAACAAAGTGTTGCGTAAGCCCCTGGGGTCTGGGGCACAAGTTCTTTCAGCAGCCCTGGCAAACCAACACACAGGGTCATAGAAGCAGCAGCGAGAACAATGGCCCAGGCCACACCTAAGAGCTTAAAGAGTTGCAAAAAAGAGGAAGGACACTTACGTCTTGACACTTTGATGTGGGGATCTTGAAAAGAAGCGAAGAGAAAACAGTTGCTGTTATGAATTCTCCAGAGACCTTGTTTCAAAATCCTACCTCTTTTGAAATTCTTCAACTGTCACGATGTGAGACGGAAAGAGAGTGTCCAAACGAGCCAGCAATAAATACAAAGCTTTCAGATCCAGATGGATTTAATTATGTGGTGAGAGAGAAAGACTTGGGGGCAAGTGCATACAAGCACGGATGATGTAGATGTCGGTGTTGGGGGTGGGGCGGGGAGTGGCGGGGGTGGGGGGGTTGTTGGGGGGAGGTGGCGGGGGCGTGGCGGGGGGTGGGGGAGGAGGCTGTGGCTGTCCTGTGTCAAACACACCAGACCGCTTTGGCCAGAGAGCTGAGATGGTATCTCCCACGATACTTATGCTGTCGCCATTCATAATTGAGGGTAATGGCAAGGCCGTGTCTGCAGACAGATAGGACATGAATGTTAACACCGAATGATGGTTCTAGGAAAATAATAGCCCCATTCTGTGAGCCAACCCTGCCTGTTTTTAACTCGCCAGGTCCTGAAGTGCAGCTCTGCACGCTGTGGGAATGACCGACGGCGGAGGGAAAGCAGCCTCATCGTGGAAACATTTCCCTCTGATCTAGCCCGGGCTAGGATTACACAGCAGCCCTGGGAAAGAACCAGGACGAGATTCTGAGAGAGCCTGGCGAATGCAGCCTCCAAAGAGTTGTTTTAGAAACTCAGCACTGACTTTCAGCACCTGCTTCCTGAAGCGCATTTCATTTAAGTATTTCGTGGACATTGATGAATGCGCTGGCACGGCCCATCTAAAATTTTCTTGAATAAAAACAATTCAGAGACTGGCTTGCATACATTTTTTATGCTATTTTTAGAAAGAATGTAGCACTCGGGAAATATACGAAATTGATGACTTGTTCCCAAGAGTACAGAAAGTTTCCCATTTACCCTGCCTGGGTCATTACCTCAGCGTGGCCCATCTGAACCTGAGCTATCTTGACAGCCGGTAAAAAATGAAGGTAATGAGGCTGCCTCTCCAACCAAAGGCTGGGGAAAGTGAAGCATTAGAGAAATAAAGCATGCCACTTCAGCGAAGATGCGAAATGCTGAAGAAGCAATATTTGCTAAAATATCTAAATGTGGTTTCTTTCAACATGGGACGAGTGTGCGCATTTCCTTTTGGACTTTGACATAAGCCCTTCCTTTACATTTTTCTTTAGCATTCCATTGTAAAACGTATGCATTTTGATTACAAGATGTATTTTCTTACTTCCTTGTTCTTCTCTCATTCCCAGACCCTCTGCTCCCCTCGGACTCCCCACTGTCACTTAGTAGAATTCCTGTTATTTCTCTCACTTCTGGGGTCTTCACAAGGATATTGCCAGAAAGGTTGTTCTCTCATTTTCACACAATACATTCCTTTGTGGAATCGTGGTGGTCCCTCGTGCTGTTCTTCCTGTGAATGTTCTTTTTTGCCTCCACAGCCAGAGTGGACAGGTGCGGAAGATGTCCTGCATGTTCCCTGGCCCTAGGCTCTGCCCTGGATCTGGTGTCCACCAGCTGAGGGGTCTTCCTGAAGGTCCCCAGGACTCCTCCTTCTCATTTGCAAAATGGGGATAGTAACCCTTCTCTTGTGAAGGTATGGTGAGTCTGGAATGTAAGGAGGTGTATGTCTGGCATTCTTTATTATGTCATGAGATAGCTCTGGAAGTTCTGCTATGAACATAGGAGTAAGAACTGCTATGCTTTTTCCATGGAAATAAAAATGGGCTGTAATAGGAAACAAAGGATCTATCCTGAAAGTGTTTGATCTGTGTTACTTCTCTCCACATTAATAGAAAGTTTAAGGCAGGGAGGGCCAGTCATTGCAGAGTTCAAACCCTTTTCTAGTGTGGCGCCTTAATTAATATGATCACAGGAGTGACCCTGGGCTTATGCCCCATGGATCCTTTCCCCTTGTCATCTGTATCTTTACACACAGTTTATAAAGTAGCTAGATCATTTGAAAGCGCATCACTGGGTCAAACCATTAGCTATTTACTAAGGTCACTAATCCAGTAGCCACTTTTCTCTTCTTTAACATCACCATAGAAGACCAAGTCAGATGCCAGCATTATTTTCTTCAGGAATTAACCAAAACCTGTCACCAATACTGTCTGACAAAACAAAGAAATGAGGTCGGCCACCAAGGAAGGAAAGAAATTGAAAACTGAAATTTACAATAAGGAAGATGCTATAGACATTGGACCGACACTGATCAAGATCTACCCAGAAAGTCCGCCTCTTGGCAAAGCATCAGGAGACTCACACACTGATAAATGAGAAAGGCAACATGCCCTTTTCCAGACAGATCAGCTGGATCTATTCTGTGCATCAGCCATATGGTCGATGTCGTGGCCAGAAATCCCTCCTATCCATATTTGTTTAATGCTAGGATAGCCAAAGAAATTCTCATCACTAAGAATGAAATAGCTTAGTGTCTTTCTCAAAATCCAAGAAAGAGATCATTCAAAATACTTAAAAAGTGTTAAAATGAATATCAGGTTAAGTTATGAATCCATAAGAATATCATTAAAATTATATGAAAACATTTTCCTCTTCCACAAAGACTGTGATCACCACACAAACAGCATCTCCACATTACAATGGATTAGACCAGAGGACAAAGGTGATGTCTACTGCATGTGTTGCATTTGGAGAGTAGGTGGTATTTGCATTATCGAATCCAGCACAATCCTGAGCATAGATAGCAAGGTGAATGGATGCAACTCTCTGAAGCAAAATCCAGAATGAGGAAAAAAATAGAGCAATTGACTCATATGCATATCTGACTTTCATTGAATTTAGAACTTCCCTATGCACGGAATATGAGGCTACTCTTTTGTTCGATCCTCTCAATAATAAATAAATCCCTTTAAGATGTGTTAAGATTAAAAAAGCTTTGTTGGGACAGCTGGGTGGCTCAGTCAGTTGTCTGCTTACAGCTCGGGTCATGATCCCCAGGGTCCTGGAATCCAGCCCTGCATCGGGCTCCCTGCTCAGCGGAGAATCTGCTTCTCTCTCTCTCCCTCTGTTGCTCCCCCTCTGTGTGCGTGTTCTCTCTCTCTCTCTCTCTCTCTCTCTCTGTCTCTCTGTCAGATAAATAAATAAATAAAATCTAAAAAAAAAAAAAGATATGTTATCAAGTTTTGTTATTGAAACAGCGGAGTAATGCAATGCCCTTCCACAGATAAATGGATAACAACAGATAAACAAACATCCATGCAATAAAAGAAAGAACCATGACTTACTCTCAAATGCGTTAGGCTAAGTGAAGGAAGCTAGTCCCATAAAGCTGTATACTGTATGATTCCATTCACATGACATTCTACAAAAGACAAGGACTATGGGGAAGATAGAGGGGACCAGTGGCTGACAAGGGTTTATGGTAGGGAAGGGGTTGATGGCTAAGGGGTGGCACAAGGGAATTCGGGAAGGGGGTTGTGAGAGAACTTTCCTCTCTCAGTTATGGAGGAGGATATATGGCTATTCATCAATCACTACTCATAGGCCTTAATACTCAAGTACTCAAATACTCCAAAAGCCTGAACTTTAGTGCATATGATTTCAAAAACAAATTTTTTTTTTTTAAAAAACAGAATGGTATGTAATCCTTCAGGCATGGGGGAGTGTTTTAGAATTCTCTACTCACCCATCCCCCATTCACTTCTGGGGAGTAACCTTTACCTGAAAGGCAACATAGAATGCACAGATATCTCCATAAATACTTTTTTTTTTTTAAGTATCTGTCTTCCTGCCAAGCTTTTGGCACCATGGACATCTGTGCCTTGTAGGATTTGTAACAGCATCCCTGTCCCCTGCTCATTTGATGTCAGGAGCGACCGCAGCCTCTCCCTTCTTTGGGAGACCCACAGACGTCTCAACACCGCCATATTCCTGGTGGAAGGAGCCGGGGAGAGGCAAGCACAAGTACTCCAGACTGAGAATCACTGCTTCAGACTAATGTTTAGAATTACTTTTTAGAGTTTTATATGTCAAACTATGGATGGTATACTATATAGGAGATTTAAGAGTTTTTGAGGATAATTTTTTTTTAAGATTTTATTCATTTATTCGACAGACAGAGATCACAAGTAGGCAGATGAGGCAGGCAGTGAGAGGGGGGTGCAGGCTCCCTGCTGAGCAGAGAGCCCAATGCGGGGCTCAATCCCAGAACCCTGGAATCATGACCCGAGCTGAACGTAGAGGCTTTAACCCACTGAGCCACCCAGGCACCCCTTGAGGGTAATTTTGACTATATATATTTTCACTTTCTTTGATGACTTTGGAACCTCAGGACTCCCCAGAGATGATAACTCTATTTTGAGTTGGTTTACCACTTTTACTAGAGGCTTAAGTTTAGAACCAAAAAAAACTCTAATATGATAGAGATGGATTATTTAAAAGGGTGGACTTTTTAAAAGGTCTGAAAAGTATTAAATTAAAGGTAGGAAAGACCTATGACTTTGTAATTGCTGAAATAATTATTATCGCTCAAGTTTAGTGGAGATTATTGCTTTTTCTTTCCAGGAGGCAAAGTGTTTGCAAGATTACTCAGTCTGTGGCCTTGTTGTTTATTCTTACACCATTTATTTGCTCCAGATTACAAAGAAAGAAAGCAATTATGTCTTAATTATCTTATATAATTTGTGAAGAAAGAGCAGCAGAGAGATTCTCTTGCTTATTTTATGTGATAAGTACAAGGAAGTATTCCTGTGTAGTAATAAAAGTTGAAAAATGAGGCTTTAGTGAAATGGCACTAAATGCTAATTGCTCTTTAAGTATGATTATTCTAGAATACCTAAATACTAATTTGATTATCAAAAGAACTTTGCTCAAGATCCTTGGTTATTACCAGTTAGTATATGCTACCAAAATATTTACCACAAAGTGTATGGTAAAGAATTTGGCATTGGTCAAAAAGGACAAGGGGCACCTAGGTGACTCAGTCGGTTAAGTGTTCAACTCTTGGTTTTGGCTCAGGTCATGATCTCAGGGTCGTAAGTTCAAGCCCCATTCCCCATCCCATGCCCCCTGCCAGCCCCTGGTCTGGCTCTGTAGTCAATGCAGAGTTTGCTTGGGATTCTCCCCCTCTCCCTTCCCTTCTGCCCCTCACCCCACTCTGTTTCTCCCTGTGTCTCCCTCTCTCTCAAATACACAATAAAATCTTTAAAAGAATTCTTATTTTTAAAAAAGGACTAACCATGGTCTTCAGTTTGTGAGAGGTAATATATACCATACTTGATAGGAGTGTCTCTATCTTAATTAAGGGTTTTAGCTGGTATGTATAGAAGAATGAAACTCAACCATTCTCTCACACCATACACAAAGACAAACTTGAAATGGGTGAAAGACCTCAATGTGAGGCAGGAAGCTACCAAAATCCTAAGGAGAACATAGTCAGTAACCTCTTCCATATCGGCCACAGCAAATTCTCTCAAGACAAGTCTCCAAAGTCAAAGGAAAGTCTCCAAAGGCAAAGGAAACAATGAAAATGAACTTTTGGGACTTCATCAAGATCAAAAGTTTCTGCACAGCAAAGAACCAAAAAAACTGTTTTAGTCAACAAAACAGAGGCAACCCATGGAATGGGAGAAGACATTCACAAATGACACTACAGACAAAGGGCTGATATCCAAGATCTATAAAGAATTCCTCAAACTCAACACCCAAAAACAGATAGTCATGTCAAAAAATGAGTAGAAGACATGAACACACACTTCTCCAAAGAAGACATACAACTGGCCAACAGACACATGAAAAAATGTTCATTATCACTAGCCCTCAGAGAAATTCAAATCAAAATCACATTGAGATATCACCTTATACCTGTTAGAATGGCCAAAATCAACAGGATGAGAAACAACAAGTGTTGGAGAGGATGTGGAGAAAGGGGAACCCTCTTAACACTGTTGGTGGGAATGCAAGTTGGTGCAGCTACTTTGGAAAACAGTGTGGAGATTCCTCCAAAAATTAAAAATAGAGCTACCCTATGGCCCCACAATTGCACTACTGGGTATTTACACCAAAGATACAGATGGAAGAGCCATCTGTTTTCATAGCAGCAATGAACACCCAGTGTTCATAGCAACAATGGCCACAGTCGCCAAACTGTGCAAAGAGCCGAGATACCCTTCAATAGGCAAGTGGATAAAGAAGATATGGTCCATACATACAATGGAGTATTATGCCTCCATCAGAAAGGATGAATACCCAACTTTTGTATCAACATGGACAGGACTGGAGGAGATTATGCTGAGTGAAGTAAGTCAAGCAGAGATAATCAGTTGTCATGTGGTTTCACTTACTTGTGGAACATAAGGAATAACACGGAGGACATTAAGAGAAGGAAAGGAAAAGTGAATTGGGGGAAATTGGAGGGGGAAACGAAGCATGAGGGACTGTGGACTCCGAGAAACAAACTGAGGGTTTGGGAAGGGAGGGAGGCAGGGGGGTGAGTGAGCCTGGTGGTGTGTCTTAAGGAGGGCACGGATTGCATGAGGCACTGGGTGTGGTGCATAAACAATGAATCTTGGAACACTGAAAAAAATAAAATTAAGATGTTTTTTAAAAGGGGGTTTTAGCTGGGAGTATCAATAGGTAACTGTGTAGACCAAGAACAAGAGGGTCATCTGAGGAATTCAGACCTGGTCCAAAAAGATAGAAACCCACCAGAAATGTCTCAGAACATCAGATAATCTAAAGGCACTTGAGCGAGACCTGGCAACAATATTTAAAAAGGCATAGGGCTGGAAGAGTTAGGGCAGGGAGAGCAGATAGAAGTCACTATAGTAACCCAGATAGGGTTAACAAAAGCCTGATATGAGTAACCTAAGAAAAATAATAATGAGAAGGAAAACTTGAAAGAACTCTGGGTGACTTATTGAACATTAGCACACAAAGCAAAGTCTAAATTTGGGCATGTACCGGTTAGCAATAGCTTGGTGGGGGGAGATTCATTCATTTCATGTTGATATTATTGATTTAACAAAAAGCCCAGGGAAGGTATGATCAGAGCTGGTCCAAGAATTCAAGATCGCCATTGAGAATCGGGCCTCTTGCTGGGTTTCCCAGTCCATCTTCCTTGCAGTGTTGGTTTTTCATCTTTATATTTGTCTCTTTGAGGTCACATGACAGTTGCTGAAGATCTAAGCATCAGATCTTAATCAGGAGCGTGAGGGTTGGCACCAGAACATCTGCGAATGGCTAGTGGGTTAACCAACCCTCTGTACCTGCCACAGATGGTTAAATAAGGAAATGGAAAAGATAAGAGGTTTCCTTTTCTATTTGAGGATATCATCTAAATTTAGGTGTAGACATCCGAATTAACAAGAGAGCACACTAAGTGGACGTGTTCGTGAGAGTATAGGTTTCTTCCTTGTCACATTTATCTCTTCCCCGAATTCCTCCTTATCAGGTAGGGATCTCCCATCCTTAACTCTTGCCTCTCCACTGGTCTTCAGGGATATGGCAGTGGAGCCTATTGGGTTTCATTAAAAAAAAAAAAAAATAGAAGAACAAAGATTGTGACTGTTCCCTGAATGAGTTTAAAGTTCCAGGAAAGCAGAATGTGTTTTGTTCACTGAGTCACTGTGTTTCCCCGAGGCCGAGTGTGAGGTGACTAATCCATCCCTTCTCACAGCAGCTTTGGGAATACTCAAGTCCGGTTTGCTCTGAGGCAGCACCACAGTATTTTAAAAATAACTGTTATAGCTATACAGCTGTGGTTTCCTAATTTATAACATTATACTGAGTGACTCTATGTTTTGGGGGACACAGGGGAGGGAAAGAGAAAGATTTTCAAAGAAGGCCTTCATGCTACCATAAACAGCATTTTTTACCATGCTGTCATTTGTATCTTTCTCCTCACATTTCCAAATGTTTCTATTTTCACACAACTAGCTGTTGTTGGGTCCCAGGCAGTTCAGTGTAAATCACACTGCTATCAGGGCACTGGGACAGCTCATCCTCCACTTCCCCCCTCCCCAAAATATCCCCTGCTTGGGTTCTCTCTTCGTCCAAGGAACGCTTGCCCAGTGAGAAAAACTCAGGGTAGCTCCTCAAAAAGCAGATCCTAATCCCCCCAAAAGTCACTTGGCTTGTTTGGAGGAAAGGGGCTGCTACTATTTGTGAAATGCGTGCCACACACCAGCCACTGGTATACATATTCTCCATCGAGAATTTTGTGGAGGCTGCGCCTACCTCAGAAGCACAGGTTATCACAAACCTTTGCATCCAATGGCAAGAACAGGCTCCTTGACTCCAGGGGTCCCTGAACCCTGGATAAGGAGTCCTGCACTGAGATAGTGGTCTTCAAACCCTTTTGATAATAAACCCTCTGGGGTGCTTGGGTGGCTCAGTCGGTTAAGCATCTGACTGTTGGTTTCAGCTCAGGTCATAATCTCATGGGTGATGATCTCATGGGTTATGGAATCGAGCCCCGTGTAGGGGAGTCTGCTTGAGATTCTCTCCCTCTGCCCCTCACCCACACAATCTCTCTCTCTCTCTCTAAAATAAATCAATCTTTAAAAAAGCTTTCAAAAACAAAAGCATATATCCCAATTGTTTGGGGATATTTACTTATAAATTACATGCATGTGCTACTCTACTAATATGTGTATAATAAAACACTCAAAAACTTTGATCTCAAAAGGATGAGAAGCAAACAAATATCAAAAAGGCAGGTATTTTTCCCACCCCTGGTGAATGCTTTTATTCATGCCCTAGATGCATGTGTAGACACACCCCACTTTAAAGCCCCTTTCCCCAGTGCCTACGGTCCAGCATCTTGCCGCTGGACTTCCTACAGCATCAAGCTCATGAAGCAAAAAGCTGAATGTACTACAGCAGAAAGAAAATGCTAACCCCCCCCAAGAAAAATAACTCCCAACATTCTGTGACTAAGTAAGAAACTGCATCTGTTCCCACCTGTTATAAAAGAGAAGTAATCCCAGTAAGGATTGCTTAGCAGAAGAGATCAATGGAAAAGCTTTGACCATTCCCACATAAAAGAAGTAGGTTTCCTATTTGAAAAATAAAAATAAAAAGCATCCTGCCCTATATAAGCGCTCAGAAGAGTCACACTGCACTTAATAAACCAAACTGTGTTGTTCTCTGAAGTCACAGAAAGAAATGCAGCTCGAAACCCAAGTGAAGAAGAGCATTGGAAGGTTGCAGGGCATTCTAGAAACAAAAGACCTCTGCACCTTTCTGGCCAGAGTAAGTCCTTTAACTTGCCTGCTTCTTAGATTCCTCAACTCTTAAATGGGGATAACATGCCTATAACATAGCTGAAACGTAAGTTAAAATTCAAACATGACATTAACAAGGGTGAAATTGTTCTATAAATTATGAGATGCTATAGAAGTGAAATAAAAACGTGTCTTCCTGCTATAAAAACAAAAGCTGAGTAATCGACAAAGTAACTTACATATATATGCCCTTCTAGAGAAATCAGTGTGTAACTTAAATTTTTGGAGCCCACCCCAGACCCTTTGAGACATGCAGATGATATCTTTCTGTTCCAGTTCCCAATCCCAAAGCCATTGCCAGTGAATCCTGTTGGAAGTGTCTCATGGAACCATCATCGTGAACCTGCACCTTCGGCGGGGGCCATTGCAGTGTGTTTTGTATGGAGGTCATGTCTGCATCCCCGCAGTGAAGGCAAGCGGGCTCGGGGAGCTGTGACAGCCCGGGCAGGGGCTATGGCCCCACAAGGTTTAGTGCGGCCTCCCTCTGCTTCTGTGGAGAAGCTTTCCGTCCTTTCTGCTCCGCAGACATTCCCGCCTATGATGGAGCAACTGTCTCAGCAAATGAAAGGTCACTGAATGAGCTCCGGACGCTTTGGGGACCTACATCCCAACCTAAAGCACCTTGTGTCCAGGAAGCATGGGCCACACTTACACAAACATTTTTAAAGCTTCAAAATTTATTGCTGTACATTTTCGCATAGCATTTACTATGGAAATACTAATAGTGCAAATATTTATTTTGGATTTTGTAGCATTTGAGAGATCACAAAGCTTTTTGATATCTTTTGCAATCATTTATGAAGATCTATTTTATTCAACTTATCTTTAAAATGCAAACAAGTAATCTTATATTCAGAGAGATGACATAATGCTTTCTAGATCTCTTTTCTAGGACAAAGAAATACACTGGAAGTCACCGGGGGCGCTCCTTCCCTCGAAAATACATCCGTCTCGCAACACCTGTCCCAGTGCAAGACTCGTTCATTTACAAATTCATTCAACAAATATTTATTAACAAAACTGTTATGTGCTGGGCACTGTGCTAGGCTCTGGGGACATTAAGATGAAAAGATGCAATCTCTGCTTTCATGGTGCTTACAGTCTAAAAGTAGAAACAGACATGCAAACAAATTTACAATACAATACAGTAAAGTGCTTCCATGGAGGTATTTACAAAATGCAGTGGGAACCTGGAAGAGGGAAGAACATCTGCCTGGAGAAATCAGGAACAGCTTCAGAGAGGAGGTAGCCACTGAGCTGAGACTTGACCAATAACCGGGAAGTTGCCATGTAGACAGGCAGGCAGAGGGAAGGACAGGTGCAAAGACACAGAGGCCCAAGGGGCACTGCAAAGGACTGAGTAACGCGGTTTTTCTGGCGCTGAAGGTGGGGAGAGTGGCAGGAGGAGCCGGACAGACGGGCGGATTTCAGACCATGAAGAGCCTTTTGATCATTCATCCATTTATTCAACAAACATTTATTAAGTGCTTACTATGTGCCAGGCACTAGGCTAAGTGCTGGGGTTGAAACAGGGAACAAGACAGACACATCCTCGCTCTCATGGAGCTTACATTCTAGTAAGAGATAGACAAACAGTTAACAAATAAATACAGATGTGGAAGACTATTCTACAAAGGAAATAAACAGAGTGCTGAGGCAGAAAATGAGTCTGAGGGGGGGTGGGGAGTAGTTACAGTTACTAGAAAATGCCTCTTGGAAGGGACAGGAAACAGACATCCGCAGGGGTTATAACGAGAGCAAGCCCCAGCGGAGCGCTCACTATGCACCAGGCACTGTGCTAAATAAACACTTTATAAACAGCATCTCGCTTAGTCCTCACGACGACTCTATGAGGTAGGTATTATTATTCCTATTTCACTGAGGAGGAACGGGCTCAAAGAGATTAAGTAACCTGACAAGTCACACACATGGCAAAATCAGGGTTCACACACAGGTTCTCTTCACTGCAAAGTGCTCACTCTTAAAAAGTTGTTCTTAAAATAATTCTAAAAATTAAAGAGAGGTGTGAGATTTTGAGCGTGGAAACGATACAGCCACGTTGGTTTTGAGGACCATTCTGAGGATGACGTGGAGGAGAAAAGGGAGCAGTGGAGAGAGAAGGAGAAGGAAGGCAGGAGGGAGCCCAGAGGAGAGGAAAGGCGGCTGGAGGGAGGCGGCGCTTGCGGGAACGGAGACGAGACATGGGAGAAGTGCATCTAGCAGTTCTGACAGGACTGATGGGGCAGGGAGCGGCATCTAGCATGACGCAGGGACGTCTGCCTTGAGCAATTGGATCAGAGGACTTGCTTCTACCCTAGTTAGGGAATGCAAGATGGTGGTAGATTTGGAGGATAAGATAATGAATTTCATTCTGGACATGTTGTCCTGTGGATAATATCTTGGGAACACCTGGATTTATGAGATGGTCCCAGTTGGACACCATGTAATGGCTTTCATACCGTATTCTCTACCTGAGCAAAGTATAGAAGAACAAAAATCAAAGCTGTGTATGTGTGTACATTGTGTTTTTGCTTTTACAAAAGCTGTTCATAAAAGCATGTCTATCTTGGTTGGATAATTTTGTAAAAAGAACATATGACCCCCAAGGTGAAGTTACCCCAAGCTTGATAACAAAAGAGAACTCATGAACTTGGGGAAGTCTAAGAAAAGCCTTTGGACATCCATTCTAAGTAGTTACAACAGGTGTTAAAAAGAAATCAGTATAACCTCCTATTGCCAGCCCCACGGGGGCAGCTGATGGGCCCAGAACATGCCTCCTTGGCCAATGGTCTGCCCAGTGTCTGCAAGCATCCCTCTCATTTGCCAGCGAGACTGCTCTGAGGATACTAGTGGCCTAAGGCCCAGAGATCCAAGTTGAACATAAATCAGGAATTCCAAAAAGGTGTTATTTACGTAGTTTGGCATAAGGTCCAGAGAGACAACAGCCCCCACCTAGCCAGATGTATTGCTTTGACTATTTTCTCTCCCTTCCTTAGGAACAGGAAGGGTGCTGGAGGTAGCCGTAATAGAATGTACATGGGACAGTTACATGGACTTGGTCACACTGGGGACCACATCATTTCTGGGTCTAATGTTAGAAGAACTCAGAGTGAAGAAGCACATATACCCTTCCCACAGAAAGGTATTACTTCTCAAAATGTATTTAAATTTGCTAATGAACACTCCCCTCCTTTTCTTGGCATCAGATTAACTTAAACATGTTTTGATTTGAAAACTCACTTAATGACGTTATGCCAGTTCTAGTAATTTAGGTATCAAGGAATTCAAGCGGGAATGAAGTTACACTGAGGAGTTTCAACAACAAGACGCTAATACTGTGGAGGCCAGGTACTGATTAGAAAAGTGCTGCGATCTGGCTCACGAAGCACCTCCGTCTAGAAAGCTGCCTCTCTCTGTGGCAAAGTCTAACCTGCACCTGCTAACTCGCAGGGCCAGTGGACATTAGAAGATCCAAAGTGTCCTAGAAAAAAAACGGCAGACGTGGACCTGGCAGTACTATCTGGAGGGTACCTGTGTACCTCACTCATGCCCAAGGGAACAAAATGCTTTATTTTTATAGAACTAACAAAAGTATTCGTCACAGGAGAAAAAAAAAAAAAAACACCACACATACTAGATGGTACCTTAGAAGTCAGGGGAAAGCAGCACGTTTCCACGCTTTCCGGAGGCGAATTTCAAATGCATGAGCTACTCTCCACCTCCATTCGAGACCTAAGGCCCAGGGATCACAGCTGATTGTAAATCAGGAATCCTAAGGGGGGAGGCTACTTATTATGTGTGCTCTTTAACAGAAAGAATTCCAATCAGTCTGTGAATATAATCATTTATTTGTCTTTACAGTGATGATGGAAGAATGTACAGGTGTCCTCTTTCAATAAAGTATAAAAATCTGTTTATATACAGTGAAGTCACAATAATCTTTAATTGGGAGATTTATTTGGTACTCCTGATTGGTTCATATTAAAACAGGGGGGAAAACAAATATTTCACGTTAAGTGCTACATTTCCAGTAGATTGCACCTGGCATCAAAAGCTCAGCTTCATCTTAAGGGTCCTGCTTGAAATTACAAAAGTCTAATTTTAAGTCCTAGGACTCAAAATAAACATCATTTTTTGAATAATAGATATATACATCAAAAATACATCTAAAAAGGCATTGGTTAGCGCTATTAAAAAGCTCTATGTGCTCGGGTACGTTTTTTCTTACAAGCAAAACCCAGTGGAAACGCTTTTGTTCAATTCTAGAAATTTGCTCTTGGGGAAAGTTGGTCGAAAGTTACCTGTAAGGAAAAACAAACAAACTTAAGTACTGCGATGATTTCTCAGGTGAGGTCAGCAGAACTTTAAAAAAGTACTTTAGAAGCTTAATTTCACTTAGAACCACATTTTTAAAGCCTTAACATTTAGTTACAGCACTTTGCACATAAAAAAAGTTTCAACATATCCCCTCGTTATTTCAAGTGCTTTAATAATAAATTTATACTCATGTCATTTTCAGAGAAATCAAATGTATAGCTTTGTATCTGACACAAATGTTTTCTATCTATAATTAAACCTGTACAAAAAGAGAAATCATACAAATAAAAAAGGAAAACCGTAATAGACAGCTAAATCCAAACAGGTTTTTTTGCCCTTCTTCTTATTTTTTCTTATTAACATAGAATGTATTATTTGCCCCAGGGGTACAGGTCTGTGAATCATCAGACTTACACATTTCACAGCACTCACCATAGCACAAACCCTCCCCAATGCCCATCGCCCCGCCACCCCATCCCTCCCACCAAACACAAAATTTTTGAGAGAATTTAGAAAAACGTCAACTAACCATGATTTATTTTACTTCGGAGCATTTATGTCTGACAAGCACTGAAGCCTTCTCATTATTTAACCTGGCTGATCCGGTATGGAGCAATTGCAGATAGGACTATTTATAGATCTGATCCTGTATCCCATTTATAGCTAAGTATTTTGACACCTTTGGTTTTTATAGTTTTCTTCTTCTTGCAAGCACTCCTAAAGTTTTGATAACCTGGGTACCTCATTATGACTGTAAAATTTTAACACAGTAAATCCCAACCAGTTATTGAGGACATACATAAAACAAATAAATCAAGGCCCCCGTTGCTAATAAGAAGTGTGAGGGAGCCGAGTCATGATGAGGCTGACAGACCCGAACGGAACTCTGTGGTGCTGGTTCCACCTCTTACAGCCATGTGACGAGGGCCAGGACCTAGCCTTTGGTCAAGCCCGGTTCTACCTCTTCTGTAGGTTATCGTGAACACGTAATGAAGTCCAGCAGCAGTGCTCTGGTTTATGAAACACTTCCAAGTGTACATGAATCTAAATGAGTCAGTTAGGCAAATTTAATCTTGCTAATTAAGGAATGCTTCTAATTCTTCCACAGCCTTCAAGTCCACTAGCCTGGTCCAATAATACCATTCTCAAGTTTGCAGTGTGATACATACACTATGAAACTCTCTCTACCCAACATGCCTAAATAACGGCTATAGTAAGTATATATTAAAAGTCTAATGACTCAGTATTAATTAGTTTGTTCCCACCATTAACCACATTTGTGCGAGGCAGTGAGCAACACCAGCTTTTATATGAGCAAAGTGCCTCATCCCTGACACATGCTTGCTCACATAACTTAGGGTGCCGCCTTGATATGCACCTGCAAAGTCATCTGCGAAGCAAGCAAGGGTCTAGTGAAACCGCAGTTAGATGATCCTCGATTGTCTTAAACTGTTTTTAGAAGAGCCTGAGAGACAACAAAAAGCTGGAAAGCTCTGAAGAAGAGGAGGGCTTTTCTAGAGTCGGTTCTGAGAAAGCACAGACACCGTCCTGATGGCCAGCCCGCGTTCCAGAGACAGTGTGGTGGAAGCCCTCAGACGAAAGAAACACGGCTCAGGCCTCCCTCCGAAGGATTTGACAAACACCAACCACTCTCATCAGAGCCCAAAACATACCCTTGCCAGAGCAGAAAACAAGAATTAAGATGAACATGGCATCTCCCTGTCCTCAATAAGGGGGAAGAAAAAAACTTAAAATAGCACTGAACTGGATTGCAACACTCTGTGTGTTCAGAAAACGGTCACCAAATGGTGACACTGTCACTAAAGATGTAACAGAAGGCATTACAGCTATTACCTGATTTCTTATCCCTGCGGCAGGGGCTGCGCTCCCTGATCTCCCACAAAGGCACAGATGGGATGGGGTGGTTGTGTGAACCGTGAACTCGGCCTCCCCGCACACAGTACCCCGTCTGTGTCTGTACCAAACAGGCCCCTGGCCCTCCCCACAGTGGTTCCAGGGAAACACCTGGAGCCAGCCACGCCACTCTCCCACGTCACTTCCGCTCACTCACCTGATCCACTTGATTCGGTCTCCAAATACATCTCAAACGGACCTTTGCTTAACTCTTTTTCTCTGCGCCCACTGCCAACACCCCTGTGAAGCCATGTCTCTCTCGCTGCCAGACTACAACGGCCCCCACCGGTCACCCTGCCTCCAGGCTCTCCTGTTCCCATCCTCTTTCTCAGGGAGCAGCCGCAAGGGTCTTATAACCATTTTTTTTAAGCTTTTTTTTTTTTTTTAATTTGACAGAGAGAGACACAGCGAGAGAGGGAACACAAGTAGGGGGAGTGGGGGAGGGAGAAGCAGGCCTCCTGCTGAGCAAGGAGCCTGATGCAGGGATCGATCCCAGGACCCTGGGATCAGAACCTGAGCCGGAGGCAAATGCTTGATGGCTGAGCCACCCCGGGGCCCCCACAAGGATCTTATAAATAAGCAGATCTCATCACCTTCCTCAGGCTCCAGTGGATTCCCACTGGCTTTGATGTTAACCAGTAACCCATAAGGCTAAGTATGATTCGACTGACCTCTTCACATTCTCCCAACCCTCCCCAGATTACATTCTACCTGTGAAGATCACTTTTTTGTTCCCTAAAGGCAGCAACTTCTCCTTGTTGTTTCTTTTGACGGGAACCCTTTCTACCCAGACTCTGGCCTACGGCTGCTCGCCCTTGAGACTCAACGTCAGTGTCACCGCCTCAGAGAGGCTTTGGTGACCCTTCACATCCTACCAGCTCCCCTGCCACCGGCTCTCTGGGTAGTTTTGCTTTTCCTTCGGAGCACTTATCACAGTTGGTAATTACGGAGCTATGTCAGCATTTGTTCAATACAACTATACAGTAAGTTCTGTGAGCACAGGGACTGTGTGGTCATGGCCACCACTGTGTCCCCAGAACTAGCACTGAAGGTAAGAATGACTAGTGGGATGAGGGGCAGGTCCCCAGACTGAAAGGGACAGGCAGGACAGGTCCCAGAACAATTGAAGTTAGGACTCTCACTCTGTTCCTTTTCCCTCTGTCTCTCTTTCTCTCCCTGATACCCTTCAGTTTTGGCTTCAAAGGACACAAATAAATAATCGACTTATGGGGAGCACAAAATAAGACAAGACCCACCAAAGCAAAGCAGGATGGCAGTTGGAAAGCAAGATACCGCACGAGCCCTTGGGGACTTGACAACAACAACCTAACTAGAAAATACAGCCATCAGGACACAGCCTGTGACACTCACGTGAGCTCACAATAGGGTCCAAGTTTGTATGCTGTAAGGTAAATTATTTATTCTCTTATAAAATGACCTTCCCATTCTTTCTGTATCAAGCCTGCGCTGCAGAGAACCTAGAAAAAAAGAGGGACTTTGCCTACCTTACAGCCATAATTTGAAGGAGGGTACAACAGACCCCAGAAAGAGCGTGGTGGGGGCGACAGCCACCTTCATCTCCTGCAGCCACTGCCCCCACCTGCAAGAGTCCTTTGTCCCTTCCCCTGCCTGTTTCTAAGGACACCTTGCAGGTTTTCCACCTGGCATTAAAGAAGGAGGTTAGATCCCTTGCAAGTGGCTGCAGGGCCGTGAATGTCTGCACGTCAAGAGGACGAACGCACGGGACTCTTAAACAGAGAGGAGGCCAAAAACAGTACCTGCCTGTCTCTGCAGCGGAGAAGCTTTTTTAGATTCGCCTGAGGCAGGCTACAAAGGCCAAAAGCAAGAAAAGAAAACAGCTTCGGCTGTAAGTCTCTCTCTCTCTGCTCCTAGTTTACCTGATCATCTTCTTAGGCTTCATCTCCACTGTCCATTTCAATATCCATCTCTTCCGTATCAGCAGCTCGGGACAGGATGTCTGCCATCAGCGCTTCTTCCAATTTTTTGCGTACTTGCTGTACTCGCTCTTCCTGTTTCCTTTGATAAAATACAGTAAAGATACACTGATAGTCTGGCCAGGAGTGGGAATATGCAGCTGGTACTACAGGTTATGTTTAGTTCAAAATCATGAAAATTCCGGAGAAGAGCACATTTCCTTCTCCCCAGACCTTGCAAGACTTTCCCCGACGCCCACGAAACCAAACTGCGCAGAAGGTGAGCCTGGCCAAAAAGAGGGATATTTAGATAAGCAGGTATTCCACACCTCACAGAGAATTCTGGTAGGAGTAGATTTAGCTCAGTGACTTTTTCTTCAACTTCAAAAACTTCAAGATTTGGGGTTATTGTTATAAAGGATATTAGAAATAACTTTTAAGCAGGAATAAAAGAAAGAAATTATAGGAGAATAAAGAAGAGATTTTTTTTTCACCTAAGCAGAGAGATGGAGAAAGTGAAGACATGACTGAGATTGGCATTCCTCGGCTATGTTAGGGAAGGACAGACAGAGCTCTCTCCTGGGTTCCCAGTCCTGCTGAGAGCAGCATCGTAAAGAAGCCAAGACCACAGGACCCTATTTACCATGGAGAGAAACTGAAGGGCATCTCGTTGAGATGAGTGGAGTGTTTAAGAACATGCCACAAGTTTCTCTGTGTTTGGGGGATTACAGTGGAACCTCAAAAGTGAAAGTTAGTAATACCAAGTCATCAAAGAAAAAAAAAAGGTTCTGAACCATTTGATGGGAAACAAAGCACAGGAAGAAAGTCTATTGTTATGTACTTAATGTTTCAAAATCAGAAAAAAAAAATTCAGTCGTTCCCTGACAGTACAAGAGAGGGATTCCCAAAATAGTTGTTTTTGTTTTTGACAGAGAGAAATCACAAGTAGGCGGAGCAGCAGGCAGAGAGGAGGAAGCCGACTCCCCGCTAAGCAGAGAGCCCAATGCAGGGCTCCATCCCAGGACTCTGAGATCATGACCTGAGCTGAAGGCAGAGACTTAACCCACTGAGCCACCCAGGCGCTCCCCTAAAATAGTTCTAATGAGCCAAGCCAGTAAATAGCAATTCACATCCAGAGCCAGGAGAGGAGGCCAAGAAGAAACACAAGAGAAGGGAAAACAATGGGAAGTTAAGAGTCTTCAAAAAAAAAAAAAAGAAAGGGAAAGAAGCAAAGGTACGGGTAGAAGCATTAGCCCTGACTTTCTAGTGGGACAAAGCACTTCCTGAGACCAGGGGAAAGGCAATTAGGATGGATGTCAAATGGGAAATGGAACAGTAACAAGTAAGAGACACAACAAGGAATACTGAGGGTTCCACAGTCGGGGGGGGGGGAGGTGGCGGGAGGTGATACTCTCTATTGATATGGAGGAAAGCAAAGCACAGCACTGCTCAAACCTGGGAATGCACAAGGGTAGGAGGGGAACATTCTGGAAATTGGTGCTAAGATTCACTGAGTATGTGTACTTCTTGTGTCCTCGACCATTTGTAAAGTTACATTGTCTAGATTCCATCTGATCTATTTCATGAGACTCTGTCCAAGGGGAAAAGCTAACAGAAATCACATAGGCACACAAACCTTAATGTCCTCTGTACCCAAGTCCAAAAACAGCACAAGGAGTTAAAAGGTATAGGCTTCCACTTTTTATTGAATTTTCACAAAGAAGGAGACTGTCACTGAGTTAGTCTGAGCTCTCTAGCCTCTGTCATATTAAAAGGAACTGGAGTTGAACAGATTTTTATATTGTTGGAGCAGGGTCAAGAAGAACACACTGTTTATTTCTTACACAGTTAGTCAGTCTTGCCTCTGGCCTTGTGACTCAAGGTTTATGACAAATGGCCTATCAGTCGCATTAGCAATCTCTCACTCCTAATAAGAGAGTATGAGAATCTGCGCAAGTGCCCTAGAGTAATCCTGTTAGGGAGAAATAGAGCAAATTGTGCTTTTGGCTGGAAAAGTATATCTTAAACTCTAATGTTTGCTTGATTCCCTTTTGTCTTGAGCATTACTTCCCATACTTATGGAAGCTGAAATTAAAGCATTTCCCCATTGGGGCAGGAAGAATTCTAACATAGCCCCTGGCCCTGGATAGACTCCTTAGTATAATTCCTTCCCCTTAAGGATAGGCAGAACTTGTAAATAGGCCAGGCTATCCCTCTATGACTAGGTTACTAATCGATAGACCTTGAGTTAATCAAAAGAGATTATCCCAAAGGGCCCAGCCTAATAAGAGAAACTCCTAAAAGGGGCTATGCCCTTCCTGGAAAAAAGTTGGGAGAGGGAATGTGGAGGGGACTTCAGAGCAAGGAACTGACATCTGACTCTAAAGCCTGGGAACAGCCTATCCCACATCCAGCAAGATACTCAGAGGCTCCAGTCCTACAACTAAAAGGAAATGAATTCTGCAACAATCACAGGAAACTGAAAGAAAACTCTCCAGAAGGGAATGCAGTCCAACCAACACTTTGGTTTCAGCCTTGTAAGACCCTGGGCAAAGAATCCACTTGTGTCTGGCCCAGGCTTCTGGCCTATGGAACTGTGAGTGGTTGGGTGTTGCTTTAGGCTGTTAAGTTTGTGAGAACTTGTTATTTATATTATTTATATTAAAAAACGAATACAGGGACACCTGAGTGGCTCAGTTGCTTAAGCGAGGGACTCTTGATTTCAGCTCAGATCTTGATCTTGGGTTGTGAGATCAAGCCCCACCTCCGGCTCTGAGCTGTGGTGAGTCTGCTTGGGATTCTCTCCCTCTCCCCCTCCCCCATTTGCTTGAGCTCTCTCTCTCTCTCTCTCTAATAAGTAAATCTAAAAACAAAAACAAAAACAAAAAACAAAACAAATACAGAAGGTGCCTATGTGGCTCAGTTTGTTAAGAGACTAACTCTATCTCAGCTCAGATCTTGATCTCAGGGTCATGAGTCCAAGCCCCAAAAACAAAACAAAAAAACCCCAAATACATCCATGAATGAAAACATTATCAAATATGCTAATATATACATATACACACACACACACTTGTCTGCATATATATATGTATTTAATAGTTTTTAGTTAAAGCTTTAATATAAACAGAATATTGGCTGTACGATTACAGAAAGGGTAAAAGTTCCATGTGCAGTAATTTATTTAGAAACTGCATTAATTCAATAAGAAATATTTGCTTAATAATTTCTGTTACTACAATTAAATCAGATGGAAAATTTGTTAAACAAGTTTACCCTAAAAGGAAATCATGCAGTTCTGGCTTTGAGATTTCCCCTACCATCAAAAGATCTGCTGTTGAAGCCATCAGCATTCCCATGACGTCACTCAGAGGCCCTCGGTCAACACCCGTGATGACCTGGCAGAACCCCTGCTGATTAACTGGGTATTCATTCCAAGACAGGTAAGAACTTGTCTCCAGAGGAATTTCCTTCCTCAAGGGTAAGAATAAGCCAAAGAGCAAGGTGACTCCTCCCCGTGATTTTACATTTTGTTTTTCTTTAAAAATAAAGCTGATCGTAAATTCCACACAATCAGTAAACATGAATGCAACTTTGAGCTATGTTACATCTTTGCAAAAGGAGCTACTTTAAAACCCAGGAAAGGCTTTCCAATTACAAATGTAGCTAGACTCATTCATTTAAAAACATTTTAATGCCAACTTTTTATGGATTTAGAAAAAAAATACAAATACAAAACATATTTTAAAATTATATGATTCAAAAGTGCCACCTGCTGGTTTTGTCTAGGAATAATACTCCAATAAAACCTGATTTAACATTCAGAGGGTAGAAATAGTGAAGCAGACACACTGTCCTATTTTTAAAGAAAATACAACACACTACAGTCTATTATAAAGTAATGATACTCAAATTCATAAATCCCATATAAGAATTTCTTTCTGGTCTTAATATCTGAAGTAGTTTGCTTCTTTTGAGCACATTTTTCTAGGCATTACCAATCTGGATTGTATGTTTTCTTTTCACTATTTGCTGCTAAAAACCTAACTTGTGCAGGGTGCCTGGTAGCTCAGTGAGTTAAGCCTCTGCCTTCATCTCAGGTCGTGATCTCAGGGTCCTGGGATCAAGCCCAGCATTGGGCTCTCTGCTCAGCAGGGAGCCTGCTTCCCCCTCTCTCTGCCTGCCTCTCTGCCTACTTGTGATCTCTCTCTCTCTGTCAAATAAATAAATACATATTAAAACAAACAAACCAACAAACCAAAAACCTAACTTGTGGCCCCATCTTAGGAAGCAGAAGATGTTAAGAGATGCAGCTTGTATCCTTGCCTGTCTCCTGATTCTGCTTTACTGCTTTATGCTTTACCCTTTGCTTGATCTTTGCCATTTGGCTTCTCATCTGGCTTTATTGTGTGCGTGTGTGTCTTTGAAGCCACCTGAAATCTTTACTTGAAACAAGATGAAGCGGAGATAAATAAATCTCTAAACTGAGCTTAAGAGAGTAAATATAATCAGGATAAGCAAACGGGACTCTAAAAACACAACTCCGTTTAAAGCAGCATGGTTGGGGGTGCCTGGGTGGCTCAGCGGGTTAGGCCGCTGCCTTCAGCTCAGGTCATGAACTTGGAGTCCTGGGATCGAGCCCCGCATCAGGCTCTCTGCTCAGCAGGGAGCCTGCTTCCTCCTCTCTCTCTGCCTGCCTCTCTGCCTGCTTGTGATCTCTCTCAATAAATCTCTCTCAAATAAATAAAAATTTAAAAAAATTTTTTAAAAAAAGCAGCATGGTTGTGATCTGCTTTAAATAGAGATTGGTCTGCAAAGAAACCAATGCAGGAAGCAATCAGAAAAGGCATCACTGAGTGCGAGGGATACTTCATAGCAGAAAGTCAGAACTCCCAAGTGCAGAAGACACTCAGTAACAATGTGGAGAGAGTACAACCGATGGGTCCTTCCGATACCACTGTGACACTTCCACCTTTTTCCAAGCATGTATTTGTTTTAAATGTTCCATATCACCTTCTGTTAATTTCACAAAAGATCTGTTAAAATGTATCCAGTGTAAAGAACAAGTTTTTGAAGCTATGTTACATGGCCTTACCTAATGTCTTCATCTGTGACAATGAAAGCCTTGCAGAGGGGTTGAGATGTGTTCAGCCAAACAGCGGGGTTCTTTTCCACAGCAGCGGAGGAGACCTGCCCTGTGATTGGTGCAGAGCTGGTGTGCAAAGCGCTGGCAACAGCAGATAAGAGGGTCTCATCATTACTACCTGGACCAACTCCTGCAATTAGAAATATATACCGGCTAAATTTTGGGAATTTCTAGATGCGCTAAGCAAATCTTACGTAACCTAAAACAACTGATATTTTTATGTTTGTCTGGAATCATATATTTAAAACTGACACAAGCCAAAGAAGTAAAGGATAATATCGTATCTATTCATAGTTTCTGTATACCAAAGAATTCGCATTAAAAGAAAACAGTAACAACAGACTCCTGGGTGGCACAGTCAGTTAAGCATCTGACTCTTAGTTTTGGCTCAGGTGATAATCTCAGGGTTGTGCAATCGAGCCCCACGTGAGTCTGCTTCACTCTCTCCCTCTGCCCCACCAACCAAAATAAATAAGTAAACCTTAAAGAAAAAAACAGTAACAAAATGGCTGAGCAATTCAATAAAACTTTACCAACTTCAAAATACATTTTCCAAGCCAACTTTTTAAACTTGGCTACATTTCCTCAAGCAGGGTCAACTATTTTAGTGATCTAAATGCATTCTAAAGTCATATTATACCCAAGTCTCCCTATTAATGTATCCCTAAAGTCCTAGAATAGTTTCTCTTACAGTTTTTAATATTAATTTCTACCAATATCTCCACAATTTTCTTTGTTTTGGGACTTCGAAGGAAAAGCCAATGCAAGCATGTTCTACCTGCAGCTTTCACATCTTTTTCAAATGCCAAACAAAATATCCAAATTAATAAAATAATTGCATACCTTGACTACTTCTAGGGGACTACTGGTAGGCAACATGACCACATTTAAACGCATTGCTTAAAGTCCTAAACTTATTAAACCAGTTAAAGCAATAATTTTCAAGAACATAGAGGGATAACATAATGTCATAACCATGAATGAGGAGAAATTTTGAGCAATCCACACTATCAACATTTAGAAGCCAAAGTTCTAATGCTTGAGAAGCAATGCTTCTCTATAATTGGAATTAACATGGGAAATGACAGGCACACTAGGTAACTGAGTTCTACAACTCAGACCCCACTTGCTGCTGTTACTAGACCAAGATGCACCTGTTCCCACGGCTACAGGCAGCAGGAGTTGGTGCAGGGAGAGGCAAGAGTTGTTAGCTGTTCTTTAGGTAAGAGGAAGAGTGAAAGGGCAAGTGCTGGAGCCAGATGCTGCTTTGGGCAGGAACCTTGAGAAATTCTGCCATTCAGCTGCATTTGGTTCTAAAAGCAGCACATGGGTTAATTTATATGATGAACCTAACCTAAAGCCAAAGTTTTTAAACAGAAAAAAAATCTGAAACATCCCTGCAACACACAAGCTTTTCAGATCCATTTTTCCTGGGTTTACTAAAACACAAAAGGAACATCATCCAGCGAGGCATCCAATCCCCCAGTGTAAAGACCCTGTCTTCATCATTTCTGATTCCATAGCAGCTAACACAGAGCCTGGCACACAGCAGGTACTGCCCAACTGGATTTGGATAATACCTTGAAGACCTTTAGGTAGTTCCATGGTTTTTATAATTTGTTCTGTTACATCTGATGCACTAAGTCCTTGTAGCCTCTTCTCCCAGAAAAGCTGTAAGGCAAAACAGCACTTGTTAATACACATTCCTAGGACAAGAAAGTAGCGCATCGATGCTGCTGAATGATGAAATTGAGATCATTTCAATAGTTTCCTAATTTCCCCATTTTTTTCCTTATAGATACTAAATGACATTCCAAATATGAATTATTTCAACACATCACAATTCTTTCAATGATATTAATCAAAAGACGTTTATTTTATGCAATCTACTCAATTGTTACAGTACTACAGATTTTTATATGCCATATATTACTACATATAGTACTTCATAAGGTCTCTTCCAAAGAATATAACTTGAAGCTTTAGAGATTCATTTGGTATGAAAATTTAATGTTCTAATGTATGAGGGAAAAGAAAACACATTATGTAATACCCCTTCATCCAATATCATTAGGGAAAAAGCTCCTCCACCTGTGTGACTTTTCTACAATACTGAAGGTTACCCTTTGGCATACTTTTAAGGGGTAAAGAGCCAATTTTAATGGAAACATCTCTAAAATGTTTTGCATACTCCCTTGCTCTTTAAAAAGGGTGTCCCTTTCATGAGCAACTTTCCCCCTGTTGTATGGAGCCCAGGTCACTTTAGTCACTCAGTGGCCCTACATCCTCATTCTGGGCTCGAGTCAGCACACTGAAGGCTCCTCGTACTCCATGGGGCCACTGTGGAATGCAGTTGTTCAGTCAAACACTAAATGGTCCAAGACAGTTCTGCTGTTTGCTCTTATAACCTTCCTATACTTCATTTTCTCTCCTAGTCAGTTATTACTTCTCAGTAATGTCATTCATCTGTTCCACAGGTATTTACTGAGCTCCAACTAGGAGCTGCACTGTGGACACAGCACTAGACACACTAGACACATAGCACTGTGTCTTTGTCCTCAAGCCTTATCTCTTTCCTAGGCTCTCTCTTATTTACTGCAGCCCAAAAACAGATACAGGAATTCCTTAGGACTCCATGTACCTGTCTTTAACCCTGGACACCTGGGTCCTGTCACAAGTAGGTACAGAAAAAAATATTGAATGCCCAAATATGGAGTAACAGGACTCAGAGTGAGAATCTTGAGGGACCCACAAACCTAAACTGAAACCCCAGCTCTAGATGTCTAAACCTTCCATTGCCTCTTTTGTAAAATGTGACAGCAATGAGGACCACATCAGATTAACGTGGAGTCTAACAAGGCCATGTCCATAAAAAACCTGTCAGGGAGTAGGCGCAAGGTTTATTATATTTACTTTTAGCAAATTTTGACCACTCTGAGGGCTGATATTTTGACTCTGAGATATATGAAAAATGCCAGGTAATTGCCCTCCAGATAAATGCAAGACACAATAAAATCTCCTTACGGCAGAAGAGTAGTATGTTGGATCTCTAATAACCCCCCTGCGAGCACCAAGAGTGACCTGCAAAGGAACACCTCACTCTCTTCTCTATGGTAATGACTCCTTACATCTCCCTGTAAATTATGTCATCAGCAGAAAACATGGTCAACATATATGAAGATACGAATGCATTAACCATCATGGGTGAACAATAGTTAGGTGAAGGTAATAGTTGATAAATGTGATAAATGTCCCAAGAAACCCCACCTGTTATTTACTTTTTGTGGGAAATAATATCATCTATGATTATCACAACTTTGGGAAAAAAAACAAAACAAATGCCAGTTAATTCCTAATGAAAAAGGAAAAAGTATCTGGAAGAATCAGTGAGTATGAGATTAGTAAGTGCTTTTATAATGAAATTATAACTTAATTTGCAAAATAAATCAACACTACCCAAAGTATGGAAGTTATGTACAGATATGATCACTAATATTTTACATAAAATTCCAATTTGAGATATCAAAAGTTCAATTTTTTACATTCTACAATTTTTCACTCTCAATTTCTAAATTCCTATTAACGGAAAGGGTAATGATGCAAAACTTAGAAAGGATTATTTTGCAGAATAAGCCTTGAACTGAGAAACGCATGCATGGCTCTAGATTACAAGTCCTGGTATCATCACATACCATCTGACAGCCCCCAACTGAGCCTGGAGTTGAATCAGATACGCACCGAAAACCTCTCTATAAATGAAATGCTTATGCCATGAAAATGGAGATACATGGATTTAGGTGTGCGTATGTATGTATGTTGAACGTGTATTTCTACCCCCACTCGTGCTCCCCAGAGGAGGCGGGAGATGTGGGAAAGGCCAGAGAAGGAAGAAAAGGCTGGTTGATCACAGAGGACGCACGGCGGGCACAGGTCACCAGTGCCCTGCTCTCCGTCCTGCCCACGGCTCATTCAACACTCCTCAGCTCACCTAATTTTCGCGAGAACTGCAAGTCTTCATGAGATAGATGTCTCTTTACAAATCCGTATCTTCCTGACTCACTGCCCTACATTCATTTCCTCAGGCCATTATCTGTTTTGTTTTGGGGCTGGGGGCTTCTTTGTATTTTAAAATATTTTCTTAAATTGACATGGGCATTATGCCCCGTGAAAGAAGCTGGTCTTTTACGCACTGGATGATTCCATTTCTATGATATTCTGAGGAAGAAAAAACTATAGGGATAGTTGCCAGGGTGGAGGGAGGGTCTGACTAAAAAGACCAGCACAAGGGAATTCGTTGGGGGTGCTGTAACTGTTCTCTGGTTTTTAATATATATGAACTTTCTCCAGCTGCTAGAATGACCATTTCCTTTATTTTCCAAGCCAGTTCCTTAAGGAATGACCACTCTGCAGACTCCATCCTCCAGGCCCATTTCAACGTTATTACCCCAGCCCTTTCCTCATTTCACCGAATTTACTTTAGGAGGTGGTCAGCTCCTCTTACCAAATTCAATGACCTTTTCTCTTGACCTCTGATCACTTTATAACCCTGCGTGCTGTGGAGAGGTACAGGGAGGGGAGAAGTCTTCTTCCTAAATTTAAAATTTCCTGACCTGCTCATTTGTGAATTCCTTGTTTATACTAGGTGACAAATCGTGGCCATCTGGAGTTCTTATTACATTCCTTCTCCAGCCACTAAAAGTCCAAAGACAGACAGACTGACAGAAAGAAAGACAGATGATCTCCCTAAATTTGTAAGAAGCCTCCCTCTACCAAAGCTATCCAGTCTCTTCCGTCACACCTCCAGAAGCACTGTGGCTTTCATAAATCCTGACCTACCCACTGAAAGTCTGATTTCACCTGCCAAATCCATTGATATTCTCAGTGTAACCCTGCTGCCTGATGTGAGGCCAAATAATCAATTTAACACTTTAAAGGAATAGTGATTTAATATTTAGAGAAAATCCCAAAATTTGCTATCAACCTCAGTTATTATCTCTCTTTCTAATCCCCACTAATTAGAGTCTCCAGATGCCTTTATACCCTGGTGTGGTTTTTGTTTGTTTGTTTGTTTGTTTGTGTCATCCTCCAGCATGTAAGAAAACTGGAGAGCTCCAATTTCGGAGCTTCACATTATATTGCCAAAAATCTGGGCAATGCCCTGTCCAGCTGATTAGCTGATAGAGAAGCAGAAGCTGGGATTAAAGGTGATCCCAAACCACAACAGTGTCTAAAATATCAGTGACAGGGTCTGCATGGCTTTGAAGGAACCAGCTTTCTGGACACTGGAGCTCATCTCCACACCTTTGCTACTCACACGGACAGAGGAAGTACCTCTACCCCACCAGCGGAATTACAGATGGGTGCACTTTGTCTACCTCAGAGTCATCGGGGACAAACAGGATAGTGTGTTATGAAAGCTACTTCTTTAGTGAGAGGATCAATCTGTTTTCTGAAAATAAGACCAACCCAGATACAACTATAGTAGCATTTTCTTTTCTTAATTGCTGTGGATTTAACTGGGACTTTGGGGGATTTGTTCAACTTGGCTTCCAGAGGATATCCAAAGAAGAGGGTAAGGAAGAAACAGGGATTGCAAAGGAACTGCTCAAATCACATACAAACATACATCCCTGTTCTGATGCACTGGGAACTTGGGCTAGTTATGTTGATTAGTACTGCCCTCCAAAACCCTGATATATGTACTATGAAGGAATCTGCTTTTCTGAGGAAGTCAGGACAAGATGGTTTACTGGAAAAAAGTAATCAGAGGATCAATCCAAATTCAACAAATGTTCTTTTAGTACCCATTATGTGTGAAGTATTTTGCTAGGCCTGGAGATAGTTACTAGGATAACTGGCAATTGCTGACCTCTCAGTGCTGTTTGGTGGGAAACTAGCAAAACGCTACAAGGTAGACCATGACAACCACAACAATGCAGATACAAACTTAACTTCAATTTGGGAGAATCTTGGAAGGCTTTCAGGAAGAGGCAGCTCTTGAAAGAAATGTGTAAGAGTTCTACAAAGCAGCAAAGTCAGCCAAGGAAATAGCTTAAGCAGGCAAGGATGGGAGACAAGAGTAGCAATTAGTATTTCTACGTGTTCTCACACAGAGGAATAACCACAGCAGCTTATTTTAAATGTATATCCCAAGGTCTCAGCCCTAGGGATTCTGTCCAGTAGGTCTGGGTTATGGGGCCAGATTTATTATATACAGACATATGTATATGTCTTAGAAGAGTCTGATGCAGGCCCACGGATCTCAGTTTGAGAACTGGTTTGGTTTGTGTTGAAAGAACTGTAGTGCACACATAGGGCTGGTTTATACTGATCACCAAGATCTCCGAGTTTTATTCCTGATTACAACAGAAAAGTAAAAAAGTATATTATTCTACTCTGTCCTTGCAGAGAACTGGAGGAATATATTTGCCTTTCTCTTCCTCACTGCAAGAAGACATGTGTCAAGGTATATTTAAGAGCACATCAAATTGGGACACCTGGGTGGCTCAGTTGGTTAAGCAGCTGCCTTCGGCTCGGGTCATGATCCCAGCGTCCTGGGATCGAGTCCCATATCGGGCTCCTTGCCCCGCAGGGAGCCTGCTTCTCCCTCTGACTCTGCCTGCCACTCTGTCTGCCTGTGCTCGCTCTCGCTCTCTCTCTCTCTGACAAATAAATAAATAAAATCTTTAAAAAAAAAAAAAAAAAAGAGCACATCAAATTGTTCAGGCATAAATAGAGAAAGGGCTGACCCAAAGTTCTGCTGATGCCCGGTCATATTCTCTTGGTGGAAAAGAGGAGGAGGAAGAGGACAACCTACCACTTACCCACCACCAAGCCCCATCCAGAGGCCTGGCCCTGTGCTCAGTGCTTTATGTACAGAAATCCAGTGACTCTTTCCTACAGATTTTTGAAGAAGACATTATTAGTCCCATGTAGAGTCACTTACCAAGGGTTGCATAACTAGTCAGTGGTGCAGCTGGAATTAAAACTCAGGTCAGTGTGATCAAATGGTCTTGATCTTAATAATAACAGCTCTGCAAGAGCATTTACATATTTGGCTCTATGTTAGATCAGAAGGTAACAGGCCTCAGACACTTCCACTCATGAAATCACAGGCCGACAAAAGTTTTTAAAAATGCCAAGAAAACTATCGAGTTACTCTTAATCCATTTGCCCACTAAGTAAGACTGTGTAAGTCATCAATTGTAGGCAATTTGTGCTGATGCCTGCCTCCTCTTTGGGCAAAATTAAGAGACCCAGGCTTGTAATGTTTAGGCTAAAGCTAGCATGGAGTTTTAAGATACCAAACCATAATTTGGGGAAGCTTACATGATAAAACCCAAAGAACCGATGTTATATATATTCTCTGCAAATTAGCTTTCTTAGAATTAATTGCAAGTACCGACCCCATTGAACATCAAATTTTTATTTGGTGGATGGAAATTAAAGTCTGAGACCCCCTAATCCAAGAAAATGCTTTCAGATGAGTCCCACTAACAACAGAGTGGTAGCAGGCATTTTATGAAGCAGGAAGGGGGAGTGATTTAGTGAGCATACAAAACTGAACACTTTTGAATTTTTTCTATAAGAATACTATTTTAGGTTAACTATATTAGTATCTATTTCTCATGAAATATTAAAAGCATGCAGATCAAATATACCAGTATTATTTTCATCAACCCTTATATTTAATTTGAAAAGCACCGCTGTGCCTGTGTATCGTTCAAAAAAAATTCACTGATGAAGAGAAACTGACCTTCTGTTTATACTCATAACATCAACTTGACAGTAAATTGTCAAGGGCAGGAAGGGTAGGAAGGTTCACTTCTGAGTAGCAGAGTGACTGGTAGTGGGCTTGAGTTCAAATTCTTGCTTTGTCACTTACTAGTTTTATAAAGTTAAACAACTTAACTTATCCCAATGTCATTTTCCAACTCTAGGGAAAGGGAAAATAAAAACGATCTTAAAGAGTTTCAGAAACTAAATGAGGACGTTTTACAAACACTTGAACATGCCCAGTACAGAGCAATTATCATCTTACTACATTTTTCAGCATACTGATAATATAACAGCATTCAATAGGTAAATGGAGATCTTATTAAAATTAATAAATATAAACAAATCAACAAATTACCCACTCTGAAAGAGAACTATTCATACATGAAGACTGAGCACCTGTGCTTGAATCTGCCCTTCCCTCCCAGATTTTCAGCTGGGGTTTTCTTTCTACAAATATCTTAAAACTCCTCCTTTTCCTCCTCTCATCCAAGCCAGACTGCCTCTCACCTAGACCAGAGTTGGTTGGGAGAACTCTGGTGAGCAGGACCAGCCACATAATTTGCAGGACTCAGTGAAATGAAAATGAAATCAGGAAGTCCCTTGTTCAAAAAGTATTAAGAATTTCACAATAGCAACAGGCATGGGCTATCCTAAGCACGGGGCCTATGCACCCGCACCCATGACATCCAAGGTGGGAAACACAGTGCTGGGGGAAAGGAGAAACTGGCAGGGAAAGGAGACCCCTGTGCCATGCAGCAGGATATAGGAAAATGCTGTGATCTGATCTCATTCTGTGAATTTCATAAAAGAAGGAAGATGACGGAAAATAGTTCTGGCTGGGCCTATGCACAAAGGAACCTTCCTATAATTCCCAGTTAAAATAATGCAAGGATTTTTCTTTTAATTTTATTTATTTATTTATTTGATAGAGAAAACACAAGTAGGCAGAGAGGCAGGCAGAGAGAGAGAGGAAGCAGGCTCCCTGCTGAGCAGAGAGCCCGATGCAGGGCTCGATTCCAGGACCCCGAGATCATGACCTGAGCCGAAGGCAGAGGCTTAACCCACTGAGCCACCCAGGCGCCCCAATAATACAGGGATTTTTCATCCCTCCCGCCACTGCTCATTTGGAGGACTGTGAGAGGATCACTGCCAAGGCCCCCACAGTTGAGCAGCATGAGTGAGGAAGGAGAGAACCCAGGGAATGAGGAAACCATAATGGGGAAGAACAGCGGGAAGCCCAGAGAAGGATCAGAATTTTGTTCTATTTAAAGTCCAGTGGATAAAATGGGTAGCTTTTAATTAAGATTTCCTGAAACTGTAATTTTCTTGTTATTTTTACTCCATCTATTTCCATGTTGTGATGATAGTAAAGCCCTTAGAAAAACCTCAAAATGGCTCTGCACTTATTTCAAGAACAGAAGGTAGGAGAGAATCAGGGAATGCAAACTACATTTCCATTATTCAGTGAAGCAGGAAGAGAAAGAAAAACAAAACAAAACAAAACAAACAAAAAAACTTGAACCAGGAACAACGGCCTAAAGAAGTTTCCCAATCTTGGCATCATTAACATTCGGGTTGGACAATTCTTTGTTGCGGCTGTTCAGTGGCATCCCTGGCCTATACCCACTATGTGCCACCAGCACTACCCCCACTTTGACAACCGAAAATGGCTCTAGACATTGCCAAATTTCCCTGGGTATATGGGGGAAGACAGTACAAAATCAGGTCTGGTTGAGAACCCCTGGTTCAGAGGAAGACAAAGAGGACAGGTGAGAGGTATACAGTGCGAGGAGCCCGAATCGCATTGCTGAAACAGAAAGAAGAGCCCTCCACTGGTAGATGCCATGACTGCCGCCAGCTCCTTTCCCAACTTCCAAGAGTCTCGATCAGAGATCATCACTCCTGAGCCTTATAAGAACCATCCCAAGGAGCTTGGAGCTGGGCACGTCTTCTGTCACTGCCAGGCAAGGGTGTAAGACAAAGCTGAAGTGGGAGAAATATTTCTTACCTTAAGAGTTGAAATTTAAGGCACTCCCAGATAGAAACATGGTTATAAACAGTAAACATTTTTAATAATTCAGACACACCTAAGATTAAATGGTCTTTTATAGGCCGGTCTGGGATTCCAGAACCATTTATAAAACCATTTCTACTGGAAGCTGTAGAGTTTCAAATAACTGAAACATGACATTTTATATCCCAACCCATAAGTTAGAAAGAATCTGTATGTTCAGATTTTAGAAAGAGTTCTTTGTTATTCCCAAAGGGTCAGAGACCACATGCATGTTCAAATCTGCCACCAACTACCAAGAAAGGCACATCTCCATTCAGAATGATTTTAGGTATTCAAGTCTAGTTAGAGCAACAAAACAGAACCAAACATCTTGAACGTGTTAATTTCCATAAGATATTAATGTCCTACCTACAGGTAGGACCTGAGCAATTCTAAATTAAAAGGCCAGAGAAGGGGCGCCTGGGTGGCTCAGTGGGTTAAAGCCTCTGCCTTTGGCTTGGGTCATGATCTCAGGGTCCTGGGATCGAGTCCCGCATCGGGCTCTCTGCTCAGCAGGGAGCCTGCTTCCTCTTCTCTCTGCCTGCCTCTCTGCGTACTTTTGATCTCTCTCTGTCAAATAAATAAATAAAATCTTTAAAAAAAAAAAAAAAAGGCCAGAGAAAAAGTATCTCACCAAACTGAGCCACAGAAAACCTTAAAACTGATCTTAGCCTTCATATACTGTTTGAAAATACATCCTCCCTTACCTTTTGAAATTACAATCTCCACCAAAAGAGTAAACTGATTATGTATAGAAACATACTGAAATTTCAATAATGAAACCAAGTTCATCTAAAACACTTATATATCTGAACTATTTCTCACTGATTATTTTGAATATGTACCACAAGCTGAATGTTAGTTAGCTCGTATGCCAAGAAGCTGTAACCACAGACTCTGTGCTGACCAGAAAGCCAGGAGCTCAAGCGCAAGGGCCCTGAGCCTCTTCAAATATCCCTTCTACCATAGACCTCCTCCAAGTCATTTACCCTTTCTTTACTTATCTTTTGTCTCAGAGGAATAAGTATCCTGCTGCTTTTCTCAGATTATCTCTACACTTGGCTCTTGGTCATATCCTCCGCCTCCTCCCGTTCTTGCCCCAACAATTTGCCCAACTTCTCTTCCTACATTTTCCATCTTCCTTCTTCCTCTCCTTGGGCTTCCTTCCCTGAAGAGACTGATATACTCCAACACTGATAACCTAAAAAATGTCCCTATGCACACACACAACTTCTCCCTCAAACCAGCTCTATCTTCCTCTTTCTACTAGAAAAGAAACTTTCCCTCTATTTCCTGGACCTTCCATTCATTCTCTTTCTCCTAAACTCTACTCTACTCCTATTAGTATATTAACACTGCTCGCTTCTCAGCCTTTTGGCCAAGATCAAGTGTAGCATATTAACACTGACCTGCCCAAGGTCACAGTAACCTCGTCATTACCAAATCCAGTTCCTGACTCAAGCCCTACCTCACTGTTGAAATCATCTGCTGTCAGAAGACTTAGGAAAGTCTCTTTTATGATGGTTCTCTGTATGCTTCTGTATTTTCTATTACTGTTAAGAAACAAATTAAAACTAATGGTAGGAGTCAAGGAAATAAGACTATGAGAATTTTTTTCTAACAAAAACAAATATTTACAATGCATGAATGGGATATACCTTTTAAAGAATCTGTTAATAATTTGTAACATAGAAGAACTTAAAGTCACTTTTAAAATCTCACAATTTTAAGAGTTTTACTGAGCACAGTCTTCATCTCTGTGAAGATCATCATGTTAGACATGGCGTTGGCACTCAAATGTTTTAGAGATGGACCTGCGGCTATGTAGAAGAAGTACAGGGTAACAGAAAGACACTGGTTTGGGAACTGAATGTTTTGATCCTGGACTAAACTACTAAATAGATGTGCTGCCTTACTCACCTAAGTCACTTAATCAATTTGGTTGTGTTTTCACTAGTAAAATAGAAATACTAATCACTGTCTCATCCATCCCAAGTCATCAAAACACTGATTTAAAAAAATGAGGAAATTCTTTGAAAATATACAATTTTTATTGAATTTCTCATTTTCTAATGTTAGAATTTCATAAATTCAATAAATATTTGATTCACTTTTCCAAGGCTTTTTCTAAGCTAATCAAAGAACAAAGGGCCGTGTCATGTATTTGTAGACAAAAGCAAAACCCAGAAAATGTGCACTTTATATTCACTGACTCATGAAAAGCTAAATATGCAAGACCCTGGGTTAGGGCTACACAGAGGAATGATGTTTCCGCCCAGAAGGAATTCACTGTCCAGTTTATAAAGTGCTCTATTTCAAATCCACCCCGTATGACATCTGAGTTGTCTAGTTCTGGTCAGCAGAAACAACTTAACTTAAACACCACGGTCTGCAAACATCAAAGTCAAACCCTAGCTGCCTCCTCATTTTGTGAGAGTGGCCCAGGAAGAAAGGGCAAGATCATGGCAGGAAAATTACTATGTAAATCAAGGAAAAGCTTGACTCATGTGGCTGTGCAAACTACAGTGAGATCTCTCCTTAAGGCAAAAGATAGCATTTTGGGCTAAAGAGGCTGGAAGAATGACGCAAACAGCAAGACCCAGAGCTGCGGGGGCGGACGGGCGGCACCATCCGCTTGTCTGAAGCCTGTTATGAGCACTATGGAACGAGCCTACCCAGAGCCGGCATGTAATACTTGTCGCAATGTTAGGAGCAATCTTAAACCACTAAATTTGAAAATTATGAAATCTACAAATACTAGAAAAACATATTCTCAAATTTGATACGAGAAGAAATAGGGGGCGCCTGGGTGGCTCGGTTAGTTAAGTGTCTGCCTTCGCTCAGGTCATGATCCCAGGGTCCCAGGATCAAATGCCACACTGGGCTTTCTGCTCAGCAGAGAATCTCCTTCTCCCTCTCCCTCTGCCTGCTGCTCTGCTGCTTGTGCTCTCTCTCTCTCTCTCTCTCTCTCTCCCCACCACATACCTACATACATACATAAATAAATTTTTTAAAAGAAAAAATAGAAAATATGAATATTCATCTACATACCTATCAAATAAACTGAACCTCCTTTCAAGCTTTCTCATTTAAAAAAAGTTGGGGGGGGGGTGCCTGGGTGGTTCAGTGGGTTAAACCTCTGCCTTCGGCTTAGGTCATGATCTCAGGGTCCTGGGATCGAGTCCCACATCCGGCTCTCTGCTCAGCGGAGAGCCTGCTTCCTCCTCTCTTTCTCTCTCTGCCTGCCTCTCTGCCTGTTTGTGATCTCTCTCTGTCAAATAAATTAATAAAATCTTAAAAAAAAAATAGTTGGGGGGGCAGAGGAAGGAGATGCCTCACAATGCATGCTCCAAACACATAGAGAAAAGTACCAATTTTATACAAACTCTTAAGGGAACATAAAAGAAGCATCACCTCCCAGCTTGTTATACAAAGCCAGCAAAACCTCCATACTAAAGATTGAGAAGAAAATTACTAGAAAAGAAAAATGCAAATCAATCTCTTAGTGAATATAAATGCAAAAAATCCTAAACCACATAACAGGAAATCTAAACAACAGTAATAATGATAATACATCATGACGACTTTTGGCTTAATCCAGGAATTCAAGGCTTATGTAACATTCAAAAAAAAAAAAAAAAATCAAGCAGTGCAATCCACCACATAAACTAATCACTGTAATTCAATATATTAACAGAATAAAGAATAAAAACCACTTCACCATTTAACTAGGTAGAGAAAAAGAATTTGATAAAATTCAATACCCATTCACAAAAAATATTCTTAGCAGATGAGGAATAGAAGTGAATTTCATTTCCTTAATCTTAAAAAAGATATTTACCAAAAAAAACCTACATCAAGTATCATATTTAATGGAGAAACACTAAAATCACTTCCTGGTAACATGATGAGAGAGAGCTGTCTGCTCTCTCTCCTATTCGAGACGGTATTATAAGTTCCAGCAAGTGAAATAAGACTAGAAAAAAAAAGGTTTAAGGGTCAGCAGGGAAGAAATAGAATTCTCAATTGCAAACGACAGGTTTGTTTATTCATGTATAAAGTTGAAGAGCCTCACTGACTACTTTGATAAGTGAGTTTGGAAAGATAAATGAATGCAATCTATAAAATCAAATTTTTCTATATATTAGCAACAGACAACTAGAAAACAAAAATAATTTAATGTAATGTAGCATCAAAATACATCAAATATCTAGAAATCAATTAAAGATATATAAGATCATTAGACTAAAAACTAAAATTTTGATATAATGTTATGTTTTAATGGAGGTATATATAAGATTTGTGAATTATAGGACTCAACATTGTAAAAATGATAATTCTCCCCCAAATTGTCCTGTAGATTACAATCCTAGCAGCTCTGGAGAATAGTGGACAAGGTGAGTCTAAAATTTATATGGAACTGCAAAAAAGTCAAAACTAACCATGATAATCTTGAACAAAGAATAACAAAACTGGAAATGTATACTACCAGATATCAAGACTTTTTATAAAACTACAGTAATGAAGACAGTGAGTTATTAGGAAAGAAGAGACAAACAGACTCATGAAATAGGCCTGAGTGTAGAAACTGATTCACATGTACAGATATACCAAAAATAGAACTAGAAGCCCCAAAACTACCTTCGTAAAACTTCCACCCTTTCCCATTTCATTTATGACAGACGTGACAAAGCAGAGCAATGAAAAAGAATGCTCTCTTTGGTAAATGATGCTGGGTCAAACCTGATTATGTCCAAGAGGAATAAAGTTATTTCTTTTTTTTTTTAATATTTTATTTATTTATTTGACAGACATCGATCACAAGTAGGCAGAGAGGCAGGCAGAGAGAGAGAGGAGGAAGCAGGCTCCCTGCGGAGCAGAGAGACTGATGCGGGGCTCGATCCCAGGACCTTGGGATCATGACCTGAGCTGAAGGCAGAAGCTTTAACCCACTGAGCCACCCAGGCGCCCCAATAAAGTTATTTCTAATGGGCAGGTTCTCAAAAACTTTACTTCCCGTTATATTTTACGAGAAAGGTACTGGAGGATTAGCTACAATTAAGGGTGTATACTGAGACAGAAGAAGACAGAAATCCAGGCAAGTCCAGGGCAGAACTGCACCACAGGAAATCCCTAGAGCCACAGTACCCAGCAGGACTAGCGGATGAATCCAGCCTAAGGGGAATTGAGGTGACTCCAGGAAAAACACAAGATGGAACACCATGGATTTCAGCATAAGAAAAATTTTACTGATAGGCCTGTGGCAGAAATAATAAGGCATTAGGGAAGATTAACTATAAAGAAAACTAGCATACAATTCTTAAGATTAACAACAACAACAAATTATGAAAGCCATTCTGATGATGATGATTGGGCATTAATTCACCTACCCATGAATATTTTCAGTCATAATAATGTAGACCCTATTAAACCAAAAACATGATACAACTATGTTGGTTGGGAACATGAGAGCAGAGAACTATGTACTCATTTACCATTGTGAGAAATCAAGAAATGATGTCAAAAATTAACAACAACAACAAAATAGCAGACTAAGTATATTATTCAGAAACAGAGGCAATTATAAAGGAAAACCGCCAGAATTAAGAATAAGTCCTTCTGGAAATGAGACTAAAAGACATAAAAAGTAGGAAACTATTCTTTTGAAACATAATTTTTTTAGTTTCTTTTTCATCTATATTCCTATGTTACCTAAATATTAAAACTTTTAAAAATGTCATGGATCTCCTTACATGAGAGCTGAAATATTTTTTAGATGGACTACAAAAATGCATGATGATTAAAGTTACTATGAATGAATAACCCATGGATTCATTAATTTTTTTAAAAATTTACATCCAGCTGGGGCACCTGGGTGGCTCAGTGGGTTAAAGCCTCTGCCTTCAGCTCAGGTCATGATCCCAGGGTCCTGGGATCGAGCCCTGCATCAGGCTCTCTGCTCAGCAGGGAGCCTGCTTCCCTTCCTCTCTCTCTGCTGCCTCTCTGCCTACCTGTGATCTCTGTCTGTCAAATAAATAAATAAAATCTTAAGAAAAAAAAATTTACATCTAACTTCTTACCATAACTATGACCTCCATAAAAACTGACAAGTCTTCAAACTAGTTTTCTCTCCTGGGCTCTAATCCATCATCTTTTACTACCCAGAGATCCCATGATTGCTTTAAGGGTACAAATTTTCTAATACTCATATTCATATTTTATTATTTTTTAAAAACTGAGCTACCCCTCAATATTTCCATATTCCTATCAATGGTATCTTTCCCCATTACCTCAATTCTGAGACTCCTCATGGGCATGGCTGATAAGTCAACAAATTTTGTCAATTACTTTATGACTAGCATGAAACAGACCTTACCATTTATGCCTTAATTTCCTGTAGTTTCTTCAGTGTTCTCCTAGCCTTAAGTCATTTCTCATACTACATACAATAACCACATTAAGACTTCTGTCTAGAATGTTCTCCCAATACTTCTCCACTGTTGAAGACCACATATTCTCTCCTTTGCTCTTTTTTTTTTTCACTGCACTTCATCATACCATGATAAATATATACATATTTGTCTGTCTCTCTCCCTATCACAGTTGGAGATAAGATCTGTGAGATCAGGAGCTATTCTGTTCACTGCAGTATCCCCACTACTTAGCTAAGTGCTGGCACAGGTTGAAGACTATGTTAAAGTATTTTTAATTTAAAAAGTTCATTAATTCATAACTCAAAAAATGCATATTAAACACTAACATAACGGAGATACTGTGGATAAAGCAATGAATAACTAATAGAGTTAGAGCAGAAGAGAAAGGAGAGATGCTAAGGCGGAACTCTAACTCCAGACTTGATAAGAGGTTCTCTGAACAGGTAAAGGGATTTCTAAGTTCAGAATTGAGTGAGGAGTAGAAAATGGGTAATTAAATGTAGGAAAGAAAGCGGCATGAGATATGACCAGAGAATGCAAGGGCAGGATGTGGGCGTGGGCGTGGGCGTGGGGCGGGGGGATGAATAGCACATTCAAAACTCTGCAAAAGGGTTCATGTGATTCACGTGTTGAACAAGAAAAGAAAGAGAGGCCAAGGAGACAAGCAAAAGCCAAATTATGAAGTACTTTGTGAGTCATGTCAGGGGTTTTGACTTTATACATAATATTTAGTGGCTTTGTCCTTAAAATTTAACAGGAATCATTGAAACATCCTCAGAAGAATAGCGCTATCAGATCTTCATGTCAGACAGAGCTTCTGAATGCAGTATGAAGAATGAGCTGAAGAGAATAACACAAGAAGAGAGAGGAGATGAAATGCCATTTACCCGGCATAGAGATGGGGCAAGTGAGTATTTACAGAGACAAAGTCAATGGGACCTGCTGGCTAATTAGATGTTTGCAGTAAACAATGGGAAAAGTTTAGGAAGATGCTTGGGGTTCTGGTTTAGGCAGCCAGGTAGATAGTGGTACTTTCACTGAGATACAGCACACAGAAGAAAGAGCCGGTTTGATAGAACGAATGAGATTACGAGATGAATTAGAAGTGCTGGTGAGACTTCCGAGCAAACAATGTTAATAGTGGATTGATACAAACAACTGAAGCTCAGAGTAAAGACACAAATTTGGAAATCATTAACATATAGATGATAACTGAAGCCATGAGAATGAATGAAATCATCCATGCAGGCCTTATATAGAAAGGATGCACAGTATTCCCTGGGAAACCCCATGATTTTAAAAGATGGTTAGAGGGGGCACCTGGGTGGCTCAGTGGGTTAAAGCCTCTGCCTTCAGCTCAGATGGCTGAGCAGGAACAAAAGTGGTATTTCAGAGATAGAAATACTAAGAGATAAGGTAGGTATTAAATACACACAATTCCAATAAACTTGACTATCAAAGGAAAAGAAAGAAAACAAACCTTAAAAGGGACACAGAGTAAAATGAATAATTTTTTTAAGATAGGGAAGATTTGTGTATATTTAAAAGCTTTGGGGAAGAAGCTATTTAGAGAGAGAAGTTGATGGTGAATTGTAGTTGACATAATCCATTGAGTGAGATCTCTGACAAGGTAGGAGGGAATGCATTTGGGGAGCACAGATGTTGGAATTAGCCTTAGGCCACAAGGAGATGCATTTACATTCAGTTCAGAGGGGTAATAAAAAAGCTACTCCCTTATTCAAAATCCTCTAAACACTTCTCATTTGCAAAGTTAAACACAAATGCTTTAGTTTGTTCAACTACATGGGTATTCAAATAAATGCAAATTTACAATGAAATACCGTTTTTTTATATATTGAGTTACCAATAAGAAGAAGTAATGCTCAATGGCAATGAAGGTAAGCTAGAACTGGTGTGTACATAACTTATCCACAGACTTTTAAATGGGTGCAACCCTGGGACACGTGGGTGGCTCAGTCATAAAGCATTTGCCTTTGGTTCAGGTCAGGATCCCTGCAGACGGGGCCCCATATTGGGCTCCCTGCTCAGCGGGGCGCCTGCTTCTCCCTCTCCATTCCCCTGCATTTGTGTTCCCCCTCTCGCTCTCTCTCTGTCATAAATAAATATAATCTTTGAATAAACAAACAAATAAATAAATTGGTATAACCCTTTGGCAATTTATTTGCCAGCATCTATCAAAAATCATATATATTGGGGCGCCTGGGTGGCTCGGTGGGTTAAGGCTTCTGCTTTCGGCTCAGGTCATGATCTCAGGGTCCTGGGATCGAGCCCCGCGTCGGGCTCTCTGCTCAGCAGGAGCCTGCTTCCTCCTCTCTCTCTCTGCCTGCCTCTCCATCTACTTGTGATCTCTATCTGTCAAATAAATAAGTAAAATCTTTTAAAAAAATCATATATATTCACACTAATTGTTTTCTGGGAATCTAGTCTGATGAAACAATGTAAAATATAGGAAGGAACATACATATATAAGACTCCCTGGAGAACTACCTATAACAGTGAAAATACACTATACAGAGGAAATAACACTATCGAAATGGTCAAGTAAATCATGCTAGCATAATACAGAGTTGTTGGAGCAATATAAATTAATCATAAAATCATAGCACATTAATTATATAAAACATGGATAACATGTATAATGGTATGTATATATATTAAAGTATGTCTATATATGTATATATACTGTGACTATCAAAAGATGATCAAAGATACTATCAAAAGATGCATTAAAATATTGAAAGAATAGGGGCAGCTGCGTGGCTCAGTCAGTTGGGTGTCTGTCTTCAGCTTGGGTCATGGGATTGAGCCCCGCATCAAGCTCCCTGCTCAGTGGGGAATCTGCTTCTTCCTCTCCCTCTCCCCACTCGTGCTCACTCTCTTTCTCTCTAATAAATAATATCTTTTTAAAAGATATTATTTAAAAGATACCTGGGTGACTCAGGCACCTGGGTTAAGCCTCTGCCTTCAGCTCAGTTCATGGTCTCAGGGTCCTGGGATGGAGCCCCACATCCAGCTCTCTGCTCAGCAGGGAGCCTGCTTCCTCTGCTCTCTCTGCCAGCCTCTCTGCCTCCTTGTGCTCCCTCTCTCTCTGTTAAATAAATAAAATCTTTTTTTTTAATTTAAAAAATAAAAAATATTGTAAGAATATGAAAAATACTAAAATACTATTGTAATTATATTATAAAAAAAGAATTATGAGAAATTTTGTCTCTCCCAAATTTTTTCTCTTATAAATATAGCAAATGATAACATGTTTAAAATTGTAAAGACTGACATTTAAGGAAGCCCATTACAACATTCTCAACTCCCACTACTTCCCATGGAAACCCTGATACCCAAACAACTTATCTTCTCATTCCTTGCCCATTCCCATTTTAAGAGCTTTGCTAACACTACCCTCCCTAATTGGAATGTCTTCACCCTCCCATCTGCTTTTCTAAATCCACTCAGTCTGCAAAGTCCAGCATATGCCCTGTATCTTTTCCAAAGACTTCACCAACTCTCCTAGCCACAGTAAAATCATCCTTCTGGAACACCTATAGCACATGTCTGTACTATTTATTTGAACCTTTGTACAGGGGATCTTTCCTACATCACCCAGAATAATGCTCTTAAGTAGTACCAGACAACATGTCGTCTAGTTCTTCTGCCCAGGCAGCCAATGTTTCTATCTAGAGAAAAGGAATATAATATCCTCTATGGAATTCCGTGCTTTAGCTTATCTATTTCTCAATCATAAAACCACTAATATAGGACAATACTAGAAGTAACCTTCTGAGGTTAGGAAGAAGTAAATGCTATTAGAATGTCTAGAATGAAGACTAATTTTATAGGTTACAATAACTAAATACTGAAATTTTTTTAAAGATTTTTATTTATTTATTTGACAAAGAGAAATCACAAGTAGGCAGAGAGAGAGAGAGAGGAGGAAGCAGGCTCCCTGCTGAGCAGAGAGCCCGATGCGGGACTCGATCTCAGGACCCTGAGATCAGGACCTGAGCCGAAAGCAGCGGCTTAACCCACTGAGCCACCCAAGTGCCCAATACTGAAATATTTTATAAGCTTTTCATACACAATGTCTTTAGAGTGCACATATTTTTAAAATTTAATTTCATCTTAAAAGTTTCTTCTAACTTATTTTAAAATATTCACTCTTGGTTACTATCAAAAAGACAAGAGGGCGCCTGGGTGACTCAGTGGGTTAAAGCCTCTGCCTTTGGCTCAGCTCATGATCCCAGAGTCCTGGGATTGAGGCCCACATTGGGCTCTCTGCTCAGCGGGAAGCCTGCTTCCCCGTCTCTCTCTGCCTGCCTCTGCCTACTTGTGATTTCTCTCTCTGTCAAATAAATAAATTAAAAATTCTTATAAAACAAAAACAAGGGCTATTCAGTGCTAGCAAGGATGTGGAGAAAAGGGAACCCTCGTGCACTGCTGGTAGGAATGTAAATTGGTACAGCTGTTATGGAAAACAATGTGGGGGTTCCTCAAGAAATTAAAAATAGAACTCTAATTTGATCCAGCAATCCTATTTCTGAGTACATATCCAAAGGAACTGAAGTCACTGCCTTTAAGAAGTATCTACAACCCCATGTCACAGTAATATTATTCACAATAGCCAAGACATGGAAACAACCGAAGTGTCCATCTACAGATAAATGCTTAAAGAAATATTATCACCCATCAAAAGGAAGGAAATCCTGCCATTTATAACAACATGGATGAACTCTGAGGGCATTATGCTAAGTGAAATAAGTCCAAGAGAGAATGACCAGTACTATATGATCATACTTACATGTGGAATCTAAAAAAGCTGAACTCCGAAACAAAGAGAAGACTCGTGGTGGCCAGGGGTGGGGGTGGATGGAGAGGAAATGGCCAAAGGGCATAAACTTCCAGTTATAAGATGAGTAAGTTCTGGGTTCCTAATGTACAGCTTGGTGAACATAGATAACAATACTGTATTGTATACTTGAAAGTTGCTAAGAGAGATCTGAGCTATTCTCACCAAGACCACCACCACCACAACAAAAGAATGGCAATTGTGTGAAGTGATGGCTGTGTTACCTAACCTTATTGTGGTTATCATTCTGCAGTGTATATGTGTATCAAACCACCATCACATTGTAGACCTCCAATTTACACAAGGTTATATGTCAGTTGTATCTCAATAAAACTGCGAAGGGGGAATCATTAAAAAAAAAAAAAAGTCTGACTTCTTGAAGAGAGTAGTTTCTTATCTTTTTTTTTTTTAAAGATTTTATTTATTTATTTATTTGATAGACATCACAAGCAGGCAGAGAGAGAGAGGAAGAAGCAGGCTCCCTGCTGAGCAGAGAGCCTGACACAGGGCTCGATCCCAGGACCCTGGGATCATGACTTGAGCTGAAGGCAGAGGCTTTAACCCAATGTGCCACCCAGGCGCCCCAAAGTTTCTTATTTTTAAGAGAAGAATTAGCAAAGACAAGGAAAAAATCCAGGATCAAATATAACATTTAAATCCACTTCTTTGCTGATTTTTAAATATTTATATTTTGGTTAAAAAAGTGAATATTCTGTAAGATATGTAATTAATATTCAAAGACTATCAAAAACATCCATAGCCTCTGAGCACCCTACAATAATTAAAAAGAAGCAGCAATGGTTCAACAATGAAATTTCTTTGAGTTGAGGATAAAAGAAAAAGCAAGAGACCAGAAAGGTGTCAAAGGTGACAGCATCAAAGAGGTAAGAAGCAGAAGCGTGATTTCTTCATATGTTGAAGGAAGAAAGCTGGGAAACATAACCTTAACAGCAAAATCATAATCCAATTAGGTTAAAAAGGTTTCTGGACATGCTTTACATATTTGACCAGAAAAGGACATTTCAGTGATCTTACTGTGATAATAGTCTTATAGTTGGTAGAGCACCCTTCACCCGACTCCAGATATCTTTTTAAACTAAGGAAAGGAAAAGCACTTATCAAATATGCTGGTAGTATACATATAAATATATTCACCCTATCATAACCAGGTTTTACAGATTCCATCTCTACCATGTAGTTTTAATTATAGGCAGAAATCCCTGCTGAATTCTGTTTAATGCATTTTTGTTCACATGCCCTAATCTATAATTTTAAAGCTAAGGCAGTTTCAAGGAATCAATACACTAGACATTTATAATTCATATATTTTACCGAGTTCAAATCAGACTGTCATATGGTGATACAGGCATAGGATGCTACAGAAGACAGAATTATTAATTTATATGATGGCTTCACATCTAAATTAATCACTTCAACCTATTCAAAGTGGAACCTAGTTAAGATCCAAAAATCTAATCCTAGTTCTAGGTCTCAAAATTCAACCCTCTAAAAAGAATTACAATACCAATGGCTTGAATACCTTATTAAAAGACTGTGACATAGTTAAGGAATAAAAACATTTATATCCATAGGAACCTCAAAAATAGAAACCTCTTTGTCTATAGTTTTTTTACTGGATGATCAAAATAACTTCTCCAAATGGACTATCTGGCAATTTATACTGCCAATCTGGTTCAGCGAGGCTGTGGAAAAGCACAGTTGGAAGACTTATTTTTGCCTATTTTTTTTTTTTTTGTCCACCACCTCCTCAACAATGAGAGCTGATTAGAATGTATCTGACATATATATGTCAAAATATAATTTAAATCAACATCTTTCCTTTACTTAAAAACCAGGATCTATACTGCAATAGTCAGAATGACATTGTGATTTCTAAAACATTAATATAAAAGTTGTCTCTGCTATTTTCCTAGAGTTGCCCAATGCCCAGTCCTTTATTCTGAAATCCTATGAGTGCGACAATAGTCAAATATTACCTCAACTCTAAAGCTGAAGATAAAGACAGGGGAAAGTCAACTAATGTCTTGGTGTAATCCAAAACAGCAAAAACTGTCAGGTGACATGAGGATAAAGGTAAAAACAGTCCAAACTTTTGGAGAAGTAACCTCCTAAATAATTTTAACACTTCCTGTCTGTGCAAGCTAAAAGGAAGATAAAACCCTCAAAAGATATGAGTTAAAATGACATAAGATTGGGGGGGGGTGGATTTAACTTTTTTGACATATTCTTTTCATTTGAAAACAATGTAATAAACTTTAATAAAAGAAGGAAAATGTAAAACTACCCAATGTATCAGTGAATAAGGAGCAACTGATCTGACTACTTCAGCTTCAAAAAATCTCCATTACCAGTGTCTCTACAGACAGGTAAACACCCAGTGAATATAATTACTATAGTTGTTCAAATCTGATTGAACTTAGGTACAGAGAACAATTAAATTACTGTTTAAGTCACTATAATTTGCTACTCAATTCATCTGTAAAATATTTGGGTTTATAGACTATACTGAGAATTATTTGACAAGGAAAAGATGAGACTAAAATCCATCTACTACCTACCTATTCTCAGTAAGACAACTCAAATTTCCAATATGGAACTATTATTACTAGTTATTCCACTTTCTTTATCTTTTGGGCTTTTTGAAGCAAACCGTCTTACGCAATTACATACTTTGAAAATATTCGGTTGATAAAAATCTTTACAAGGAAATGATTTAAAAATCACCAAAAAGCCAAAGGACAAGATGTTCAAGACTTTAGACAGTCTCTAAGAAAGAATACAATCAGGGAATGGCTTTATCAAGGTGGGCAAAGTTCAGAATGGCAGAATTCCTTCCCTGTTGTCACGAATATACGAAAACTACCAGTGGTGTGGTGACTATCACTGGGTGCAATAGTAAAACAGAAGGGAAAAGCCTGGTACAGAATGCCGAATGGCCCAAAGAAAACCTAAGTGGTGACAAGAGCCTAAAGGCACATGCAGGTACGCATCTTTTATATTGGATGTGATACACTTACATGGCCCCTGTTGAATCTCTTGGGGACCAACAGTAAAGCAAGTTTAGAACTTCAAATCTTGAGACATCTATAGCAAGATGCTGATCCAATGTGGCTCCAAATATCTTCTGTTTTCCTGGCTCACCTGAAGAGGAAAAAACACTACAGAGGATGTGGGAACTGAATTTCTTTATGTAGTTTCTTCTAGAGCAACTGTCTGAAAGTTTTGGCCCAATCCTTCATGAAGTCTGGAAGTGAGACACTTGAGGGACTAGTGAAAAACAAAACTCAAATGAAAAGGTGGAGTGAGGCATCTAAACGGGGAATATGAGAGCAAAAGATAATCATTGTAGGTAACTCAGCATTTCTAATCTGTAAGTGGGAGGAGGCAGAGAAAGGAGAGAAAAAATATGCACAGATGTTTCTCCCTCCACTCCCTCACCCCAATTGCCCCTAAAAATTCCCGAAGTACCTAAGCTTTTTGACCATAATTAGGGAGTGAATAAGCAAGGTTATTTGGAAAGCTAAGTATTTTGTCAAGTCTTCCTCCCCTGTCTATGTGATATTATTAAGCAGCAGGGAGGCCTCTCAGATACTACTTTTTTCCTAAGAACAGATACTGGTACAATACAGCTTGAAGCAATAAAGAGAGAGAAATATAAACTCAATTTCTGCAAAAATGGAAGTCACAGGACAATATACCATATTGACAAAGCTTATTTAATTCTGTTTTTCAAAAGGGGAGGGACAGCTTTCATATAATAAGAAATCAGAACAAAAAGTAGTCTCTATAAATAGAAAATATTTTTAAGCTAAGCAACACAAACTGCATGGTTCATCCCCTTGGGAAATATTATCCCCTGCAAAGATAATCTTTAGGAAAAAACTAAGATTAGCGGAAGCAAATCTGATGTACATTACCACACAAAAGCATAAAAATGTAGTCCATAATATTAATTTAGATTCATTTTTAATTAATTTTTTTCCTAAAACATTTTACCTAAATATGGTATTATTCTCCAGCATTCATGCAATAGCCTAGGACATAAAACAGTTTTCTTTCCAAATATTTTCCATTTTAACCAGTTTACTTGAACTATGTCTGGTAAAAATACCAGAATTTTCTGACAAATAAGACTGGAGAGTCAATTAGATCCTTACCTGCCGTGGCTGCTCATTCATTCGTTGTGGGTCTGATTTCACTTTATTACTAGGATGATTTGTGACTTTGGTTACTGGTTGTTTGAAAATTGATGCGGTTTGTCTAATTGGCAACGTTGTATTCAAGTCTGGTTTACCCTGTAGATATAAGCATGTTTTCATTAGTAAATATTACATATAAATATAATTTAATGAATTAATTTGTTATCCATTACTTTCAAGTTTTTACTTAAATTCCAGTTAGTTAATATAAGGTGTAATATTAGTTTCAGATGTACAAATCATGATTCCACACTTCCATACATCAGCCAGGGCTCATCACTAGTGCCCTCCTTGATCCCCATAACCTATTTCCCTCATCGCCACACCGACTTCCTCTCTAGTAACCAATAGTTTTCTATAATTAAGAGTCTGTCTCTTGGGGCGCCTGGGCGGCTCAGTGGGTTAGGCCGCGGCCTTTGGCTCGGGTCATGATCTCAGGGTCCTGGGATCGAGTCCTGCATCGGGCTCTCTGCTCTGCAGGGAGCCTGCTTCCTCCTCTCCCTCTCTCTGCCTGCCTCTCTGCCTGCTTGTGATCTCTGTCTGTCAAATAAATAAATAAAATCTTAAAAAAAAAAAAAAAAGAGTCTGTCTCTTGGTTTGACTTTTTTTTTAAGTATTTTTTACTTACTTAAGTAATCTCTACACCCAGTATGGGGCTCAAACTCATGACTCTGAGATCAAGAGTCACATGCTCCTCTGACTGAGCCAGCCACGTACCCCTGTTTTGTTTCTTAAATTCCACACGAGTGAAATCATATGGAGGGAGCTAGAGATTATGCTAAGCAAAGTCAGTCAATCAGAGAAAGACAAATACCATTATCCATTACTTTAAATCAGATTATTCCAAACTTCTCAATCTCAGCAATATTCAAGTTCACATTTTTAGCACTTCATTATCCAAGACATACATGAAGTTTTCTCATTTAAAAGCTTTCTGTGTACTTTAAAATATAAGAAAACTATGAAATTCATAATTAATTTGATTAGCACGATACTGGGATTTTTAAATGAACAAATGCATTTATGGGTAACACAAAAAGGAGGGTTTTCAGAACAGTAATTAGTACAGCGATCCTCTCAACACTTGAGAATGGACGAAAATAATGGCACACTTGGCCACTGAAATGTTAACTGGTCAGCTATCAGGAGGCCAGGCTTACATAGACCCATGTAAGTTAAATTTACTCCCATTTAAAAAGATAATTAGAAATGGAAGTTCTAATTCTAGCAAACAGAACTCAATTTGGCAACAAACTTAACTAATTATAATCAACTAGTAAATAAAATCTAAAATGTGTTCTAGTGAAGTCAAAATGTGGCAGAGCTGTTATTAAGTTCATTTGCAATGAATGCTCTAACAACCACGGGAGGTAGATGGGCAGCAGGGCAAGGAAGGAGAAAAAAAAATGTGATTTAATCATTGTATAGTCTGATTCTGGATATATATATATGTGTGTGTGTGTGTGTGTGTGTGTTCTGGGTATATACACACACACACACACACACATATATGGTCATCTGTATCTGAAAAAAACATGCCTCTGGTATTTTTGACATAGAAATATACTTGATAAATCCATAGGATAGTCGATGAAGTTTTGTCTTTTCAACTATCCTCAGATAAAAATTGTGCTATCAACTTCCAGGCTGCACAACAATGGTTCTCAAACTTCAGCACACATCAGAACCACCCAGAGGGTCTCTTAAAACGGAGTCTTGGACCTCATTCCTACTAGAGATTGATTCAGTAGAGATCAGAGGTGGGGCCTAGGAACTCGCATTTCTATTAAGGTCTCAGGTGATGCTGCAGCTGCTGACCCAGGGACCACTGGGAAAAATGCTACTCTGAAACAGACTGCAAATTGGTGGCAGGAGAACCAACTTTTAACCTATAGATGTATTTTGTTCAGTTTTTAGTGTTTAATACAATGAACAAACATCTACAAATCTGGAGATTTCACATAAAATCCAGATTCTAGCTTCTCTTAAAAACTCAAAGATCTAGAAATACTGGACTTGATTAGGCCACAGCAGGCCATAACTAATTAATAATGGCTGCTCACAAGAGGTGTCAAGGGCTCTCTTCTAGCAAAATTTCTCAACAACTTATGTTTGCATTACCTGTCTTAACCCTAGGTGTTGAGTTTGTGACCTCTGCTTTAATAATGTTACCAATGTCTTGGGGTGCCTGGACGGCTCACTTGGTTAAGCAACTTCCTTCACCTCAGGTCATGATCTGGAGTCCTGGGATCGAGTCCCACATCGGGCTCCCTGCTCAGCGGGGAATCTGCTTCTCCTGCTGACCTCTCTCCTCTCATGCTCTCTCTCTCTCTCTCATTCTTTCTCTCTCTCAAATAAATAAAATCTTAAAAAATATATATATATTGCTTGGGATTAACCTCCTTTTGGGGAAATTAATCTGAAGAACTCAAAGACCTATCTAGAACATTCTAAAAAAAAAAATGTTACCAATGTCTAGAAAGGTAAGCATCAGAATATATTAAACTGACAATTAGCACAATTATGGTATTACTTGGACCCACTACTAAATACATCTCCATTAACATCCTCTCCACACCCCCTCCCCCCCCACCCCCTCTTCTCTGTATGTACTGGGCATGCTTGTCCTTCCTCTGCCAATGTATGTGCTTACCTTTGTGAGGTATATTCTTTTTTTTTTTTTTAACTATTTTTTTTTAGTAATCTCTACACCCAACATGTGGCTTAAACCCACAACCCCAAGATAAAGAATCGCCTGCTCTTCCAACTGAGTTGGCCAGGGGTCCCAAGATACATTCATCTTAAATAAGACTAACAATGTCTCTTAGGCATTTAGCTTCCTATTTTTATAGATTTTCAAAAAATTATTTAGAAGTAAGCCAATTTGACTGACAGGCTGCAAAATAACCACTTAGAATGCTATCTTTAAAAGTGTGAAGCCCAGGAATGTGTATTTTTTAAAGCTCTTCTGGATGGGGCACCTACCTGGCTCAGTCGGCTAAGCATTCAACTCTTGATTTTGGCTCAGGTCATAATCTCAGGGTCCTGGAACTGAGCCTCCCATGGGGCTCTGCGCTCAGCAGGGAGTCTGCTGCTCTGTTTCTCTCTCCCTTGGCCCCCCTCCCCATTCACCTGCACACACACACACAGTCACACACTCTCTCTCTCTCTCAAATGAATAAACGATTATTTAAAAAAAAAAAAAAAAAAAGGAAAGAAAGAAACAAAGAAAGGAAACTCTCCCGGTAATTCTGTGATGCACAGGTTTGGATACCCCTCGTTTATGACATGTAGAGCATTCTGAGGCCCTAAGTGAAGCTACCCAAACTCTAAAATAGCTAATATTCAACCTTAAACTTATAGAGAACTTTTCCTGTCACTAGTTAAAATTAGTATGTATCACTACGTAATACCTTGTTTGGTTTTTAATGTTTCCATTCTTTATTAAAAGAACAATATACTCTGCTGATATTAGAATTAAGATGGCATCAGCAGACACAAAAGTATATTGCAACTTTTTGTATGAGGAAACAGTGGAGCCTCTTAAGATTCTCATTGTTACAAAAATGACTAGAGACAGGAGTCTATTCTAAATGAATCCTGAATTCAAAGACTGTAAGGAAGCATGAAACATAGAAAATTATTGGTGCTACAATGGTAAGATCGTTATTTTTTTTTTCATTAACTTATGTTTTTGATGCATTAAGTAAAAATTAGAAGAAAAATCTGGCTAAAAGTATTCAAAATACACAACTCCACTGTCTGATAAAGAGTGCATTCCTCAGTGGGATGGAGTAAGAAATTATTCAAGAAGCTACTGTGTTATTTTTCTCTTGATCTTACTTTGATTTTTATTATGTTTTCTCCCTTTAACTGGCTTGAAAGCTCTGAAGACAGAATTTTTGTACTAATTAATTTCGTATTCCAAAACAGTGGCATGTGATCTGAAAAACTGGACTAACTGGTTTTCCCACAGACTGTCACAAAAACACTAAATTTTATCAGGACTCTCACCTGAGGAATGCCAAAGAGTCATGTTCATATCCAGTTGTATGTCTGAATCCTTTCTTTTTTTTTTCAAAGATTTTATTTATTTATTTGACAGAGATTACAAGTAGGCACAGAGGCAGGCAGAGAGGGGTAAACAGGCTCCCTGATGAGCAGAGAGCCCCATGCGGGGCTCCATCCCAGGACCCTGAGATCAGGATCTGAGCCGAAGGCAGAGGCCCAACCCACTGAGCTACCTAGGTACCCCCGTTTGAATCCTTCTAAATATGACTAATCCATCATAAACATAGGAGTTATAAAGCAAACACTTTTTTAATAGTTGTAATCTTTCTTTTCAGTATAAGAAAAAGTAAAGCATAAGTTTCTTGTATCACAAAATTAAAATAGTAAACACACATGGGGCACCTGGGTGCCTCAGTGGGTTAAATCTCTGCCTTTGGCTCAGGTCACGGTCTCAGGGTCCTGGGATTGAGTCCCACATTGGGCTCTCTGCTCACTGGGGTGCCGGCTTCCCTTCTCTGTCTGTCTGTCTCTCTGCCTAGTTGTGATTTCTCTGTCAAATAAATAAAATCTTTTTTAAAAAATTAGCAAACATGCACATTCTAATATTAGAAAGAAAAGTTTCCCACCTTGCTAAATCTCGGTATATAAGCTAGCCCTCAAATCAAAATTTAATGTATTTTTATAATAATGTGTATATTAGACTGGAAGCACTCAAATAACTCAATTTTTGAGACTCTATTCTATCCCCTTAGGTGCTGGGAGGAATACAAAAATAAATCTATAAATTCTTTTCAAAAGTTTACTTTATGGGCACCTCGGTGGCTCAGTGGGTTAAAGCCTCTGCCTTCGGCTCAGGTCATGATCCCAGGGTCCTAGGATCGAGCCCCGCATCGGGTTCTCTGCTCTGCAGTGAGCATGCTTCCTCCTCTCTCTCTCTCTGCCTGTCTCTCTATCCAATTGTGAGCTTTCTCTCTGTCAAATAAATAAATAAAATCTCTCTTTTTTTTTTTTAAAAGATTTTATTTCTTTGGCAGAGACAGATCACAAGTAGGCAGAGAGGCAGGCAGGGAGAGAGGAGGAAGCAGGCTCTCCGCCAAACAGAGAGCCCGATGCGGGGCTCCACCCCAGGACCCTGAGATCATGACCCAAGCCAAAGGCAGAGGCTTTAACCCACTGAGCCACCCAGGCGCCTTAAATAAATAAAATCTTAAAAAAAAAAAAATTTACTTTATCTTTTTCCAATAAATATCTGAGGTGGATCTTTGTACACTCAGAAAGTAACAAATATTCAATAAAAATTAATTTTTAAAAATACAGAATCAGTGACAGGGGAAAACAAATTTCCTTTTGAAAAGACTAATAGTGATCAATACTAGCACTGAGCATCAAAAGTGGATCTAAAATTTTTAGAAGTCTGGGTGAAAAGAGAAACATTAAATCATATAGATACCAGGTTAGAGAGGAGGAAACATACCAATTAATAAGGAAAACAGCTGTTCTGGTATTAAGTCTAGAAAAAAAGTAAAGGCACTAATATCACAACAAATATTAAGCAAACTTCAAATGCTTTTTCTTTTTCAGTGACCTCCGTTAAATGCCAAGAACATAAAATTTAAAGGAAACTTGGAGATGGTGGTTCTTAAAGGGACTAAATACCAGTGTGGTCTAATTATCATGTAGCCTTTCAGCTGACCTAGCTTGACTTAGGCTAGAAAAGAGGGTAATTAAAGAGGTGGACGAAGAGCATGTGTCATCAACCAGTGATTTCTCAAACATTTCTACATTCCTACCAGCTAAAAAATATTTGAAAATACCTCACCTACATTTCAAAGTGGACATCAAGACTATTTCAAACTTTAATGTAAGTAATTGCAAAGAATGAACTACAGTATTTTAAATGTTGACATTTTGATAATAAACATATCACTTTAAGACATATCTAACACAATCTAAATATACCTACCAACCACTTACACATGAACAAACTCTTTAATGGTTAAACATTTTATTTCACTCCTTTTTTTCTTTGAATAATTCCATTCCCCAAGTTATTTCCTATTTTCAACTTGAAAACTTTTCACTGATCATTTATACATCATGAGATTATTTTTTAAACTTCTTGTGATCATAAAGTACTTTGTGATTTAAAAAAAAAAGTTAATAAATTTCTGGTTTACTACCTTAGTAGCAAATAACTGCCCCCAAACAGTAAATCACACATTAGTAAGTGAAATAAAAATTAGATGTATTAAAGTAGAGATTTTTTAAAATTTAGAACTAACTTCATGGGCTTGGATGAGTATTACTAGCTGCTAGAATGGGCCAAGATTTAGAACCAATTCTGTTCCTACTTTTCATTTTTTAAAGATGAACACCAAGAAAACCTGTTCATATAAATGAGTAAATAAGAATGAGTTTTATTGTCAATCTCTGAACTTCTTTTAAGTTGTATGTCAAAATATTGCATTGTGAATCATCAAAAATTTTTAATAATTGAAGTCTACATTAAGTTCTCTATAAATTTTAGACAAAGAATTATACTGGAAGAAAGACTTAAATGTTACCAAGTAATTCATTTTCTTGGCATCAACACCAGTATCTCAAATTACTCCTTTACTAGAGATCACACATTCTGCACCACGGTAATACTGCGGACAAGTAAAAAGTGTGCTCTCCTATAAAACGAGAGAAGGTAGACTACGAAAGGGGAACAGGAGAAAAAAGAGCCTGTACCTCCATCTCAGGTGCATGCTTAGTTCAACAGGAAAGAGTACACACAGAAGTTAAGGATACAGAAATACTTTTAAAATCATCCCTGTTGTGGGGCACCTGGGTGGCTAGTGGGTTATGCCTCTACCTTCGGCTCAGGTCATGATCTTGGGTCGTGGGATCGAGCCCCACGTTGGGCTCTCTGCTTGGCGGAGAGCCTGTTTCCCCCTCTCTCTCTGCCTGCCTCTCTGCCTACTCGTGACCTCCGTCAAATAAATAAAATTAAAAAAAAAAAAATCATCCCTGTTGTGTATACCATGTAAGCTGTCACACAGCATAATCCCAACAGCAGGAATTTAATTTTTTATTCTAAATAATCACTTTTCCCAGCCTGGCTTTGAATTAAAGCTGAATGACAGTTTGAAACTGTACATATTCTATGACTAGAGCCAAAAGAACTCATTTTTATCTTAAATCCTGCATATTTTGTACTTTATTCTAAAAATTAGCCATGTTTAAGTTTTTTTGTATTTTTTTTTAAAGATTTTATTTATTCATTTGACAGAGAGAGACAGCAAGAGAGGGAACACAAGCAGGAGTGCAAGAGGGAGCAGCAGGCTTCCCGCCAGGCAAGGAGCCCGATGTGGGGCTCATGCAGGCCTCATGCAGGACTCGATCCTAGGACCTTGGGATCACAACCTGAGCTGAAGGCAGACACTTAACAACTGAGCGATCCAGGTGCCCCTTAAGTTTTTTTAAAAGATTTTATTTATTTACTTGAGAGAGCAAACAAGCGTGAGCAGGGGGAGGGGCAAAGGGGAAAGCAGACTCCCCACTCATCAGGGAGCCAGAAGCAGGGCTCAAGGCTCTATCCCAGGATCCAGAATCATGACCTGAGCTGAAGGCAGATGCTTCAACAGAGCCACCCAGGCGCCCCGAGTCATATTTGTTTTAATGTAAAAACGCTGTTCTACCTACCCAAAATGATCAAGTAAAACTGATACGTCCAAGTATCATTCAAGTACCATTCTAATTCTATGGCTTTCCATATAGTACATACCCCCCAAGAGATATTCATACCCCAATTTGAAAAGCAAAGACTATTTTTTTCTAAGGTCACTTTTCTCATCTGTAAATAACCACTCATAAGATCCTTACAAGGATCAAACAAGGTAATGCACATATGATGCTGTGGCAATGCAGCTTTCGCTCAATCACTGAACAAATATCCTGAACAAATTTGCCTACTGTGTGCCAGCCACATGCTGGGTATATCATCATCAAAACAAAAAGTCCCTGCTTCAGAGCTAACATTCTGAGGGTTAGGGAAAGACAATAATTAACAAAATAGGCATGTATTTTATAGTCATTTTGGCTTGTAAATTCTGATTAAATATTGCTATTTCTGGAGTGCCTGGGTGGCTCAGTGGGTTAAGCCTCTGCCTTCAGCTCAGGTCATGATCCCAGGATCCTGTGATGGAGCCCCACATGGGGCTCTGCTCAACGGTGAGCCAGCTTCCCTCTCTCTCTCTGCCTGCCTCTCTGCCTACTTGTGATCTGTCTGTCAAATAAATAAAATCTCTAACAAAAAAAATAGTTGCTATTTCTATTATCAGCATTAACATGCTTTTGACCATGCTAATGAAATTTAGGAACTTGGGGTGCCTCGGTGGCTCAGTGGGTTAAAGCCTCTACCTTCAGCTCAGGTCATGATTCCAGGGTCCTGGGATAGAGCCCACATCAGGCTCTCTGCTTGGCAGGGAGCCTGCTTCCCCTTTCTCTCTTTGCCTGCCTCTCTGCCTATTTGTGATCTCTGTCAAATAAGTAAGTAGAGTCTTTAAAAAAAAAAAAAAAAAAAGAGGGGCACCTGGGTGGCTCATTGGGTTAAAACCTCTGCCTTTGGCTCAGGTCATGATCCCAGCATCCTGGGATCGAGCCCCCGCACCACTGGGCTCTGCTCAGCAGGGAGCCTCCTTCCCCCACTCTCTCTCTGCGGACCTCTCTGCCTACTTGCAATATCTATCTGATTTAAAAAAAAAAAAGAGAGAGAGAAAAAGAAATTTAGGAACTTAAACCTATTAAGCTTCTCCAGGAGGAAAGCCATCTCCTGCTTTACAAGAGGGGAGCCTGAGTGATATCTTTAGACCAAACCAGTATTATCATCAAAAAATAACTTCAGATTTATTCCAGAATATGTACAGTAGCCTATAGTTAATGCCTTTTCACAAAGTCAAGAACAGTGTACTTTACTATCTTTCAAATTTTTAAAAAATTGAGATACAATTCACATACCATAAAATTCACCATTTTAAAGTTTACAATTCAGTGGTTTTTTAGTACATTCACAAAGTTGTGGAAATTCCATAAGCTTTTGCAAAAAAGTAAAGAATATCTGGAATCTATGATTTTGTACTGAAAAATCCACTTAGTGTAAAATCCCAAGTGTGGGACAAGATTTTTTAAGATCAATGGGAATATTAAAAATATATATAAATATTAGGTGGACTACACTTTGAGCTCATTAAAAAGGACTTGTTAAAAAAAAAAAAAGGACTTGTAGTTAACTGAAATTCATCACTGAAAACAAGTTTTGAAGAGTTCTACTTGAAAAATAACTTCTTGCAGCTTTAGCAAATAGCAGGTCATTAAAGGACTTGTGCAAAAGATGGGAATGAGTTTCAATCCAATACTTACAGAGCAGCTCTATCCAAACTAAGGCAGCTACTCTGTGAAACGGTCTCCTTTACATCCGGCCTGGCTCTAGCTGTGTACACATCCTTGGGAGAATTGTGGAAATAGTCACACAAATTATTTTCTGTAGGGTTTAATTCTCTTCCTGACCTCTAGGTCTATAATGACAGGGACTTCCCTTGCTCTATCTTCAGAGTCTGCAATAATGCCTAAGCATGGAATGTGCTAAAAAAATTTTCTGTGGGATAAATGATTGCATAAAATGTCTATTATACATAAAACTTCGGTTATGCAGACCTTACTCTTCAAGTCTCATTTTCTGCTTTAAACTTACGGGTGCTAAATAGGTGGAAAATATAATTTAATGCAGTCTACAATATCCATCTCAATTTTATTATGGAAAGAATAGTCATCTGTATTATCTGCCTTGAGATTACCAATATAAGAGAAGCAGTCCCAAGACTTCCTCCATCTATTACTATTTAACACATATACTTATAGGTATCTGGCCAGTGTCTTTGTCTGAGTCACACAGACAGCCCACAGTCAGGACCAGATTTCAACTGTATACTCTGTTCTAACATTTACCAAAATTAATACCACTGCACATCACATTCCTATCTCAGGAGTAACCAAATAGTCAATTCCCTCTGATTATACATTATCACCCATCACTCATCCCCATAATATTCTGTACATCCACTCATCTATCCCATTGTTCAGTGGCTTTTAAACTTTTTTGATGCATCCCTCTCCCAATCTTACACTGTACACTCCTGAATGACCGACTAGGCTTTCCTATGTCCTCAGTATTTTCTCTAAACATTCTCTCCAGCTCCTGCACTTACTGACTTGGCCATCCCTTGAAGATACTTGCCCCTCAGGTTCTCTCAAATGAAACTTCTTTCTCTCCCTCCCCCAACTCCTTTCTACCTTTTTCCTTCTCACTCTCAATTGCATGTCCAAGGGTCAAGAGGTGGTATAGGTTTTATCATAACTCTCTCCTATTTTTCTCAAATAATTTCTCCATTTTTGATCCTTTAAAAATACCAGTTCTTGGAAGCTCCTATCTGGCTATACGACGTTTCGCTCTCCTCCCTTTCTTCTTAGGTCGCTAGACTTACATAGTTTCCATTTCAGTTTCTCTCCATCCCAACTCTTATCCTCCCTTCAGGGAGACCTCATTATTCATGTGGATAATTCAGCCAACATCCTGGGTCCTTCGATCTCTTCCTCTGCCCACGCTCACTCAACTAAATTATAGCCACAGCCTTGTCAGTACTAGTAACTACACCATCTCCAGTATCTCAATCGAGCATCCAACTCTCCAATTCCTCCTTCCTATCATTGCAGCTCACGTTCTCAGAACCGCCCTCTGCGTTTCTTTCACAAAGTATCTCCTGTCCAGCAGTATCTCCTGTCCATTGACTGCCCTATTTTCTCACTCGACCTTAACCACTTTCACATTCCACCCTACCCAGCACAGGTTCTATGGTCCATCATCATCATATTGCAAATGTGCCTGACTTTCTTGACCTCTGCAGTTTCTCCACTTCTTCTCAAACTTTTCAAAGTCCTTTAAGTTGGGAGTTTAACCAAATGAGCATCTCTTTATCTACCACCTGGTGAATCTCTTCTCTAGCCAAACAAAATTTACTGAAAGATTTGCCCAAGCTCATTTTCCCTCTTACTCATTTTCAACCCTCTAAAATCTGACTTCTGTTGCCACTGAAAACCAAGGTTATTAATTAGCTTCATGCTGCCAAATTCAATGGGAGTTTCTCGGTCTTCCTCCACTCAACCCTTCAATGGCATCAGTGTAACTGACCACTCTTCTTTCTGAAGCTTTCTCCTCTCCCATGTCTCTATCTTTTTTTTTTTTTTTTTTTTAAGATTTTATTTACTTATCAGAGAGAGAGAAGGGGAGAGAGCGAGCACAGGCAGACAGAATGGCAGGCAGAGGCAGAGGGAGAAGCAGGCTCCCTGCTGAGCAAGGAGCCCGATGTGGGACTCGATCCCAGGACGCTGGGATCATGACCCGAGCCGAAGGCAGCTGCTTAACCAACTGAGCCACCCAGGCGTCCCTCCCATGTCTCTATCTTACTGGACATTCTTTCTCAACCCACTTTGCTGATTCCTTCTACTCTAACCAAGTTCTAATTATTGGATTTTCTCAGAGGTCGGTTTGGGTAATCTCCTTTAGTCCCATCACTTAGAATAACACTACCTCTGTGCCGATGACCTTCCAGCTGAGACCTCTCAATCAGCGTACCAACTGCATACATGACACTTCCATTTGGATGTTTAGTAAGCAACTCAAACTATGCATGTTTAAAATGTGTTTTATCCATCCATATAAATTCTCCTAAGGTGACCTCAGTGAATGGTAACCCAATCACTGGGTCAAGTCTCACACTTGAGTATTTTCTTTTGTCTTCTTCCCCACCCAATCATTAGCAAATCCTGAAAATTCTATATCAAAACAGATCTAGAGACTACTTCTTTCCACCACCACATGTCCAGGCTATCATCATTTATCAGCAGACTACTATATAATAGCTATTTGCTGCTCACTTCTTTGTCGTCCATTACATTTCAAATTAACAGAAACTGAACAGTGGCCCATACTTAAGGGAGATACTAATAATCCCTTATAAGGACTTCAAGGCCTACAAACGCTAATTTATCACCTGTGATCTGCTCACTCCCTCTTTTCGCCCCCAACTATATCCACTAGAGAGATACCAGAAGATACTCCATTCAACGAATGCTTAATACACTGATGAAGAGGAAACCAGCAACTTTGGAAAAGATTTTAGTGACTTTCTCTAAAGGTGAGGACTGTTGGTAGAAGGAATGAGGTCACTGTTTCCAGTGTGGATGGAAAGATTCTAGGGAAGAATCCAAGAGGCAGTTCTTACCACACAGTGTGCTCTACCAGGTGCTGGTAATTAGAACTGACCCTACCACAGAGCTCGTTAGTACTAGTTGACCATGGGGTCCCAACGATACAAATAAGTCAGCCCCCTAAGGTACTGCTGGAATAACTGAAAAAATCCCTTATCTGTTCGACAAAGGCCTCATTTGAGATACAAGTGAGTTGGTCCCTCATATCTTTTGCCAAGGCCTTGCTTCCTCTCCTGTTTCTAAAACAGTCATTATTACCTTCCTTAGCTCTATTTTCCTTTGAGAATTTGATAAAGATAAGACTCTCTCCTCAGAAAAGTGCGTAACAGAAAATACTGCACTCAGTTCAAAGGTTCCTGGAGGGCCTCCTGAAGAATGTTCTCTGGTTGGACACCTGCCTGTCTTCCCTATTTGCCTCTTTCACACACTGAAGGAAAAAACAATAATGTTCCTTGGTCACGCGTTCTAAATATCGTCCTCTCTCCTCCACCTCTCATTCAAGCTCTGTAAGAGTAGTCTAACCATTTTTATGGGGAGAGGGGTACAAATGAACATATATGCCCATGTTTTTAAACGCACAGAAGCTCTGGAAGGCTATACAAAACAACCGATTAAGAACAGTTTCCTCTCGAGAAGAAGACCGCACATGAAAGACTGGAGAGGGAGACTTTTTTACTATTCTTTCATCCTCTGTACAAATTACCTAATCAAATAATAATAAATCTAAATTTTAAAACTTTTAAATAAGCAGGCTACATTTGCTTCTAATTTCTCATTTCCCAGAAACTTTCTAGCATTTTAAGAAAGACTTCTTAAGACCAGGCCCCTCAAAACTGGTTATGAAAGGTTATCAGATGCCTTTAATTTGGAAACCAATGGTTACTACAAAGTTTTTATCCTCCTTGATCTCGCCATGTCATTTAACAAAAATTTTCTTTCCTAGGCTTTTAGAACACGGAATTTTCTTGATTCTCCTACTACCTTTCTGGAAGTTCCTTCTTACTCTCCACAAAATTAATTTATTCATTTATTCACTACTAACAGTGTGACAAAATACTTTTCTCTTATTTGCACCTTTGTTAAGCGATTCTAACAAGCTATGACAATCTACAATGACAGGAGTTCTCAAAGCGTGACTTCAGAGTTCCTGGGCATGCACCAGATCCCTTCAAAACTCCAAGAAATAAAACTTGTAACCGGTCTTCTTCACTCCATCCCCAAACTTGCTCTTCCTCCCCTATTCTTTATCAACAACCTTCACCCCAAGTGACTCAAGCCAAAACTGCAGCAGGTACGAACAGTTCTCTCTACAATCATCAGTACTTACACCCAATTTCTCTTGACTGAATCTCATACCTTTCCATACCTCCCGGGATAGTGTTAGTTGCCATCACTTCTCTAGACTACAACAGCCCACTATTCCTACTTCCAGTTTCATCTTTTCCCAAATCCATTCTCCACGCTGCACCCATTCTAGATCCAATACCCAGTCTGATTCTCACCATCACTACCTGTTCACTTAGTTTCTCAAACTGCAGATACTGCCCCCAAGATAAATTAGCTCACTACAAGAATTCTTATTATTTTGTTGAGAATAATTAAAATAAGCACATTCTACATCACCCGGTTACAAACCTACGACACAGCCATATAGAACCCAAGACTGTATTTATAAAATCACAATAGGCTACTACCATAAACCAAAGTAATTTATGAGAAATCAATAATGGCAGACTTCTACAACTAATTCCGTACAAGACAACATGATGCTCTTTATTTCCCAATGTATCAAATCTGTGTGAATAGAGAAATGTGATGAAAGAACTGAGTCTTTCCAAGGTATTAGTAGCACTGAAAAGCCAATCTAAAAAAATAACTTGTTGCATACCAATACATATTGTAAGCATTTTATAAAATATACATATGTCACATTAACGTTAGGGAACCTGGACAGTATTAGTTTTGTAGCTTTAATTTATACACATTTCAGTGCTGTTAAGAACTAGAAACATAAGAATTTCATTTAATGTTTACACATCTGAAACACTGAAACAAAAGGAACTGCTAACAACAAAACCAAACTACTGGACTTCCCAAAACATATTTTGCACCCAGCATCACTCTATTTTTTTATCCAATCCCGGTCTTTCCAATTACATTTTTAAGGAAACTTACCGTTTTAAGAAATTAGCTTCCTTTTTAAAATTGAGGGTCATATCTCTGAAACCTTAAAACATCTCTCTTTAAAAGATCAAAGCCTGGATAAATGCCTAAATATTTAGCTTTCTAAGCAAAGGTTTTGTTGTCTCGTTTACATATTGAGAGAGCTAAATAGCTCTCAATATTGTCCAATACAGTAGCCACCAGAAATATATGGCTATTTAAACTTAAACAAAACTAAAAATTAGTTATTCAGTCTCACTAGCCACATTCCAACTACTCACTAGCCAGCCACACATGGCTGGTGGCAACATTTCCATCACCACATAACTATCATTTCTTCCTCGGAGTAAGCTTTGGAGAAAGCTGCTCATCACTTCAAACTCCATACTGAGGACTTCCAAATCTTTGTCTAGTCTTTTTCCATTAACCTAATGGAATAGCTCCAGCAACCTAATTGACAGATACACTTTATCCACTAGAAAGACGGAGGTGGCAACTGGAAATAACTATGGTAGTGGCAAATCAGTAAGGCACAATTTGATCAGGAATGGAACAGATTTTCAGAGTAAGGTTAAGACTGAGACTGAGACAAGAAGGAATAGGTACTGCAAAAACAGTAAATATTAATCAAAAGATAATGCCCATTCCACTGTACCCTTTCATCCTAAAATAACTGCCACTTTGCAAAGATCTTCAAAAAATATTTTCTCTACCATACCTGAAGTATTATGCATCCAGGAAACTTACTTTTGATATGGAACATATACTAAGATCTCAGTTTATAATCCATCATTATAAACTACAATTTAACCTATTTCGAAGTTTATTTTAATAACATTTCAAATTCTTTCTAGGGTTTTTTTGTTTAAGTTTTATTTATTTGTCAGAGAGAGAGAAAGCACAAGCAGGGCAGTGACAAACAGAGGCAGAGGGAGAAGCAGGCTTCCCGCTGGGCAGGGAGCCCTCTGGGGACTCGGTCCCAGGACCCTAGGATCATGACCTGAGCTGAAGACAGTGACTTGACCAATGGAGCCACCCAGGCATCCCTCTTTCAAGGGTTTTCAAAAACCTCAAAAGCAACACAATTATGCACTTTAGCCAAGTTTATAACTATATAGCAAAACTAACTAACACTCCTATTTACCAATTTATATCTCCCAGTGTTCTCCATACTGTATTATTTTTTCCATACTGTATTATTTTTTAAAAAGATATAATACAGAATTAGCCACAAAGACATTTTCTGCTTTTTTAGAGATAGTCAATATTGGCATTACTCCAAAAGAGAGCTTATTTTTAAAACTTCAACTCCATTTTTGTGACTGTTCAATTAAAATAAAATCAGGTGCAAAAATAAGACTATGCCCCCCCGCCAATTCAGACAGAAACTTCAGAAAACAATGACAATGAAAGGCACTTTCAAAATAATAACTTTCAAAATAATTAATTTATTCAATATTTATGACCACTATAAAATTCTGGAATGAGGTGGATATTAACTCAAATAAACATGAAGCAAACATTTACTAAGTACCTACCGTGTGCTAGGCTTTGGACTACCTATACCAAAAAAAAAAAAAGGAAAGACAGTCCTTGCCCTCATGGAGCTCACAGTCTAGTCGAAGCAGACAAACAATCACAAATACAATGGCAAAGCACCAGGGAGGCATTATGGAAGAAGGGACTGGTTCTGCCTGGAGAATGCAGGGGCAGGCTTCACAGAGGTGGAGACAATGGAGCTGGGCCTTGGATGAGGAGGAGTTCACCAGATGGAGGGGAAGGGGGGAAGCGCATTCCAAGCAGAGGAAACAGCACATGAGCAAGCAGAATCTTGAAAGCACATGCCATGGTGCAGGGCGATGAGCGGTCCAGCGCAGCTAGAGCATAAAGGTGCACACAAACTAAAGAGACGAATTAGTTTTTGGTTTTTAGAGAATCATAACTATCAAGAACACATCTTCATATACTTAGTGTAGTTTAACTGTGATTCTGAAAACAACAGGGCGGCCTGAAAGCATCCCATTCATTTCATAAATATCTAACCCCTTTTGATAGGTACCCAGCATTGTGGTTAGAGTTTTTTTTTTTAAAGGCAATTTTAGAAAACTAAATCTTAATTTTGCTCTATATATTTAAGGAGAAAAATCAACCTAAAATAAGGGTTTTCTTAAGCTGAATCACAGAGCTATACACTCTACAGTTTCTCGCTTTCTTTTACACTTCCTCTACCACCACCGTCTTTTACCCTTAACACCTTCATAGCTATCAACCCAAAGTAACCCCCACAGTTAAGCAACAGAGAAAGCGACTGCAGCCTTCCCTTCCCATTCTGCCTATAAACAAGGTACCTGACAAGGTCCCTACGGTAAATCGATGCATGGTAACCAATGCAACAGACAAAGAAACAATGTACTCGGTCCCCCATACCAATTTTTGGAAATTAGACTATTATTAACAAACTATTAAGCTGAATTCTGAATAAAGAGAGACATAAAGCAGAGACCTGTATCATCTTCAGGAAGAGTAAAAAGATAAAGAGGAAGAAATCTTGGGTCAAAAAATTTCCATGTACACTGGCCACCAAGCAATGTTCACCAAGGAAGCTTGGTGCTTAGGAAGGTGCAGTGGAGAAAGGAGAGGAACTCACATGGGTCAAATACTTTATTAGACGTTTTCATATAAATTCCTATTTACTCCTTGCAATAATGCAAAGGGAAAGAGTTCATTACCTTAGTTTTACAAATGAGAGATCTGAGGCCATCAGAGGTTAAAAAGAGTTACCCATGACTGCCTGAGCTAATAAATGACAGAGCCAGTACATCAAACCACGCCTGCCTGGTTCCAAAGCCCAACCCATCCTGCACACTGCCTCAGGGTACCTAAAACGAACACAGTACTCCCAAGCAGCATGAGAGGTTGTATCCAGGTTATATACACCCTGGAAAGAAAAGTCCTTACTTTTCCCATAGTCTGTGAAATGACCGTGGTAGTCTGTGAAATGACAGTGGTGGAAATACACACAGATCTCTGAAATTTGGAGGAAAAAAAATGGAACCAAAATGGTTATATAAGATTAGCTGCAGTGGGGGAGGAGCTAAAGTAAAGATATTGGGTGCTCTGATACAATTAAATTAGCATAATAACCCAAATGCTACTGTTTAAATTATCATACAATAAACCATCAACTAAGCCACTCAATAAAATTAAGAGCTAATGGAAAAATCTCCAATCACAGTATTGGGATGTGAATATTACTGCTAGAAGTCATTAACCTCAATATCATCAAAAGTCAAAATAAAAATTGCCCTTTCTCAAATCCTAATTCTGAAAACTGATAGGTAAGCATAAACTATGTGGTAAGCGTACTTGCCACATTAAAATTTTGCCTCTTTTGGGAAATAGGAACTATTTTAAGGAAAAAAAAAGAGACAATTAACATCAACACAGAAATCTTTTGTAAACAGTCCCAGTGGGCCAAAAATACTATGTTGGCTTAGACAGATATTGAAATACTATTTTCAACTATGCACAATTTACTTACGTAAAGTACTGCCAACTACCAGAAAATTAATCAGATCTGTAAATCCAAATACTTTGGGTGGGGGGGGGGAGTGGGGGAGAGGAGATTGGGAGGTTCAGGCAGCCAAAATTGTAGTGACATAATTACAGTGTAAGATACTTTGTGGAGAGCTTCTGAAATAGCAACCATATGCTCTAAGTAAATTCACCAACCTTATTTTGATTGAGAGGATCATTCCGCAGTCTCTGTTTGTTCTTCTGTAATTTACTAGGCATCATCTTTCCAGTTCTGAAGTCAAAACTGCTGAGGTCAACAGTATTTCCCAGGTACCTTGCCAACTGAGGTTTGCTTCTGAACTTCTTACCACTCGGACTAGAAGAAAGAGAACATTCATTGTACAAAAGATAACAATGTTTCCCCTAGATCTCTACATAAACCTTTTGTCACATCTTTCTTTCTATCCTGATTGTTACCACACCAGAATTTTACATGTTTTACATCATTGTTCCTCAAAAAAATGGCAAAGTTTTAAAGGAATTTCATAGCTTCCCTGTAAGAAGCCATAATGTATCACAGAATATTACACTCTACTAGGTACACCAACTGAGTACATAACAGATGTTACTGCAGATTAGCCCACCAGTCACCCAGTAGCCACAGACAGAATCCCTGTATAAACTGCATGCACAGCACAATGCGCACACTGCAAATGTCTTCAATATTACAAACTTATTTCTAAATTGACTTCTGAAGAGCTTTTTTTGGGGGAAGTATTACATACACACAATGTTAGCAGTGATCAGAACTTCAGAAAAAATTCTTCTGAAGTCAACAATCCTTATTAAAAACACTTGGAATCCATATATTCTTTGGGCTACCAATCTGAACTCATATTTATGAAAGAAAAAATATTGAATTTTGATAATATTTAAATGCTCCCTAATGTAACTACTCAAAGCAGGAAACTAAGGCAAATATTTGCAAATGTGTTTGTACATTGCTGACATGAGTTTTATCAGCCAAACTCCTATGTGAGAAGCTTATCAGGAATAACTTACTTGTCATAAGAAATATTGTTGAAGCCGAAAAATTATAAAAGTGCCAGAATTATACAGAAAACTATTCTTTTCTAAAACTTTGTTTGTATCTAGCATTCATCTATAAGAAAATTTTTATAGGAAGAATGCCTCATATCATCTAATAAATTTTCGGAGCCAAATTTGCTAAAATCAACGTTAATGTCAGCACAGATATGTTACCAGAAGAAAACTGTAAGAATTCTAAAATATTTCTCCAAAAAGCCAACATGTCCTATTTAGAACTTAACCTTGCACGAACTGACCACAATAAATGAAATATAATTGAAGAGGAAGACAACAGAGTATTTTGGCTGGGAAACCAAGCAATTAAAAACCTGCCCTGGAAGAGCAAAACTTCTCTTTGGGTCAAATCCAAACCAACCCATTGCACTTTGTCACAAACTCTATGGTATTCTGCCACCAATGACTTCAAGACAAAAGATGATCACCACAGCATTTTTCCCCCACAATCACATAATGTAAGTATTCCTGCAACACAATTCAAGTTCTAAAATGCAACCTACAGAAGGAGGTCACAACCGACATTCTCAATCAGATATCACTCTGATGAGACACCTCATTAGTGCAATAAAAGCTGAGATTAAGATTGGATTTAGTTTCGACAGACTAGTGTTCCAGAAGATGAAAATACTAAGGTAGCAACCTCTCCCAAAAAGATAAGCACTATTATTTTTAAGGATCTAGCTTAGAAACAACTAGAAAGTCATTCTTTAAGAAATCAATTGACTAATTTCTCCAGTGAGCCCTGCAATGAGTCATTCCTTATGAACAGCTGAAATGCCAGTTACCTACTGCAGCTGAAAGCATACTAGAGCCTCACTACAACATTCCTCCACAGAACAAAGCTCATTAGAGATCAGTTTTAGACACGCTTCGCCAAATTAAGAAAATCTAAATACTTAAGAACTCAGTTAAAAGGCCGTACTCATGGGGCACCTGGGTGGCTCAGTGGGTTGAAGCGTCTGCCTTTGGCTCAGATCATGATCCCAGGGTCCTGGGATCGAGCCCAGCATCGGGCTGTGTGCTCAGCGGAGAGCCTGCTTCCCTTCCTCTCTCTCTGCCTGCCTCTCGGCCTACTTGTGATCTCTGTCTGCCAAATAAATAAATTAATATTTTTTTTTAAAAATGCCATACTCATGAAATGTGATTGCCTAGTTTATGACCTAGATTAGCTATTTCATATGGCTTAAACTGTTCCTATGTTTATTAATTTTAAAAACCAAATGGAAACTGAAAGGTCTAAGACACTCCACTGATAACTAAATTAGCAACAAAGTAAGAAAGTGGAAATCAAGTTTTAACCGTTAACATCCCCCCAGAAAGGTGGCATATCAACTGGTAACCAGGCTGGTATTCATACCAAACTCTCTGTCCCCCAACATAAGATGGAATTCTATGACATGTCCGTACTGGATAGCTACAAATACTCGTCATACACACTGTTGCCTTCACAACAGTGTACAAGCCATTTTCTTCTCTGTAACTGCTATAGTCTGTCTGTGCTTGGTGCTTTAAGGAAAGTCACCTGGAGGTGCCTGGGTGGCTCAGTTGGCTATGCCGCTGATTTCAACTTGGGTCACGGTCCCAGAGTCCTGGGATTGAGGTCTGCATTGGGCTCTCTGCTCAGCAAGGAATCTGCTTCTCCCTCTGCTTGTGCTCTCTCCCTCTCAAATAAATAAAATCTTGAAAGAAAGAAAGAAAGAAAGAAAGAAAGAGAGGAAACAAACGCCAACCTGCCTGCCCCAGGAGATTTTTAAACAAGGGACCTTCCTCCGTGCAGGATGAAGACAAGCATATAGAAAGGCAAGGCCCAAGGGAATGGTTAAATAAGAATTCTGCCCATCAGATATAAAATATGTGCACAGCACCAAAACGAACCTGGCAGGGGCAGATGAAATAATGCTAGATTAACAAAAAGATTGCCTGTCACTTAAGCTCTGGTCTTAACCCAGACTGCCCTCTAAGATGGCCGCAGTAAACTGAAGTCCCCACACACCAGAACTTAACGTGACTAAGCTTTTATTCTAAAAGCAGCAAACTACAACTTAGGAAAATTACTTTAAAAAAAAAATTCTAGAAGACTAGTGAAGGATATTAGTCATTTTCAGTTTCTACCAAAGTGATTACTTCTAATCCTAGTAATGAAATACTAATATTTCACTTTCAACCACAAAAAAAAATTCCCTACCAACTGCCCCCAGATATGCCAGCCCTGAACCGACTTGTGATTTCACCTTTAACTTCTCTACCTTTCAAATACCCAAAAGGAATGATTAAATTAAAATAAAGACATGAATTTTTTTTCATGTAAGAACATTTCATCATTTGAACTGTGTCTTTGCTTTCATTTTTTTAAAAAGATTTGATTTACTTATTTGACAGACAGAGACCACAAGTAGGCAGATAAGCAGGGGGGGGGGGGGAGCAGGCCCCCTGCGGAGCAGAGAGCTTGATGCTGGGCTCAATCCCAGGACCCTGGGATCGAGACCTGAGCAGAAAGAAAAGGTTTTAACCCACTGAGCCTCCCAGGTGCCCCTAAACTGTTTAAAGCACTTCTTAAGCCTAACTCCATCCTTAGAGGTTTCTAACTATAGATTATCAAAAAGAAAGAAATTCCATTTGGTATCTGACTTTCAACTTTAAAAAAAACCTCACTGAGATACAGAAACTACTTAAATTGTGGTCATCTTAATTTAGTAATATTCTCATTTTATCACTCTATAAATTCACGTGCAAACATCATTCCCTGATCTAGCAACTGTCACATGCCTTGCCAGTTTCCACATAAAAACTAATTCTTCTGAAAACCTGTTGCTTGCCTGTGCAACTGCACTCTATAAACACTCCCCTAACACAGCAGAACCTCTTTTTTCATGTTACTTGGGTAACACGGATCATCATGATGTTTAGTCAAACATTATGAGGAGACCAGACTCTGAGCAAACACAAATGTATCTTTAAACCAGTTTCTAACAGGATGAACTGGGGGGATGGCAATAATCAGAGTGCGATACGGTGAAACTGGCTTATGAGTTGTCAAGGAGCACTGTGGTCAGCAGATGGTGGCTATACGGCTGAAGATCGTGTTCAGAAGTGCATCACTTGCCAACAGTACTTTGTGAGGAATAATAAAAACCTCCACACTAAAAATTCTCTAAACTACAGCACTGGAAACATTTTGAGAATAAAGAAACATCAACTTTCTACTGTTTTCTACCTTTTTTTTTTTTTAATATATATTTTATTTATTTATTTTACAGAGAGATCACAAGTAGGCAGAGAGAGAGAGACCGAGACAGACATCAGGCTGAGCAGGGAGCCTGATGCAGGGCTTGATCCCAGGACCCTGGAATCATGACCGGAGCTCAAGGCAGAGGCTTAACCCCCTGAGCCACCCAGGCGCCCCTGTTTTCTACCTTCTTTAAATGTTAAGGCTAACTTGTTAGCTACAGAGTACATATTAAAAGAAAAAGATTTCTCTAACTTTATATAACAATTGTCTCCACAAGTCGAGTTTTGGCTGAGACTAAGATCTGAAATTAAAATTAACTTTTTGTACTTTAGTACAAAAACATGTAATCAGAAAACTGCCAAATCAATTAACTTAAATAATACATGCCATTGCCTCAAAGCTGAATGCCGTACACACAAAGAAATCTACCTTCAAGTCATCCCCCGTCTCGAAATCCCTTCTTCCCAATCCTTACATGCAGGCCTTTCCTAAAGCAACCCGTCTCAGCCCTCCGCTGCAGATTTCATCTCCTCTTGCCTTACTTCTATTCTCCCATCTCCGGTCAGTTACTAAATCCAGTTCCTTCATTTTCACCTTTGAATCCATCCTTCCTTTCCTTTGTTGTTGCCTAATCAAGTCTTAACACCTTGGGTCTAAATCACCAGGACAAGGTAAGTGACTCTATTTGCTTGTCTCTGCATTCTCAACTATCCAAACTACTCTTCCTAAAACACCACTCTGACCAGAGTTCCAATTTAAAAGTCTTCAATGACTTTAACCCATTAGCAAATGGAAGCCAAACATCTTAGCCCTGCATGTAGCATTCTTTTTCCTCTACCTCCTCAGAAGGTTTAAAACCTACTTTCCACTCTTCCTAACCCAGTGACCTTTGCTCCAACTATACTGGTTTATTTATTCCAAACAGGCTGAATGGCTTCCCTCTTCAGTCATTTGCTGAGTATCTTTTACCTTTTACCTGATCTATAATGCATGACTCCAACCCTGATCCCCAAGAGCCCAGAAATACCAATTCACACCATACTTCTTCCATAAAACTTTCCCAGAATGAAGTAGTGGAATGTTACCTGCCAGTAACGGGTAAATAATCTTGAACTGCTTATTGGCATCTCTTGTATTCTAGTTTTGAAATACTGAATTCTGCATGGTTATAAAACTTCTACAAGTTTAAGTTTTATCTTCACAAAGAGCATACTGAAGTAGTCATTTATGAATGAAATTATCTGATGTCAGATTTGCTTCAATAATGACGGTTGAGTCAGGGGTAGTAGACTGGGATATGGAAGAAATAATTGCTGAACTGGGTACTTGGTAATTTCTTATATGATTTTCTCTACATTTATATATCCATTTGAATATTTCTATACTGAAATGTTTAGAACATAAACATTAAAATATACAAACTGAATATATTCCCTGAGAAGTGGAAAGTAGTTTGTTTGCTTGTTTTTTTAATATGGAGTTTGAGCAAAACTGAGCATTAAAGAATTTTCTTAGCAGCTGGGGCTGGAGTAGAGAATTATTTTTAAAGCATCATTAAAGAAAAAAATTATATACAAGTTGACTGCTGGTAAAATGTGACAGCATTCCACCTTTTTGATTAAGGAATCACCAACACAATTTAAATGGTATAAAAGACCTATTTAATAATAATAATAATCATCTAAATCATGTGCCAATCATTCTCATTCCATAAACTAACATTTATATAACAAATATTACATGCAAACAGTATATTACTGATAGCAAATTCTATTACCTCTATTATCATAGTTGAGAAAAAATGAAAGCCAGGGTGATCCACTAAAAAAAAAAAAAAAAAATATGACTGAATGCAGAATTATACCTAATCTCAGTTCACTGCCTTAAGGTACTCACTTTTTGAGAAAGGAAAAAGGAAAAACACTGGTTATTCTGGTTGAATTGAGGACTGGACACTTGTGGAAATGTCAGAAATTAAAAACATCTGGGAGCTATTTCAAATTATAATGGGGAAAAGGGGGCTGAATATTGATGAAACAAGCTTGGCCAGGAGTTGATAACTGTTAAAACTGATGGATGAGCTCATGGGAGATTCATTATACTTGTCTAATTACTTCCGCTCTTGCAGGTATTTGAATTTTTCCACAATAAAAAATAGGCAGGTAAGTATACCGCAAAAGACTATATTCTGAAAAAACAGCTAGGAGCCTCTGGAAAAGGCCTTTTTAAAGACATGCATACATGTTGGAAATCATTTTAAGGACACTCAGCCTTGATCTTATCTATGGATTCTTCCAGTATAAAAAGAACAATAAAAGAGCAGAAACACATAGATGCACAGAATGGAAGGCAATAATGTCAAAATATCAACAAAGTATCATCACCTTTGCCAATGGCCAGCTTCTATCCCATTAATTAAAATTATGAAAAATTAAATTTTGAGTTTATATCTCAACAAATGAAACTTTTTAAAAGCAATTTGAAAAAAACCATCAATTTGAGATTATTTTTAGAATATATGTGTATCGGTTCCTTTTGAGCTATGTATTTCCTCTCTTACAGGTATTATGGGGGTTCTGGCAGGTGAGACTTTGCATGTCAGCTTTTAAAAATCAAATGTAGGACAGATGGCAATGTTGCACCCTAACAAAATTTCCTCTAGCACAACACAAACAGCTGTGATGGTACAGCTGAGAGAGAATTACCAGAGAACAATTTTCATCATAGCTGTTTATCTTTTATTTCCAGATCCAGGGTTCAATCAGGCAATATCAAGGGGAAAAAAACTAAAAGTGCTCCTTGGGTGGCTCAGTCAGTTAAGCATCTGCCTTCAGTTCAAGTCATGATCCCAAGGTCCCTGGATCAAGCCCATTGTCCAGCTCCCTGCTTAGCGGGAAGTTTGCTTCTCCCTCTGCCCCTCGCCCCACTTGTGTGTGTGCTTGCTCTTTCTTTCTCTCTCTCTCAAATAAAGTCTTTAAAAAAAAAAAAAAGGAAGAAAAAAGACTAAAAGCGAGTCAAACTTGCAATTCTGCAGTAAGCACTTAGTAATAAACATTACACTTAGTTCCTCCCTCCAACTAAAGAGATTTTTTTTTAATTGGTCTGTAGGGCACATTTCAATTGTACCTCAACTCTGAAAGAAGCACAGGAGCTTTTTGCAGGAAACATACAAAACTATCTCATAAGCTACATTTAACCCTCAAGTTACAATGTGATTTCTTCTAATTTAAGTGAAAACTTTTTTTTTAATTTATTAGACAGAAATCACAAGCAGATGGAGAGGCAGGCAGAGAGAGAGAGAGGGAAGTAGGCTCCCTGCGGAGCAGAGAGCCCGATGCTGCGGGACTCGATCCCAGGACACTGGATCATGACCTGAGCCGAAGGCAGCGGCTTAACCCACTGAGCCACCCAGGCGCCCCTTAAGTGAAAACTCTTAAAAATGAAGATGACCTATAGCTTGCTCCTTAAGGGAACATGCTGCCTATATGAATATCTGAGAAATAATAGGGTCAATCCTAAATTAAGGTGGGAAACATTTCTGAACAAAATGACCACTTCTATAATCCAGAATAAAACTGCTTTAAATTATGTTGATTTACAATTTTTCCCTTCTTTTTCTTCTCCAAATTACACAGAGCTGGAAGATCATCTTTCAGTACAACAGCTTCAGTACCAAAGAGGATTTAAAATTTACCCTTTGTCAACTTAAGATACAAATATAATAGTAACTAATTGCATGGTTTTAGTAGCTTGCCAAGCTCAATAAAGTAAATTAGGCATGAAATGTTGCAATATTTGAGGATTACACATAGGATCTCTATGGGAGGCAGGAGAACGGGGTCGTTAAAAGTTCTGGGGTTAAATCCCCTGCATCAGAAATCTAACTCTGCCCGTACCAACAGTACAACCTCAAGCACGTTACTTAACTTCCCTGTCCTAAGTCCCCATCAGTAAAATGGAGAATTGTACCTATAGATAACAATGTTATAAGAACCCAGTAAGATAATATATGTAAAGTATTTAAAAAAAAAAAATACTAATGGCTGCCAAAACTATGAGAGCTGTGACACAAAACACACAAAGAATTAAGGCACATAAGATCCTATGCTAAAAAAAAAAACCTTAGACTCAATGAAATTCAAATGTTTATTTCTCACTTGTATCTTTGCACTATAAGCATTTTACTTACCATTGTACCTACATCTCTAAAATGCTTTCTGGCCTTCCATAATATCCTCAATATTAATGATGAAAATAAGGAACTAGAAAATGTTTAGACTTCCTATCTCAACCAATTTCACTCCAGCACATCACCAGAAAATATAAAGCAAAAGCTAACAGGTCATTTAAGACTTGTTTCACACATTTTTAAGAGTCATGTCAACTGGTAAACACTTATTTAGCATCTATGTGCTCAGCACTGTACTAGGAGGAAAGACAGCTATGTGTGAGAGCCACAGGTTCTTCGTAAATAAATAGTACAGTAACAGACGGGACACCAGGCTAAACTACATAGTGATGGCCAGAAAGCCGATTATTAGGGGAAAAGACAATTTACTGAAAGCCAAAGAGACTTTAATATATAAGAACTGTGATGATGAATTTCTCCCCTGATCCATTCAGCTAGTTTTTCCCAACAAAGACTACAAGGCAGAGGTTTTTGTTGGTGGTGGTGGTGGTGGTTTTTTGTTTGTTTGTTTTAAGATAAAAGACCAAAAAAAGAAAAAGAAAAAAAAAAGAGGGAAAGGCCTGGTTGAACTCTGACATGCTTAGTGACAGAATTCATGCCCTCAAAGCAGCATACCAACCTCTGGTAGCAAGTCAGATATACCTATACATTTTTTTAAACCTATGTATATGTTCAGCTCATACAACTTTAGTTAATGAATTGTTTCTCTTAATTAGTCCTTAAACATATCTGAAGCTTTAAGAGATCTACGTATTTATTTCAGTGATCTGAAATTGAATCCTTGTAACACAATGAGGTACAGGTAGAAATCATAAGCACTTTACAAACTGACAAACCACAGGACCAGGAAGTGTAAGTGACAAGCTCAAGGTTGCACCAAAAGGTTTTGTGCAGTTAGAAGATCAACTCCTGACCTCTTCATCCCTGTGTGCTGCTGCCTTCCCTAGGGACTTCTACTTTTATCATTCATTCATGATTTTATAGACCTCGGTTTTACTATGAGTCCTCTTCTTTCCAGATCAAAGTGAAATAACTTTAGTCTCTCTTCATGCACCTGTTCCCTATGATAATTTTAATTGTTCTCTGGTTCCCCTGTATCCTTTTTTCAGGGAAGTGATCAGGTACAAATGCATCATAATTTTGACACAAGAAACAAAAACATTTATTACTATTGTTTCCAAAATCCAACCACATATTTTATGACAGCAGCTTAACAGTTTGCCATGATTCCCAGATCTTTAACCCTAATGATAACTAAAAGTCTAGAAACCAACAAGTTTAGACTCCTATAGGGTCCTATGGCTCCTATAGGGTCCTATGCAGAGGAAAATAATTTCAAAAATACCAGTCAGCAACTGCAGGGAACCAAAAACCAGGAGTCAAGTGGACCAGTTAGAATATTATTGTTCACATAATGGGTTTATATGATGGCAACAAACTTTCAGAAACTATTACCAATGGATCCAGCACTTTATCTAACCACACCTTTTTTAAAAACACACTTTATATGATAATGTATGAACTGCCACACACTATCAGTAATCCTGACATGAGGCATAATTATACTGCTTAACAGGCAACTCAAGGCACGTGTTCCTATTAGAACCTGGCAGTCTCAGGAAACAGCCAAAACACCATTTTACCAAAATTTGAGGCTTTCACAATTGAACTTAATTTCAGACCAATTAATAAGTGTAAGCCACACCCTACGTTAACAGGCACAGATCTGTTTAAATTAATCTCCCTAGGGGCAGGCTAATTCAGGAGTTAGCATTATTAGAATCTGTGTGAACAAATGGGTGCAGGTGTTCACATTACCAATGGGCGAGTTAACTCTTAAGCCACTTATTAACAGAGATGCCTGGTGAGCTACTGGTTTTTGGTTTGGGGTTTTGTTTTTTTCTTTTTTTTTAAGATTCTATTTATTTATTTGACAGAGAGAGAATCAGCAATAGAGGGAACACAAGCTGCGGGAGTGGGAGAGGGAGAAGCAGGCTCCCCGACGAGCAGGGAGCTCAATCCCAAGACCCTGGGATCATGACCTTAGCGGAAGACAGAAATGACAACTTAACAAATGAGCCACCCAGGCGCCCGGAGCTACTGGTTTTTTAAAGGGTGAGGCATTTATGGGGATGCTGATATGCAAAGTGTGACAGTTTGGTTGAAAAAGAATGTATTCACCTTCACTATGAGTAGATGCCCTCCACCATTCATCTCGGCAAAAGGAAGTCAAAGTCAGAAAAACTGCTGTATTACAAATACCACATCATGCTACCCTGGGTCGCACCACCTCTGAATGTAACCTCTCAGAAGGTTATTAAGAGTGAGTGTTACAATCCTGAAAAGTAAGTAACATGTTGTAGGTAGTCAGTAAACAATTAGACAACATTCCTTCCAACCCTGAACTAAACACATGCAGCACAAATCTATTCAAAGTGTCTTTTCATTTTGTATTAATAAGTAAAAAGGAAATCATGCTGCACTGTCTAATAAAAGACTTTAATTCTGTAAGTATCACTAGACTAGTTTCTCATTTATTGTAAGATGAATTTGTTTGGAAAGTTCTTTTTAAACTATATCAGCTTTTCTATCATAAAATATTTATTGAGTTTGTATTTAAAAGTTAAATACGGGCGCCTGGGTGGCTCAGTGGGTTAAGCCGCTGCCTTGGGCTCAGGTCATGATCTCAGGGTACTGGGATCGAGTCCCACGTCGGGCTCTCTGCTCAGCAGGGAGCCTGCTTCCTCCTCTCTCTCTCTCTCTGCCTGCCTCTCTGCCTACTTGTGATCTCTCTCTGTCAAATAAATAAATAAAATCTTTAAAAAAAAAAAAAAGTTAAATACATTTGTATTAAATACACTTGTAAAAATTTACAACACATTTAAAAAAATATTAAGTGACCACAAATCAAAATTAGCAAGACGGCTTTTTAAATAACTTGTCCAGATACTGCGAGGAAAACAACAAAAAACACTTTGCAATAACCCAAAGTTAGTCTGAACAAATACGTCATCCCAAACCAAACAAACTATATCCCAGGAGAAATGCCATAGAGAGTGAAATTCAAAGTCTAAGACGCTCTACTGAGAATAAACTAAGTCACCTATTCCTCAAGGAGTTCAATCCCAGACACAGAATATTCTTGTAAAATATAACTGGCTACAAGTCAATACATAGCTCACAGAAAGAAAGTAGCATATTATCGGCTTAGAAAGAAAACATAAGTTGTTAATGAAAGAATGTGCAAAAGTGAGCAATTGTGAATAGCACTAAATGAAACAAGTGAACTTGAGAGGAGTAACAATTGTTCCACAATAACCTTTTCAGTATTACTGAAGTAAATTTAGTATTTAATAATGGGGAAATATAAGATAATCACCTTTGAATGTTTAGAATAAGTTTGCCATTTTATCTTTTAAATTTCAAAACAAGTGATCAAGTGACAAAATAAGTTCTAATGCAACACGACTTTCTTTTTCTTAAAAAGGTGAAATAAATTTACAGAAACTATTCTTCCATATATTTGAACAACCATCAGGAATATGTTCATATTTACTTATTTTCCAGCAGTGATCACATTCTTTTTTTTTTTAATTTGACAGAGAGAGATCCCGAGTAGGCAAAGGTAGGCGGGGGTGGGGGAGATTGGGGGGTGAGGTGGGGTGGAAAGCAGGCTCCCTTCTGAGCAGAGGGCCTGATGTGGGGCTTGATCCCAGGACCCGGAGATCATGACCTGAGCTGAAGGCAGAGGCTTAATCCACTGAGTCAACCAGGTGCCCTGGTAATCACATTCTTGTCCGTATAAACACACACACACAAAAGTTTGTATTATTTTTTTAACCTTTCCAGTCTATTTAAAAGTACTCTCAACTCATAAACATTGTTGAGTTTATGTATGTGTGTTCCCCTCTCCCCCCTGAGGGCCAGTGTATTAACCTACTTGATGAAGAAAGTAAATCTTTTAAAACATTATTCCAATGGCTAAATGGCTGGCAATAACAGGCTCCAACACGCAAAGGTATTCCCTGAAAAATTATTCAATCAGCCCCCAAAAATGGCCCTCCACACCACTGAATATAACATGTTTATACTCTCTTCTATAAATAGAATGGTTTATTTTTAAAAGTTAGTAATTTTTTTGATAAGAAAATTCCACTGATATCAATAGCCCCAGGCACTTTTCTCAGCTTAGTAGATCATCCAATGACATGGACAGCATGACCACAAGACTGCAAGATCACATCAGGGTGAAAACCTGAATCATGCAGACCAAGATTTCTCAAACTGGTGACATTTGGGCCAGATAATTCTTTGTGTGGGGACCATCAAGTGTGTTAGAGAATAATATCTCACAACATCCCTGGCCTCTAACTGCTAGATGCCGGGATCATACCCTCCCAAGGTATCAGAACCAAAAATGTCCCCAGACACTGCCAAACATCCCCTGGGGGACAAATTTTGGTCTAGGAGTCTAACAACATATTACAGTGTTTCAGTTTTCAAAAGTGAGTAAGTTCTGCCACACCAAGACAGTTTCAGGAAACTTCAGGCATTCCAAGTAGCTACTTTATACCAAACTTTCCTGGATCTCACAAAGTAACTGAAACCTTATTACTGCAGATAGCGAATTCTTCCACATGTGCATGATTAAACACTCCTGTGATGATGAATCTGGGAAAGGCTGGGACAGGAGCCAACAGTGACTGGGTTTTATAGTTTCGATGAATTACACCTTCTTTTAACCCTTCTATGGACTAACCATTCTTGCGAGAGAGTACGCTTTTCTCCACCAAACATATTCCCCAGCACCGTCCACATTAAGACGCCCTCCGGGTTCTCACCATTCAGACACTGTGCCTGTCCTGTCACTGTACTGGGGTCAGCTCTCAACCCAAGAGCTCAGGGACCTTCAACTACCAGACCAGCCTGTCTCTGCCACTTCCCTCGGGCCCTGCTCTCATCAAGACATCCCCTGCCCAGGTCAGCTGCTGACCCTTGACCCCGACCTGACCCCGCTGACCCCTCCCCGCCCCCAGGGCGGTACCTGAAGTAGTAGACATCGCTCTTGCCGGCACTGAGCCCAGATTTTCGGATCACTTCCTCCTTCTTCCATCCGGGGGGGAGGGCCGGGCAGTCCATCCTCTTCCCGCTCTCCGTGGCCCGGGGTCCCCTGGGCCCCGGCCCCGCGCTCCCCGACGGGAAAGGGACCGGCTCCCGCCGGGGGGCGCCGCCGCCACCGCTGCTGCCGCCGCAGCCGCCGCAGCCGCCGCCGTCGCCGCCAAGGCCGCCGCCGCCACTCGGGGGACGGCCGCGGCCCCGGCCCCGGCCCCGGCCCCGTCCCCGGCCACGGCCCCGGCCCCGGCCACGGCCACAGACGCCGCCGCCCCGGCCCGCCTGCTTCCACCGCCCCCGGCCACGGCCGCCGCCCCGAGCGCCTTCCCTGCGCACGCCGCTCACCGGGGACGGGGCGAGCGCGCTGCCCTGGCCCCCCTGCTCTATGGCGGAGTCGCCGCCAGCGCCGCTGCCGCCCGCCGCGCTCTCCCCCTCCTCCTGCTCCGGGCAGCAGCGGCCTCCCCCCGGGTGCGCGCGCATCCAGCCCCCTCCCCAGCCGGCGCTGCGCTTCTTCCGTAACCGAGCCCTTGGAATCCCGGAGACCCGCCCCGCCCGCAGCGCGGCGCGCGGGGGACGCGCGCAAGCATCATAGAGCGGACGCGCACAGAGCGGCCCTCCCGCTCGGGGCGTGGCCCCGGCCACCGCCTCTTAGGTCCTCCAAGCGCTCTGGGCGGCCATATTGTCTCCGCCTCCTCGAGGACACGCCCCCAGCCCCACCCGCTCCGCCCCTGGCCGCGCCCTTCCGGCCCCGGGCCCCCGGCCCCCACTGCCGAGGCGAGCGCCGAGCCCGGAAGGCGGGTCGGGCCCCGGAGTCATTTGTGGAGGAATGTCAGAAGGACTGCGGTTACTTAATTTCCTGTAGGGTTAACTTCTCTCTATATGATTTTACCTACGTTTGCTTCCCAATTAATGCGTAACAAAATATCTCATTTTATATTCACTAACTTGACAGTTCATCTAAGGAGGTGCTAGATAACCCAATACTCGCTTTCCCGCCTCTACCAAAATTTGCCAAGGAGCTCAGGTTAAAGAAGTGGGTCAAAGTGTCCCATTAGATGAAAATCACTATGCTCCAAAGTGATTGGATTCTGCATGTAGATCCCTGGATTGATGATCGTCCAGAAACTGTGAAGCTATAAGGAGAAAAACGGCAACCTGGAACATTCCCACCACTTCTACGGGGTTTACCCTTAAAGTCTGTTTTTTTTTTTTTGAAAGATTTTATTTATTTATTTGAGAGAGAGACAGTGAGAGAGAGCATGAGCGAGGAGAAGGTCAGAGAGCGAAGCAGACTCCCCGTGGAGCTGGGAGCCCGACGCGGGACTCGATCCTTGGGACTCCCGGATCAGGACCCCAGCCGAAGTCGTCCAACCAACTGAGCCACGAATTTATCATATTTTGGAGGATTTTTTTCTTAGTTTAGACCTCCTTGTATAAAGGCATTTGACAATTATCAGTGGCCTTTGGCTCGGTAAATACTCCCTTGTGTTCATTTCCCTTGTGTTGAAAGACTAACTTAACCCATCCTGACAACCCTTTAGGATTCTGGGTGGAATTCGTTTGGATCTGCCAACTCAACATTCAGAATTGAGTTTAAAGAACAGTGTCAAAGTGATTAAGAAAACTGAGTAAAATTCCAGAGAAGCACGTTTTCTATATGATGCTTAATACTTATAGAAATGTACTATCAAAGTTCAAGATGATATGTCAAGAACTGTTTGGAAGACTGAAAAATGTAATGCACATTTTATCAGATTGATGATAAATTTCGGGTTTTGTACACATAGGACTTAAGAGTTGAGGGCTGATTTTTTTGTATAGAAAAAATTGATGGGGCGCCTGGGTGTCTCAGTGGGTTAAAGCCTCTGCCCTCGGCTTGGGTCATAATCCCAGGGTCCTGGGTTTGAGCCCGCCTCGGCTCTCTGCTCAGCAGGGAGCCTGCTTCCTCCTATCTCTCTGCCTGCTTCTCTGTGATCTCCGTCTGTCAAATAAATGAATAAAATCTTTAAAAAAAAAAATTGATTAGGGACGCCTGGGTGGCTTGGTAGGTTAAGCCTCTGCCTTTAGGTTGGGTCATGGTCTCAGGGTCCTGGGATCAGAGCCCCGTGTTGGGCTCCCTGCTCACCCGGGAGCCTTCTTCCTCCCCTCTTTCTTTGCCTGCCTCTCTGACTACTTGTGATCTCTCTGTCAAATAAGTAAATAAAATCTTAAAAAAAAAAAAGAAAGAAAGAAAAAATTGATTAGTGGAAAATCAAAATTTATTTGACGCATTTGCAATATATGCAAACACTAAATCATACACACAAATCTGAATCTGAACTTTACCTTAGATATCTTTTGATGTCTTTAATTTGAGAAACATTAAGTTACAGCTTTCTCCAGGAAGACATTCTAAAAATGTGTCTAGCAAAGAGTTGGAAATTCAAGTCAGTCTCAGGAGAGTGGTCAGTTCTGATGTGGTTTTAGAAGTCATCTTGTGAAAGTGGTAATTGAAGGTAACTTTGCAAGCAAATAAGATCTCTGAGGAGGAATATACATGGTTAAAATAGTAGTAATAGTAATTTTAAAATAATAAAAACAAAAAGTGGACCAAGAATTAAATCTTAAGGAACACCTACAATTTGGCTCAGGTGAAGGAGTTAAAGTCAGAGAAAAATGAGATCAAAGCCTGGATGACAAACACTCTGTAAAAAGGATTTTGATTTTCACACCTAATTAAACTTAAAGGATGAACAAAGCAAAAATCTTAGTAAAAATGGTAGTTGAGACAACGCATGGGAAAAGATATACTTTAGGAAGTTTTTATTATTCCATGCTTTGTCATGGAAAGACTATATAGATCAAGTGACATAATGGATATAAAAGGCATGTTTAAAGGAATAAATTAGTATGAGTTCAAAGTAATTACTTTGACTTCTACTACCAGATCCCATTTACTAAATCATAGTTTAATGTTCCCTCAGTTAAGAAAAATCTCAAATAGGTTTTTCAGAAGCTTTTCTGGGTCACAATTTGAATTTTTCTGCTGTGATCCTATAATGCAAAGTATAAAATTTTTTTGTTTTTTTTTTATTCTCCCACTAAAAGAAGAAAGAAACCTAATTAAGGAATCATTAAATTCTTACAGAGTCTGGATTGAGATCCTAAAAATATTGAGAAAAGTTGCTAAATACTTAAAATATAGATCACTTTGTTTCTCTTAAAAATTGGACAAATAATATACCACTTAACAATTATGGAAAAATGCACTTTATCTCACTCCTTGACAAACAGGAATGTTGTTTTTCTCAAGCAGAAGAGTTGACCAAATTTTTCAGTTTTATCTCTCTTACAGTGCAAAGGGTCTTGCTAGCCTTATTTTATGGCAAAAGTGAAAAACAGCAATCAGGGAGAATTATGAAATCTGGTCCATTAAACAAACAATAGAGATTTAACCACCTCTGATCACTGCTTCCCAGGTGTAAAAGCAGGTGCTGAAACACCAGCTGTCACCTCTGGAAAACTATCCATTCTTTAAAGTGTTTTCTCCTTTATTGTTTACCTGGAAAAACTGAGGTTAAGCCCTTAAAGAAAAAGCAGCTCCCAAGAAAAACACCATACATGTTAGTTTGTGTTTTTATTAAGAAAAATAGAACAAATTCAGTGAATGAAACTGAAAAAGCCTGTTGGAAGGCGGAGCTTGTTTTGAGATCTGTGTATTTTATTGATAAATATATAACCTACATTTAAATGTATGAGTGTAATAAGATGCTCAGTAAAAGACAGATTTAAACAATGAAAAACCTTACTTTTTTTCCAGGAGCATATTTGGATCAAGTGACGGCAGGGGCATCACTTTCCTCTTTCACAGAGTTCAAGAAGCATGGTCAGAATTTATCAAGATATTAAATACAAGCGAGGGCATAGCCAAAAAAACATTCTCCAGCTCCAATTAGCAGGTTTTATGATTCCCTGAGTTGGCCCAACTACTGTTCACCTAATTCCCAAGCAAAATGAAATGCTGCTGGCCTGGCATGTCAGGAAACCGATTGACACTTTCAAGTACATACAGGATAAATAAAGATTTTTTTAATTGCTTTCCACTTGGAATGACTACAGAGGAATCTTACCCTGCAGAGTTCAGATTAAAAAGAGCAGAGTTAATTATTTGAAAGGCAAGAGAAAACAAGAAGAGGTAAATTTTGAACCAAGGAAATTTATTTCAGAAGACAGTGTCCAGTACTTTAAAATTACCCTGCTTGCTGTTACATTAGCTATAGGTAAGTGGCTGGTATTAAGTGTTCAGGATTAAGGGATGGAGAGATGCTTATTTGATTTAACTTCCTAAAAATAGAAAACACAGTACTACCAGTAAAAAGAAAATGCTCTTTAGGTTTCAGAGCCCCATGGTACCACTTAACGTGATAAACAGTGGTTTTTTAACCCTAATTCTGACTGCAAAACACCAGAATGCTAGGACACATGATCCATGAAAAATGAGGGCTGAATGTGGCTGGTGTTCAGGGGTGAGGGGTGGGGCAGCAACCCTGTAAGTAGATAAATGCATCTTGCCAGTAGATTTCATGCTGTAAGTGGCTTTCACCTATGTCTCTGGAAGTAGCAGAGCTAGGACTAGCACCCAACTCTCTTGATCCCAAGTTCAGTCTTGTGTGCTTAGCTGCTTTCAAACAGCCATATTATCTCTGGCTTCTTCACCCTGGAATTCGCTCCTTTGTTTCCAGCACACACATACACACATACATACACACACCTCAGTGCCTTTCTTTTGCTGACTCCAACTTATCCCTGAGGTTTCACCCAAGACATCACTTCATCCAGAGTGCCTTTCCACAGTACCTCCACTCCTGCACCCTCTGGGCTGTGTGCTACCATTAGGTATATCCCCCGTCCATTTATTATAATTGGTTGTTTCATTGTCTTTCCCCTTACCAACCTAGAAAGCTGTTCCTCATGTTCACCATGGCATCCCCCTGCAGAATAATAACAGATGTTCTAGTCAGAAAATATGATTGGGTTTCCACGTCCCAAGAGATATTTAACAATAAATTTGACTTAATTAAAGGTGAGGGTTAAATTCACTTTACAAACATGTTTGATGATAAGATAGTTATATCATTTTCTTTACGGTAGGCTCTTCTACATGAATTGAAAGTAATTTTATTCATCAGTTCCTCAAAAAGTTTGTGGGATGTGTACCATAAAAGATTTAATCACAAAATGAGAATTTATGTCTAAACAACCATTTCTGAATTTGTGTATTTCTCTACATTTATGTTTCTGCTCTTTGACTATGAATAAGTTGATTCTTAATATTCTCTAAAATAATGTACACACACATCAATTTCGATGTCTTTTGTTTGTTGTAGAATCTTTTACAAAGTTTTCCTCTGAGTATTTTCATTTTGGCTTTGCTAATTTCTAATTTACCCCTAGTCTATGTTTTTAGCATAGCTTAAAAAAAAAAAAACAAAACTAATAGATAACCCATGATTTGGCCTAACAATCCCATTCTGAATTATTTTCAGACTTTACATCTACCTCAAGACTTCCTAACAAGTTCATCACAAGTGTACAGTTATTATATAATATACATGATATATATTATATATCATATTGCTTATTTCCAGGCATCTATTATTATTTATGTCACATATTCATCTTCAAAGCTTGGAAGTCCCTCTGCTGAGGTGGAAGATAGGAAGAGCAGTGAGCAGGCAATTTTCTCTGTCACCATCTGTGAGAGAGAGTCCAGCACCCACTACCAACCTCCCCATAGAGACTAGGAAATCGAAATACTCACCTTCCCAGGCTGCCTTACGTGAGAACAGGGGAGAGCGGGGAGTGATTCTGAAGAAAGTTTTTATTTCTCTATTAAAACAAGACAAAATACGAGATAGGGTTGATAGGGTTGGCCCTATCTTCTTCCCTTTGTTCCTGCCTTAAATATGGACATGATTTCTTGAGCCATGACAGCCATCCTACAACTATAACTTTTGATTAATGGAAAATCAAAATTTTCCATTAATTTCCAAAATTATCATGTTTTACTCTTTAAGACAGGCAGCCTAGAATCTCTTTAAAAAAAAAAAAAAAAAAAGCAAGGAACACAAAGATAAAAGGAAAGCACCATCAGAATAGGAGAGCCAAAGGATAGAGAACTTGAAGAAACTTCCTGAGCAGCTGAACTAAGCCTTGCAACTATTTATCTCCAGGCTACTGTATTACATGAGAAACTAGACCATTTTTGGATTAAGCCCCTGTTGGGTTCTTAGACAACTGCAGCAGAAAACATTTTTTACCGAGATAAAATTCCTCCCGTCAATAGGTATATCTTGCTGAAACATCAGGCAGCTCCCAAGCTTAAAACCCCTGGGTAAGAAATTGCAAAGAGTGAAGGAGAGAGTCAGAGAGAAGGGAAGAGAGCCAAAACGCAAAGAAGAGTTGGTCAGCTGGGCCCCTGGCAGTTGCTGCGCAGGCAACAAAATGCCAGAGAAGAAGAGAGAGAAGGGGCCGAGCTGCGAAGATTCTATTCCTTCCCACATTCCTCATTCATTCTATCTGTTTAATTAAAGTAAAGCAAGAAGCAAGAGACTAGAGTGCTTAGGAAAAACAAAACAAAAACATCTCTCTGTTTAAAAACTAAAGAGGCATTTCCTTCTAACAGTAGTATCATTTGTAAATGCTGAAAATTGTCCCTTTCAGTATTACATTTCAAAATCATACTTTTTTTTCTGAGGAGTTTGGAAAATATTGAAATAAGTTAACCCAAACTTAGAATAACTGCATTACAACATCTGAATGGTCTAATAAGATAGAAGGAAAAAATACTGCCATAATATTTCTGTAAAGGGAAGCAAGTTTTGGTATTTCGCTGGGGTATGTATTGCAGGGGGAGGGGGAATGCAAGGAAAGAAATGTAATTTTATTCAGGTCTAGCTTTTGCCTAGTCTTGCTTTATCATAGAATGGATGAGATAAGGTAATAATCTCTGAACATACTTTGAAATGTAAGCCTCTTGTGACCAGCAAGAGAAGGTGAATTTTCTTTGCCAGAGAAATATCATTTTGGAGTATATGCTATTTAATCATTCAAAGATACACATGAGTGAGGGTGGGGAATCGGGAGAGTTGCAGGTAGAATTTTTGCATGTCCCTTGCTGAAATAATTGGATTACTAACTATAGAGAGATAATCAGAATACCAAATGTTGATATTCCTTTTACTCTGTTCCTACTTTGGTGTTAGTCTTGTCTTCCTAACCAGAGGCAGACCATGTCATATGTCATTTCCACCCCTGTAGAAGCAGTACAACAGCCAGACTACGGGCGTTTCTTTCTTGCACTAAGGTTATAACGTTATCACTGGATTCTTCGGCATAACAGCCTATCCTTAACTCCTTCCAAATGTTTTTTTCTCTCAGTATCATTTCGACCAGACCACCCCATTCTTAGGTTCTTCTGGTTCTTTCTCACTGCATCTAATCAGGTAAAACCCTTCAACTGATTACATTTCAACTGTTCTATGAGGTTGGTCTAAGCCCCAACCGGTTTTCTGCCTATCCTATTTCTTCCCAAAAGATACTATTTAACTGTTCAGCACTTCTTCCCAAGTCGTCTTCCAGGTATGTAAATGTCCTATTTTCTGTGTATTATTAGTATTTCTTTTTTTTTTTTTTTAAGATTTTATTTATTTATTTGACAGAGAGATCACAAGTAGGCAGAGAGGTTGGGGGGTGGGGGGGCAGGCTCCTTGTCGGGCAGAGAGCCCAACTCGGGGCTCGATCCCAGGAGCTGGGATCATGACCCGAGCTGAAGGCAGAGGCTTTAACCCACTGAGCCATCCAGGTGCCCCTATTATACTATTTCTTTATTCTATTAGGACAGTCTTAAAATCTTTCCTGCCCATGAGCATAGAACTTCCAAATAGCATTCTCATGTTTTACTCTTTAATACAGGCAGCCTAAAATCTCTAGACACTTGAAGAAAGCCCTTAACATAGCAAAACAGAGGAAAAAAAGGTGGAGAAAAGTAATTTTGGAAGAAACAGGCAATAAAATGAATTGAATAAACTTTTTTTTTTAAAAATCTAATTAATATACTCATGTTTCAGGATAAACAAGATAATATTAAAGAGAAAAAATTCAGAGAACAAGAATGAGATCTTAGAAATGATTACAGAATGTTTTAAAAATTCAATAGAAGTGGGGCACCTGGGTCGCTCAGTAGGTTAAGCCTCTGCCTTCGGCTCGGGTCGTGATCCCAGGGTTCTAGGATCAAGCCCCCGCATCAGGCTCTCTGCTCAGCAGGGAGCCTGCTTCTTTCTCTCTCTCTCTCTGTCTATTTGTGATTTCTGTCTGTCAAATAAATAAATAAAAATCTTTAAAAAAAATAAATTCTATAAAAAAAATTCAATAGAAGTACTGAAAAATTAAGTTAAGAAACTCTTCCAGGGGCGCCTGGGTGGCTCAGTGGGTTAAGCTGCTGCCTTCGGCTCAGGTCATGATCTCAGGGTCCTGGGATCAAGTCCCACGTCAGGCTTTCTGCTCAACAGAGAGCCTGCTTCCCCTTCTCTCTCTGCCTGCCTCTCTGCCTACTTATGATCTCCCTCTCTCTCTGTCAAATAAATAAATAAATAAAATCTTAAAAAAAAAAAAAGAAAAACATAAACTCATCTCCACATAGAGCATCATGAAATTTAAAAACACCATTGGTAAAAGAGAGGTCCTAAAAATTCCCAGAGAATAGAAAATTTACATAGAAAGCACTGAGAATAAGAGTACCATTGAAAATCTCAATAACACTGAAAGCTACAAGGAAAAAAGAAAAGGCCTTAAATTTTTTTTTAATTATTTTCAAATGTGGAGAGAGCCAAGATGTCCATCAAGAGATGAATGGATAAAGAAGATGTGATTGTAATCACATCTTCTTTATATATGTATATACATATATACATATATACACATACATATACATATATACATACATACACATATGCACACATATATATGTATATACACACATATATACACATATATATACATATACACACATATATATACACACACATACATACATACCTACAATGGAATATTACTCAGCCATCAGAAAAGATGGATACTTATCATTTACATCGATGTTGACAGAACTGGAGGTTCTAATGAAAAAAGTCAATCAGAGAAAGACAGTTATCATATGGTTTCACTCATATGTGGAATATAAGAAACAGAACAGAGGATCATTGGGGAAGGGAAGTAATGAATGGGAAGTAATCAGAGAGGGAGACAAACCATGAGAGATTCAGCTATAGGAAACAAACTGAGGGTTCCTGGAGGGGAGGTGGGTGGAGTAATGGGGTAATCGGCTGATAGGCATTAGGCATTAGGGAGGGCAAGGAATGTATAACACTGGGTGTTATACACAACTGACGAATTACTGAACTCTGCATCTGCAACTAATGGTGGACTATATGTTGGCAAATTGAATTTAAATTTTTAAAAAAATTTCAAACTAGAATTCTATATCCAGTCAAAAACCATTTTTCAGAACTGCAATATGGGTATCAAAACATGAATTTCCTAAGGGCTTTTTCCCAGGAAGCCACTGAAGGAGGCACTCTACCAGAATAAGAAAGAAAAACAAGACTGAGAAAGATGACCCAGGGAAGGATTTCAGTGAAACAGGAGAGAAGCCAAAGAATTTCCAGGATGATGGGAAAGGAGCTCCTAAGAACTGTGCAGGTGCCCAGAGAGCAATATTCCAGGTTGGAGGGAGAAGACAGAGGTCATAAGGAGGCACATCTCTGGTTGGAGGGCGGGGGCGTGGGGAGGATTTGGGCACGGAAAGAGGATTGGTTATCTATGCTGTTGCCTAGGCAGAAATTATATTAAAAATCTCTTGGAGACTGTGGGGGGAAATTCAGTGGAAATTACACAGAACATAGAGAAGAAAAGGAATAGAATCATCGTTATAATATTATGATACTATGTAATTTATAGTAACATTTTTGTTGATTTAACCACCAATTGGGGAGGTGAACTATATAAGAGGAAGCAGCTAAGAAAGCAGAAAATTGTTGCCTCTGAGGAGGGTGACTGAGGAACAGAGAAAGATGAGAGTAATCCTGTATGTTTTCTTTTCATACTTCTTATTATTTAATTTTTTGAACCACGTGCTTGTATGATTTTGTAAAAATACAACCATTTTTTAAAAATTATATTGTGGCTGCTTTTTAGTACCTCACTCACAACCTCATTGATATTGAGGATAATTGTCATTTTTTTCCTGGATAATTTACCATTTTCCCCTCCAATTTATAGATAAAGAAACTAAGCCACTGAAAGGATAAATTACCCATCAGAGTTTACCTAACTGGTAAATAATAAAGCAGTTTTAAAACCTGGACTCTTTCAGTTACACATTGTGGTGAACTACAGCTTCACCTTTGTGAACATATAATTTTAAGTTTTTCACATGGTGATTAATGATTCCTGGTGAGGGCTTTATGCATGTGTGGGTCAGTGCTGTCCATTATATTGTCATTCTTTAAGTTGACATGTTCAGCACGTAGCTTCCTTACCTTCCTCAGGCTCCTACTGTATAATTTTGAATAACTCTTCATATGTTTCTTTGTTAGCTGATCTGAGTTTCAGAGATTACTCTCAGCTCTAACACTGAGCTTAAAGATATTTTTAGGACAGAATGATAGACCCAAACTGTTCAGTGTCAGTTTTCCAATATGACTGCTTGGTAAAGTATTAGTTGAAGGTGAGGTGTTTCTTGAAAATCAGAGTTTCTATAGGCTCCCTGTCTAAAGGATCAAATATTATAGTGACAGCCTCAGGAGAAAGAGTAAAGCTTGCTCTCTTGATGTCATTTCTTTCCCTTAGTCATCTCTATCTCTTAATCAGGGAATAATTATTCCAACATAGAGGGTATCATTAGAGTAAAAATGTATGAAAGTATTAAACAAATGTTAAAAAATTAATGGGAAATATTTTTCTTTGAAAGATGTATAAACATGAAAATGTTTATACACTTTTCTACGCATGTAACTTGTCTCTAGTAATTATATATGAAGAAGGTATTTCTTGGAATCTAATTAAGAATAAAAGGAATTTTGTATTGATTTTTCTGTATCTACACCTATGTAAAAATGAAATGGTTTTCCAACTGTCTATTTTTTGTGGTTTACACTAAAATAACATTGGAATATGTACAATAGAGTTGCTATTAGCCACCACACTTGCAGAATTCTATAAATAACTGGTCCTGAATAATAAATAGCGCTGGAAGACACATAAAGAAAAAATCCCAAACTACATTACATTTTAACAGAGAAGTGGAGAGCTAGTGCATGAAAACATAATAAGAATTTCTTTTTTAAGATTTATTGTAGAAAGAAAAAGAAAGAAAGGGGGCAAAGGAAGAGGGAGAGAGAATTATAGGCAGACTCCATGCTAAGTGCGGAGCCCAACTCGGGCCTCAGTCTCACAACAGTGAGATCATGACCTGAGCCAAAATCAAGAGTTGGGTACTTAACTGACGGAGCCACCCAAGTGCCCCAAGAGAAATTTGCTTTCATTCCAGCAAATACCCCCTGCAAATTTTTCAAAGCTTATGATTATACAAATCATGATCTATTACAAAAGGGGAAAATATTAAGCAATTAGCAAAACCACAGAAGAGAAAATTAACAAATTTTTCATTTTTTGTAATAAATGGGAAAAATTGTATGGTTGCCAGGTAGTTTAGTGATAGTTTTAGTTAATATTGCATCCATTTTGGACAAAAAAATATAACAGATTTTAAAAATCAGAACTCCATGAGAAGCACAAGGATTCCTCAAACGCAACCTTTCTTAAAGGTCCAAGTATATAGTTTTCTATGTACCTTTTATTTTAAAACAATCTCAAACTACCAGAAAAATTGTAAGAATATTTGTTTCCTCACTATTTGGAAGTAAATTGCTAACATAATGTTCTATAACCCCAAATATTTTAATGTGTAATTCTAATAAACAAGGACATTCTCCTTTATGATAACCACAATAAAACCATCAAATCAAGAAATTAACATTGACAGACAATCACGATCCTCAGACAGCATTCAAGTTCTGCCAGATTTTCCAATAATGTCCTCTACAGCAGAAGGATCTAGTCCAGAGTCATACAGCACATTTGGTTGTCATTTGAAGATTTCAGATTTGAAGATTTGGTTATTTTGTAGAATGTCCTTCAGTTTGGGTTTGTCTGATGTTTCTTCATGATTAAACTCGGAATGTGCATCTTTGGTAGGAACATCACAGAAATGACACTGTGTTCTTTCTTCTCCTTACAACTTATCAGCTGACACAGGATTTCTTTTTGTCCCATTACTGGTGGGTATTCACTTTGATCTCTTGACTAAGGTGGCATCTGGAAATCTTCAACATGAAATTCTATTTTTTAACCTTTGTAATTTATACATATTTAAGTATGTAAATTAAACTTTAAAAAATGATAATAAAACACATTTGATGGTAGGGAGACAAACCATAAGATATTCTAAATCTCACAAAACAAACTGAGGGTTGGGACCTTAGTTAGGGAGAAAGTGGTTGGGTAATGGACATTGGGGAGGGTATGTGCTATGGTGAGTGCTGTGAAGTATGTAAACCTGGCGATTCACAGATCTGTACCCCTGGGGCTAATAATACATTATATGTTAATAAAAAATTTAAAAATTAAAAAAATACATTTGAATATGTTTTAAAACAACTTTTAATTCATTGGAGGCCATTTCAACTTGGTGGCTTAGCTCATTTTGCACAGAGCTCAGAACATTGCTTACTAGTTCCCCTCAGGTTCCTACCATATAATTTTGAATGCCTCTTCATACTGATTTTTTTTTTTTAGTTGATCTGAGTTTTCCGAGCTGACAGAGATTACTCTCAACTATACTTCTGAGCTTAAAGAATGTTTACACCAAATGATAGCTCTGAAATATTCATAGTATTTATTTGCTTGGGATTAAAGCATCTGCATTTGTTTTCTATTGTGGGATAACAAATTACCACAAGTTTTGCATCTTAAAACAACACACATTTATGACCACATAGTTTCCATGGATCAGGAGTCTGGGCGCAATTTAGCTGGGTCCTCTGCTCCAAGGGGATACGGAAGGCATTGACTGGGACCAGGGTCTCAATTTGAGGCTTAGGTCCTTCTCCAAGCTCACTTGGTTGGCAGCAGTATTCCTTCCTTGTAACTCGGGGCGGCCTATGCCTTCAAATCCAACAGAAGAGTCTCTGATTTCTGCTTCTGATCTCTAGACCCTCTTTTAAAGGGTTCAGTGGGTTAAGTCAAGCCTATCAATTATAATATCTCTTTTGATTAACTCAAAATAAACTAATCAGGGACATTCATTACATTTGCAAAAGCCCTTCATATTTGCCATCTGAATTAGATACTTGAACTTCTGTTATTTCACAGGCTATTGGCTTTGTTACTCAGTTCTGACTCAGCTTTTTCTTTTTTCAGTTTTAATGTAGAGTTTCACATGTCTGAACACATAAAACTGTACAAGTAAAAACACTGTTGCAACATGTGTCCACCATTGCGAAATACCAGGTGAGACTTGAAAGTGTCTGCTCTACGTGTGCTCACCACAGAATAAAAGTTGTACAATAACAAATGCACAGCACACCGAGTTGTGATACTTCCACAGTAAATAATTTTAACACTTACTGTAAATGTTTAGTGCTTCTTGCCTGCTTTTTTTTGGTAAGGAATGAAATCAGGTGTCAGATACTATTGGGGGTTCCATCTAGAGGTAAACATTTATTAACATCCTCTCTAGTTTCTGGATCAGTTCAACTGAAGAGCATACTCAGTTTACAATGGGCACTGATCAAAAATATATATACCATTTGAAATTGCTTATCTATATGATTCTGGAATTTCTGAAAACTCTGTGATCCAAACCAGATAAAGAAATAGGTGCCGAGGTCGATATATGAACATCACTCACAAACCTAAATGGCAAATCTATGGTTACCATTCTTTAGTTACCTTGCACTTATTGGTAAGAATTTAAAAACACAACCTTATAAAATAGAGTCATAAGGTTTTACTTTAATCTACAGCAGAGACAATGATTGAGGTAGGTGTTTCGGGTGAAATTTTACTTGATTAAAGAGTCTATTGCTCTAAGATTATTTATTTACTTATTTATTTATTACAGAAAGAGATAGTGAGAGAGGGAACACAAGCACTGGAGAGTTGGAAAGGGAGAAGCAGGTTCCCTGCTGAGCAGGGAGCCCGATATGGGGCTTGATCCCAGGAAGCCAGGTTCATGACCTGAGCCGAAGGCAGAGGCTTAATGACTGAGCCATCCACGTGCCCCCAGGAGTCTATTGCTTTAAAAGAAAATTTGAAAGTCACAAAAAAGTTTGAACAGAATAGTAAAGGGAAAGCTGGATCTATACAGTTAGTGAATGAATCCAGGAAATCCAGAGCTTAATTAATTAATACTTTAATTCAATTATTTCATGCCCCTTGGTAATCCCTCCCTAACTTTACCCCTTTCCACAGAAAGCCACTGATCTGCTTTGTGTCATTATGGATTAACATTTTCCGGAATTTTATATATATGTTATCATCCAATTGCTCTTTTTGTTGCCTGCCTTTTACTCAGCTATTCATTTTAAGATCCACCCATGTTGTGATGAACATCAATTGTCCATTCCTTTTTACTGCTGAGTAATGTTCCATTCTATGGATGTATCACTTTTATCTGTTCATTACAGATGGACATTTGGGTCGTTTGCAGTTTCAGCTCTTTCAAACAAACCTGGTAAAAACTTCCATGTACAATTCTTCGTGTGGGCATCTGTTTTCACTTCTCTAAGTCAAATAGTTAGGAATTGAATGACATATGGCAATGCTATGTTTAACTTTTTAAGAAACTGCCACACTGCTTTCCAAAGTTATCGCGTTGTTTTGAACAGTGTATGAGAGTTTCAGTTGCTCCACATCCTCATCGACACGTGGGATAGTCCATTTTTCTTGAGTTTTCTCAATGGGTCTGCACTGGTTTTAAGTTACATTTCTCCAGTGACTCATGAAGTTAAGCGTCTGTGAAGTGTCTGTTCAAATCTTTTGCCCATTTTCTTGCTAGGTGGTCCAGTGTATTTTTAATGAATATGTCTGGAAAAGACTTGGGCTTTAAATAACCCATTTCCATATGTTGAACATTTTGGCTCTGGAAATGATACATCAACCGTTTTGATTTCCAGCGACTTCAAAGCAACTGCTACTTTCCTTTCCTATAATAGATCTGTTCTTGCTTCAAGAATCTGTTCTGTGCTGCTTGACACCTAGTATATCCGATGTCCTCTACCTCTATATTTTTATCTCTCATACCCTGTGGCAGATACTATTTTTGGAGATATGAGTACTAGAATTGGTACAGAAGCTATTGAAAGCCTCCTTACGATCAATGTAGAATGGGAGAAGGGTTTTGTCTCTTGATTTATGATTATCCTTCCAGGGAGATCATGCCAACTTAAATGAAAAACTTTTCTCTAGCTATCTCAATAAATACATGAGATACTGCCAGTAGAAATCTAAGGGAAGCCTTATTTTATTTACCTGTAGACTTAGCATTACCTGTTTAAAACAAGAGAGGTTGATTGAAAAAAATAGTTAATCTCTCTTCGCTCACTACCATCCCCAGGAGAGATATTTTGTATTCAATAGGCAGTGACTGATACCACTTTACTCTAAATCTTGAATAGTTGTCTCCAAAGGAAGCTGTGTGCATAACTGGACTTTGAAATCAATATTGTCTGATCAAACAAAATACAGATAAAAGAATGAAGTCACACCCAAAATAATCGTGGTCATCTATTTTTCCAACTGTTGTCAATAGTGGGGGAAGGGTGTTAAACATTTGCTCTTAATATTTTAATAATGAAAAGGACCTCTGCTCTACTGCCCCAGAGGCAATGTATTTACTTTCTCTCTCTCTTTTTCTTTCTTCATCCTCTCTTTGCTCTTCCCCCAGGCCAAAATAGGTATTTATTTAATTAGTGAGGAGGAGGGTCTGACAATCATAAGTCCAGGTGGGGTTAACCTGCTACGGCTCAGCCTTCAGAATCCCTCCCGGCTCGCCTCCCCGGAGGCATTGCTGGCGTGTGGTGCTTCCAGGTTCCAACCAGGCAACCGGCAGGTGAGTTGGGCCTCCAGCATGCCCGGACAGGCCTCTGCTGTCTTAAATCTAGCTTCTTACCCTGTTACTGGGTAGGAAAGTCAGGTTGGCTGTTCACATGGGACTATTTATCTTCAATTCATGGTGGGGAGGGCGATGAGGTAGAGGGGGAAAAAAAAACACTTTTTCCTTCAAACCTAGTTTTGTGGGGGCACATGGGTGGCTCAGTCAGCTAAGTATCTGCCTTCGGCTCAGGGGTTCTGGGATTAAGCCCCATGTCGGGCTCCCTGCTCAGCAGGGGAGCCTGCTTCTCCCTCTCCTCCTGGTTGTGCTGTCTCTCAAATAAACAAATGAAATCTTTTTTTTTTTTTTTTTTAAGATTGTATTTATTTGACAGTCACAAGTAGACAGAGAGGGAAAGAGAGAGAGAGAGAGGAGGAAGCAGGCTCCTGCTGAACAGAGAGCCTGATGTGGGTCTCAATCCTTCATCACTAGGACCCTGGGATCATGACCTGAGCTAAAAGCAGAGGCTTTAACCTACAGATCCACCAAGGCACCCCTAAACAAATGAAATCTTTAAAAAATACCCACAAAAAACAAACCTACATTTGCCACTAATAAAGTTGAGAATGAAAACATCGTCTGTGTCCTTGGGTCTATTTCTGAGTTAGTAGATTTGGAGGGAATGAGCTATGGGCTGTGAGATTTAAAAAAAAAAAAAAAAGCTTGAATTGACTTATATAAATGTGTGACTCGATTCAGTTCCTTTCATGGAAGCATTGCCCAATTCAAAGGACGTGTGCATGATGCCGTTTGTGGTGAAATCTGTTTTTTTGCTCCACACTCTGTACATTCCTTCAAGACTAAGCTCCCTTCTCCCAGCTAAGGAAATCTTAAGTAAAAGAATTTTCAAGGTAGAAAGGGCTGGATTCAAAAGCATTAAATACAGTTACAGTCTGATAACACAATGTTCATGTGAGAATCTGGCTCAGCAATTTTTCCCGAACCGTGGTTAAAGGTGACGCAGGGCAAGGGTGACCCCACTGGAGAAGGTATTCAATGCCAGCAAGTCTGGCTTGTTGCTGAAGCAGATGTATTCTGCTTTATTGAATTAAACACATACATAATATTTTTATGGCATGCATTTTCTCCTCACCCTCTGTGTTCTTTGTGATTGGGGTTGTAGAAATACTTTAGTAAATGGCCTGATCAAAATTAATGGGCTTTCAAATTCTATTATGTCTTAAAATTTGCCTTAGATATAGAAAAACAGATAATAGCAACATAAAGCTGTTTTATCCTTCTCATGTTTAGTCAGCCAGCTAGAGGCACAGACTCCAATGAGACCATCAGAGAACTCTATAATTTTCATTTTTATTATGAATTTATTATCTATAAAAATATGTATACAATCCTGAATCTGGCCATTAAAACTTCAGTGAGGACAGTGGAATAATGCTGGTGGATGAGATTATAGAAGCTCAACTCTAACAAAAATGTGGGAGGCCTTCTCAGTTCTAATATCCTAGGACAATTATCCTGAACTTTGTCCACTGAAGTCTTTTCTCTAATTTAACACCTAATAATATTTCCTTATCCATTGGAATAAAAAGTTTGAATTAAATAGGTTATACAGATAAGATTTTTGTGATCAGAACAGTTCAAAAATTTGAGATACATGAATTTGGAGGCTTGCCAGCTTTATCTTTCTTAAATTCTATGAGCAAAATTCTGTTAGAAGGTACAGAGAAGGAACTCAACCCAATGTCCAAGAAAGTATTCTTCCAAAATTCAACACTGTAAACAAATTAATGTGTTGTCTATTTCATCTAAAACTTATGTCAGTATCCTCTTCAATAATTCCAAATCTAAATTTTTACATCAATTTGAATTAAACTTTAGGCAGAACCATTCCACGATTAACCTGTTACTCCACGTTAGCGTTTGTGTAATGAAATCATTTGAAAATGGTGATTATTGATAGCATATGTTATCCATTTGTTGACCCTGAAGGAAGAGCTAATCTGTTTAAGCTTAATGTAAATCCTTGCTATTGAAGCTTTTACAAAACCGCCACCTCAGTGAGCAAGAATCATTTCCAGGCAGATATTTCACATAATGTCAAATAAAATTCCTACTCATCTAGAATCCTTGTGCATTTATCTTTAAATTGTCCTGCTCTTTGTAAGCTTGTATATTTAATTATACTCTGCAGACCTGGCACTTGAAAAGTATTTGGCTGGGGTATTTGGGTGACTCCATTGGTTAAGCGACAGCCTGATACCAGGGTCCTGGGACACAGCCCTGCAGCAAAGGGCCTGATTCTCCCCCTTCTACGCCCTCTGCTTGTGCTCGCTCTCTCTCTTTGACAAATAAATAAATAAATACGACCTTTAAAAATAACATAAGAATAAAAGTATTTGGCTCTCGAGATTGTGCTTTTCACACCATCAAAGCGTACAGCTGAATGACCTGAGAGGAACACGCTCTACCTAGGAAGAGTATGCTGAGATTAAAAAAAAAAAAAAAAAAAGCACTGGTTTAGGAACCAGGAAACCTGCTCTGCTAAACAGCTCAATGACAACAAGGCAAGTTATTTAATCTTTCTGGATTTTACTTTCCTCCTCTGTAAAATGACCCAGTTGGACTCCATAATTTCTATGATCTCTTCCAACTCTGAATGTTTGAGCAAATACAGCTTTAAAATATTTTGGCATTCATTTGCAAAGACGTAGATGGAACTAGAGGGTATTATGCTAAGCAAAATAAATCCATCAGAGAAAGGCAATTATCATATGATCTCACACATATGTGGAATTTAAGAAACAAAACAGAGAAGGGGCACCTGGGTGCTCAGTGGGTTAAAGCCTCTGCCTTCGGCTCAGGTCGTGATCCCAGGGTCCTGGGATCGAGCCCCACATCGGGCTCTCTGCTCAAGCAGGGAACCTGCTTCCTCCTCTGTTTCTGCCTGCCTCTCTGCCTACTTGTGATCTCTATCTGTCAAATAAATAAATAAAATCTTTAAAAAAACAAACAAACAGTAAGTGTTGCTCCTTGTATCTAAAATAAAAAAGAATAAAATAAAATATTCTGGCATTTGGTATAAAGCCCCTTCACATATACTTTAGCATTTATTCTCAAACGAATCCCTAAAGTAGACAAAGCAGGTCTTTAGAGGATAGAGGAGTGGGTATCCTTTTATTTATTTATTTATTTAAAGGTTTTATTTGTCAGAGAGAGAGAGAGAATAAGCAGAAGAGGGGCAGAGGGAGAAGCAGCCTCCCCACTAAGCAAGAAGCCCAACACGGGACTTGATCTCCAGGACCCTGAGATCATGACCTGAGCCGAAGGCAGATTCTTAACTGACTGATTCACCCAGGCTTCCCGGGAGTGGGTATCATTGCAGGTGAGGTGACTAAGGTTGTGAGAAGTTTGGTGATCAGAGATTACCTGTGTGACAAATAGCAGGACTAGAACACGAGCTCAGGTCTTCCAGTTTCCACATATTTCTGTGTAGGCCACAAAAAGACGTAAGAGAAAGCATAACTGTTTGGAATCCCTACTTACATGCATGAGTTACTTCTACGATCCATACGGACTTTAGTTACTAAGACCATGCTAAGCTCAAAGTAAAGGTAAATAACAGAAAAAAAAAAAGTAACACAATTACCAGTGCTCTGTTGTGATAGGAATATGGGGGTAATTACAAGAGATGGAGAGATAGCGCTGTGCTCTGGGTGGGTAAGTTTGAGACGGCAGCGTGGAGCAAAGTTATGATTCAGTTATGGCCACTCCTTCCCAGAAATGTAAAGATAAGATACAGGAGGCGGTACGGGGAACAAAGCAATGAGCAAAGACAAGGAATTGGGAAACCCTCACTAGTCAGCTGGTTAAAAATGCAATATGAGTCTAGAGGAAACCCATAGACTGAACGTATTTGAACAGCAAAAGCATATGAGAAACAGAAAATATGTACCATGTTGCAAGGAATTAAAATTAGGAAAGGATATAAATTCAATGGTTATATTGCAATAAAAAAGATCTGTGAATACAAAATTATATGTCAATATGAGTTATAGGATTTAGGAAATAGATGCTGGAATATTAAGGAGTAAGGACGTGATAAATGTATTACTTTAATACAAAAATGTAGCAATATGAAATACACACACACACACACGCATGTGTATGCGTGTGTGTGTGTGTGCAAATTTAAATGATTCAGGGGTGCCTGGGTGGCTTCCCTGAATGGTTCCCCCCTTCTTCAAAACAAAAGTTTTCTCCCCAAGCTGCCAAACCAGCTGATCTTTAAGGATGATCTCAATTATGAATTGATGGAGTTCAACTCTTTGAGGGTAGTGCATTGTATCAGCTTTACAATGAGGACCCATGTACCAAATACAGCCTACAGAGGGCTTTGGTAGGACCAAGAGCTAAGAATGGTTTTGACATTTTAAAATGGTTTTTTAAAAAAAGAATATTTTAAGGGGCGCCTGGGTGACTCAGTGGGTTAAGCCTCTGCCTTCAGCCTGGGATGGAGCCCTGCATCGGGCTTTCTGCTCAGCAGGGAGCCTGCTTCCCTTTCTCTCTCTCTCTGCCTGCCTCTCTGCCTACTTGTGATCTCTGTCAAATAAATAAATAAAATCTTTAAAAATAAAATAAAATTTAAAAGAATATTTTATGACACAAAAATTATAAAATTCCGGGGGGCCTGGGTGGCTCAGTCAGTTAAGTATCTCCCTTGGGATCGGGTTGTGATCCGCCAAGTTGGGCTCCCTGCTCATGGCGAGTCTGCTTTTCTCTCTCCCTCTGATTCTCCTCCCTCACTCATGCGTGCTCTCTCTTTCACTCCCTTGCTCTGCATTTTCTCTCTCTCTCAAATAAATAAAATCTTTTAAAAAGTATGAAATTCCAATTTCAGTGCTCATATATAAAGTTTCGATTACAGCTATGCCCGCTTGTTGATGTATTGTCTCTGGCTACTTACACTTACAAAGGCAGAGCTGAATATTTGTAATGGACACCAGAGACCTTATGCCTAAGAAACTTAGATATTTACTACTTTGCCTTACAGGAAAGTTTGCCAACCTCTGTGTTATGTAAAAACCAGTATAGATTATAAATTTCAGAAAACTCGGTGACTTTTGTGCAAGAAACTCAGTGACTTCCATGCAGATACTCAGTTCAAAAGGAAAGTGGCCTTTTAGGACTGCTACATTAACTAGGGCAAGCCCTTTAATTCACCCAGGAGGTGACAATAAACTGCACTTACTCATTTCCTGCGTTATAAGTATCATTTTTAAGTTGGTTCTAATTGGACAGTTGATCTTTGCCTCTTCCCGCAAGTCTTTGCCTTTTCCCATATAAACCCCCAAAGGAAATTCTACTGTCAACTCTATAACTGCCGCAAGGGATATGTGCACTGCACAAAGGGCTCTTCCAGAACCCTTTTCCAGGGTGGGAATTTCAGGCACTTTGATAGTACCCTGGAGGTGTGAGGAGGTATGATGCCCTTAGGTAGTGCCCTTCAGATCTCACCATTTCCATATAAAGAAGGTCTTAGGTCCATCTCTCCTTTGATTTGCCAGACAGCCAATCTCTGTACAAACCAGAATAGGTATGTTCAGCTTTCTGTTGCTATCTGACACAATCATTCCTGATGGGGGCGGGGGCAGGGGCATGGAGTAGGGAATCCTACCCAGTTCCATAAGCATTTGGGATGTCAGCAGGGCTTATAGACAGACTGTATTAGCAATGTTCTTGCTACTTGGACCCATACTTGAAGGTAATACACTAAGCTCCTGTGTGGATCAAGGTTTCTGTGAAGATCAAAGAATTAACAAATAAGAAAGTATTTTGTAATGATAATGAAATAATACACATGAAAGCATTCCTGAACTGTGCCAGGCAATATGACTATAATAGTTACTAGTTATAATAGACGTAGTTGTTATTCAGCTAAAAGCAAGCCAAGTTAAACTGAAAAAAGAAAATATCAGATGTCTTGTTGTTTTAATTATAAGCACATTATAGACAGTTTATCTGCCCTAATCCTGACAAATACAACATCCCTTACTGTTTGCTCTTCCCAGTGACTCATGAGGTATGTTAATTTGCTAGATCTGTCGCAACAAAGTGTCACAAAATAGGTAGCTTAAACAATGGAAATGTATTGTCTCACAGTTCTTGAGGCTAGAAGCCCCAAATCAAAGTGTTACCAGAGTTTGTTTCTTCTGAGGTAAGACTGTGTTCCAGGCCTTTCTCCTTGGCTTGATGGATGGCCATCTCCTTCCCAAGTCACTTCACAGTCTTCCCTCTGTGAGTGTCTGTGTCTAAATTCCCTCTTCTAAAAGGACACTGGTCATATTGGATTAGGATTCACCCTCGCGACCTCATTTTAACATGATTACCTCTGTAACAACTCCATCTCTAAGTCAAGTCACATCCTGAAGGTTGGGACTTCATAATATGAATTTGGGGACGATATAATTCAACCTATCCCATGAAGGATGGTTTATTTGGTGAATTTAGGTACAAAATCCTTTTTGTTGAAGACCTAATCCTTTGGTGACCCCTTGATCTTAGTGAAAGATGTTCTCCCTTACTTTCTCGATCTTGAGACATGTCTCATTTTTCCTGCTAATCTCTCCCACCAGAACAGAAAAGAGCAGATAAGCTTGCCCTCCACAACACTGCAAAGGATGGGTAGTGAGTTCAAAGACCTACATGTGGAATTCAGGCATACTCAACTTGGTGTTCGGTCTTTCAATATACAGATTTTTTTCCCCCAAGAATTTAGGAACCATAGGTTAAGAGTGAATCTACCACCCTCTGCAGAGCGTAGAAAATGGGGGGGTGTGGTTGTGGTTGAGGTCAGTCCGCTGGCTTAGCTGCAGAGTATCGTGTAAGCAGAAGCCACTCAGGATGGGCGTTCATCTGTGTCAAAGGGAAAAATCAAAAAGACTATTTTTATGAGAAACAGGAGTGATAGGACCCTAACAAAGACCAGACTTCAATACTTCAATACGTTCTGCTGGGGGGCAAACTTATTAAGAAACACAAGGCATTGAAGAAGACTTTCGTTTTGTGCCTTGGGTATCTATGAATCTGAAAATTAGCCCATTTATTTTTAAACATTAAGCTAAGTTTATTTGAAGTTTTAATAGAAGCATTTCAGTTAAAATGTTCATTGTTGCAGCTGGCCTTTTCCATTGTTCCCTGAGTGCACCCCCGATGTTTAAAATATAGTCTTCATTTTCATTGTCATGTACTAACATGTGCTGCTGCACATCTAATGCAGGCAATTACCGAAAATGTCTTTGATGCAGTAAGACAGGTTCTACCTAGTTCTCCTCCTCTGACATTGCAGGCTTCAATGATAAATCTGGAAGGGGGGGGGAAGGGAGCCCCAAAACCCTTTTATGAAACCTTATGAAAATTAATAAATAAATTTTTATTTAAACAGCAGTTTAAACATTAACTACAGGTCTCCCCTGCTACCAATAGTTGCTAATTGGTAACAGAAGTTGAGCAGGAAGCTCCCATTGAGACACGTGGAGAGGCTTTGAAATAATCCTTAGAAGAGACTGTAAAATGACTGTTGTCAGCTACCTGCTTGGGGGAGTGTGAAGGAGCAAAGGCAGAAATCCTCAGACTTCACCTTTTGTGGTAGCCTGGTTTCCAGCCCATGCATTTGTTTACGTATGGACCCCTTTCCACGGTGCAGAAGAGAGAAGGGTACCTCCTGGGCTGAAACCAGCAATAAGAAATGGTGGTGACAGTCACTGAGCTCCAGCTGAACTGGATTATTGGTACAATGACTATAATGAGGAGGAAAGAATCTAGCATTTCCTGAACACTCACTCACTCAGTGACTAGGTCAGCGTTTCACTGACATTAATGTGCCTATGAATCATCCAAGACACCCTCTTAACAAGCATGTTCGGAAATCAGTGGGTCTGGGGCAGAGCTTGACATTCTGCATTTTTAACAAGTTCTCAGTGACTTCTAGCTGCTGATCCTCAGACCAGAGAGCCTGGAGCCTGAGCAAGAGCCTGGATCCTTTATATTTAATACTTATTATAAATTTAAGAGATAGATATTATCATTACCTTTAACAACGGGCATTGAAGGAGAGGTTAAAAAAATTCATAAATGAGGAAAACTGAAATTTGACAGATAGCAGAGTTCTACTGTCCCCAATATTCCGATAACACCCCATAGGAGCACGAGATATTTTATTTTATTATTTTTTTAAATTTATGTCTCAAATATGCCTCATCATCTGTGACATTCGTCTAAAATTCAGAACCTTGGGCTCCACTACAGTCTATAAAGTTAGAATTTCTAGGGACTCCTGGGTGGCTCAGTCATTAAGCGTCTGCCTTCAGTTCAGGTCATGATCCCAGTCACCATGCCAGGGTCCTGGGATCGAGCCTTGCATGAGCCCTACATGAGCCCCACATGGGGCTCCCTGCTCAGCGGGAAGCCTTCTTCTCCCTCTTCCACTCCCCCTGCTTATGTTCCCTCTCTCGCTGCGTCTCTCTCTGTCAAATGAATAAGTAAATTCTTTTTTTAAAAAAAGAGAAATTAGAATTTCTAGAGGACATGCCTGGAAAAAGGTATTTTAAATTGGCGTCTAGATTATTCTTGTGCTCAGGAAAGTTTAGGAAACGATGATCATGCAGGTCACACCGTAGTTCTGAAAACTCAGGTAAGGAGGGCTGGTGTTCTTTGTTTATTTCATCCCCTGGAGGGAACATTGTCTGGTCTGGCAAGGAGGATCTCAGAACCCCTTCACTGCATTTTGACTTCACTGAGAAGGGTTGCTGATGTGCAGGGAATGAAACTTGTTGGGTTTTGTGATGTAAGGGATAGGTTTAAACCTGTATCTTATAACAGGGAGCAAAAGTATAGTATCTAATTATGTCGCTTTAATTGTAAGGTGAAAGGGGAAATAGGCACAACATTTTCCTTGCTTCTTTATCAAGTAAATGATCTTTGTCTACCAGTTCAATTACAGAGCATCTGTATTCTAAAATAAAAGCTCCACTGAATAATGTTTCCCATGTCCAAAGTCCATAATTAAAATTTTTCATTGGAACTGTCAGTGAGATCAGGGTAAGATTGGTTATTTATCTTTGCTTTGAAAGAGTGACTTTGTACTGAAGAGATTACCCATAAATTTTTCACTATACGTCTGAACGATAAATAAAGGGCCAAAGAAGTAGACTTTTCAAAGTTAACATTGAGTTACTTCTTTTAGATCACTGACTTCTTTTCTGGCTTTTAAAAAACTCATTTATTATACTGCAATACTATACATTATGAAAAAGCATTCTAGGATCTTGATATAGTTAAGTTAATGTACTTATGAAATACATAATGTATTAGCTTAATACATTCCATTACTAATAGAACCTAATAACGTAATAACTAGAAGATGTTGGATTTTATCATATATTTCTACATACTGAAGGAAATATAATTATATAAGACCATTTTCAAGTATCACATCTCCTCTTAAAATTAGCAGACTATTCAAACAGGTCATAGGACTTGTATTACTGAAATCTCACTATGACATAACTTCACTGAGGGTAGAATTTGTTGCAGGCTAGGCCAACCCCTACAAATAGTGAGACATTTAGAGATAGCCCAATCTGAGGTCAAAGCTTAGAGTGGGCCAGTGGCCCACTTAGAAGAGTTAACTTAACTCTTAGAAGAGTTAAGCCACTGGCCCACTGTAAAATAGAGACATTTCCTTCTTGAGTTATGTATTAGATAGACCAGAGAGAGACCAATGGGTAAGCACGTGGTAGGTGATTACTGAATAGTAATTATAAAACAATATTATTGCTGAAGTGCCAAAAGAACTTGCTTTTAATGATTATCATTTAGAAGATGATCTCAAAGAGTGAACTCCCCCAGCACTTGAATAGCAAAATTCGTGGGTACTTAACTTCCTCCACTGGACCACAGTGAAGTCACATGATATCTACATTTTATTTATTCAAATTCCACTATATGCACTTGACAAGAAAGAAAAAAAATGGAAAGAGAAAAATAGTTCCCCCAATTTTAAATTATCTAGGCATTTTAGCCCAATAGTCCACTCAGTAAACCAACACTCTAGCATAAACACAAGTTGAGAAATACGGATCTTTCTCTCAGTTGGTCTTGCCTCCGATGGGCCTCTCAAAGTATAGACATTTCATGGTGCAAAGTATAATTCTGGCATCTTGAAACGTGTATTTCTGTACAAAATATTCCTAAAGCACACATCAATAATCGTACTTTATCTGCTGCTCAACTAAAGAAACAACGCTCTGTTTCAAAGCTGGAGGGAAAACCAGCTCTATTGGAACTATTGAGAAACAGTAGGTTTCCCTCTGAAATAACAACTTCCTGAGGAATTTTCCAACGCAATTACAAAAAAAAAAATTTTTATTTTGCAATTATTATAGACTTAAAAAAAATTGGAAAGAAAGTTGCAAAAATAATTCAGAAAGTTGTTTTCTCCCTTTTACTCAGTTTCTCTGTCAACAATGTACGTAACCATAATCAAATTATCAAAAGCAGGAGACAAACATTGGTGCAAAACTGTGGACTGCATAGCTGATTCAAATTTGCCTGTTTTTTCCCCCCCAACGTCCTTTTTTCCGTCCCAGGATGTGATCCAGGATCCTAGCTCTCATTTATTTGTTTCATTTTCTCAGTCTCCTCCCATCTGTGATATTTCCTCATCTTTCTTAGTCTTTCCTGATTCTGATCTGTGCCTTCATGAAGGGAAAGAAAAGAAAGTCAACATTTTATAAACGTCCCAAGTAAGGATTGATTTCTTAGGTAATGCTGGATAAATCTAAAACCAGAATCTTTTCTGATTTTGTATTAAATTAAATTCAAAATCAGAATCATTCCCCTTCAGTGGATTATTTATTGGTTTGTCATTATACAAGTGAAGGTAACAGATGCCATTATCTGAATGAAGATAACAGCCTGAGTGAGAACAAAAGTAACAAAGTGCTTTTGCTCTTGCATAGTTACTACCTTGTAGGAGGAACGATTTCAGACCCCAGCTGAAGAATCTGTTGGTAATGCTCCGTGTCTATCACCGCAGGTGGGTTGCATACTGAACAACTCTGACTTCAGGATCTCATTACCACTGATTTCTTGATAATCTTTCTGGCTTTTACTCAAAAAAAAAAAAAATAACTAAAACTTATAGACAAGTAAGAATCATCTCATGTGGAAACTCTTTTTATGGAGTGATGATTTTAACAGCAGTAATTATCTGTCGGGTGCCAGTATGTTCAAAAATATCCTTCAATTATAAAAATTAAATGGGTATTAACTGCACAGATAGCATCTTTTAAGGAATTTTACAGTATGGGAGTAGAAATGGAAAACAATAGTTGAGACCTAGGAAGTTCAAAAATGTTGTAAACATGATTCAGAAGATAGTAGTTATCAATTTATACACATGTGAACTAATAGAGGCAAAATGTTCATCGCACTTTTGGATATCAGCAACAACTATGTAAGTTTTTTCCCCCCAGCTTTATTGAGGTATAATTACAAATAAAATTATATATATTTAGGGTATGCAACATGATGATTTAATATACAAACACATTGTGAAATGATTACTACAATCAAGTTAATTAACACAGCCATCACCTCACAGAGTTAGTTCCCTGTGTGTGTGTGTGTGCTCAGTCTAGAGGACTCTCTTTTTCATTTTTGTATTCTTTTATTTGTAAAGATGTGAAAATAAAACATTAAGGTTTATTTAGGTTCTAGTTTGTGAGTATTTTTTAAAAATAAGCATTGTATTTTGGAATAAATTGACACTTAAAGAAAAGTTGCAAAGGTAAAGAAGAGAGGTCTCTCTCAGCCCTCAGCCGTTTCCTCAGGTGTTTGCATCTCACAATACCATGGTACTTTGGTCAAAACTAAGAAACCAGGGACACCTGGGTGGCTTAGCCATGAAGCATCTGCCTTCGGCTCAGGTAATGATTTGGGCATCTTGGGATTGAGCCCTGCCGGGGGTTCTCTGCTCAGTGAGCAATCTGCTTCTCCTTCTGCCTCTATCCCCCACCCACTTGTGCTCTCTCTGTCCCTCAACTAAATAAATACAATCTTTAAAAACAAATTAAGAAACCAACATTGGTGTATTTCCACAAACTTGTGATTTTATTTGGGTTTCACCAGTTTTCCCCATAAATGTTCTCTTTCTGTTCTGGAATTCAATCTACATTGTGTTTAGATGTCAGGTCATAGTCTCTTCTAACCTATAACACTTCCTTTTACCTTGCTTCTTGTGACATTGCTGCTTTTGATGACTACTAATCAGTAGTTTTGTAAAGTCCCTCAGTTGTCAGAGGTTTTCTTATGATTGCATTGCGGTTCTATGTTTTGGGCAAGATTTCCACAGGTGTGATGTTATGCCCTTCAGAATGCATCTCACCAGTGGTTTATGATACCTATATGTTCATTTGATTGAGTCAGTGACTGCTGGCCTTCTCCACTGTAAATTTACCATTCCTCTCTTTCCATCCTCTATGCTTTGTAAGTCACTATCTAGTCCACCTAGAAGAGGAAGAGATTAAGCTCCACCTCCTGGAGGAGCTTATCTACATATAATATTTAGAATTCTTCTATAAGGAAGATTAGTTTATATAGTACTTAAAAATCTAAAATTAAGTTAGCCAATGGATGTTGAAATAGTGCCATTCATTTACTGCACATATGTTTTTGTTGCCTTTGTTAAAAATTGCCTTTGTTAAAGTATAAGGCATACTAGGTCCCTGCCCTAATACAGTTTACATTCTAGTAGGAGAGAGAGATTAAAAACAAGTAAATAGCAAATAAACAGTTACATAGTTGGTGTTATAAATAATACTCAGTATGTCAAGAGAGAATCTGATTCTGGGGGAGGCCATCTGAGAGAGTGTGGTTTGGAAAAATCAGTTGGAGGTGTTGACATTTGAACTGAGGGCTGGAAAAAAAGAGCAAGCCAGTTAATATGAAAAAACTTTCAAGTGGTTGAGTGGTCTAGAGGCTGGAAGGTCCTGTGGTAATTTCATTCATCAATTTATTTGACTGGGCCACAGGGCGCCCATATATTGGTTAAACATTATTCTGGGTATGTCTATGAGAATGTTTCTCGATGAGATTAACATTCACATTGGAAGAGTGAGTGAAGTAGAGTGCCCTCCCCAATGTGGATAGCCTCATCCACTTCTGTCGAAGGCCTAAATACTGCCAAAAAACTAAGTGAGAACCTGTCTTTCTTTTCTACCTGTCATAGAGTTGAGATGCTGGTCTTCTGCTTTCAGAGCTGGACTCAAAGTGGAATTTACACCATTGGCTCTCCTGGTTGTCAGGCCTATATCACCAGCTCTCCTAGGTCTCCAGCTTGCTGACTGCAGACTACTATACACCCCCAGAATAGTAAGGGGGCTGGCGTGGTGCAGGTGCAAGGAAGAAATAATAAACCGTTATGAGAAGAAGTAAGGAAGAAAGGTCAAGTGTGCCCTAGTGGTGCCCTGAAGACTATGGCAAGAAAGGCATTTGATTTTTACTCTAAACATTGTGGGAAGTCTTTAAAAGGTTCTTAGCAGGAAAATGAAATTATACATCATTAAAAGATCATTCTAGGGCCCATAGATGGTAAAAGGCAGATGTATGTGGCCTGGACATAGGGTGTATCAGTTGCAAATTCAGAGGAGTGGAGAATTTTGAGAGCATGTCCAGAAGCAGAACTGACAAGCCTTGTGTATATATCACAGTATGTTTTCACATGGTGTTTTCTTTTTTTTTTTTTTTTTTTTTTTTTTTTTTTCACATGGTGTTTTCTTAATATAAAAAGATAAAGATAACATTCTTACTAGACTTTTAGGTTAAATTTCTGTTAGGAAAGGGTGGGTTCCTAAAGAAGGGCAAAGATGTATGTACAAGGATGTTTATTACAGTAGAAAATAGGTGATAAGTGTCTATCAATATGGAATTGTAAAATAATGCAACCACTAAAAAGAATACAGTACATTTTTTTAAAGGATTTTATTTATTTATTTTACAGACAGAGATCACAAGTAGATAAAGAGGCAGGCAGAGAGAGAAGGGGGGAAGCAGTCTTCCCGCTGAGCAGAGAGCCTGATGTGGGGCTCGATCCCAGGACCCTGGGATCATGACCTGAGCTGAAGGCAGAGGCTGTAACCCACTGAGCTACCCAGGTGCCCCAAGAATACAGTACATTTTTGTACATGGAAAATAAATATTCAAGAGATACTAATTGAAAAAACATAGTGCAGAAAGTCTGTATGGTATGAGCCCACTCATCTAAATTAGAAATGATTATTGCTGTGTCTACCTTAAACTAAGCATTATAAAAAAAGGTCTGATGTAGTATATCTATATATTGTTAATAGTGGTTAACTCTGTTTGCAGTGGTTGTATCAAAGTGCAGTGTGGTTATGGAAGATTTTCACATTATACTCTTTATTTTTTGTCTTTCTAGAAAATCTTAAACAATGGATAAGAAGAAAAATAATTTTAAAAAATATCAGGGACACAAGCAATACTTCTAGGATTAACAGGAACTTTAATGAAGTCTTTGAATCAGCTTTAAAAACTAAGTCCTATACATATAAATATCATTTCCTTTTGAGTTTATAGTAAACTCAAACCAGGGACATGGAGATTATTGATTAAACTGAAATTATTAACATCACCTAGATGACGCTGAAACCATATTTATTCATTTCCTCCGTATTAACATCAAAAGCAAGTAAATGTATAAAGGTTTCTCGATGTCATTTGTTCTGACAATGCATCTCACAATGGTTTTTGCGGTTTGGTAAAGAAATAGATGTGGAAATGTATTTGTGAAATAAAGAAAACCCCTAAGTTGTGCTTTATGAAAAGACTGTTAAAGTATGGTTATCTCTGAGCACCCAAATTATGGGTTATTATGGATTATTTCCATTTTCTTTTTCCTTCCTTCCTGTATTTTCCGAATTCTTCATAATAATCATGAAATTGTCTTTGCAATCAGAAAAAGAGTTTCCTTTTTTAAAAATTGTTACATTAAAGCTAGATGCCTATAAAGGTAACAAAATAAACCTGATCTATTTCAATTTGCTTGCACTTTCTATATGAGATCCAGTAGTTCTCTTTCCCTCAATGGCTGAAGTTTGCAGACTGTATTTACAAGCTGGGGCCTAATGACTTGTATTGTGATCACATTGGTCCCCATTTCTCCAAAATGACAAAGAAAGGTCCATTGAGCACAACCTGACAAGCCATGTTTTAAATGTCATTACTAAAACAACTATGCAGACTTTTCATGAGACTTCTACAGAACCACAAAGAAAGGTCAGAGCAATGAGAAGCTTACACCTTCTCATAGCCGCAGTCACATGGTATGAAGCAAATATTTTTAGGTGACACAGAGAAAATTTGAAACTGCAACTTTGGTGTGCATTGGGATGTGCAAAGAGAGACAGGGAAGAGGTTTTCTTCATGATGATTAAAGTTTTTGCACAAAGGGTTTGAGATCCTTGGATGAAAGCTGTTAAGTAAATACTGCATGATATGCATATTGCACGACACACTGTCGTGCATCGAATTATAGTTCGCTTTCAACCATCTGAAGCCTTTCTGTGTTTTCTGGTTTTCACTTCTAAACCTTATAAATTATTTCTGAGTCATCAGCCTTTCACCCTGGGGCAACTCACAAAATCCATAATAATGTGGCTATTTTCTTAAATCTCTTTTCTAGCAAATGTGTTCCTCTTTAGTCTCAGAATGTAAATTCCCACAAAGAAAAGCAACTAAATAATACTTCTCTCCCTCTCTTATGTCCTCCCTTCTCTAAAAATATCCATTTATAATGAAAAGCCCACATGCAAAGAACAGTTCTTCATTCCAGTTGGGGACCTGAATCTAATGAGAAGAGAGAGAGATGGTAAAATGGAGGAAAGGATGGTAAAGATGCTACTACAAGGTCAAAGTGCCCAACCTCTGGCCAGCCCACCTGACACTTTGGGCTGGATAATTCTTTATTGTGAAAGGCTGTCCTGTGCATTATAAGATGTTCAGCAATATCCCGGGCCTCTACACACAAGACTACTAATTGGCTTTTGCCAATTCAGATTTTCCCTTTGACCTCAGAGTCAACCTCTCCCTGCCTAGTTGCCTACCAACATAAAATACAGACACTCACAAACACCTTCACACTTTTCATGTTAAAGCCCTTGAACACTGTCTAGAGTTTCTCCTCTGAGCCATATGTGGCCAATTTGACTAGGAGGAGAGAAGCACTGGTAACTTTCGCACACTTCACTGATGTGGCTGTTCATGCTTTTAATGTTCATGGTTGACATGGTTGTTTGTGTCTTTTAATAGTCATGGTGTCTTGACAACTGAAGCTTGTAAATGTCTGCATTTTTAAAAATATGCTAGTCACACTGCAACCCCATGCTCTCCCACGAATGTTGGTTCAACTATGATTTTATTTAATTAAATATGTTTATATACCATCTAATTAAAACCAAGAAAGGGATATATGGAATTTAAAAAGCACTTCCTAATTCATTCCACAACAAAGCAACACATGTTACTCATATAAACTGTATTTTTATGCCTCTTATTATATTCAAATAGTGTTTATTCTCCCTACTTGAAGTTGTCTGATGTTTGAAGCACCAAGGAAAATGGGCAGATGGAGTGATTTCCTCTATGGAAGAAACATTATTAGTAAATTCTTCTCTATGAAAAACCCTGACAAGTGGATTTATCATTACCAGATTCATAATCGTGAGTAAGCACCTTAGTCTCTGCTGGCCAGTTTCATTTTTGGTAAAATTAAAATGATAATCCCTACCTTCTAGGGCATGTTGAATGAGATAATCTGTTTTAAGCTTTTAGCCCTGTGCCTGACATACAGGTGTTTTATTAATATCATTTCTGTGGTACTTCCCTCCTTTGTTCCTAGCACCAGCTAAATAATTTGTGAGATTCAGTGCAAAATAAAAATGAGTGCTCCCCTTGCTCAAAATTAAGAATACCAAGATAACAACAGCAAAACATTAATCCAATGAGGGGCCCTTCTAAGTATGGGGCTCTCTTGGTGTTACTGCATCAGCTATATGCTCATAAACCCAGCCCTGCTTGCTCCCCTAGTGTTTTCAAGATTCCATTTGTCTATTCTACTAAATTAAAAGCCCCTCTTCAATTTGACAATTGACAGGTAAATAAATGTAACTAACCAAGCAGGGCCTGACTGTGTGGCTTGGTTTTCAATGCTGACTCACTTTTACTCAAGTTGTTGAGTGTTAGTGGGCCTAGAGCTATTATAAAGGAGCTATTTTAGTCTGCCATGGCATTTCAGGGGTTTGTATCATTCGCAGCATGGAGGAATTAACAAAAAAAAACAAACCTTAGTTGTCTGTAAGAAATTGGATGCTTGGTGATAGCTCAAGAGGCACCTAACTGAAAAGTTCTTTATCCAGAGTAATCAAACAACATTCACAAAGAAAAAGCATAGCTTTAATTATTTTAGATCCTAGATTGGAGACCTGGTCCAGAAGTCTAAAAGAAAAATACCCAAAGAGGAAGACTTGGTCTCCAAACTGAGCCCCAGTATTACAGGTTACTCCTTCTTAAGGATGCATCAGCATGTCCTTTAAAGGGTTTGTCAAGGTTCTCAGATCTTACTTGTAAGAAGAGAATCCTGTAAAAAAGCAAAATATGTGTGTGAATGTGTATAAATACAAAGATACACAGAGAAATGTCCAAATTTCCTCTATTGGAGCACACACACACAAGCACACAAGTATTTTAACAGAAGGCAAAGAGAATTAACATTTATTGAGCACCTTCTACATGGCAGGTGTTTTACATACATGGGAATACTAAGGTATATGTTAGTTTTCAGTTGTTCATTCAACCTCAAGACACTGAAAACAACTTTATTTATTTATTTATTTATTTATTTATTTATTTTACAGTGTTCAAACTGAAGCTCAGAGCAGTTAGGCAAGTTGCCCAAAGTCACACAGTTAGAAAGTTGGAGTCTGCGTTGGAAATTGCATCTGATTCCAAAACGCATATATCACAACCCTATTGACATGGTAAAGAATTCAGGGGTCTAATTTGCCACAGTGTCTTTGAATGAAACAACAAACAAAATGCAACAAACTTTAACATACTTGCTAATTATATTAGTTTATGTGGCCGCCTTGCTCTGACCGTAAATTCCTTCCCTTTCTCCCACTCTCTATCACCACAAACGGTTCAGTGTCTAAGGGTTACCAACTGTGCTAACAGTTACCTGGAGAACAGACTGGCCTTTTTGCAAAGCTAAAAAGTTAAAATTTGTGGTATGGGACTAACTCCAAAGATCTAAAACAAAAACAAAAACAAAACAAAACAAAAACTGCTGTTTGGGACTGCAATCCCTCACTTCCGGCCTCGACTGGGCGAGATGGAACCTCAGCACGTGGCACAACACGATTCCCAGCACGCGCATCCGTTCGGGCAACTGCTCGGTCGGCCTGCACTGCGCAGGCGTGAAAGCCTAAGCGGCTGGGGGCGGTCGGCTCGCGGTTTCCCTGGAGACCGGGCGGAAGCGGCCGGAAGCTGCGCTGCGGTTGGCCGCGGCGGGATGGAGCAGCTGGGGGTGGAGCCCGAGGAGGAAGCCGGCCGAGACGAGGAAGAGGACGCGGCTCAGGCCATGGAGCGGGCGGAGGCGGGGGAGGCAGGCGGCTCGCCCGGTGCGCCCGGGCCTGAGGAGCCCCGCGGCCTCACTTGGTGTAAATAAGAAGGGCGGGGCGGGCGGAGGCCGGAGGCGACGGCGGCCGTTGGGGTGCGACGGTCCCCGCCTCGCTCTGGTCCTTTCGTTTTCCCGGCTTGATGGAAAGAGCTGTTCTCCGCTACCTGGTGTTTTACGGTCAAGATCGCGAAAGGATGGCTTCGCCTAATAGGACTAGGGTGGGCGTGTCAGTTATGATAGTCGAGGATGCACTTGTGAACCGCCCCCCCCCCAAACCGCCCGGTGAAGGCCTAAGGGGCGCCGGGAAGGTGTAACGTTGCAGAAGTAGAGAACCTCGTCGCGCCCTTGGCAGAGGCTGGGGCTCAGGCTGGGCTGGGGACCGAAGACGGGGCACATCTGCAGTGGCCGTCTCCCCGTGACCCACTTCCAGCCTCTGGGCTCTACCTTGTACTGCCCAATCGCAGGGCCTGGGGCCAAGGCTCTAATTCCCGGCCTCCCCTTCCCCTTTTAACTTTTAAATTTAGGAATAATGCAGAAGTGCCTTTCCCTAATGTTAATGTCTTCTGTGACTGTAGTACTTTAGTCAAAACTGAGAAGTGAACACTGGCATAATGCTCTTGACTAAAGTGCAAACGTACCAGTTTTTTCCATTAAAGTTTTTGTGCCATATTCAGACCAGAATTCCACATTGCACTTAGCCTGCCTTGTTTTTAACTGGGTAAAAGCTGGAATCTCCTCTCTCTCTCTCTCTTTTTTTTAAGATTTGATTTATTTATTTGACAGAGAGAAATCACAAGTAGATGGAGAGGCAGACAGAGAGAAAGAGAGAGGGAAGCAGGCTCCCTGCTGAGCAGAGAGCCCAATGTGGGACTCGATCCCAGGACCCTGAGATCATGACCTGAGCGGAAGGCAGCGACTTTAACCCACTGAGCCACCCAGGCGCCCTGGAATCTCCTCTCTTATCCCCCATCCCTTCCCCACCTCATGACATGAGCTACTTTTTAAAATTCGAGAAATATTTATTCCTTCTTTTAATTTAGTGAGTATTCATTGGTAGTCTGTTCCATACCAGGCACTCTTCCAGGTATTTGGGATTCAGCACTGAAATAGATAATCCTGCTATCATATGGGCACAAAATATAGTCCATTGGAACCCATAGGTCTGGCTTCTGCCCTTTTGTATTTATGATTCTTTTTTTTTTTTTTTTTTAATTTAAGAGCATGCCACTTAGAATAATTTTTAGTTGGTCGAAATCAGTGTTTAAACTTTTCTTCCCCTTATGATTTATTCTGAATGTTGTTAGAAACTTGCAAGTGATAGGATTACCTCTTCCTTCTATTATTGATCAAGATTTTTTGCCTCAGAGTTATTTCTAGCCTGAGAAAAATGGAGTGCACAAAGAAATAGTAAACAGGACTGAAGACGCTACTGTAGATGGAGTTTCTCTCAAGTCTATAATTTTTAGATGCTTTGATACATGAATCCAGGATAAAACTTAAAACCATTCTGCATTCTTCTTTCTCAGTTACCATGTTTTAAGGAACTGCCAATTGCTCAGAGATGATAAGCAGCCTGAATATATTTTTCTGTTTTTGTTTTGTTTTGTTTTTTGTGTTTTGTTTTTGCATATTGTGCATTGGTTCATGATCAAGTGGTGTCAGAAGGAAGTTCTTCATCCAGAGTCATAGTCCATGTGGATCTGGATTGCTTTTACGCACAAGTAGAAATGATTTCAAATCCGGAATTGAAGGACAAACCTTTAGGTAATTTTGGACATTAATAATAATTTTCATTTTGTATTAGAGTATTATTCATTCATTTATGTTGATTATATTCTGATTGACTAACCATATTAAAGATTGTGGAAGCAATTCCTAAGGTCCTTTATAGACAGTAAACTTTGCTTCACTACAAGGTATAAAACTTACAAACCTTATTTAATAAATGGTGAATTTGGGGGCGCCTGGGTGGCTCAGTGGGTTAAGCCGCTGCCTTCGGCTCGGGTCATGATCTCAGGGTCCTAGGATCGAGTCCCGCATCGGGCTCTCTGCTCAGCAGGGAGCCTGCTTCCTCCTCTCTCTCTCTGCCTACTTGTAATCTCTCTCTGTCAAATAAATAAATAAAATCTTTAAAAATAATAATAATAATAAATGGTGAATTTTATACAAATAGTATAGCCAACTGAACATGTGAACAGAAAGACCATTATGAACTTTTAGTCTTGTTCTCAGTGGTTGAAATTTTATAATCTCTTATCTCAAAAAAAGCCATCACATTCTAACGGACATTTTCATTTATCCTCTCCAGTTTTGAAATTAACTCTTGGATTATGTAACATGACAAAAAAGTTGGATTTTGAAAAGGCCCCTAAATACTTAAGGGCTATAGAGTCTAAGTTTTCCATAAAAATGCAAGAATCTTTTAAAATAAAAGGCAAAGAGAAACTTTAGTTTCTCTGGGTGGCTCAGTGGGTTAAGCCGCTGCCTTCGGCTCAGGTCATGATCTCAGTGTCCTGGGATCGAGGCCCGCATCGGGCTCTCTGCTCATCGGGGAGCCTGCTTCCCTCTCTCTCTCTCTGCCTGCCTCTCTGCCTACTTGTGATCTTTCTCTGTCAAATAAATAAATAATCTTAAAAAAAAAAAAGATTTACTTATAATATGTTGGCTTATTTCTATTACATGTGTATCTTAAATAGGAAAAATCATTTAGATTTCCAAAGATTTCTTTTATGCATGTAGTAAGAATTTATCTTTTAGTATAAGCGTAAAGAGCAATTCTGGTTCACCTGCTGCTAACCTCTGTGTGTCGTTTGGTTTTGATAAATCCCAGTTCAACACAGCCTAGTTGATTTACTAAAGAAGAGCAAAGGGAAGACTAGCTTTTGGTATGCCAGTATCAGTCTAGGATCTTTAAACTTTCCCAGGGATGTCAAGGACTTAGGATTAGAGGATGTAAGTTTTCTCCTAAAGCCATTTGTAATTAGTAGCAGTTTAACACAAGATGTTATGTAGATAATGCTCAACAAAAAAGTATTGTGTAATTAAGACACAGGAAAAAATGATTATCTGGAAGTGAGAAATGTGATGTTGAAAGTTTCTGGGAGAAAGCAAAAGTAGTCTTTGAGTTATGCTCAACAAATGTGTGATTTAACTTGGGCTGGTGACATAGTGGTGAGTCCATATAATTTAATTCTGGTTTAAGTCCATATAATTTAAAAGACTGGTTTTTTAGTTGAAGAAGTTACCAATCCTATTTTTTTATATAGTTCACTGATAAATCTTTATGTGAAATAATGTTTCTTTTCCCTGTTTATAATATCAACATTTTAGAAACATATGTCTTACATTGGTGAAATGGACATGACCTTTTTTTTTTCTACTACATGTTTGTATTTTACATATGTTAGATGAACATTACTTTTACAGTGATAAACAAGTGGTCAACTTCTGTAAGCTACCACTAGTAAGCTAGAGTTTTTATAATCTGTAGATGATCATAATTTAATCATTATTGATAAGGAGGGGGCCCATTAATGATGGCTCGCTGTCTAATATTTTCTGCAAATTACTATGAAGAACAGTTCAATAATTACAACATTTATTGGGGGGAGATCTTTAATGATTATAGTTTAGCAATTGTAACAGAACATTGCTTTATATTCATTGGAAAGTTTTTCTAGCAAAAACCAGTAATTAATTATACTGAGTTATTTTCATCTACTTTATTTTTCTGGTAAAACATGGCCTAGGCTTTATATAGAAAGTTAATTTAATAGAAATTAATCTGGTTTGTATTGTCTGAAAAAAAAAGTTCTAGACGGATTTTATTTGTATTTTTTTTTTCCTGAAAACTCCAGAGAGTATACTGATTAATGATAATTTTTGTTAAATTTTACTTCATAGAACCTTGATGAGTGGAGGCTATCCTTTTTAAATAAATAGAGCATTTTATTCTTAATCAAAATAGATTGCATTACAGTTTAAAGTTATATTTGCTTTTTATAGGTGTTCAGCAGAAATATTTGGTGGTTACCTGCAACTATGAAGCTAGGAAACTTGGAGTTAAGAAACTTATGAATGTCAGAGATGCAAAAGAAAAATGTCCACAACTGGTATTAGTTAATGGAGAAGACTTGACTCGCTACAGAGAGATGTCATATAAGGTTACAGGTATGTTGAGCATTAATTTGTATATAGGATGCTCATTCACTACATGAATCTTTTAATTAGTAAAATGCCATAAATCACTTTCTTTTTGCTAATAACGTTTATTTTGGGTCTTGCCTGCTTTTAAAAACATTTTATGTAAGAAGATGACTTTATATGAGTAATTTTGACCAAAAAACGTACAATTGGAAGATATTTGAAGTCTCTTGTGACTGGTATTTATATAAATGTGAGAAAAAATGTAAAACAAAATTTGGAAGCAAGAAAATGGAAAGATATAGAAAAGATACGTAAAAAAAACATTTTTTATTTTAAGTTTAACAAATTTAAATGAATTAGGAAATATCTGTGCTCTGGTGCACTAATAGATGCACTAATAGTTAGGCTTCTGTAATGTTTGATTAACATAATTAAAACTAGATTTGTTAAGAACTGTCAGCAGTTTATACACACACTGAATATGATAGTATAGATAAACTCTTCCCTATTAAGGTTTGGGTTTGAATCGAGTTTTAGTAAATTATAGGAAAAATGAAAACACATTTGTACTGGTATATTGCAAGTATATATATATATAATTTAAAAATGTGTAAGAATCAACTGTTTATCTTTTCTGCTGTTGTTTTTGCTTGTTCTTTTATAAATTATAGCAGTTTTCAGGTGAAAGTGTTAACTATAATATCCAAAGCCCTTACAAGTTTATAAGAAAAAGATACTTATGAAAAATGGATGAGGGTGCCTGGGTGGCTCAGTGGGTTAAACCGCTGCCTTCAGTTCAGGTCATGATCTCAGGGTCCTCGGATTGACTCTCGGCATTAGGTTCTCTGCTCAGCAGGGAGCCTGCTTCCCTCTTTCTCTGCCTGTCTGTCTGCCTACTTGTGATTTCTGTCAAATAAATAAAATCTTAAAAAAAAAAAAGAAAAATGGATGAAAGGTATGAATAGGCAGTTGACAAAAAGAATAAACCCAATGTCCACAATTATGTGGAAAAAGAATACTCAAATTCATTAGTAGCTAAGGAAATTTGAATTAGCGAGGTATTATTTTATGTCCATCATACTTCAAAAAATAATGTGAAAGTAGAAACAAAATATTATACATTTACAAAAAGTAATATAGAAACATTTTTTGAAATTAGAGATACTATTTAACCCTGTGATACTACTGCTGGGAATTTATTCAATAGAAATAAAGTGATGAGAACATATGCACAAAAATATTTCTTTTTTTTTTTTTTTGAAGATTTTATTTATTTATTTGTCAGAGAGAGAGGGAGAGCACAGGCAGAGTGGCAGGCAGAGTCAGAGGGAGAGGCAGGCTCCCTGCGGGGCAAGGAGCCCGATGTGGGACTTGATCCCAGGACGCTGGGATCATGACCTGAGCCGAAGGCAGCTGCTTAACCAACTGAGCCACCCAGGCGTCCCACAAAAATATTTCTTGTAGCATGGTTCATAATTGGTAAAAATATGGAATAAAAACAAATGCTCATCAGGATGAGAATGGCTAAATTATGACTTCTCTATGATGGAAAATTAAATAGCAATTAAAAAGAATACATTGGTGTTATGCAGTTTGACTCGGAGATATGTATGCCTTGTTGAGTAAAAGGCAAGATGCAAAAACATGTCATATTGTTCCTTATGTGTAGAACAATGGCCCAAACCCTTCCCTTTACACATACATATATGTCTGTATGTAAACAGGAAGGGAAACATGAAAGGATGTATACTAGGTTTTTAACATTAATTAACTTCTGGAGAGAACATGGCAATGGTGAAATGGGAGAAGGGGAAAGAAGGGATAGCCAAGCAAGGATAAGACTCTATTCCGAAAATATGACTTGTGCATCCATGCAAAATTGGATGTGTCTCAATATGAAGAAGTTAATCTTTTCTTTTTCTTGTTCATTCATCTTGAAAGAAGTTCATCTTTACACAGAAGAGGTTGTACATACAGTTGTGCCTCCTAGTGATCTTTCATATCCTTCGTATAGCTCTTCCTCATTCTTTTTAATGACTGCATAGTACTACATTGTATTTGATTCCATACGCATTTAACCAATCCTTTAGTGATATGAAAGCAGTGTGTCCTGCTTTATGCCTCCTATCCCTACATAATTATTAAAGCACTCCTTTTCATTCAAAACGTGTCTTATGTTGGATGATAAGTTACATGGTTTCCTGACAGTGATGGATTTATTTGGCTGTTACCAAGTTTTTGCTCTTCCAAATATATGCTTCAGTAGACATTTTCATATAGAAATTTTGGCATATTTTTATGAAGATATCCATGAGGTGAGTTCTTAGAGGTTAATTTCTAGGTCAAACTGACTTTTCTTTGTGATTCAGTAATAATTGGAAGTTTTATTTATTTGAAAGAGACTGTGTGCACATACACTAGTTAGGGGAAGGGCAGGGGAAGAGGCAGACTAGACACCCTTTTGAATGTGGAGTGTGACGCTGGATCCCAGAACCCTGAGGTCATGACCAGAACCCGAGACGCACGCTTAATCCACTGAGCTGCCCAGACGCCCCTTGAAGTTTTACATTTATTGGTTTTGTCTTTTTAAGACTTGTGGAAAATACAGCTAGAGTATGTTATTACTTGTCTCTGCTTTCCTAGGCTGACTGTATTCTTTGGAACCACTGTTTCAAGATCATAATGAACTACAAGCATTGATAGTTAATATACTACAGGTATAGAAATTGTAGGTGTAGGAGATTGAGCTAAATGTACTGGCATAAGCACCTGTCCACGGAAAGACATTTTGGACTTATTTTGTTGCAAAATATTACCTTTACTCAAAATGTGGTATAGGAAAAAAATCCAGCTAATGGAAGACTTTATTTAAGATATTGTGGAAGTGTGAATATATGTTAAACTTTTAGCATATTTGACATATTTTAAGCATAGAATAGTTAAATCCATTTTAGTTATGACTTTAGTTAACATCTGTGTACCAATATTATTCAATTTAGAGTTGTTGGAAGAATTTAGTCCAGTTGTTGAGAGACTCGGATTTGATGAAAATTTTGTGGATCTAACAGAAATGGTTGAGAAGAGACTGCAGCAGCTTCAAAGTGATGAACTTTCAGCACTGACTGTGTCGGGTCATGTATATAATAATCAGTGTAAGTGGATTCTAACTCTATTTAGTAACTCAAAATACTTATATCTTAATGTTCACTGAGTTCAGTAAGTTCAATGAGTCAACTATCTTTCTGAAATTGTTATGGCTTTTATTGGAGGGATAGCCTTATATCAGTGATCTGTCTCAAATGACTAAAATTAGATGTTGGAATTCCATATTAAGTAGGGAGAAAGTAAGATTTTGACGACATGTGTAGCTCAGTGATTCATGCACTTTTCATTTCTCTGACACAGTTTGTGTGTTACCATTTTTAAGAGCCCTACCTCCTTAAGTCGTCCTTCAGTTACAAGGGTTTCCTTAATGATACACTTTTCATAATAATTTTTGCTTCTCCTGAAACTGTCTTTAAGCAAAATTTTGAGGTAAACTAAATTTGTGTTTTGTTGCCTCTTTTGCTTGTTCCCATCTGTTCCCCCCAGGCATCAAACATTCATGTTGCTTTCCGAGTTCCTGACTTACCCTGTGGAAGCTTTCCAGGCCTACCTGCCATCTTTTGCAAGCTGATATCCAGTCAGTTTGATTATCTTTGCCAACTCTTAGCAAGAAAACAAAATAGGCCATCTCCTTCACATATTTAAGTATAAATGACTGATGGTATTTCCAGAGATATTTGCCTTTGGAAATAAGCTTCAGTAAGCCCCAGTGAATATCTGTTACAGTTTAAAACATCTTGTAACTCTGTTGGTGACTTCCGTATCATATCACATGGAAGACATGCTACTCTGCTTTTGTATAAGACTTGCCCTGACCCTCCTGGCCTAGGTCTCAGCATATGTGTCCTCTTATTGCCCTTTTTTTGAGAGCTGGTCATCGGTCTTCAGTCTAGTTCTCTGCCATCCTGATACTAAAGAAGAAAACGGGTAGAGCTACAGTTCTCTTCTAGAAGAGGACAGGAAGCTTTTCATGTGTCTTCTGAACCTGCTCTTTTGTCACTTATAAGGACTGAATAGAAGAAGTTTCTAAGTATGTTTCTTTATAATTTTCAAAGTAAATTCAGCATTTGTTAGAACATATTACAGAGAGCTAGGTTTTTTATCCTAAAAAGAAAATATTCTGATTCTTTATGAATCCTTCCTCACAAGATTCTGTTAAAAAAATTTTTCAGGGGTGTCTGTGTGGCTCAGTGGGTTGGGCTTCTGCCTTCGGCTCAGGTCATGATCTCAGGGTCCTGGGACTGAGCCCCTTCGGCTCTCTGCTCAGTGGGGAGCCTGCTTCCCCTCACCTCTCTCTGCCTGCCTCTCTGCCTCCTTGTGATTTCTCTCTCTGTCAAATAAATAAATAAAATCTTTAAAAAAATTCTTTTTCTCAAACCCAGAGAAATTTGATTGAGTAGTAGAGTGAGAACACTTTTTATTCCCTTCCTTGTGGATACACCCATTGTTTTTTCCTACATTTACTTTATCTTGCTCCCTCTTTATTGATTGATTGGTTGATTGATCAGCCATTTAAAAGTAAATTGCATGACACTTCATCTTCAGACATCTTCATCTGTAAATACTCCTGAGGATAAGGACAGTCTCCTATAATTCTAACACCATTTTCACCACTAAGAAAATATGTTTCTGTATATTTTCCCTACACTTTTCATAAAAGATGCCTTAAACTATGTACAGATTTGGAATTGTTTTCAATAGCACAATCAGCTAGTATGTATAAATTTAGACTCAAATCTTTAAAGCTATAATGTTAGCTCTCTTATTAGTGTAATACTTCTACTTTTATGCTTGCTTACAGTTAAACATTAGTAAAAGTTTTACTAATATCAGTAGGAAATTTTTTTATGAGATCAGTTTTCATAATCTGTTAGTCATTAAGCACTCCCAGGATGCAGTCACTATCACAGGCACTTGGAATTCACTTGAGGAAGTTCTTTACTTTACAGGATTCCCATAAAGAACGAGAGAGATGAGTTAAGTGGGTGACGGTATGGTGGTGGGGTTGGGGGGACGGTTGGGTTTTTTAAAACTCATTTGTAAAAAAGAAACATTTTTTTTGGTGACTTCTGATGATATTGGCTGTTCTTATAGGTATAAACCTGCATGACATCATGCACATCAGACTGCTTGTTGGATCTCAGATTGCAGCAGAGATGCGGGAAGCCATGTATAACCAACTGGGTCTCACTGGCTGTGCTGGCGTGGCTTCTAATAAGCTACTAGCAAAATTAGTTTCTGGTGTTTTTAAACCAAATCAGCAAACAGTGTTATTACCTCAGAGTTCTCAAGTTCTTATTCAGAGTTTGAGCCATGTAAAGGAAATGCCTGGTAAGACATTTATATTAAAAAATACACAGGGGCGCCTGGGTGGCTCAGTGGGTTAAGCCTCTGCCTTCGGCTCAGGTCAGGATCTCAGCATCCTGGGATTGAGCCCCGCATCGGGCTCTCTGCTAGGTGGGAAGCCCACTTTCCCCTCTCTCTCTGTCTGTCCCTCTGCCTACTTGTGATCCCTCTCTGTCAAATAAAAAAAAAAAAATTAAAAAAATACACATTACTTTTCTTGCATTTAATTTTAAAAATTAGAGATACAAGTTATTAATTCTTAGAGTCTGAATACTTAGCTCTTGGAGAAAACTCCAAACCCTGATGCGTTCTCTAGAGGGAATCTGGATTAGGAAATCTATGAAAGTACTTTTCTTTTTTTATATAGTTTTTTATTTTTTATTAACATATAATGTATTATTAGCCCCAGGGGTACAGGTCTGTGAATCCCCAGGTTTACACACTCCACAGCACTCACCATAGCACATACCTTCCCCAGTGTCCATCACCCAGCCACCTTCTCCCTACCCCTCTCCCCCCAGCAACCCTTAGTTTGTTTTGTGAGATCAAGCATATCTTATGGTTTGTCTCCCTCCCGATCCCATCTTGTTTCATTTTTCCCCTCCCTACCCCCCAAACCCCCATGTTGCTTCTCAAATTCCTCATATCAGGGAGATCATATGATAATTGTCTTTCTCTGATTGACTTATTTGCTCGGTGTAATACCCTCTAGTTCCATCCACATCATGAAAGTACTTTTCTAGTTTCACTTACTTTCTGTATAGTTTGAATATGATCATGAAAGTTATAACCTGGAATCACGTCCTTTTATTTCCAGTCCCTGCTTCATATTCTTACACCGCACACTGCATCCAGAGATGGGCATTGGCCTTTTTACTAACTCTACTTTGGGGTTATATAGAAAATATTAGAGCTACAAGGGACCTTCCAAAGCAGTTAGGCCAAGTTCTTATTTTAAAGATGAGGAAACAAGTTTTCTTGAGGGGAGTAGTGACTAATTCAGGTCATGGGACAAACTTTTGTCTTTGAAGATCAAATATGGTTTTATAAACTATTAATAAGGGATATGTTAAGCTTCATTTCTATGGCATTGCTGGGGAATAAGATATTAGAATTCTGTAGAAGTGAATTTCTAAGTCAGCTGAACCTTTAGATGTCATAACTATTTATTTTTTAAGATTTTATTTATTTATTTGACAGATCACAAGAAGGCAGAGAGAGAGGGAGGGAAGCAGGCTCCTCGCTGAGCAGAAAGCCTGATGTGGGACTTGATCCCAGGACCCTGAGTTTATGACCTGAGCTGAAGGCAGCAGCTTAACCCACTGAGCCACCCAGGCGTCCGTAACTTCTTATTTTTAACCCATGTTTGTGTGATTACAAAATGTTTTGTACACTGCCTTGTCTTCATTAATACAATATAAGTATAGAAGTTTTCTGGATGACTCTTGAGTCTCTATTCTGAAGACAGTCACTGTCAGGTTGTAATAAATTGAGGACTGTCTACTGATCATATAACATTACTATTTGGCTTTACTTTTTGAGCTCTTGTATTTCTTTCTTTCTTTACAGGTTTTCTCTTAGGGTTAGGGTTATGGCACCTCTCTTTTATTTCCACTATGAAAATAACTGACACACTACTTTAATAATTGCCCTCCCTGGGGTGGCTCAGTTAAGCCTCCGGCCCTTGATTTTCAGCTCAGGTCATGATCTTAGGGTCATGAGATCGAGCCCCGCGTGGGGCTCCATGCTCAGCACGGAGTCTTCTTGAGATTCTCATCCTCCCTCCTTCTGCCTTTCCTGCTTGTGTTCTTTCTCTCCGTCTCAAATAAATAAATAAATAAATCTTAAAAAAAAAATTTCTCCTCCACATCCATTGCCTTTGATTTACTTCTTTTACTGTGCAGGGACATCAAAATACTATAGAATTCTTTTTTTTTTTTTTTTTTAAATGAGAACAATAAGGGGGTACTGAATTCCCTCAGCATCCCAGGTAAGGTGATAAAGTATAACTAACTGAGTTTTAGCGCAAGAATTTGGTAGTTTTGCTAATGGGTAGATTTTTTTTCTTCACTTTCTGGCTCTTCTATTTGGGATAGTAAATACTGCAGATAAGACTTGTGGATAAACGTGTGATATTATGTGTAGGAATCAGGTCAGCTGATTAGCACATGCTAATTTTGTTGCTATAATGACAGTCTCTTTGCATGAATCGTAACTATTATTCTTGAATACTTCCAAAGTATTATGTAACAGGTGGTAATTCTTGAATACTTCCAAAGTGTTATGTAACAGGTGGTAAACATTTCATTCTATCAAGACAGCACTTCTTGGTTGTCTCCATATTCATTATGTTGTACTAGGTTTGTGAGGTTTTCGAAGTGGTTCATTTAAGAGGCCCTGAGCAGAAGGAGGACAGCCTAATTTTCAGTAAAATTTAATCCTAGCAAAATATTTATTATGGAATTTAAAGATGTGTTTGGTATATACTGTAGTAGCTTTATTTTAAGGAGAAAAACTACTCTAATACCATATTTCTTTTTGTCTAGGTATTGGCTATAAAACTGCCAAACGTCTTGAAGCGCTGGGTATCAGTAGTGTGCATGATCTTCAAACCTTTTCACCCAAAATACTAGAAAAGGAGTTAGGAATTTCAGTTGCTCAGCGTATCCAGAAGCTCAGTTTTGGAGAGGATACTTCTCCTGTGACGCCCTCAGGACCGCCTCAGGTATAAGATAATGATACTTATTTTAATTGAATACTGTTTGTCACACTTGAAATAAAGATTTCTGGTTTTAGTACTATGTTCTTACTATTCTAATTTGCTTACTGGGTTAGTATATGATTTCTTTCCTATGAGAAGGTTAATTTATTAAGTTAGTAAAATTTTTTTAAGTAGGCTCCCTGCTGGAGCTTGAACTCATGACCCTGAAATCAAGACCTGAGCTAAAGTCAAGAGTTGGATGCTTAACTGACTGAGCCACCCAGCCGCCCCTAGATTAGTAAATATTTTTAAATTTAATCTAAGAATTAGTATTTCTGTCTCAAGTTGGCTACCTTGATTAAATATCATTTAATTTTAACAACCTATATTACATACATTTGGCAAAATATTTTCATTTTTAAGAAATCTTATTTTCTGATTAGTCTAATGATTTAGGAAATGGAGACAGTATAATCACCTAGTTAACACTGATTAATTTTTTTTCCTATGTCATAGGCACTTTACTAAGTGTTTTATGTACCTTAGTCCATTTAATATTCATAACAAAGCTTCAAGGTAGATAGTATTATTATTTGTTCATACCCTTTTTCCTCTCTCCCTTTCTTTTTTTAAAGATGAGGATACTGTTCTTTAGAAAGGTTAAGTAACTTGTCCAAGGTTAAACTCAATCTTAAGTGCTAGGAGGTTAAGAGCCTCATTGTAATTGTAGAATAAAGCTTGGAGTTGGTACTAGAGCTTTATAATTTTCTTGACTTTCTAGTGGAGTACAGTAACTTGGAGATAAAAAGAGTTATTATAAAAGTGAACTAAATTAAGCATGAGAGGGAAGTTAGTAAAGAATGTACCGAATATATATGTTAGTAAAAACAAGTAATAATAATAAAAAAAAAGAGGAGCGCCTGGGTGGCACAGTGCCTTCAACTCACGTCATGATCCCAGGGTCCCAGGGTGGAGCCCCATGTTGGGCTCCCTGCTCACTGGGAAGTCTGCTTCTCCCAATGCCCCTCCCTGCTCACGCTTGCTCTCTCAAATAAATAAATAGAATCTTAAAATAAAAAAGAATGTCCTGAGTATTTGGCATGCATCCACATAAATGGATATGCTTATTTAGGTTTACAATAATCCCTATTTGTGCTTCTCTGGTAGTCCTTTAGTGAAGAAGATTCATTTAAAAAATGTTCATCTGAAGTTGAAGCTAAAAATAAGATTGAAGAACTACTTGCCAGTCTTTTGAACAGGTGATTTTCCATTTTGCCATATCATTCTATATATTCTGTATAAAGTATATGGAAAATACAGTTGATATTCTATCTTGGAACTTTATACATTAACTGGAGACTGAACAGTGTAAAGGGAGATCATTTATCTTTGAATTTCTCTACATTATAAACCATTGCAAAGATAGTAACAGGCGCCCTTAACTAAATTTAATTCATTTGTTTCCGTTAGTCTTGATTTTAGTAACACTGTGGTTATACTGTGGCTCTTACGGTGCCTGTAGTTACTTAAGAGGGTTTTATGGGTCCCTAGCATCTCGACACCTATAAGAGCACCAGTGACGGAGAAAGCAGAAGAACCCTCATTATCTCCTTTGCCTCAGACCATGTGAAAGAAAATGGACTCAGACAAAAGAATAGCTCAGTGGGGCTCTGTGTGAGCAGTCACAGTGTGGTGAGTGCAGGGCACTGGTCTGTAAATTCGCAGGGATTATGAGTGTATGAATAGCACAGCATAAACGAAACAAGATGTTTAGTTTTCTGATGCTCCTTTACTATCATATATTTATTTCTCAGCGTTCCTAGAAGAATATTATCTCTTTTCCTCCCATCTCTTCGATTTCTCAAAGTGTCAGGCAGGGGTCAAGCAGTTTTGAGTAGCTATGCTTCTGTAAATGAGGGTAGGACAGCTAACTATGCCTGAGAAAAAGATTTCTAGATGACTCTAAATCTCAGTAAACTGGTGAGGTAAAATTTCCTACAGCTTCGGTCCCCCATGCTATCTGGTTCTCATGCCTTGAGTCGAGCTGTGCAGCTCATCGTTTGCTGCATGCAGCTGGGGCTGCTGAATGACCCAGCCCCAGTGATACAAGGCAGGCCGGGCCTGTGAGTGTGCTTCTGAAACTGGGTCATCTGCTCTGCTTCAGCTAAATGTGAGACTACTGTGAAATGCCTGGCCATCGAAAAGAGTTCTGCATGTAGAGAAACCACAACAATTTTATGGGCTCTCTTATTTGAAGCATCAACTCAGAGATGAGGCTAGGTGCTCTAAACCTGTAAATTACCAACTCTGAACCATGTATCCTTACCTCTGCTTTCTACTCCCTTTCTACACCATGGCCCCTGATTACGGTGACTGAGGTGGAATACCATCGAAGTTACTGGCAAAAAATAATTGTGTTTGTGTGAATGTATTTGCCCACTAGTTTAAGTTTCTTAATTTCCTGCTGATTTTAATAAGTTGTTTTTAGTTTTGTGTGATTTTGGATTATAAAATGGTTTGTTTCAGTTGTATCTTATTTCTCTTCTTTTCCTGATTGCACTCCATTCTGAATGAGTCCTGAGAGCTTTACACTTAAGATTTTATAGCTTTGGTGCATAGATGTGGTGAAATTTGTTTGGGCTCTTCAGAAACTTTTATTGCTTACTGCCTAGGTATCAACCATATTTATAATTCTTTCAATTACTAAATCTGATACCTCTAGAGATTAAAAAAAATCTTTAGGTAATACTTTTCTAATTCCTTGTTTCTGCTTGCTCCTTCCTTTTAGAGTATGCCAAGACGGAAGGAAGCCACATACAATCAGATTAACAATCCGTCGGTATTCATCTGAGAATCACTGTAGCCGTGAGAGTCGTCAGTGCCCTATTCCATCGCATGTAATTCAGAAGTTAGGGACAGGTATGGGCTAATTTTCTAATAATTTAATTGCAGGTTGAGCTCCTAAAAAAACAAGCTGTGTATTGGAATTATGATCCAAAGATGGAGAGTCTTCATAGGGAGTTAGGAACTATTCAATACCTTCGTTCTATCAGGACTTTTTTTTTTTTTAATTTTTTTTTAAGATTTTATTTATTTACCCGACAGACAGAGATTACAAGTAGGCAGAGAGGCAGGCAGAGAGAGAGGAGGAAGCAGGCTCCTGCTCATCAGAGAGCCCAATGTGGGGTTCGATCCCAGGACTCTGAGATCATGACCTGAGCCAAAGGCAGAGACTTTAACCCACTGAGCCACCCAGGCGCCCCACTATCAGGAATTTTTACAGGAAAGCTTTTGTTGTTTTTAAATAGATAATAAAAATAAAAATGCGGTTAACAGGGTTTCCCAAGTTCAGAGAAGATAAAATTACGATAATGTGTTATATGGCACAGAATAACTTCTTTATGGACACTTAAGTTGTTACCATTTCTTGCCTCTTATGAAAAACAGTGCTATGAGTATTTGCATGCAAGTCATTGGGCAGATATACGTTTTTGTTTATCTTGAACAGATTACCAAGAGTGGAATTGCTGGGTTATATGGTAAGTTGAACTTTAAGAAAACTGCAATACTTTTTCCCAAAGTTGGTATACAATTTCCATTCTTACCAAGAATGTATGAGGGTTCCAGGCTTTCACATTCTCCCTCACACTTAGTATTGTCAGTTTACTTTATTATAGTCATTCATGTGACCTTGTAGTCGTATTGCATTGTAGTGGTATTTCATTTTTCTCTTTTATGGATAATGCTTTTGGCGCCCTATCTAAAAATTATTTACCTAGCCCAGAGGTTACAGATATTTCCTCCTGTGTTTTCTTTTGGAAATTTATAGTTTTAAGCTTTACACTTAGACCTACTTTGAGTAATTTTTGAGTATGGTATAATATAAGAGGCTTGTTCATTCTTTTGTATGTGGATATCCAGTTGTTTGAACAGAATTTGTTAAACAGATTATTCTTTCGTGAATTGTCGTGGCACCTTTGTCAAAAACTAATTAACTCTAAAGAAGTTTATTTCTTGATTTTCTTATTTCATTGATTTATGTGGTTATCGTTATACCAGTTCCACCCTATCTGATACTTTGTTATTAGTTTTGAAATTAAATAGTGTAAATTCTTCAGCTTTGTTCTATTTTGAAATTGTTTTGGCTGTTCAGGCTCCTGGGCTTTTGTGGAAAGATTTTTGAAATGGGAAATTGATTTTTTTTTTAATTTATTGTAAGTTTATTCAGACTTTCTATTTATTTTGAGTCAGTTTTGGTAACTTTTATCTTCTAGGAATGTATCCATTTCATTTAAGTTGTCTAGTTTGTTGGCATGAAGTTGTCATTATTCCCGTATTATCTGTCTAATTTTTGTAGGATATATAGTGATGTCTCCTCTTTCATTCCTGATTTTGCTGTTGCATGTATTCTCCTTTTTTCTTTATCATTCTAGTAGAGGTTTATCTGAGTGAGACCTCACTCAAAGGTTTAATTGATCTTCTTCTAAGATCCAACTTTTGTGACATTGATTTCTCTGTTGTTTTTCTACTTTGTATTTAACTTATTTCTGCCCTGTTTTGCCTTTCTGCTTGTGTTAGTTTAATTTGCCTTCTTCCCTCTGGTTTCTTAAGATGGAAGCTTATATTATTTGTTTTATACTTACCTGATTTTCTAATAATCCAAGTTTAAGTTTTACATTTCCTTTTAGTGCTTTAACTGCATTCTGTAACATTTGTTATATTTCCTTTTCATTAAGGTCAAAATTGTTTCTAATATCCCTGGTGATTTCTTCTTTGACCCCTAAGCTTATTTAGAAATTTGTTGTTTAATTTCCAAATATTGATGACTTCCCAAATTTTAATCTGTTGTTGATCTCTGCTTTAATTTCATGTTGATCATAGAACATATTTTGAGTAATTTTGGCCTGTCTAGATTTATTGAAAGTAATTTTATTACCTAGAATATGGTCTATCCTAGAAAATGCATCATTTATGTTTGAAAAGAAAAGTTGAGCATCACTATAAACCATTCTAACTAACTAAAATTTTTGGAAGACTCCACCAGGATAACATTTTTGAGTGGCAATTTGTCTGTGTATAGAATTCTTGACTGTTTCTCTTTCCATAGTTTTAATGTATGATTCTGTTATCTTCAAGTTTCCATTTTTTGGATGGGGGGTCCATTATTTTTTTGATGAGGAGTCAGCTCTTAATAGTTTTATCAATTTTCTTCTAATCGGGAGAGGATAACCACGCAAAAATTTGAATAGAGAAAGTTTCACAGAATTATTAAACTGTATTAGGGAAGTGACTATAAAGGTATAAGGAAGACTCTTTAGAGGTATTCAAGGGCTGTGGAAAAGTACCTGAAGAAGGACAAACTTAGAAAAGAGAGTCCCTCTACCGCTTAAGGAGAAGGTATGGTTATAGAACATTTGATGGTGGAGAAATCCTTTGAATTACCTGGCTCAGAGATGATCCATAGTTATTAGACAAAGAGAAAACCATCCTCTGATCTGTGGATGAGTTGAGGCTGGTTGGTGGGCACACAGAAGGAGTTGGGATGTTGGGAACTTGCTCATTGGTAAGGCAGTGAATCATTTGGAGCATGCATTGTTTGTGTTAGGAGGATTTTTGTTAATAGCCCTTTAGAATGCAGGCAAGCTGAGGCTGGTGGGTGGTTGTGGTGAAGGCATCTGTAGTCAGCTAGTACAAAGGCGGAAAGTATGGTGCCTGCATAGGAAGACCTGGAGGAAACAACCCTCTGAGATAGAGGCAAGTCATTAGGTAGGTGTGCAGAATGAGTGGGGGCATTGCCATGGTATGTATGGCATTTGAGTTGGTAGTGCCATGGTACATAGTCACTAAGCTCAGGCTGGGGTTTGAGGTTGCCGAGGGACTGAGTGTTCCACATGTGTGTGATGGAAAGCACTATTAGGTGTCCCCACACATATGTACTACAAATAAACTATGTAATGGGAGAAAGAAAAATTAAATGACCGTACATTGGAAATTAGTGGAACCAGGTTCCTGGAACCAGGAAGAGAAAGGTGGTTTCTCTTCCTGGTCTTCCAGTCTTCTCTAATGACAAGGTGTAATGTCATATTCAATGTGAAAAATTTTATCACAGAGCAGGTACTGATGGGTGAATTTGGAGCTGAGTTGTACTGCACTATAATGATAGTTGTGTTGTTTGTATTGTTATTCTCCTTTATGTGATGAGTCATTTGTCTCTTTGTCTTTTTATCAATTTGACCATGATGTGTTTTCTTCTTGTGGGCTTTTTTTTTTTTTCCCCTTTTCCTTTTCTAACTTCTTTGAACTTAAGCTGCAGAATCTACCTCCCCTGTGATGTGTGGCCTCTGATTTCTTTACTTAGCTTTCCTTTCTTAATTTTAAATTTTTTATTTTGGCTTCCTAGGTTACCTCTATGTCCACATAGTTTAGTGGTTAGCCAATAACTGGTCAAAGCTTTTGGTCAGATGCAAGAGCCTGAAAGACTTATGCCTTCTGTAAATGGATAAGTGCATGGGTTGGAGAGTGCTTTCAAAGTTTAGGCCATTTTCAACTCTGCCTTGGCTTTTATTTTCTGTAGCCTTCTTGCATCTTCCATGAATGCTTGTTGGCATTTCCGCCAGTGATGTGTAGAGAACTTGGGCCCTTTCTCCGCTCCCCTCCCCGTGCATGCAGTCTCCCAGTCAGCTGGGGTTGTGAGGAGAGCTTATCCAGTCCCTCTGTGGTTCTCTCATTTCTACATCCCCTGGTTAAATTTATGGCTCGTCCACTGATTTTTCACTCACTCCAGCCACAATTGCAACCTCAGTCTAGAGAGAGCTGTGCGATTTCCCCTGTTGTTTCCTAAAGTTTATTCACTTTACTGGAAATACTGCTGGGAATGGGCTTTTGCCCTCTGCCTCAAATCAAATCTGTCCTTTCTGACAGCAAAGCTACTGGCCCTCATAGCCAGCCTCACCGTGGCAGGACTACTGCTAGAGGAAGATACAAACAACCCCAGGCAGTAAGGCTGCAGTTTCCTCCTTTCTTATCTAAGTTCTACTAGCTTTTATTTATTTTATTTTATTTTTAGATTTTTATTTATTTATGTGTCGGGGGGGGTGGAGACAGCACAAACAGGGGGAGCAGCAGGCTGAAGGAGAAACAGGCTCCCCACTGAGTAAGGAGCCCAAGGTAGGACTCACTCTCAGGTCTCTGGGATCATGCCCTGAGCAGAAGGCAGATAGTTACCCAACTGAGCCACCCAGGACCCCTCTACTAGCTTTTATAAATCGGTGCTTCTCAGTTTATTTGCTTTGGGCCCACTTTCAGATCCTCAGTTTTGTCCAGTTTTATTATAGTTTTATGGGGAACGCTTACTTCCATAACCAGAAGTCCCATATTTCAAATCATTTGAAAACTTTAACTCATTTGGCATTTAGCATTAGTGTTGAGATAATCCCAGGGTGGTATGTAATGTCAGGCTGTCCCAGTGATATCCGTTTAGGATTTTTACTTCTTAATCTAAGCAGTATGAATTAGATAAAGCTTTTAATATAAATTATGATATAATGTGCTTATAGTCTTCTCGAACATTTTTGTTTAGGAAATTGCGATGTGATGACCCCAATGATTGATATACTTATGAAACTTTTTCGAAATATGGTGAATGTGAAGATGCCATTTCATCTTACCCTTCTAAGTGTGTGCCTCTGCAACCTTAAAGTATTAAATACTGCTAAGAAAGGGACTATTGATTATTATTTAACACCATCGTTATCAACAACTTCACGGTCTGGCAAGCGCAGTTTTGTAAGTACACTCTTGTTGAATTTGTGTGGTTAAATTACAAATCTAAGTTTGTGTTCCATTGATACAATTTAGAGATTCTTTTGGATGATATTATTTGAATGCCTTCCTTGTGTATAGGACCTCTCATATTATGGTTGCTAGCCGTAAGTGTACTGTACTGTGATCTGAAAAGAAAACAAAAGAATCACTGGATAAAAGAGAAAACTGTTATGGAGTTTCCTTGTTTTGGAAGTGTTAAAACATGTTTTAGCAACAAGAATATGATTAGCTAATAAGTATGAAAATATTTCTAGATACTGGAAATAAAATTTTTGTCTACTAATTTATACGTAAGCTACCAGCATTCCCCCAATGTTTTTGTTAAAGTATTTAACTTTTCTTGGCTTTGAAATTACACTGAATTTTGATAGCAAGATTGATGTAGTATGACTACTCATTCTACAACTGTAGAAATTAAGAGTGTGGCAGTAGAGAAACAGAGGCCAGTCATATTTTCCAGTGACTAAAATAAAACCTTACATACATGGCCATTTAGCAAATGCCTAGTAAATATGGGATGCTTTAAAAAGTAATCATATTTTACAAAATTGTGCTTGCCTACAATTAACTCTTAATTACAGTATTTTTATTATTTTGTTTTAATGTTTGATCAGTATAATTTCAGTAGTATTTTCATTTACATTTCAGTTTAAAATGAGAACAGAATACTGTTACAGAAGTAGTGAATCAGTACCCTTTTCAAAGTACTTTTTCTTGTGGCCCTTTTTATTCCCTTTATTAACTGAAATTTAAAAAGGAATTTATTTTTTGCCTCTAATTTTTGCCTTAATTTATAGTGGTATTAGTGAGGTAAATATAAGCAAAAGTACCTTGTACAGGTCTGGCATACAGTAAATATAGTGTCCCAAATCTCTTTTCCTTTTACTTTTTCTTCAGTTACTGTTGTGTTGATGTTTCCTGAGTTATATTTGATTGTGTATACATTTTCCTGGTGCTTAAAACCAGAGGAAAATTTTAAGTGAAAAATTTACGTAAAAAAATTATGAAAATTAGAACTGAAAGTACCTTTAAATTTTTATTTTATGTAAATATAAAGAGTGTTATAGCTTCATATTGATGTTGGATTTTACCATAGAAATATTTTTTTTGTCTGTTAATTGTTACACTTCAGAATAGGGATTTTGAGAAAACCAGCCCTTGATGATCTATGCATATATATTTTTTTAGATACTCATAGGCGAATCGTTTACGTTTCTAGGCTATCTTTCCTTTATTTACAGAATTGTGAATTTTGTTAAGGTGCTTTCCAAGTTTCCAAACAAATAACTATCTTCTGGCTCAATGCTATCTAGGAAGGAAACCTCTCCCTAGAATAGTGAATAGAGATGCACACAATAGTGTGACTAATTTTGCTAGATTTATTATCTCTAGTAGTTTGGAACTGGCCAAAAGGAATGAAATTACTGAGTAGATTAGAAACATGTTAGTCAGAAAATGGCTATAGTACTCTTCGGTGGCATGAATATTTCAAAGATATCAGATATCTTAATTACTCTGTTATTCTTGTGTTCTAGAAAATGAAAGATAGTCATATGGAGGATTTTTCCAAAGACAAAGAAACAAATTGGAATTTTCTACCATCAGGAAGAATTGAAAGTACAAGAACTGGGGAGGCTCCACTAGATCCTAATTTTTCCAAAGAAAAAGACAGTGATGAATCCCCACTCTGCTCATTTCCTGAAGGTATTGACCAAGAAGTCTTTAAACAGCTTCCAGTAGATATTCAAGAAGAAATCCTTTCTGGAAAATCTGGAGAAAAAGTTCAAGGCAAAGGAAGCTTAAGTTGTCCATTACATGCCTCTAGAGGAGTATTATCTTTCTTTTCTACCAAACAAATGCAAAGTAGTCCCTTAAATCCTACAGATCATTTATCCAGTAGTAAACAGATACCTGTATCTCCCTGTGAACCAGGAACATCAGGTTTAAATAGCAGTAGTTCTTCTTCTCCATGTAGCCAAAAGGATTATTCACATTATATAGACAGTAGATTAAAAGATGAACGAATGAGTCAAGGACCTAAAGAATCCCAAGGATTTCATTTTTCAAATACAAACCCTACTGTATCTATTTTCCATTCATTTCCAAATTTGCAGAGTGAGCAACTATTCTCCAAAAACCGCACTACAGATAGCCATAAGGAATCAGTAGTAACAGTCTCTCATCATGAAAGACTTACAGAAAATAAAGAGCAAGATTCTAGTGATGAGAAAATTACCTTTCCTTCTGACATTGATCCTGAAGTTTTCTATGAATTACCAGAAGAGGTACAAAAAGAGCTGTTAGCAGACTGGAAGAGAGCAGCATCAGATTTCCCCATTGTACATAAATAAGCATGTTCAGAAAAAAGGTCTAGAAAGCAAAGGAAAGGCCATTGTTCTCAGATTTAGCAGTTTATTAAGCTCCTCTAAATTAAACACTAATAGATATTCAATAATGTAGAATCCAATATACAATGTTCTAGATAAAAGCAAGTGTAGTTATGGGAAGTAAATTCTGGCACAAAGCGTAAAAATACTCATAACAAGAAATAATGTAAAATTATCCTCTTATTTCTAAAGTTATTTTATATTGCTTTTCAATAAAAAGAATATCATGGTTACTACATTTCCCATAAATGGGGGAGAGGGGAAGATACATACACCTGTGTGTAGAAACAAATAGACTAGCCAAATCATTGCTATGACATAGCAAAGAATCGTTTTTTTCTGTGAAATATGGAATGTCTCAAGAAATTCAGCCCATTAGGAAACTTCCAAATAAGAAATTCTGCTGCCAACTATTAAAAATACAGATCTCTTTGAAGTACTCTGTACCATTTAATACGTTTTTAAAAAAAGCAGTGTATGTCCTATTAATGCTTTTGAGTACACCAGAGCCTACTGCAGTGCCTAGTACACGGAAAGCACTCCGTAATTATTGAATGAATGGTGTGGCAGGGGCCAGGAGGGAGTTTGGGCAGGATAGTGTACATGTTGTAGAGAACTAGAAAGAACTCTCCATCTAGGTAGATTAAGGGAAGGATGGACACTAGAAAGGCAACGTAATAGGTTTTTAAGAAGGCTGGGTAATTGGGTGCCCAGGTGGCTCAGTTGGTTAAGCGGCTCAGGTCATGGTCCCAGAGTCCTGGGCTCAAACCCTGCATGGGGCTCTTTGCTCAGCAGAGAGCCTGTTTCTCCCTGCTGCTCTGCCTACTTGTGCTCTGTCTCTATCTCTGTCAAATAAATAAATATATATATTTTAAAAAGATGCTGGATAATGGGAAAAGTCCCATTTCCTTCTGGCTAGTCTTTGTAGGGTTTTAAAGTAATGATTAGATGTTTTTGTATCTTCTTATTTTGGGAGATCAGATTAAGGATATCATATCCACAACAAATATACAAAATTACTACATCGATAGGTGTTCTCTTTTTCCCATTGTTAATTGCCTTCCCCTTTTGCCTGCAAGGTTAAAAATTGGGAATAAGATTGTGGACATCTTACAATTTTTAAGATGTAAATTTCTAGAACACATCGAAGTACACCACAGTACTGATTCAGAAGAGTCCTGTTCTCAAGTTTATAACCTTTGCAGATACAATCTAAAGAAAAGATAATAAAAATAAGGTATACAAATGTGAATAAAGAGTAATGGAAAGGGGTTTCTGGGTGGCTCTGTGGGTTAAATTAAAGCCTCTGCCTTCTGCTCAGGTTATGATCCTGGGGTCCTGGGATTGAGCCCTGCATCAGGCTCCCTGGAGCCTGCTCCCAGCCCCCCTCTCTGCTTGCCTCTCTTCCTACTTGTGATCTCTGTCAAATAAATAAATAAAATTAAAAAAAAAAAAGTAATGAAAAGATACTTTCTTTTAGGTAAGAAGTTTTAACTTAGTTTTAGATTTCTTGAAATTTTCAATTTCCTGAGGATTTTAAGAGTTTGGTGTTATCAAAAACAATAACTTAGAGCAAGAACATCAAAACTGATTCATATGCAAATATTTAGTACCCTGGATCAAGGAGTATGGAATTTTCTACAGGTAGTATACTGGTAAGGTTGTTAAGCTGGTAAAAAGGATATATTATTTTTTTAGATAATACATTTTTTAAAATTTTCTAATAATCCTTGTATTATTTCAGCCAGAAATTATTAAACAGCTAGAAAGGTTTTAAAAAAAGGTTAAGAGTAAGGCACTGCAGTAGGCTCTGGTGTACTCAACAGTTTTGGCCAGTTTAAAAAGGGAATAAAATAGTAGTTAAAAGTACATTTTTTGAAGTGAGCATGCGGTGGATATTATCACAGCCTTATTACTTATTCTGTGGCTTTAACTTAGCCTTTCAACATCTTCGCGTGCCTCTGCACTCTGACTTTTTAGTCTATATTTCCATATCCTTTTAATCCTTGTTTTTTTTTTTTTTCTATGGTGTTCTACAGATTTACTCTAATGTTTGCAGATGTGTATTTCCTTTTTATCCTCAGTATATGCTGGCTCCTGTTTCTTTCAATTCACGTTATTTCTGTAAAACATTTGGCCACTAGGATTGCACAAATGATGGACTTCTTATTACATCCTTCATGACCCTTAATCTCACAGTTTTTGTCATCTTGTTTATCTGCTGCATTTTGGTTAATCTCATCAGCTCTCTCATTCATTAGCTTGTTTTTCAGCATTATCTGGTCTACTGTTTAAAATACTAATGATGGGGGGCACCTGGGTGGCTCAGTGGGTTAAAGCCTCTGCTTTCGGCTCAGGTCATGATCCCAGGGTCCTGGGATCGAGCCCCACATCGGGCTCTCTGCTCTGCAGGGAGCCTGCTTCCTCTCTCTCTGCCTGCCTCTCTGCCTACTTGTGATCTCTGTCAGATAAATAAAGAAAAAAATCTTAAAAAAATAAAATAAAATACTGGGCGCCTGGGTGGCTCAGTGGGTTAAGCCGCTGCCTTCGGCTCAGGTCATGATCTCAGGGTCCTGGGATCGAGTCCCGCATCGGGCTCTCTGCTCAGTGGGGAGCCTGCTTCCTCCTCTCTCTCTCTGCCTGCCTCTCTGCCTACTTGTGATCTCCCTCTGTCAAATAAATAAATAAAATCTTTTAAAAAAAAATAAATAAAATACTAATGATGGTTTTAATTTTAATAATTATATTTTTCATCTGATTCTTTTTCTAATCTTCCCATTTATTCATTATAGCCTTTTATAAGTCTTTCTAATTTTTAAAAACTCATATAACTATTTTATATTCTATTTTTGATAATTTCAATATTTTAAATCTTTTTTTAAGTCTGAGTTTTTGGATATTGTTGTGTACCTGTTGATTAGCCTGTTTCCTGGAGTCTGTGGCCGAGCTTAGTCTGTGGGAAGATGAAGGACTAAAACTGTGCGGTGCTTCCCTCCAGATAGGATTTGCATTTGCTTCCAGTGAGTCAGCATGAACCCATTTGGTATCACTGTAGCCCCTGAAGGTCCTTGCTGAATGCAGTTGTTTTAGTTTGTCTTATTCTCAGCTCCCTGACCTTGCTACTGTCCTAAGGTTTTGTCTCCAAATGTTTATTGCAGGCATATGCTGTCAGGGAGAACCCCATCTTTCAAGTTTGCTTTTTGCCTGATGCTTCCTGTTCCTTTCCTGCTTTTGTTTCAGCTCAATTTTTTCCCCCCGTGACTGTAGGGGATTGGGGCCTGGAGATTTCCCTTATATAGTTCAACCCACAATGAATTAAAAAGTCTTTTCTCTGGAATCTAGTATTTTGTATTGAAGGAACTCTTAATAAGAGTATTTGTCCCACCATAGTGCAGAAGCGCAAATCTGTTTGGATTTATTTTTTCCATATTATTTGTGCTTCCTGTTTTTCTCTCTTTCTATGCTATGATTCTTTCCCACCCTTTTTCTTATCTTGGTTTTAGATTACTTGAATTTTTTCAATAAATTTTCCCTTGACTGATTTGAGATGTAGACATTCTAAGTACTCTTGATTACCCTTAAAAATTGAACATGCCTAACATCCAAAAATGGTAAATAGATGTACCTTCTCCCAAACAAGATAAAGATGTTAAAATATGTTAATTTTAATTCCTCTAGTTCTTTATTAACCTCCAATTGGATTTATTAGTATTTTATAGAGTTAATGTTTAGGTTTGTGAACATGATTATCTTTTTTTTCTGCTCACCTTTTTTACTTGCATCTCATATATTCATTCCTTCCAAGTAGAATTCACTTTCTGGAACTATGTCTTCAAAACTGCGATTTTTGAGCTGACGTCTTTGGACTGTTTTAAGATATTCACTGTTATCTTTGGAGAGCTGCAGTTTTTATTACATGTCTAGCTACGTATTTGTTCTTATGATGGTTGGGATTTAGGTACTTCCTGAATCTGCAGGTGTATGCCTTCATCAAATCTGGGTTAATTTCAATATTTAAAAATATTTTATTGTGAAGTTTTTATGCAGAAAAGTGCGTAAGTAAGTTAATGGGTAATCATAAGCAAAAATTATGTAACTAGGTCAAGAAATAAAACATTCCAAGTGATCGGGAATTCCAGAGGTTTTTGTTTGTTTTTGGTTATGTAACTGAACTTAAGGGGTTCACTGTTGGGGGTTGAACATCACTTTGAACACAACCTGAGGAAATGATAAAAGCAAAGAACTTTTTATTGCTTGTTACATGTAAGAAGACAGGGAAGTAGCTCACGAAGAACTGTCTCACCATGCTGTTAGTGCAGGAAGCGTTTATTCAGTGTAAGGGCGGGAGCAGGGAGCTTGCGCAGGCACTGTTGGTTCAATTGCTCATGCTTAGCACGTCCAGGGGCTAGTGCATACATCATATGTTCCAAAAATGGCAGAAACTCCACCTATAGAAGGAGATCTTAGTATTATAATGAACTAAAGGTAACTTTAGGACAACTCAGGGAGGCTTCTGCCCTGGTCTTCAGCTCCAGTCCAGCGCAAACTAGCTCAGATACGGAGATCACAAGTGAGACACACCTAGCAAGGGGCTGTCTGGTGAAACACCTACTCCAGCTTAAACTTGGCTGGAACTGTTGGTTCTGCAAAACAAAACATACTCCTTCCCTGCTTTTGTCCCTTCCCCCTCCTTTCTGCGGAGAGCTTTGAGCTCTCTGAGTAGCTTTCCAATGCATCCTACCTAACTGTTGTTTTCTTATTAAATTTACATCTAATTGGCATGTTGTTTCAGGGGTGCAGTACAATTATTTGGTATTTGTATATATTGCAGAATGATCACCACAGTAAGTCTAGCATCTACCACATTCATAGTTACAAAATTTTTTCCTTGTAATGAGAACTTTCAAGATCTAAGGAAGTCCAGAGTTTTTCTTAGCGTTTTATCATGTTGGGAGGGTTTAGTAAATCATTGACCTTGTGGTTAAACTCAGTCTCCAATTCGTCTGGGCTCATACCCTCCCAGGATGTCAGGATGGCTCAAGGTCTCAACATTCTAATCATGTGGCATAAACTGTCTAGGGCCCCCCCAGTGAGTCACCTCATTCGCGTATACCATGATGAATAAAAAAGATACATTATTTGGGAAATTCTAAGGGCTTTAGGAGCTCCATGTCCAGGAACCCTGGACAAGACCAGATAAATTCTACTGCAGAATATTTGGAAATAAGTCTTGAGATGTTTTATGACCCCAAATGTGCCCTACCTTAGTAAGTGTTCTGTGTACATTTGAATGTGTGCTTTGCTGTTGGATGGAATATTGTATAAATGTCAATTAGTTTTATTTAGTTAGTGTTCAAGTCTTCTGTATCCTTACGGATATTTTTGTGCATTAATTATTGAGAAAAGAGTATTTAAATCTCCAACTATAATTATAAATGTATCTTTTTTCTCCTTGCATTTTTTTAATCAATTTTGCTTCTTGTTATTTGAAGACACGTTCAGGGCTATTATGTTTTGAGGAAATGCCCCTTTATCATTCTGAAATGACCTTTAAACCTGATAAATTCTTTGCTCTAAAAACCAGTTTCTTTGTAAGAGCCACTATAGCTTTTTAAAAAAGTAATGTCAGACTGGTGTCTTTTCCTAGGCTTTTAAGGTATTTGTATGTTTATGTAAAAAATGAAGTTTTACATAAGAGACTCAATCTCACAAAACAAACAGGGTTGGGGGGGTAGGGTGGCTGGGTTATGGATATTGGGGAGGGTACGTGCTATGGTGACTGCTGTGAAATGTGAAGCCTGATGATTCATACACCTGTACCCCTGGGGCAAATAATACATTATATGTTAATAAAAAATAAAGTGTTTTAAAAAATTATATTTTAAGGGATTATACAACAGACAGTTGGGTATTGCTTTGTCATTCAGTCTGATATCTTTGCCTTTTAATTGAAGTTTTTGACTATTTAACATGGTGACCAATATAATTTTGTTTAAATCTACCAGTCTGCTGGGGCACCTCGGTGGCTCAGTGGGTTAAAGCCTCTGCCTTCGGCTCGGGTCATGATCCCGGGGTCCTGGGATGGAGCCCCACATTGGGCTCTCTGCTCCGCGGGGAGCCTGCTTCCTCCTCTCTCTCTCTCTGCCTGCCTCTCTGCCTGCTTGTGATCTCTGTCTGTCAAATAACTAAATAAAATCTTAAAAAAAAAAAAAATCTACCAGTCTGCTATTTATTTTCTATTTTTCTCCATTTGTTCTTTGTTCTCCTTTTTTATTTTCTTCTTTAGGGTTTTACTGGGATTATTATTTTTTTAATCATTCTTTTATCTCCTTAATTGGCTTGTTACCTTTGCCATCTTAGTGGTTGCTTTAGTGTGGATATTATAGATCTCTAACTACTACCTTATGTTTAGGGGACTTACACCAATATACTTCCATTTCTCCCCAACTGGCCTTTATGCTATTGTTACCATACATTTTACTCCTCCACACATTGTAACCCCATAATATATATTTTTATTATTTGTATTTTTGCCTTATACTATCAAATTTTAAAGATTATATTTCTTTGTCTTAGAGAGAGAGCATGTGTGTGGGTGGAGAGAGGGAAGAGGGACAGAGAGGGAGAGAGTAGGGAAGGGAGAGAATCTTAAGTAGACTTGACACTGACCATGGAATCCACAATGGAGCTAGTCTCACAGTCTTAACTTCATGACCTGAGCTGAAACCAAGAGTCAGACACTTGGAGTAACCAACTGAGGCACCCCTATACAATCAAATTTTAAAAAGATTTAAAAATAGGGGGGAGGGCGCCTGGGTGGCTCAGTGGGTTAAGCCACTACCTTCAGCTCAGGTCATGATCTCAGGGTCCTAGGGTCGAGTCCCACATCGGGCTCTCTGCTCAGCAGGGGGCCTGCTTCCCTTCCTCTCTCTCTGCCTGCCTCTCTGCCTGCTTGTGATCTCTCTCTCAAATAAATAAATAAAATCTTTAAAAAAAAAAAATAAAAATAAAAATAGGGGGGAAATGCTGTTACATATACCCACATTTCTGGTGCTCCTCATTTTCTTGTGTAGATCCATACTTTCATCTGCTATCTTTTTTTCCCTCCCTATTAGACTTTCTTTAACATATTTTTCTAATGCAAGTTTGCTGGACATGAATTCTTTCAGCATTCCTATGACTTATGTTTTTCTTTTGTCTTTATTTTACCTTTTTTATTTTTTTAAAGATTTTATTTATTTGACAGAAAGAGATCACAAGGCAGAAGGCAGGCAGAGAGACGGGGGGAAGCAGGCTCCCTTCTGAGCAGAGAGCCTGATGTGGGACTCAATCCCAGGACCCTGGGATCATGACTTGAGCCAAAAGCAGAGGCTTAACCCACTGAGCCACCCAGGCGCCCCTACCTTTATTTTTTTTGAAGATAATTTTGCTGGGTGTAGAATTCTAAATTGTATGTGTTTTTTTTTTTTTTAAAGATTTTATTTATTTGACAGAGAGAGATTACAAGTAGGCAGAGAGAGAGAGAGAGAGAAGCAGGCTCCCTGCCGAGCAGAGAGCCCGATGCGGGACTCGATCCCAGGACCCTGAGATCATGACCTGAGCCGAAGGCAGCGGCTTAACCCACTGAGCCACCCAGGCGCCCAAAATTGTATGTGTTTTTTTAATGGGAGAAGGAAGGGGTCTGGTGGCCTTTAAGATTTTCTCTTTATTACTGGTTTTAAGATATTTGATTGTGATATTCTTTGGTATAGTTTTATTTATGTTTGTTGTGCTAAATATTTGTCAAGTTTCTGGAATCTGTTAGTTTATAGTTTTCATCAAATTTGGATTTGTGAGGAGGTTTTTTGCTCTGACTTGTCATAACATAAAATATTTCTGATCCTGTGTCGGTTCAGGAAATAGCTTCCTCTGCTTTTTTCAGGTGGTTCCTTTCCCAGCATTGGGTAGTTTCTTCATATGCATATACTAATCAGTATAATCGAAGACTCAAGAGATATTCTGTGCAGCTCTTGCCAGTACTCTGCTTTATTAACTCTAGTCACCTTGGTGCCTCTAGACTCCTAACTTTGTCTTCCCAGCTCACAGGAGACTGCTAGGATCTCTGACATCCCCCTTCCAGGACTCCACCTTGGAAACTACTTTAGAAAAGTAAGCTAAGGCAGTTGTCAGGCCTCATTTGCAGACTTTTCATTTCATTTCTGCTGTTTTTATATATATATATATTTTTTTTTTTTTGAGAGTAATTTCACATTCTCTAAATGTTCCTTTCTATAGTCTCCTGTTTTTGTTTCTTGGATACAGTATCCTCTTATCTCTCTAAAGTTGTTACTGATAGAGCTTTCCAAGATTTTGTTTTACTACCTAATCTCTCTTGAAGTGGATTTTGTTGATTAAGTGTACAGGACTAAAAGCCTAAGGGAAGCTCTGCTAGTTTTGATAGGACTTCATCGACTTTGAGTTCCATGCAGGATGATCTGTCTGGGCCATTTTTGGGGGGAACTCTTGATGTCAGTATCACTAGATCTTTCCTTTGGGGCTGGGTTATGTTTCTCAAAGATGATACTTAAGGTATCCTGCTTAGTTTAAGGCTGCCTGGCTGCCTGTGTTATAGGAACAAAGTTGGGGAGGATGAACTGAAAATTTCAGCATTCAGTCTACATAGGATTATTTAATCCTGTTCTTTGTATACTTCCTAGGTTCTCAACTAGGCATTGTCCAGTTCAAGAGAACATCTGTTTTACAGAATAAACCTCCAGTTCTCTGTTGGAATGAAGACAATATCAGGATATAATTTTCAGTTACTTTTTACCTACTCCTCTTTACCCAATGCATCATATTGTTAATACAGCATGACTCCTTTGGGGAAAAATTGATTTTATCAGTTAGATGTAATCTCACGATTTTTGAAAGGTGAAAACTGTGACAAAATTTACATGGTGAGGGTGAGATGGAGTCCTGTCTATTTTGAATATTTTCTGCTGACAAGGCTTTGCAAACACGAGTCATTTTTATAATGATATTGCTCAGTCTGTTCTCTAGTTTTCTGGAGATGGAATTTTTATGGAGATGGTGACTGGAATCTTTGTTCCAGTGCCCAGTTACCAGTTCATAGATATCAGGAAGCATTTGCGGAAGTAAAACTAATGATTTCTTGATGTCTGAATTACAGCTGTAATATATGTTCTTGCACATGATACTTCCAGTGTAGACGTAGAAGTAGTAGCTCTTCTGGCAAGATGCCTCCTTAGTATTCTAGGAGACATTCCTTCGCCAAGAACCTGCCCATCCAACAATGTTCTCGGTACCAATTTAGCTGTTTTAAATCCATCCTTTTCTACTTAAAATACCTAGATTGTTTCTTTTCTGTATTGTTCCTAGAATGATACAAAGTTCTATTTCATTTTCTTAAAAACTACTTGAACCTTTTCTTATGCTCTGTATTAAATCAGCTTATTAGTCTTGTCTTTATTTTACTTATTTTAAACATAGCCATGTTAATTCTCTATTAGGTAGTACAAATGTTTGAATTCTTTGGTGGAAGACTAATTCTTTGTCTTATTTATTGTTTCTCCTGGCAACCTATTCATGCTTGTCTTTTTTCTCAGGTATTCTATGATTTTGGATTGTGGGCTCACACTTGTTGGGCTTTATTTGTGGAACTCCTAAAAGGCCAGTGTGTCCCTCCAAAAAATATTTGTACTTGCTTCTGCCAGCCCTTTGAGAAACCATAACCTTGGACCATTTTAATTTCTCGTCTGTACAGTTAAACCCTAGATCTGGACAGACTGTGGGCATATGGTTTTGCAGGGGATATTTTTGCCTTTTCCCCTAAACGCATTCATTTGTCTTTTATTTTATGTTTGGAATATTTTTTTTCCAATTCATGGTTTTACTGAGCGGATAGTCCTCTTAGGTTCCCGGCCCATCTCATCCCAGTTACCTGCCTTGGATGGGCCCAAGGTTTTGTCCTTTGTCTATAAACTTAGATTGATTTATTTTGTTTTCTTGTTTACCACAGGTCTCTCTTTTGTATACTCTTTCCACTTATAAATAAATGAATGAGTTGTGTGAAATTCACTCTCATTTGTTATCTCACTGTATTACCTGTACTGTCTTTTTTTTTTAAACAAAGAGATATAATTCCCATATATAATGAGATATAATCCCCCTTGTTCTCCTATAAAGTTGATTGACATTAACAAAAATGTCTTACAAAGAGCTCTGCTTTTGATATGTAAAGGTGAGCCTCTCATAATCTGGTGATATTTGGGTATCCTTTCTTTCTTAAATTGTATTTATTATATATTAAATTTAAGATACTGAAAAAATATTTTTTAAATATGCTAAAATATTTTGAGGAAACTGTAAACTTCTTTCAGATGTGATTTTGGTCAGGAAGATGGAACTTCTGTAGATATTTTAGGCAAGAAGATTTAATGTAGTATATTAGACGCTTACAAAATCATTGCATTGCTGAAGGAGTGGATTCTGGGGTTGGCCTCTAGAAACTCATCTGAGAGCCAGACAGAACCAGTCCACCAGGTAAGATGTCTTATTTGAAGCCACTGGTGAAACTATGAATTCAGGGAGCTGAAATTAATAGGCTGCCACCACTGCCACTGTTTGACATCTGGAAGGCTGGAGAATGGTTACCTACAATTGTGTCCCAGTAATCGGGAACAAGAAATCAAGAAGATGCTGCTGCCTCTGTCATTGACACACCCACCTTTTGGCACCGAAGAATCTGGCAGGTGGACACTAGAACACAGAAGAAAAGCCTCACTTGTCCTTGTCCTTATCCTTGGTGGCCAGCAGAAACAAAAAAAATAGGAAAAATGGCCTCTGCCTCACTCAACTCTCACGACTTCATCCAATGGATGTAACCTAATTTGCTACTAAAGTCTAGGTGCAGTCAGCTCCTGGGATGCATGCTTTTTTTAGCATTCCATCCTCTTGGATTAGAAGGGAGGTAGAATAAAGATGAGCAAGCCAATACACAGGATCTGTCAGTTATGTGTGTGTGTGTCTGTGTGTTCATGTGCATATATATATATATATATATAAATAGTAATTCATATATAAAATTATATAATTACTATGGAATATATAATTGTATTATATAATAAATTATATAAATTATATATACATATATGTATATTATATATAATAATTATACACACTATTGAATTTTATTGAATTTTGAAGTGGTTACTACAATATGTTTGTGTCATAGTGGCAATTTTTTAAAAAATTTTATTTATTTGACAGAGAGAGATCACAAGTAGGCAGAGAGTCAGGCAGAGAGAGAGGGGTAAGCAGGCTCTCTGCTCAGCAGGGATGCTGAGGCAGATATGGGGCTCGATCCCAGGACCCTGAGATCATGACCTGAGCCAACGGCAGCGGCTTAATCCACTGAGCCACCCAGGTGTCCCTGGCAATTTTTTAAATATCATACTACAAACCCGTACTGTGATAAAATTCAGCCTGCAGTTGACTTATCTAAACCAAACTGTGTGGCTACAGATATACTGAAGTAGAAAAACCTGAGAAGTTGATAGAATATTTAATCTTTACACTTAGCCAGATTATATATGGTATTCTAGTTAACTGTCATCAACTTTTTTGATATAATACCCTAGCAGTAAAAAGAATGGGGAGCCAGATACTCCCAGTATCTTGTATTATTTAACTAGGGATACAAGAATTTAGCTTTAGGCTTGGTATTCGGCCAAATTCAGTTATTTGGTTTTTGGGCAGTTGAATAATCAACTGCTTTAGCATCATTTGTTGCTCTACTGCAATTGTGTATAAAGTTACCATATGATTATATAGGTTGTCGTCATATTTAATCATTGTAAATGATTCTAGTCATAAAAATAAGGTCATCATGTTTAGATTTATTATTAGTATCTGAATGTTCAATTTCAAATATAAGTAAGCTTTCCAGATACAACCAAATAAAATCTCATGAGCTTCCTCTTGTAATTCCATCAGAGTATAAATTTGTAATTGTTATTGCAAAGTAAAATGTTGCAGTAAATGATGAGTATGAAAACCATTTTATGTAGAAAACAATTTTCAGGTGTGCCTGGGTGGCTCAGTGGGTTAAGTCTCTGCCTTGGGCTCAGATCCTCATCTCAGGGTCCTGGGATTGAGTGCCCCATTGGGCTCTCTGCTCAGTGGGGAGACTGCTTCCCCCTCTCTCTGCCTGACTGCCTGCTTGTGATCTCTTTCTCTCTGTCAAATAAATAAAATCCTAAAAAAAAAACAAAACAAAATAATTTTCAACTTATTGACTAGGGAAAGAGGTTAAAAATTAGAAGACGTATGTGTGTTTGTGTGTGTGTAGGTATACAGTATGCATATTGAATTATTACTCAGCCATAAAAAAGCACTAAATCTTGCCATTTGTGAAAACATGGACAGACCTAGAGGGTATTATGCTCAGTGAAGTAAGTCAAGCAGAGAAAAACTAGTACCATATGATTTCATTTACAGTGGAACCTAAAAAAGCAAAACAAACGAAGAAAACAGACTGACAGAGAACAAACTGGTGGTTGCCAGAGGGGAGGGATTTGGAGAATAAGTGAAATAGGTGAAGGGGGGGTGGTTAAGACGTACAAATTGCCAGTTATAAGTCACAGGGAGGAAATGTACAGCACAGGCAGTATAGTCAATAATATTGTAATAATATATGGTGACAGATGGTGACTACACTTATGGTGAGCACTGAGTAATGTATAGAATTGTTGAATCACTCTATTGGATACCTGAAACATATAGCCGTGTATGTAAACAGTACTTCAATAATAAACATTTTAAAAGATTGAGTTAATACGGATAGAGAGAGTACATGTACTCAGTAACTGTGATGAACATATATTCTTTTTGAGTCAACAAAGAAATATGTGGTTATTTGTGTTGTGGTATTATTTGGGTAATCGATTACAGCTACCCAAATTGGGACTGAAGTCGGGGAGCTGTACAACAAAAACCTGAAGTCTATGCTATTGGCTGTTGGATGGTGACAAGGTGAGAAAACTGCTGAGGCTGGAATAATGGTGAGGAAACTCCTTTCTTAAGAAGATGTAATGATGGGGCGCCTGGGTGGCTCAGGGGGTTGAGGCCTCTGCTTTCGGCTCGGGTCATGATCCCGGGGTCCTGGGATAGAGCCCCGCATCAGGTTCTCCGCTCGGAGGGGAGCCTGCTTCTCCCTCTCTCTCTGCCTGCTTCTCTGCCTACTTGTGATCTGTCAAATAAATAAAATAAAATCTTTAAGAAAAAAAAAAGAAGAAGCTGTAACCATGCATATGATAAGACAGCTGTTAGTCCTATCTTAGAAAACAAAATAAACCAAATGAACTTTTTGGCTTTAGGCAAGGATGTCTCCAGGCAAGGTGAAGAAAGTGCCACCTGGTGGTTTTAGGTTGCAAGGGCTAACGTACTACTACAAGCAAGTTGAGCTAGGAAGGGAGGAAGAGAGGAAGCGGCCGGTTAGGTTGCAAGCAAAAGTAGAAGTTAAAGGTTATATTACATAGAGAGCCAGAGCTACTAAACTGGAAAATGAAACTGTTGTCTTATCTCCAGCCAACTCAGCAAAGTCTCAAATTAAGACATGGGCTTACATCCAACATCAAATTGGGTCTATCAGATATTTTGATAAGACTGCTAAGTTAAGGGGCGCCTGGGTGGCTCAGTGGGTTAAGCCGCTGCCTTCGGCTCAGGTCATGATCTCAGGGTCCTGGGATCGAGCCCCACATTGGGCTCTCTGCTCAGCAGGGGGCCTGCTTCCTCCTCTCTCTCTGCCTGCCTCTCTGCCTACTTGTGATCTCTCTCTGTCAAATAAATAAAATCTTTAAAAAAAAAAAAAGAAAAGAAAAAGACTGCTAAGTTAAGGTGGTACTGAGGAGATCTCAGGTGGACAAAAGCCTAAAGGTGTCATCCCACAGAGCCTGATACAAAAAGAGCAATAAGAAAATCTAAAGACGCTATGTTGATACCAATTACAGGTATGGCTTTCCAGACAAGAAAGCTCAAAAGTCTTAAAGAATGTTGTACTAGCAAAAACAACAACTGCTTGGGCTAAACTAAAAGATGATTGCGCTCTAAAAATGTCTCTTGGCCCTTGACTTTCTTTGGCAGGAAGCAGCTTGAGAAAGTTACTAAGTTGCTAATAAAGATCATTTCTTCAAAGAATAAAGGAGGGTGATGGAAAAAGAAGGCAGTCTCAGATAGTATAGCCAAACTGTGGGGAGCAGTGAGTAAGGGGGCAACTCCCAGAGTGCAATTAGAGATTGGGCTCCAATCAGGAAACATTTCCCCATTGCCAGAGAAGTAGGCCCAGTAGGGTATCAGAACTGTGAGGAACTAGCAGCGACGATATGCTTCCCTTGCTTTCCCCTTTCCAGTGAACTATTTACTTATTGCGGTTATTCTAATTATTATATATATATATATATATTGTGTGTGTGTGTGCGCGTCTGCGCGCGCACGTGCAGAGGGGCAGGTTACTTGGCAAGAGGAGCTGCATCTGGGCCTGACATATATCACGAAATCCTAGATTTGAGGGCTGATGCTGTGATTTTATGGGAACTTTGGAATAAGCACAGTGAATATATTGTGCATGTGGAAGGGATATGATTATGGCCAGAGAGTGAGTGAACCATCCTGGGACAGTTGTATTAATGGTCTCACTTCTCCACCTCTCGTATTCATACTCTGTTACCATATGACTCTACAGTTTCACTAAAAGGACAGATTTGATTTTTTTTGCTTATTTATTACAAGTCTGGCCATGTGACTTGCTTTGCCAAAGGGATGTTAGACTTGAAAAAATACAATGTTTCCACTTCTTCCCTTTGCCTTCATCATTAGAACATCCCTGGGCTAGGCTGGGGGAGGATGAGGTGAAGCACAGCCCAGGCTCTCCGGTTGCCCATCCTTTTTCAGACGACTAAGAGCCAATTATTGGACATGAAAAGGAGCCCCCCTGACCCCAGCCTAAATTACCCACAGACTTAACAGATAAAGGTGACGGTTATATGCCCCTAAGGTTTTGTGATTGTCTATTATACATTATTACTGTGGTAACTGGTATATTAATTGACTATAATATACTTGATGAATCCTCTTCAGCACAGAGTATACACAGAAAGTGTTAGTGAAAAAAGTGGTAGTGAAAACATATTTTCTTCTGACCTATTAAATCCCAAAACAAACTTTAAATGGAGGATAAAATTTATTACAGTGATTATTGTAGACTGCCACTTGATCTTATGTGTTTTATACTATCAAATATGTAGTGTCTGCAGGTATAATCTAGTAGCTGACAATACTGAGAAATTATTTTCCCCTGTACTCTCTCAAACTTTAAAGTGTTGGCTTCTAAGTTCTTTAAACAAAATTGTAATTATTTTTGGATAAAACCTTAGATTTATCATTAGATCCCATTTCATTTAAGATGGTGATAATAGGAACTGGCCAACATTTATTTTTTATTATTGAAGAATAATTGATATATAATACTGCATCAGTTTTAGATGTATAACAGTGATTTAATATTTACATACATTATGAAATAAGTCACCACAGTAAGTCTAATTGCTATCTGTCACCATACAAAGTTGTTACAATATTATTGACTACATTTTCTTGCTGTACATTACATCTCTATGTCTTATTTATTTTATAATTGGGATATTATACCTCTGAATTCCCTTCATCTATTTTGTCCATTTCTCCATCCCCTCTGCTCTGGCAACCATCAATTTGTTCTCTGTATCTATGTATCTGTTTGTTCATTCATTTGTTTTGTTTCTTAGATTCTACATGTAAGTGAAATCATATGGCATTTGTCTTTGTCTGACTTACTTCACTTAGCATACCCTCAAGGTCCATCCATGTTACAAAAGTGAGGATTTCATGCCTTTTTTCTTTTGGCTGAGTCATAGTCCTGTGTGTGTGTGTGTGTGTGTGTGTGTGTGTGTGTATACCACATCTTTTTTTATCCATTTGTCTCTCAAAGGACATTTAGGTTGTTTCCATATCTTGGCTATTATAAATAATGCTGCAGTCAAACAAAAGGGTGCATATATCTTTTCAAATTAGTGTTTTCATTTTCTTTGGGGAAAATATCTAGAAGTAGAGATACTAGATTTTATGATCGTTTTATTTTTAATTTTTTGAGGCTGCTCCATACATCTTCCATAGTGGCTGTAGCAGTGGGCATTCCCATCAACAGTGTACAAGGTTTCCCTTTTCTCCACATCCTCACTAACACTTATTAGTGCAGAATTGCTAAACTATTTTTATTTTTCATATTATTTGGATGATGGTGTTATCATCAAATTTTACATGAAATTTTTTTTATTACAGATGGTACCTTCTAAGATTCCTACCTATTTAGAGGTAAATCAAGATGTTAAAACACCATAATATATGGGGATAATGACAGGACAAGGAGAAGAAATCAAAGATATAGTACTTAGTATTATTTCTTTGGTATTATTTACATTTTACCTTAAATAGGGTACAAGTTCAGAAATATATTATTTTTATGTTTGTGTAATGGGGAAACAGTTTAAAAAATCATTTGTCGCGGCGCCTGGGTGGCTCAGTGGGTTAAAGCCTCTGCTTTCAGCTCAGGTCATGATCCCAGGGTCCTGGGATGGAGTCCCACATCGGGCTTTCTGCTCAGCAGGGAGCCTGCTTCCCCCTTTCTCTCTCTGCCTGCCTCTCTGCCTACTTGTAATCTCTGTCAAATAAATAAATAAAATCTTAAAAAAAAATCATTTGTCTTTCTTGGAAAAATTTACTAAAATGTGTAATTTTGTGATTTGTGTGTTTATGGCTAAAAGGCTCACATTCTTCTGAAAGTACAGTCTAAACTGGAAAACAGTAAAAGTGGCATATTCACAAAATAAGGCACATTCTAAATCATAGTATAATTGCATATTTATGTCTTTTGAAAACTTTGTTAGGAAAGGAAAAATACTCAGAACCTGCCAAGTTTTAGGGAGACCATCATCCAAGGAACTGGGGACAGAGGTCAGAGACTTCCTTTAGGTAAGCTGCTCTTCAACATCACAGTGGTTTTCTCCACACTTCCCAGTCTTTCCACTATGCCCTCCCGTCCTCCTCCTCGCCAGGTTTCCGTGCATCCTTTCTCACACAAGGGAGGCTAGAAGGACTTCTGACGCTAGAAGGTGACTGATTATTAGAGGAGTTACTTTGCTATGAAAAATTTAATCATTCTTCATGAGAATGGTATTTCTGCATCTTCTTACACTTGAATTTTGACACAATTTTCTGTAAAATATCAGAAACTGTTCAAGCCACAACTCCCCAAAAGGTGTGTACCTCTCTCTGTATTTGACATTTGTAATATAATATTTATAAACAAAACCAGACTTTTTCATGGGGCTAAATATCTCCTTAACAGTCATTCCATACAACCAGACTGGAAACTCTCGACTAGAGGAATTGCTTATAAAGAGTGTTAAACAGGGGCACCTGGGTGGTTCAGTGGGTTAAAGCCTCTGTCTTCAGCTCAGGTCATGATCTCGGGGTCCTGGGATGGAGCCCCGCATTGGGTTCTCTGCTCAGGAGGGAGCCTGCTTCCCCCTTTTCTCTGCCTGCCTCTCTGCTTACTTGTGATCTCTCTCTCTCTGTCAAATAAATAAATAAAATCTTAAAAAAAAAAAAGAGTGTTTAACAAGTACTTCTAATGTAAACATACCAACTTTATATTGGTAAAAAAATGAGACCTTTGGGGCACCTGGGTGGCTCAGTGGGTTAAGCTGCTGCCTTCAGCTCAGGTCATGATCTCAGGGTCCTGGGATTGAGTCCCGCATTGGGCTCTCTGCTCGGCGGGGAGCCTGCTTCCTCCTCTCTCTCTCTCTGCCTGCCTCTCCATCTACTTGTGATCTCTCTCTGTCAAATAAATAAATAAAATCTAAAAAAAAAAAAATGAGACCTGTGATAGATTAAAAATCAAAAATTTAAAAACAAATGATACTATGAGATAGCCTTATAGTTTATAATTTTATGACCCATTCAATTTGGGGGAAGTTTGGATAGGTTTTTACATTTTTTTCTATTTTTAAATGTTGAGATAGTTGTATATTTGCATGTAGTTGTTAAAAAAATAATGCAGAGAGATGCCATATTTCCTTCACCCAGTTTCCCCCAATCGTAATATCTTGCATAACTATAGTATAATATCTCAATTAGGAAATCCACATTGGTAAAATCCACTGATTTTAATCAGATATTTCCAGTTTTATGTGCTCTCATTTATGTGTATGTGCATGAATGTGTGTGTGTGTTCAATTCTGTGCAGTTTAATCACATGTAGATTCATACAACCATCATCGCTGTCAACACACAGAACAAGTTTATCACAAGGATCCCGCCTGTTACCCTTTCAAAGCCACAGCCACTACCCTGCTTGACCTCACCTCCATGATCCAACAAATCTCTAGTTCTGTTATCCATATCCATCATTTTGTCAGCTCAAGAATGTCATAAATGGAATAATATACTAATTAACCTTTTGAAATTGGCTTTTCTCACTCAGCAATATTCCCTTGAGACCATCTAAATTGTATCAATAGATTGTTCTTTTGTATTGCTTAGGAGTCATCCATATTACTACCGTTTATTCACCCCTTAAAGGATATGTGACTTTTGGCCTGTTTGGGGCTATTTATAATGAAACTGCTGTGAATATTTGTGTATAGCTTTTGTTTTTAGAAAGAGAGAGAGTGAGAGCTGAAGTGGGGAGGGGAAGGGAGAGAGGGAGAGAGAATCTCAAGCAGGTTCCCTAAAAAGGATCCCGACATGGGTCCCAATCTTATAGCCCTGAGACCATGACCTGAACCAAAGTCAAGAGTCAGACATTTAACTGACTGGACCACTAGGTGCCCCTGTGTACAGGTTTTCATATGAGCATTTGTGTGTCTCAGGATAAAGCATGTTACTGTTGGGTTGCATAGTAAATGCAATGTTTCATTTTGTAAAACACTGCTATAGTCTTTTTCAGTGTAGCTATACATTTTTCATTTCCACATGCAATGTATTAGTGATCCAGTTTCTCTACAACCTCATTAGTAACACTTGATATAATCCCTATTTTATTTTTCAATTTTAGCTATTCTGACAAGTGTGTATTGATAACTCAATGTGGTTATTATTTGCATTTACCTAATGGCCAGTGATGTTGGATATCTTTTTGTGAACTTACATGCCATCTACATGTACTCTTCACTGAAATTTCTTTTGTTCATTCTTTAGTAAGATTTTAAAGATGTATTTATTTTCAAGATGCGGGAGGGGCCACTGAGGGGGAAAGAGAGAATCTCAAGCAGACTCCCTACTGAGCATGGAGCCCAATGGGGGAGCTCCATCTCGTGACCCTGAGATCATGACCTAAGCTGAAATCAAGAGTCAAGCACTTAACCGACTATGTCACCCAGGTGTCCCTCTAATAGGATTTTTTTTACTGTTGAGTTCAAGTTTTGAAGGTTCTTTACATGTTCTAGATACAAGTCCTTGATAGAAATGCCTTGCAAATATTTTGTTCCAGACTGTGGCCTGTCTTTTCATTTACCTCACAGGGTCCTTCCTAGAGTATACATTTTAAATTTTGACTAAAGTAACTGGCTACTGTAACAAATTACCACCAATTTGGTGGCTTAAAAAACCCAGAAATTTATTCTCTCATAGTCTGGAGACCAGAAGTCTAAAATCAAAGCGTCAACAACCTCCACTGAAGGCTCTAGGCAAGAATCTTCCTCGCCTCTTCCAGCTTCCGGTGGCTCTCAGTGTTGATTGGCTTGTGGCTGCAAAGCTCCAATCTTGGACTCTCTTCTGCCTCCACCACTTGTCTTTCTTTTTTTTTTTTTTTAAGATTTTTATTTTTATTTATTTGACAGAGAGAAATCACAAGTAGATGGAGAGGCAGGCAGAGAGAGAGAGGGAAGCAGGCTCCCTGCTGAGCAGAGAGCCCGATGCGGGACTTGATCCCAGGACTCTGAGATCACGACCTGAGCCGAAGGCAGCGGCCTTAACCCGCTGAGCCACCCAGGCGCCCCACCACTTGTCTTTCTTATGCGCCTCTTAAAAGGACACTTAATGACTAGATTTGAACCCACTTAAATAATCCAGTATGATCTCATTCTAGGTCCTCCATTCTAGGTGCCCGCAAAGACCCTTTTTCCAAATAAGGTCACATTCAAGGTTCCAGGGATTTGAAGGGATTTGAAGAACGTGTCTTTTAGAGGCCATCGTTCAACACACTGGACTATACCAGGTGGGAACAGAGGTGCAGCATCCTGGGTCCTGTTGACACTGGGGATCAGGGAAAGGCAATGAAGTGAAGAGTGACCCACACTTCTTTGTACTAGTTGGCTAAGAAGACACGGGACCCAAACTGACACTAACCCAGGAGAGATACACTACCTTCTTTTGTTGGGAGGAAGATGGAAAATCAGCTCCCTGCTTGGTCAGCCTAAACCACCTGGCAGGGGTGTCATAATGCTACTTCTCAACTCTATCAGAGCACCACCAGCTGCTTCGGTGGGGTGGAAACAAGCTGGCTGTAAGATCATCTCTCTGCTTTGCCCGAATGAAATCAAAGAGGGAGTGGGCGCAGTTTTTAGGTTGATGTTTGGCTGCTGTAGATCTTGTTCCATTGGGCCACCCTTTTGTTCATAGCTACTCTTACAGCTGTGAGGAATAGCTATGAGGAACAGGCTTTTTCTTGAAGCTTTTGTTGTCATTCCTGCCTGGTGGTGGTTCCGGACTGCTGTCTGGAATATATGGAAGGCAATAAGGAGACCCTGACAATGACTGCTATGTCATTCCTCAAGTCCTAAGGTCCTTAAGCAGTTTGCCTTCTTCTTTTAATATATGCTTTAATCTTCCTATGCTTACATGCAGAGTCTTTTGGTTTTAAGAGGAAGGATTTGGGGTCACCTGAGTGGCTCAGTCGTTAGGCAGCTGCCTTCAGCTCAGGTCCTGATCTCAGAGTCCTCTGATTGAGCCCCGCATTGGGCTCCTTGCTCTACGGGAGGCCTACTTCTCCCACTCCCCCTGCTTGTGTTCCTTCACTCACTGTCAAATAAATAAATAAAAATCTTTAAAAAAAAAAAAAAAAGGAAGGATTTGGGAAGAATGGATTACTACATCTTGGCCAGAACAAGAAACTGATTCATGACCCATTCAATTTTAAATTTCAGGTATCATTCTTCATACATTCTATTGGAATTCTTTTCAAGTGTTATGTTCATGTTCCTACATTGATCAATTTAAGCAGTAAGCAAAGAAAAAACAACTTAAAATATATTTTAATTTTTAATTAGTGCTGACTTCTGTGTATGTTTTCTTACTGTTCTTTTTGCAGAGCATTTTCCAGGGGAAAAAAGCAATAGATAAAAGGACATTAAGAAAACTTGTTATGGGGGCGCCTAGGTGGCACAGTGGGTTAAGTCCCTACCTTCAGCTCAGGTCATGGTCTCAGAGTCCTGGGATAGAGCCCTGCATCAGACTCTCTGCTCAGCAGGGAGCTTGCTTTCCCCTCTCCCTCTGCCTGCCCCTCTGCCTACTTGTGATCTCTCTCTCTCTGTCAAATAAGTAAATAAAATCTTAAAAAAAAAAAAGAACACTTGTTATGAACATCATTCTTATATGAGATTAAAAACTATATTTAATGCTGTTCTCTTGTACAACTATGAGTTCTTATTTCCACAAAGCACCTTCTGTAATTTGTACAAGGATACTGTTTAGAATAGTTTAACAGGATTTATGCATACTGACTTGGAAGTAAACTGCTGTAACTGCCACACGTGCTTTTCTATGGCCTCACTTCTTCTTTAGGAATGATGAGTGACCGCTCTGATGGTATCCACGTCCTGCTGGAGATCTGAGGGCCTTTATTCCATCCTTTGCATTGAGGATGAAGCTTACTAAGTTGGAAGGCATGGTTGCTTCAATTATTGATGGGGACAATTTTCCTCTCATTTCTGTCTGGATAAACATCACTAGTTTGGAATGCGCTGGGTTCCTGTAAACAAAGGAAGAGTTAAAAATAGAGATTTTTAGATTTATCTACTGAATTTACAAGTTGACAGAAAGCAGGATTCTTGTCTCATTCACCATGGATTCCCTCCAAAGTGCTTATGATAGGACAGTTACTGAAGGGAGGGAGGAAGGATACAAAAAAGAGCAGAGTGATTGGCACTCCTAGACATTTTACATAAAACTACTTAGTCAGCTTATACGTTATAGTCTTAAGTCATCTTTTCCTTTTTGTCATTTTGTTAACTTCTTCAAATTACAAAATTAATGTTTGCTTATTAAAATTTAAATACAGAACTTTCATAATTATTGTTCCCCAGAGCTAGTCACTATTTATACTTTTAACTGTGTTTTTTTAGATTGTCTCTGTATATACAAAGATAGCATACATATATATGTATATCTACCCCATATATTTTTGTTCTTACAAAAATGAGATAATATATTTCTGCAACTAGTTTTATTTTCCCTCTTAATAAGATATCATGCACTTCTTTCTGTTAATACATATGTATCTGTTTGTTTTTTATGAGTGTATATAGTATTTCACTCTCTATGTAATCAGTCCTTTATTGATTATCTTTTGGGTTTTTTCTTCACTTTTCTCCACTATACATAAAGCTGAAATAAAACATTTTTGTAATGTATCTATTTTCACTTCTACAAATACATGGAATTTCTAGGTCAAAGGTTTCGTGCACTTAACATTTTGAAATATTCTTTCCAAATGACATTAGGAAGACTGTAGTATTTTATATTCTAACCCAGTAACCTTTAAACTGGAGTATGTGAAGACTTTCCAATGGGTACAAGAGGATGAATAACGTTTAAAGGAATAAATTTTCAAATCTCTAACTTCCATATGTACCTCTTCCCTAAACTGATCTGAGACCATCTCTGATGGAAATGTAGGCTTCTTCTTTCCCACTAGCCTGTTCATCATCCTTCTGTTGTTTTAAAGAACAAAGGTACCGTCATCTTCCCTGAAGAGTACCAAATGATACTACGGTGTTTTACTCTGACATATAAAAAAATGAACGACAGAAAGTGAAGGACTAATGATTGGGTAACAAATCCTTACCAAGTCATGTCAATTCTTTGTTTTCAATAAAATTTAAGGATCTAACTTGGTTGTCAGCTGACAGGTCATTAAAAATATTTTTTGATTATAGGTCACTATGTACTTTATGGTATATAACACAAAAGAATTCAAAGCATTTAATGAAAGTCCTGGAATTATACTCTTTTCATTTTAACCCACTTATTTATGCAAACAAATTTTCTTACTGCTTACACTCATAGAAATGTGACGTAGGAATAGACAATAGTAAGTGCTAGCTCATTTTTTTGTTTTGTTTTTATTTTTTCAATGTTCCAAGATTCATTATTTTTATACCACACCCAAGCTATCTTATTTTATTAGTATTACTAATACACAATTAAATGAATTGTAATTGTTAGAAGCATGGACTCTGGAACCAGTTTGCATTGGTCTGAAGCTGAGCTTTACTATTACCTATGTTTAACCTCGAGAAAATTACTTAATCTCTCTGGACTTCCATTTTTTTTCCTGCAAAATGGAGATAGTAGTACTACCTACTTTATGAGGTTATTGGGAGGACCAAATGAATCAATATATGTAAATTGTTTATAAAGTTCCTGGCACAACGTAAATGCTATCTAAGTTTTGCTAATAATAAAAAATGTGTTTTCCATAACTTTGCCTTTATACTTAATAGTCACATCACATTTGGTAATATATTTTTTATTTTGATCATGTAATAATAATTTAATCTAGTACACACATATATTTTGTAACATTAAGATACTTAATGTCACAGGAAATAAAATGGATTTTTAAAATTAAACATTTTTTTCAAAGAAAAATGACAGGGTGATTAATAAAAGAATAAGAGAACTCAATAATATATATTCTATTAGGATTAAATTATATGAGGAAAAAAGAAAGAATGTGGGAAGAAGGAGAAATTGATGTAAATTTTTGACTGAGGTTGTATGTATTTTGAAATTGATAGTTATCTAGGTTTCTAGTTATTATGGTATTTAGAGTTTATTGGGTATGCTTACAAGAATGGCAGAACACTTTTTTTTAGAGTGTCAATATTTAGAGTGCTGAAAATTGCACCCTCATAATTTAATCTTATGAAAAATTTTAATATCAACTTAAAAATGTGCAAGGCACAGTACAGTTTTACAAAATTCTTTTGCAGGGATATGAAGATCACTCCTCCAGCAAACCATGTGTCCATTTTCCTATACTCTTGTCTATGGAGAGTGTAGACTATTTTTACAGCACCTCAAGTGGCTAGATTATGAATATTCACTAGCTGTTGAAAAGGTCTTAAATCTCTATTTGAGTTTGCTAGGGCTTTACATGCTTCAAAAACCTTTCCAGTATTTACTAAACAGTACCTTTACTACTGATAATAAGTTCTGTAAGTTTACTACATAACTTGTTTACAAATGTTGGCTGCCCAAAATATTGTGCTGCAGGGAAAGAGAAGGTACAAGAGAATCATATTTGTCAGTACCTTTCTCTGAGACCACGGATGAGACTGTATCTTTTCCTCTAACAGCATGCTAGGCAGAGCTCCCACCCTTGATGGGATATCCACTTCAGAGCTTTTGCCCCATGTTTTTTGCAGTGGAAAGGGAAAGTTGACAAGATGCAAGAAGGGGACTTAGCCTGTGAAACACATCAGAATGTGTAGCTTTCCAGCTACAGTCCCTGCCAACCACTAATTTATCCAACTGACCTGAAGCAGTAATCCTTCCCTTGTTTTGTTTTCTCCTGCTGTGAAGAATAAAGTCTTGACCATAGATTCAAAATTGACAGGTGTGTAAAAAGACCACCAATGTCACCATCTGCATCAATGATCCTGTCCATTAATGTATGTGATTGTGAATTTCTTTCAGTTCTCTTATTCACAGAGAAAACATTAAGGAATACAGCCTAAAATGTAGTTTGATTTTTACTTTCTTTACATTTTTTTTTTCTCCTCCAAATGAGAGGTTCATATCTGGCCAATATAAAATTTTATATGATTTTATGTGCCAATAGCTATTATTTGTATAAAATCATTTAGCAAAAACTAAAACTTAAGGAATGTATGAATTAATGTACATACATTTACAAAATATATGTACTTTATGTTACCATTTATCCCTAGGCTGGTCACCGATGGGCAGTGACTCCTCTGATTTCTCTAGCTCTTTCCAAATTTACCTATTGTAGGTATTTGTAGGCAGTCCACTGGAAATAATTCATTTAAGGTAAAGCATTCATTGCTGATAAATGTGAGTGTATTATGATTCTAGGGATATGTATTTTTAATTTACAAAAAGTCCTTAAAAATTCACAGAAGTAACTCAAATGGAGAAATAAAAGCCATCAGGTTAAGGTTCACTGGGGGTGAGGGGATAGAGAGAATGTGTATGTGTGACTAGTCCCAGAGACCTCAAATCATACTTTGTAGGGAATTAACCATTCTGGTGATGAAAATACTTATAAAAATTATTTTTTAAATTGCATTTAGGGGAAATTTTTTTTTCCTAACAGAATATGCTGGCATGTACTTCTACCAATGAGTTAGAAATAACAAATTGAGCTAAAAAACTTGTTAAAATAAATAAATGCAAGTAACACTTACTCTTGCAGAGGGGAACATATATAGCCGCAAGCATGGTTATAACCACGGACATAACTTGAAGATGGAGGATATGCTGGAAAATCCACACTGTTAGCTACATGATTAAAAAAAATTAAAATGAAGCCTATTTCAAAAATTCTATTTCAAGTAGCATATTTTAAAAGATAGATGATATAGCATTTAGTTTAATTTAGTTATTATCAGTACCGATATTTGTTTTATACATATATACCTACATGTTTGTAATATGCTTGTATATAGACCAAAATTGAGAAAATACCAGTATAAGCACTAATGTCCTCTCAAATTTTCTCATGCTATTATCTCTAAAGATACTGTTATCTCTTACATACAAGAAAAAGTATTAAAAGTATCATGTAGTTACTCTCTGAGATTTGAAGCAAAAGAAGAAATCACAAAGGAGAAGACTATTTCATTTGGAGAGTGGGATTAGAGATACTTTTTTTGGTTAATCATTTTTTTTTTTTAAGACTAGATTCTTTTTAACCTACTTATTTATATTTTAAGTTTTTATTTGAATTGCAGTTGGTTAACATACAGTGAAATACTAGTTTCAGGTGTACAATATATGTGACTCAACATTTATGTACAACATGTTAATCATCTTCTAAATAAAATATTTGACATGGCTATTTTGTCTATCAATAAGGATAGTTTAAATGCTCTTTTCTGCTGGAGCACCTTATGGTTAAGCATCCAGCTCAGGTCATGATCTCAGGGTCTTGGGACCGAGCTCTGGGACAGGCTCCAAATCCAGCATGAAATCTGCTTGGGATTTTTTCTCCCCTCCCCCTGAACTCTCTCTGTAACATAAATAAATAAATACATCTTAAAAAAAAAAAAATCAAAAACTTCTTTCCTGCCAATTTCCTGTAGCTAATTCAAAGTATAATTAAAAATCAGTACAGCCTGTTTTAGGAATTACGCAGCATAACTATATTGTATGTGAATGTAAAAGGGAGGTGATTTGATTATGATTGTTTATGATAATTACATACACTCTAAAACTATTTTTTAAAAATATATTTGTTTTTTGGGCACCTGGGTGGCTCAGTGGGTTAAGCCTCTGCCTTTGGCTCGGGTCATGATCCCAGAGTTCTGGGATCGAGTCCCACATCAGGCTCACTGCTCAGCAGAGGGCCTGTTTCCCTCTCTCTCTCTGCTTGCCTCTCTGCCTATTTGTGATCTCTCTCTGTCATATAAATAAATAAAATCTTTTAAAATATATATAAATATTTGTTTTTTCTGTGCAACTGAATCCTGCTTTTGTCAGAGAAGATGGATTTTTTTATATGATTTTAATATAAGCAATCAATTCTCTGGGAAATGCAATGTTAAACACTAGCTTAGGAGTAGCTTAAGAGACGAATGTGGCTGAATGCATTTTCCACATTCATGACTTATTTATCATCTTAACAGAGCCTACTGTGTTGGCATAGGGGTGCTGCAAGAGGTGATTTTAACGTATTTTTTTCTTTGTTTAAAATATGGAGATTGTCCTTGTTTTTCTTTAAAACTTGTTGTTGTTATATTCCACAAACAAGTATGGGTCTTTTGTGAGACATGTGGTATGATAGCACAGATTCTGGAAAGTCAGAAGACTTGAGAATTAATTCTGGTTCACGTGCTTATTAGCTATGTAACTTAATTTCTGTGAACTTTAGTTTCATAACTGGTGAAATAATGCACACAAAATATTGAGCTCAAAGCAAGCTGCAGAGTAAGTTCAACAACAACAAATGGAAGAACATTAAGAAGAAAACTCAGTATTCATCAAAAATTCATTTAAAGAAAAATTGCTCAAAGCAGATTTGGTACTGAGTCATTGAGTACTACCACTATTTGGTTATTTTAATTTCCATAATTCTTTCTTACCTTCCCTTTGATACTAAAAATGAGATTGAAATGGTCTGCTTCAAAATACGGAAAATAACAGATCTACAATTCAGACATAGTATTTTGTGCTGTAGGCGGTGAATAAAATTTATGTGCTCTCAGATAAGAAGGAGACAGCTCAATGAAAACTGAGAAACTACAAGACACACCTACAGAGAAGTGCTGAATCTCAGGCCTTACTGGCGTGCTGTCCCCAGAACTGTGTTTGAGTGAGCGCGTTAGCAGAACGATGACGCAGTCTGGACTCTGAAACTTCGAGTCTCAGAGACAGAGCAGAGCAACTGAAACCTTGCTGGAAAATAATAATTAACAGCACTTAACTGTCCTATCCCCAAGAAGTTTACACTAGAGAAGGCTATTCAGACAGGGACGGTGACATTTAACTGAAATCTGAAGAAATTAGCTCTAGGCTAAGAAAGTATCTCTAAGCTACTGTCCTACCAAGTCCTTTCACCAGGAGTTACTGCATTTCTCTGAGTCCAAAGAACATTGTGGTGTGAACTGGTATGTTTTAAGTGAATAAAGCAAGTTCGGAAATGATTACACTTTTGCATTTTACCTAGTGATACATTTGATACATTTTTGTGAGGGCAAAGGATATATCAAAACCTCTAATTTCTAAAAGAAACATACAAATTTATGTAAAGACGCGTCTAATGAAAATTTCTTCAGGAATTTTATTACTTACTGGATATTCAAATATAACATAATATAGCCAAAGATTAACTTTGTGTCTTATTAGATTTTAAACATATGCTGTAAGATTTTTTGCCTGCAAGTATCTGTCTATACCCAGTGTAGCACGATACAAGATACAAGATACAAGATACAAAACTACCAAGCAAAAGATGCCATAATTACTGACTGATGTAAATGGCACCTCCAGCATTGGGTAAAATGTTAGGATTCTTTGTCTGTATTATACATATGTTTATTGGTCTCACTAAGTAAATAAAAAAGTAAAAACTGAAAACACAGTATTTTCCAAACTGTGGGTTAAAGGAAAACACATTTATTAATGTCTCATACTAATTCCAAATGTGGGCAAAATGTTTCAACTTACAACTGATAATATCCATATTCCCTTCGTAGCGCTTGAAGTACACTAAGTCGATAAAGTCTCGGGGGGAAATTGAGCCCATGGCAAAACTCTGTGTAATGGTATGACATATGATTGTGTCCTGGAACAAATTAAACCATAAAGATTCCAACAGTTATTTGATATCTACTCTTTGTATCGCTTCCCAAAGAATTTCACTGCATATGGTTATCTACTATTCAGAAAAAGCAGGGCTTTGAAGCTATAAGAACTTATCATCAAATCAGCTTGCATTTTCTGTGTTAGAGGAATATTAGATCTATAATTATAAGTGCAAGGTAAAAAAAAAAAGCAGAAATAAACAAGTGGGGCTACATCAAACTAAAAAGCTCTGCATAGCAAAGGAAACCATAAATAAAATGAAAAGGCAATGTACAGAATGGGAGAAATATGATTTGCAAATCATGTATCTAGTCAGGAATTAAGTACAGGAAATTTAGAACGGAATCTTGTCATCTACTCTAAACTTTTAGGTGAAGAAATCGAAGACTAAGAGATTAAATCATGCAAAACTAGAGGTAAACCCAGAATTAGAACCCTGTTCCAGATTCCCAGGACAGTACTATTTCTACCAGTCCACACTGGCTACATAATATATTCTGAAAAATACACTGGTTTAGCACCGTGGTGCCTTAGATCCTACCTCTCTGCCTGCACCCTGTCTTGACTTCCCCACGTGGCTCCTAGCGGTGTGCCATGGACTTGTGAGTAATAAACTTCTCATTTCGATTTCTCTTGTGGTCTTTTGTTGAAACGTGGCTCACCATCTGGCACCCTCTGCTCCATTTAACAAATGCCAATTTAACAAAGTGGGAACAGTCCTCCTCTCCCAGGTTGTGACTAAGGATTAATGCACTGCTGATCGGATTTGTCTAGTGCTGGATGACAAGTGTTTGATCACCCCCATAGCCCTAGAGCAGGAATCCTTCCCTCACCAATGGGGGTGAATGAATCAGTTGAAAAACACGCCTGGAGACTCATACTATTATATTCATAGGAAGGTAAAGTATTTCTTACAGTGTAACACTACTTAGAGATACGTAGTATATTGGAAACGGCACAGAATTTGGAATCTGGAGATCAAATAGTACAGAATTTGGAATCTGGAGATCAAGTGTTAAGCCATGATTTTACTACGTACTGGCTGTGATGACCTTGGGCAAATCACATAATTTCTCTGAATCTGTTGCCAGGTTTTTCTGATGCCAAATCTAGTATTCTTTCCATTATTAAAGCTGATTTGCAGCAATAGCAGAAATATATGAAGTATGAATTGAACTGTACAATCAGTCATGAAAGAAACAGTCCATTTGAATTTTAACTTCTGATGGACTATGTTTCTCAAACTGAATGTTTAAATCCCAAGAGGGTAGTGGAAAGGTGTTTTTTTGTAGACAAGAACTTCAGGATCCTCCTACAAAATGAAACATTTACTTTCCTTGGCTTTTCTATAACCTCTCCCCACTCCCAAGCTTTAAAATAAATTTAATAAAAGGAGGCAAAGGTAACCTACAGAATTTTCTTTTTCTTTTTTCTTTTTTTTTATTTGTCAGAGAGAGAGAGGGAGAGTGAGCAAGCGCAGGCAGAGTGGCAGGCAGAGGCAGAGGGAGAAGCAGGCTCCCCACCGAGCAAGGAGCACGATGTGGGACTCCATCCAGGACACTGGGATCATGACCCAAGCGGAAGGCAGCCACCCAATCAACTGAGCCACCCAGCCGTCCCCAGAATTTTTTTTAAAGATTTTATTTATTCATTTGAGACAGAGAGAGAAGAAGATAGAGTAGGAGCAGTGGGGAGAAGCAGACTTCCTGCTGAGCAGGGAACCTGACATAGGGCTCCATCCCCGGACCCGAAGATCATGACCTGAGCTGAAGACAGTTGCTTAACCATCTGAGCCACCCAGACGCCCTCACCTACAGAATCTAAGTAAATGATAAGGTGATGGCAGATATGTGAGACATTTGTTTGATGTGTGGAACATGGCTTGGAGACATAAAGGACCAAAGACCTGGAATTTTACAAATGCAATTGTTTGTGAAAATCCTAAAAGTTTGCTTTATGATTCAATTTTTCAAAACAGCTTATTGAGGGGCACCTGTGTGGCTCAGTTGGTTAAGCATCTGCCTTTGGCTCAGGTGATTATCTCAGGTTCCTGGGATTAAGCCCCACACCGGGCTCCTTGCTTGGTGGGGAGTCTGCTTCTCCCTCTCCCTTTACCCTTTCCCACCGCTTGTGCTCCCTCCCTCTGTCCCAAATAAATACCATCTTTTAAAAAATCAGCTTATTGAGGTATAATGTACATACCACAAAGTATAGCAGTCTTATTAAATAAGGTCTGTAGCATGCTGCCCTAATTCTCTCTTAAATTCACTCTTTTCTCTCACCTCTATGACTTAAACTTTCTACTCTAATTACCTGTATTTTTTTCTTTGTTTTTATTCTTCCTCTTCAACTATTTACTTGAGATAAAGTATTTGAGATAAAGCATTGCTGAAACTACAATCATATTACTTTATTCCATACTGTATCCTTACTCTTGAGAAAAGTTACGTGCTATTTGCTCTTAAGTCCCTACAGTATGTGTCTGCATTATTCCTGTTATCTAATGTGTTATAATTAAGATAAATCTACTGACTTCCCATCAACAAGGATAGGAAAATCAACAATGTTTTTCCACCGAATGGAGGAGATGAATACATACATTTCAAACCCCTCGAGACCAAAGACACACATCTGCAAAAGCCAGCTAGATTCAGGACGTGCTAAGCCTTTACAACAGAATCAAGCTAATTAGAATTAAACTTTTGACTAATAAAGAGGGAAGTTTTAAGACTTTTATAAAGCTTTCAATGCGAGCCTATAAAATATGAAGGGTCTACATCACACTGATGTAGAAATCAGTGTCTACATCATACAGGTTTGATATGCTCAAATCACTAATAAAACTAAACATATACTGATATAGTAAAAATCCAATATCGGACAACAAATTACCGAATCAATCCTGTGTACCATATTGTACACCTTCAGTGATTTATCCCATGTAACTCTGTTTTCAGGTTTGTAGAGGAAATCAGACAGTTTAGCTGTTGATTCTGGAATTATCCCTTCGACACGGTATCTGCAGTTAACAAAATAGAGAAAATCAAAATTAAACAAGCTTTGCCTAAGCTCAAAATATAATATTATAGTATAAAGAAGGCTAATTTCTCTGCTTTCAGCAGGGAGCCTGCTTCCTCCTCTCTCTCTGTCTGCTTCTCTGCCTGCTTGTGATCTCTGTCTGTCAAATAAATAAAATCTTTAAAAAAATAAAATAAAATTATGGGCGCCTGGGTGGCTCAGTGGGTTAAAGCCTCTGCCTTCAGCTCAGGTCTTGATCTCAGGGTCCTGGGATCGAGCCCCGCATCAGGCTCTCTGCTCAGCAGGGAGCCTGCTTCCTCCCACCCCTTTCCTGCCTCTCTGCCTACTTGTGCTCTCTTTCTGCCAAATAAATAAATAAAATCTTAAAAAAAAAAAAAGGTTAATGTAGCAAACAGGAAAGGACACTTGAAAGTGATATCAGCAATTCAAAACACTAATATTCAACTGGAAGTAGCCAGGTTTATTTAAATAATCACTGTAATAATTAATATAAACTATTTCAAAATGTATTTTTCTACAAATCTTGTTTATACTGTTTATAGTTGTCTTTTTAGAGGGGGCTACTTTCTTTTAGGATTTTTCTAAAATCTTTTTCATAAATATTTGCCTGCCGTATTTTATCATAAGCCAAAGTAACTGATGAGAAGTTTGTGTGGTTACACACTATCTTGTAGCCCCAATTCTTAATTTAAGGATGTAATGTGTCTAAAGCAGTAGTCAGCAAATTTTTCAGGCCAGATGGTAAATAATTCAGACTTTGCAGGCCACATGATCTGTATTGCAACTATTCAGCTTTTGTAGGGTGGTAGTGAAGTAGCCAGAGACAATATAGAGTGAATGGGCATGCCTGTGTTACAACTGAACCTTGTTTATAGACAGAGACTTTTGAATTTCATTCATTTTTAAGATGTCAGGACTTGGATAAGTCCATCACTGAAATTAGATATGGTTATGCATCAATGGAATTAAGACAATGTGAGAAAACTGGATTAAAACTCACTATTTAGCAGAAGGTTGTTCAATAAAAATGAAGTCTGAATGCTACTGGCTGTCCTTTTCTCCCTTTTAATGATTCTTTTCAAACTGAGAGGATAGGTTTAAGTAAAATCAAAATTTTTAAATCTCTAAAATGTTAAAAGTCCTAAACCTCTAAAATGTTAAAAGGGGAAATGAGACAAAAACCAAATACTAGTATTAGTCTAAATAATTGTCATATTTGTAAATGAAAACTGAAACTTTGTTTTTATGATTTGGCAAACAAATAAGGAATTCATTTGACTATTTCTTTGTATGTTAATTTCTCTTTAAATCTGTTAGTCCTTAATTTTCTTTATGAGATAGCCTCAAATTTCCTTTTTTTAAAAATATTTTATTTATTTATTTGACAGAGAGAGAGAGAGACGAGCACAACAAGCAGGGGAACAGCAGGCAGAGAAAGAAGCAAGCTCCGTGCTGAGCATGGAGCCTGATGTGGGACTCGATCCTAGGACCGTGGGATCATGACCTGAGCTGAAGTCAACTGCTTAACCACCGAGCTACCCAGGCACCCCTCAAATTTCCTTACTTTGTAATGTTTCCTTTCTTCAGATCTATAACGTTTTTAGTAGTTTATTATTAAGCTCTGAGTAAGATGTGAGAAAACAACCTGAAAAATTATTAGGTCCTGTGAAAAAGAAGTCAAATATAATACAGGTAAAATTTAAGTACAAAACTATGAAGGGATTTGTATATATTACTATGGATTTTTTTATTAATCTGTTCTCTCTTTAATTATACTATAAACTTTGAAGATAAAAAGTTTTGAACTTTTTTGTATTTTTTTTACCTTTTTATATTTCTAACTAATATATACAGATCTTCCTTGATTTACAATGAGGTTACACTGAGATAAACCATCTTAAGTTGAAAGTTTCTTAAGTCAAAAACACATTTACTACACCTAACCAACATCATAGCTTAGGCTCACTTGTGGCAATCTAACACAAAGCCTGTATTATAAGACAGTGTTGACTATCTCATGTGATTTAGGGAAGGGTCCCTAACATATACGTAAGTTTATCAGCATTCGAGGATTTGAGATTTTTCATATCTACTGTTTAGGACAGGGTTTGGCAACCTAAGGTCTATGGGTCAAGTCTAGACTACTTTCTGTTTTTGTAATTAGTTTTACTGAAACACGGCTATACTTATTCATTAATGTATTGGTTGTCTACTAATGTTAGTGCCTTTGTGCTATAAGGCACAAAAATATATTATCCATTTATGCATTGTGCTGCTATGCTATAATGGCAGAGCTAAGTAGTTGCAACAGAGACCAGAGCAGCTGCAAAGCCTAAAATATTTACTTACTTTCTACCCCTGGCTTATGCAGTCTACTCAATGGCTGATTTGTTCATTTTCCAGTCATTCATAAAGGTTAGAAAAGTATAAGTTACAGGTATTACATGACTATAAGGCAGAAATTATTTTGCTTTTTGGAAGATTATAAAACATAGTTAAAGTTGTGTCTTGGGCAGAGGATAGGCTTCTACTCAAAAATTACCTTTTTTTAATTCACTAATTGGAGGTATATTAGAGTTTGTGGCTTTTAAAAATATGTAAATATCAAGCCTCTTTGAAAACACAGAACACTTATGTGTATTGAGTACTTGAGTCTAATTGCTTCTTGGCCTTTTGGCTAAGATCAAGTGGAATACTTGAGTCTATCAATGAACAATTCAGTATCTACTGGGTTCAAGGCTCTTCAGAAATATCAATTTTGTCATACTTGAATCTAAGAACTATATTCTTATACATATTGATCATTAAGATGAACAGCTCATTAGATATTTTATTATGATCTATAATAAAGCTCTGTTCTCATTATACCGTGAAGTGACTTCAGGTCAAATTAAAAATATTTTAACTATTTTCTCTTGTCTTTTACAGTTTCCAAAATACTTTAGCTAGTATATGGAATAACTGATAGATTGGTACACATAAATTGGTATACTTTTTACAGACCATACATTTCTTTTTTTTTTTTAATTTTTTTTTTTTAAAGATTTTATTTATTTATTTGACAGACAGAGATTACAAGTAAGCAGAGAGGCAGGCAGAGAGAGAGGAGGAAGCAGGCTCCCTGCTGAGCAGAGAGCCCGATGTGGGGCTCGATCCCAGGACGCTGGGATCATGACCTGAGCCGAAGGCAGAGGCTTTAACCCACTGAGCCACCCAGGCGCCCCAGACCATACATTTCACGAAGCTTTCAGGCTGCAGCGGAAACCTTCAAATGTGTGGATTTGTATCAACATACTAATTTTAATGTCTCCAAGGCTCTTTATAGTCTTTTATGATTTTTGTGAATGAATGACAAGAAAGTAAGTAGGAGGATGAGGGAGGAGGAAAAATAATGTAAAGGGGCTATTTTGGCACACTAGAATTGTAAACTTGGGGAAGCGCCGGAAAGATGATAAAATAGTCACAGGTTTTTAGTGATCATATTTTTGTCATATCCTATGTGATTATTAGGGTTGGAGATGGGAGTTCCAGAATAGCTGTGTAACGATTTTAGTAAACCCTCCTCCCTAGTGAAAGAACTGATGAAAATTAAAGAAACAACTATTTAAATTCTCTAGAAAATGACCTAAGGGCATGCAAGAAATGGAGAAAAAATTATTCAAGAAAATCTACTAAATCTAGGTAGGAAAAGACTGTAGCATTTGAGCCACAATTGGCTTCTAGCCAACACCTCCTCACGCCTGGAAGCTAAGGAGGCCGTCCCTCCCCTACTAACTCCCAGTCTAGGGCTATGGTTTCATCCTAGGAGAGGCAGGATACTGACATCTCTCAATCTTGCACCCTCATCTCATGCTATTATACTCTATACCCAGAAGGCACTGCTGAGAAGACTGGAGCTTCCTTATCCCCACCCAGAGTTTACTGATAGGGTGAGGGCTAGGTCCAAGGCAGTCAATACTGGGGCCTTATTTCCCCTTCCCCCCACAAGAGGGGCAAGCTGAAGCTATGGTACCACTTCTCCCTAAAGCCACCCTCACGTCCCCTTTCTGCTCATGGATGGAGGTGTCACTCAGCTCCAGCAGTAGTGCTTAGGTTCTGCTCAGGGTCAAAGGCAAGACAAAATGAGCCAGCAGCATCTCAGCTGTGCCTGAGAAAATGGATTTCATTTGGAATAAAATGTGGAGAAATTTTTGAAAAAAAAAAAAAATTTTTTTTTGTTAGTGAACAATCAGAAGAATTACGTGGAACTAATGCAAAAGCACATGAAGACCAGAAGTAGGGAGAGATACAATTAGATGAACAACATAAGATCACACTCATCTCTGGCAGGGGTTTGGGGTGTGGAAGGCCTGTGCATATGCAGCAGACTGCTCTCACTCAGAGCAAGAGGAGTGGATATCTTCTGTTGCACCTATTCAAGATATCAGAATGGAGGTATGAGGATGCTTTCACTCAGAGCCATCAGAGCAGACACATTAGGCTGCCCCTACTAGAGTCATTAGAATGGATGTACTAGGATGCCCCTACTCAGAACAATCACAGAGCATGTACCAGGCTGTGTCTACCTAAAGAAGAGGGGATGTACTTAGCAGCCCCTACTCAGAGCAATCAGAATGGAGGTACTAGGATGCCCCCATTAGGAGTTATCAGATTGTATGTCCCAAGCTGTCCCATACAGAGCAATCAGGATGTACCTAATTAAAAGAATTGGAAGGGTGTTGTACTAGGTTGCCCCTCTCTGAGCAATCAGACTGGATGTACTAGGCTGCTTCTCTGCAGAATAATCAGAGTGTATACACTAGGATGTCCTTACTCAGAGCATTCTTACTGGATGTACCAGGTTGCCACAACTATGGAATAATCAGAGTGAATGTAAAAGACTGCCCACTCAGAATAATTATACTGGATGTACCAGACTGCTCCTATTTAGGAATAATCCTACCAGATGTTCTAGGCTGCCCCTACTCAGAACAATCATACTGGATGTACTAGGCTACCCCTGCTCATAAACAATCAGAGTGAATGTACTAGACTGTCTATTTTAGAAGCATTCAATGCAAGATCTGGGTTGGTGACTTACAAGCATTTTCCAAGCTGAATACAGATTAATCAACAAAGAGCTGAAGTCTTACTGGCTTAAGAGACTGAAATATAATCTCTGACACATAAAAATTCTGACCACTTTAAAATAAAATCATACTCTTTGCTGCTGTTCTGAAAGACTATCTATATGCCCAGGACTGTTCCTTCTGAGGAGCGACTAGCTACAGAACTTCAAGCTAGCTGTCCCTGGCTAAGTGCAAGACAAAATCATAAAACTGAATTGTGAAAGCAGGCTGTAAGCCACACACAGATCCACCTGTAAAGGGTAAAATTTTTTTTATCAGTTCCGGGGTCTGAAGCACAGCTTGTGAACTTGTGATCAGTACAGCTTATGCTGACCCTCCTATAGGGTAAAAGATAAAAAGATAAAAAGATAAAAAGATAAAAACAAGGGAAAAAGTGATTCCGATAACATATGATCTATTTGCATTAATGTGATATCATGAGCAGTGAATGAACAACTCTTAAGAATAAGATTAAAGGGCACCTGGGTGGCTCAGTGGGTTAAGCCTCTGCCTTCAGCTCAGGTCATTATCTCAGGGTCCTGGGATGAGCCCCGCATCAGGCTCTCTGCTCAGCAGGGAGCCTGCTTACCCCTCTCTCTCTGCCTGCCTCTCTGCCCACTTGTAATCTCTCTCTCTCTGTCAAATAAATAAATAAAATCTTTAAAAAAAAAAAAAGAATAAGATTAAAAATGTCAGCACAATTTCTCTCGGTGTAATTATATTTGAAATAACATTATCCTCAAAAATATCCTTAAAAGCAGCTTTCAGAAAACAATACATAGATCAGCCAGAGAAGTAAATTGGGATAAACTTTGTTTTTTAGTGGTTCATTTAATGGAAAGTGAAATGTTAGAAGGGCCACAAAATACTCCTATGATCAAGAAAATACCAATCTGCTTTTATAGTGATTATTTCTTGAGTTAGAAATTTCCTATCTTAATGAATTATTCACTTGACTTTTTTTCCTGATTGTCTTCAAGTTTGAAAATGATTAGTTGGTATATAATTGCTCTAATGTATTAATATCAACCCAGTGACTTCATAATTAATTCATATTTCCTGATCACTATCAAGCAACGTTATATCTAATGGAGTAGCACTGAGTTCTAGCTATATCAATGCCACCAAATTCAAAATGGCTATAAAAGGGAAATTGTACTTACAGATTTCCATGGAATTTTTTAGAAGCCTTGCTGGAAACAGTTATCTTTTTCTCAAAGGGGAATAAAAATCCAGAAATAAATTAGCTGGCAGATATGGAAAAAAAAAGAAAAATAAAAACAAACAAAAAGTAAAAATACATTTTTTGATTCATAAAAGAAAGTATTTTTAGAAGTCTTTACGAATCGCTTCTCATTAAAAAATAAACTCTTGAAATATATTTAACTTGTTTTCTTACTGAAGTCTTAACCACTTTCCAGCCTGATGTGTCTTGACTGTAGTCTAAAACTTCTCGAGCAGTTTCTTGGGCAAGTGCCTTATAGTCCATCTATCTGCAAAGTTGTAAAAACAGACAACTGGTAAGAATATAGCCATACAAAACAATTTTAAAATGTTGTATTACATTTTGATACTATTTTTATAATATCGGTTACATTGTAATGAACAATACTTATTTTTATTAAGTTTTTACTTAATAATTGCTAAGTGTATGAATGAATTGCTTCTTCCCTAATCATAATCTTTCAAATGAGAAAATGTGGTATAGTACAAAGAGTAGGTTTTGGACTCAAGAAGATCAAGCTCAAGTCCTGTCTCTGTCACTAATTATGAAACGCATTACTTAATATTTCCATTTTTCCCTTTTCTGGGACAATAACTAACTGTAAAATTAATGTGAGGATTAAATGAGATAATGCATTTAAATGTCCTATCCCAATACCTGGCACATAATAGTTATTCAAGAAATCATTAATATTTCCAACAGCTTCATCATGCTTCTTTTCTCTTATAAAGCATCATAACCTGTTAATCATGTGTTCTTCGGAATCAGTCTTTTAAAAGTGAGGGCAATGAACTACATGATCTGACGTTTGGCTTCCACTCCAAAGGCAACTCAGCTCCAATCGTATTGACCTGGCTGTTCCTCAGACACAACCAAGCATCTTCCTACCTCAGGATCTTTGTACTTGCTATTCCCTCTGTCTGTAACATTCTTCCCAAATATGAATGACAGATTCCTCTTCATTGGTATCTTTGTTTAAATGTCTCCTCTTCAGACAAGGTCAAGTTCAAATCAATTCAATATGAACATATTTACAAAACTCTTTACTAATGATTAGGTAGGTGTGGCAAAAGAGTTGAGTAAGATACTATTTCTGTTCTGAAAGAGTTCAGAAAACTGGAGTCTCATTGGTCCTTTGGTTCATTATCTAGTTTTCAGTTAGGGGAAGCTGGCTTGGACGATGGAAGGAATGTGACAACACACAGCTGGATTCAAATCCTAACTTCGCCACTCACCACCAACTATATTATTTTGAATAAACTGCTTAACCTTTGAACTTCAATTTTTTACATGTATAGATTGGGGATAGTAATACCTACCTCATGGGGTCATTATAAGGATTAAGTGAGTTAATATATGCAAAAGTGATTGAAAAAGTGTGGGACTCCTTGATGACCAGAAACATTAGTTTCTTTTCTCGAAATGACACATTTAAATCCAACTTTTAAAAAACTCTCCAGGGGCACCTGGGTGGCTCAGTGGGTTAAGCCTCTGCCTTCAGCTCAGATCATGATCTCAGGGTCCTGGGATAGAGCCCTGAATAGGGCTCTCTGCTCAGCAGGGAGCCTGAGTGCCCCCCCACCTCTCTCCCCAGTTGTGATCTCTGTCAAATAAATAAATAAAATCTTAAAAAATAAATAAATAAAATAAAAATAAAAAACTCTCCAAAGGGCTGCCTCAATAAACCTTAAAGTTTAATTACCAAAACAGTGTCTTAATGAACTCTCACTTAAAGCTCTAGGTTGCATCATAAATCTACTTTATCTTGTTCTCCAGCAATGTGTAACATCTACTTGACATCAATATTTGAAAAGCTTTAGTAAACCATTACAACTCCTTTTTCCTAGTAAGACTTTAGGCTTCTTTACCTTTCCTAATAGATCTAGTCCAGAATTTTAATAATTATTGGGACTCTTCTCCAAATCCTTGTGGAGATCTCCATATCTCTTAACCTGTGAAGGAGAAGGAACAAAGTAGAATTATTTTGATCCATGAATTAGGTCAATATATTTGATCACTTCCTTTACATTTTCTCAGTGTCTTTTATTTTTACTTTATGTCCTCATTAGGAAACATTTGCTGTATATGTCCATGATAAAAGAAAAAGATAGTAAGAGAAATGTTAATAATAGTGTTTATGAAAAGAACCTTTAAGAAATTATCTTAAAGAAGGACAGGTTAAAAAGACATTCAGGGGGAATGTAAATAAAGAAGTCTGACTTTTTAAGCTCATGCCAGTAACAGTCGGGGCTAGTCCCTGACTTGCGCTTTTTCCCAGCACATAAAACACAGTTCTTTACTTCCAATCTTGATATTGAGTGATCTAGAAAAGGCACCAATTACTGGCACACAGCACTAGACTATAAGCTCCTGCAGGGGCTTCTACTCATTTTCAAATCACTAGCACTTACTTGCACAATAAATGTTTTTAATTGAACCCCTTAACTGAATATTATAGCTTGTGGACTTTTTCATTGGTTAAGAAAAAAAAAAAAAAAAAAGGAAAGGTTAAGTTTAGTGGGCTAGAGAGGGTGAGAAGAGAACAAAGAGCAAGACTACAGTTGCATTACCTGGTGATGTAACGTCGGATGAACTGGAACATATTCAGGTGGAGTAATGGTCAAGGGTATCTTCACCCATAGGGTCAGTGGAAAATAAACATAAACCAATATTGAGACGGCAACTTTTTTGGTTACACCACTTGGTTGAAACTGGATTCTTCGCACCTCATCTCCTGTCCCAGCCTCGTAGACAGATTCACACATGTTGTTACTGGGTCTTTACATCTGTTTGTATAATCTCCCTTTTTCTGGGCTGCCTGACTGGGTCCCCCAATCCGTGCTGGGTCACTGCCATTCTTCCCTGGGAATCAAGGTCCCCAAGGAATTTGTTAAATCCCGTCCCTGGCCAAACTCCCTCCTCCAAACCCGCATCTGCTGAGTGTGAGGGACTGGCTGCAAGCCCAGGAGTGCCGGTCTCTGGAATGGGATGTGGGAGGCAACTGAGGAAGGGGGTAAGGAAGTGATCTGGGACTCCCAACCCAGCTGGAGATGGTGTCTTATCCTGGGAGGGGGTGCTCCGAAACCCGGAAGGAAGGCTGAGGTCAAAATGGCAGCCGCCAGAGCCCCTCAGTCTCCTTTCCCACCTCATCCCCTTACTCCCGGGGAGCGCGCGGAGGGAAGCTCAGCCTGTCGTCAGCGCTGAGTGGCCCTGAGGAGGGATGACGGTGGTGGGGAGAGCGTGCGGGAGAGCGACAGGGAAGCAGTCCGGAGATCCCCATCCCCACCCGCATCCAGAAAGATGAGGCGGGAGAAACTACACTTCCCAGCATGGAGTGCTACCAAACGCCCCGCAGCTCCCACTTTTCCTGGCGGCCTCCTCCCCTGGCCCAGCTGCCCCAGGCGCCGAGCGCCACGCATGCGCACCGCAAGCCAGCGCCATGTTGGATCAGTTTGAAAGTGAGCGCGGGCGTCGTGCTCCGCTGTGACGGCGGAGGAGGCTTCCAGCAAGCAGAGCCTGAGGCGGGGCGGTGTCCGGGTCGGGGATGCTTTGTCGCGTACCGCCGTACGGTAACAGGCGCGGACTTTTGGTGGAGAGTTGTGGACGTGTGCGTTTTTCTCTCTTTTGGTCGGTGAGTGTGGCCCCCCAAGGGGGTGTATTTTCGAGAGGCGCCCCATGCCACAGCCCGTGGGAAAGGCTAGAATCAGGGTGGCGCGGAGGGGAGAGGAAGTCTCCTGAGGGAGAGCGCGATGGACGTTCCGGGTGGGAAGAAAACACCTTTCTCGGGAAGCTCCCGAGCGGGGCAAGGTCCCGGAACGAGACGGAGGGGACTGGACGTGGGCCTCTTGAGACTCCAGGCGTCTATTGACGACGGCGGGGCCGGGGCGGGGGGCATTGGGCTTTACGCGGGGTCACCTCGGAAAAACTCCGTCCGCCCACGGGGGAGCTCTCGGCTGCTGCCGAATCAATGGTTCTGAGTGGAAGTACCTAACGGAAGCCTGTGTCTGTGACTGCCGGGGGTGCTGGAATCCCGGAGCGGGGGGTGTTTCCTCGGAAAGGGCGGAAGGGTTGAACCCCAACGCGTCGGGTGAGGAGAGACGCTCTGGTGCGGGGCCGCCGGCGATTCTCGCTTTCCGGGCTCAAGAAGGCTTGTCGTTTTGCTGTCGAATAAACAAATGTTCGGTTTCAAAACAGAAATCACGGAGCTGTTGTTTTTTAGGAAGGTGCGCGTTTCCGGTGAGCTGTACCCACTGTTTAACACTGAACATTCTGTTTTTGAATCAAAGGTAGTTGACATTTTTTTTTTTGCCATACGTTTAGCATTTTATTCTTCGGAATGATGGATTTCCTTCTGGAGATGAGAACGGAAGTGTTTGCGGAAGTAATGGTAAGATACACGGATTTGCTTCCAAATCATCCTGTGGCGGAAGTGGGGAGAAGTGGCTGGATAAAGTTGGGGTGTGTTAGTAACTGTTTGAGGAAGGGTGATGGGTGCATGAGGTTTTACCAAACTCTCCGTCGTACTTCTGTATACTTTTGGAAGCTTTCCACAATCAAAATTGACTGTGGATTTTCTTTCTGCCTCCTGTGCATTAAAATAAATGTGATTACCCACTTACTGAGAAGTGTAATCCAACAGCTTAAAACAAACTTTTGTTTTCAAAACTAAATTGGTGACCTGTACTGTGTTGGAATAAGGGAGAAAATGTTTGGTAAAGCGATGTTTTCCTGAGAAAATTTAGACATCATTAGTGTAAGGGGTAAAGAAAGAACAAAGCTGATTTAGTCTAGCTATTCTTTAGAGATACACCAACATCGCAGCATTCCAGGAAATCAAAGAGGCTAAATAACTGTTGTGTTCTGCTGCTGCTGCCCCTGGCTGCTGTCAGCTCTCTTACAGAGGCAGATGCACGCTCTAAAGCTGAGGCAGGATGATGTTTTACTCTGTCTTTGAATGGAAGACTATCAGTATTTTAAAGTCAAATTTGATAGTTATTAAGACTCCATTAGAAGTTGTTATAACTTAAACGTTTTTTCCTAAAATTATAGCCGAAAGTTAAACATTGTAACTTTAAAGCTTTATAGGGTGTATTAAGTCCTAGACAATAATTTTTCGTTTTTAATACAGAAGATCCATTTCCACTGGTCTAATTTTTTAAAAGAATGCCACATCATGTACTGAAGCCTTGTTATATTTTACTTTTTCAAATGTAGATACTATTACTATCCTAAGGTAGGCAGGAATTCTCTCAATGTTAGTAATTCCTCTCCAGTGAGAGGAATATGTTGTCAATTTCCAAATTATCTAAGTCTCTTTTGAAAGAAAGGGTGAATGTGTTTAACATAAGTGGAAATGGTAAGAGTATTGCCATAAATGGTGAGACAATGATAATGTCTTAGGAAAAGAGCATTTTGCTAGCTCAATAAACTTGGTAGTTTATTTCTTTATACTAAATATTATAAATTATTTTGTTCTTGAGTTTTGCTGGGGGAAAGATTTGGCTAAAGTTGCATATTGACATTTACAACATTGAAAGTGAATATTCTTTTCTTGTTTCTAATACCTCATCTGATGCCTTTAAAAATTTATTGAGCACCTATCTGTAATGCATGATAGTAGGCTTATGAAATGAAAAATATTTTATATAAGGGAATGTTAGGTATTGTGATGTCATAGAATCTATCCCCATAAGAAAATACTGTACCTCAGAGGTTTTTAGGGCTTAAAAATTGTGAGTACTCTTCCCTTGGTACTATTCTCAGATAATTATGTATACAAAATTCCAGGAACATAGTAGGTACTCAATAAATGTTTCTAAATCAATGATGAGGGAGCTCACAATAATGACAATAATAGAAAATCTATAATGTTCATTGCCTTAAAAGGGTGATAGAATGGATTTTATTCTTTAAAGATTATAAAAAGTTTACATATTTAGTAATTTTCTCTCTGTATGGCTGTTACTCCTTTTAATGGAACCTTAACCTATTGTTTTTGTATTACAGATATTGAGAGAAATGAATAGAAATAACCCATTTTGAGGAAGCCATGGCAAAGTCAATTACAAAACACAGAGTTTGTTCTCAGCAATCTTCAGTATCTTCTCTGTTAGCAAGCTGCAGCCTGAGTGGTAGTAATTCCTCTAAATCTGATGACTCTTTTCAGTATAAGGATAAACTGTACAGTTCTGCCTCTCAGGCTCTACAGGCCTATATTGATGATTTTGATTTAAGCCAAATGTATCCTGGTGCAAGCACTGGAAAGATTAACATTGATAGATGTTCTGCTAATATGCCCGAATTCTCCAACTATATTTATAGACCAAACAATGGTATGCTTTTATTTTTTATTTTATTTTATTTTATTTTAGTACACTGATTTGAAGTATTTGAGAGATGCATTGTAGTCTTAAAAAGCTAGACACTTTTTTCTTCCTTCAGGGTAAAAATGACTTTTATAATATTGAGGTCTGGGTATTTTTCTTAAATGGTTCTGTAATTCTCTTGAGTCTCACGAATTTTCAGCTGAAATCTTGTGACCTTGGAGGGAGGGTGATGAATACAACTAATAACAGCAGGTGGTAGATCCTAAACCCTTAAGCTATTTTATTACAGCATAATGGAAATAGCATTGACATGGTGGTTCTAGGTTTTATTATCTAGTTTAACTAATTTAAACAAACCAATTAAATTAACTAATTTAAACAAACCTGTCTTTCTGAATTCATTCTTGATTAATCCCAATTAATAAGACTCTATTAGTCTTCCTGATCTGTATTCTGTGGGATAATATATAAGATGTTAAGAGTTTTACCTTGATAAGTCTTCCACAAAGACAAGTTTGGAAAATACATCTGTTGATAACCCAGGTAACACTTAGATAAGTACTTATGGAATGGCCCTTGTATGGAAAAAATTTGCGTTCAACTCTTAGAAGTATGTGGGCACTATATTCCAGAAGAGTATTAGAACAGCTGTTCTCTTTGTGTTAATGCTGTTGCAGGTTTTGTAGGCAGAAAGCAAACCATTTTTCCACCTAGTTTAGTTCATGTTTTTCTTCAAGGTTACAGCCAATTTTAAGTGACCAATATTAATGTGAGTGTATTAGTACATCAGGTATGATGAGAAAAGTTGAAGAAACAGTAAGTTAAAGAACGAGGGAAAATTTAGGAGTTGGAAAGAAAAGTATAGAACTTAAAGTAAATTAGAGAGATATAAAGAAAAAGCACATTGTATTTCATCAACCTATATCTTTTATATTTTGAATCAAAGCTTTAGTGAAGATAAAGGGAAGCAGCAAAAATGTTTCTTAAATTCTTTTTTTTTTTTAAAGATTTTATTTATTTTATTTGACAGAGAGAGAGATCACAAGTAGGCAGAGAGGCAGGCAGAGACAGAGGGGGAAGCAGGCTCTCTGAGCCCGATGCGGGGCTCGATCCCAGGACACTGAGATCATGACCTGAGCTGAAGGCAGTGGCTTAATCCACTGAGCCACCCAGGCGCCCCTGATTCTTAAATTCTTAATTCTATTTACTTTTGAGTATTATGAAGTATTGTTATATGTAATGAGGAAAATAAACAACTGCGCTTTGTTTTTCAGCTTTTGAAAATCTTGATCCCAAAAAAAGCTTCTCGTCCTTATCTTGTAGAAGAATGACTGTTAATGACATAGACTGCATTAGCCTAACAACTGATGATCTATTAAAACTTCCAGCAGATGGGTCATTTTCTTTAACTTGCATTGGATCAAGTCACCGAAATAGCAAGAAAAACAAGAAATGCATTCGAAGACCGAGCTCATTGGATACTGAAAAGAATCAAAATTTTCAGGAACCTTCCACTCCCATGTGCAAAGATAACTTAGTTACTCCTGTTGTATACATAAATAAAAATGGAAAGCAACGTGGTAGGCTAAAAAACCCAAAACTTGTGAATAAGACTAATAAATACGTTTCTGATCCATCTTTATCATTTTCCAAGAAGTTGTCTTTCAAAGACAGTTCAGAACACAAACTTGAAAAGAATTACCCAAGATGGCTCACTAGCCAGAAATCTGACCTTAATGTTTCAGGAATAACTAGTCTACCTGATTTCACATACCCAGTCTGGCTCCACCATCAAGACTTGCTACCCGACACAAATAGTCAAAAAAGGATTTCTAAAATATTTAAAGAAGATCAGTGTTCCCCTAGACATAGTTACCAGGCACAAAGAACTTCTCGGCTTATGAATAAATTAGATAGTTTTGAATATTCTTTTGAACCCTCAAACATTTCAGACTCCTTGAGTGCTGATAAAGGATTAATTAATGAATATAAATGTGATTCTGAACATAGCCAGTGTCAGTGTGAGAATCCACTTCTCCCAGGACAAACCAAAAAGCCATTCAGTGGTAATTGTTTCGTTTTGTTTTGTTTTGCTTTGCTTTGTTTTTAAGAATCAAAGGAAGTGCTGTAAATTTGACCTAATGTCTAGGAGCTTTTATGCTATATTCTTGATGTAATGATGAAATGATAAATCTTTTGAACACTTAATGGTCTTCTTTCGTGTAGCATTTTGTGCCTAGGAAATGTCTTTTCCCCTTTTCTTCTTCGAAATGTCATATTAAAAAAGTTTATTGTTACAGTTATGTGTATATTCCAAATTAGTCTGAATTATTTGTTGCCTTTTAGAGTTTGCTGTGCTATTTGTTTTTTTCTCTTAAAGAATTTGATCTTTTAAATTAGGTGACAAAATTGAATTGCTTATCCTGAAGGCCAAGAGAAATCTAGAGCATTGTACCAAAGAGTTACCGAAGTCTACAAAAAAGGATGATAGTCCTTGTTCATTAGATAAACTTGAAGCAGAAAGATCATGGGAAAATATTCCTGTTACTTTGTACGTAAGTTACGATGAAAGAATTTCTTAGTTTTCCAAATGAAAAATGTCATGTGAACAGCTTATTTATTTTATAAATAAATGGATGATAATTAATAATAATGAATGTTAATTTTATAGAACATTGCTTTGTGTTTTCTTTAAATTGCATTTCTCAGTTGTTACCACAAGATGGTGTAATGTTTCATAACCTTAGGCACATTATATAACTTGTCTTTGTTACATGTTTCTTGTGTTGTACTATAAAATAGTGATTTATGTTTAATATGAAGAATCATAGCTAATAAGTTCTTTCTCCTTCTATATTCTCTCCATATGTGGAGTTATGCAGCTATCCACTTGTTTTCATTTACCTTTTACTTTTGCTTAGTTATTTTCCTTAAACAGCAGTGTAATTTTTGTATGGTCTGTGGTATAAATTTTTATAGTTTCTAAGATTATTTTCATTTGTATGCTTAACCTTCCTGCATAGCTTCTCAGAGTAATTAAAAGCAGTGTTTACCTAGATACCTATGAGTGTGGAGTAAGAATTGAGCTTAAGTAGGAGAGTTTTTTCCCTAGTAATATTTTTACATCTGAACTCATCAGAAATGCATTCTTGGTAACCCTGTATCCTGCTTTAGGCTCTGAAAATTTATCATCTTCTGTTGTCTAAACTTTCATTCTTTTATAGTCTGTTATAGACAGAGTCTGTTAATTCCTGTATCCATTTTTTATCACTTCTCAGGAACATCTTATTTTTTTTTTAATGTGGACACTCAGTATAAATCTGGTTTGGAATCCCAGCTCTGTGACTTCTTTGCTAACATCTTGTATAAGTTATACTTCTGCTTTTAACAAATTACTACTGCTTTGTACAAATTTTACTTTGTACAAGTTACTTCTACCTTGTATAAGACCTTATATAAATTATTTTTCTATTTGGTGTTGCTATGAGAATTCGTTTGATTAGAAAATATATATAAGGTACTTAAGACACTTTTTTTTAAAAGATTTTATTTATTTGTCACGAGACATAGCGAGCGAGGGAGGGAACATAAGCTGGGGGAGTGGGAGAAGGAGAAGCAGGCTTCCCGCTGAGCAGGGAGCCTGATACGGGGTACGAACCCAGGACCCTGGGATCATGACCTGAGCAGAAGGCAGATGCCTAACAACTAAGCCACCCAGGCACCCCTGCTTAAGACAATTTCTGACTTATGATAGGCTTTCTTGTAGTTGTTAATAGTGGCGATGATTATCCAGAATATTTTTTTCCATATTTCGCTTCATTTCTCAATTGTTGGTTCAATAGTATCTTTATTTTTTAAAACTTGGATTATTAACTAGCTCACTTAATTCTTAAACTTATTTTCTAATTTCTTACTTTCTCGTGAGGTCGCCTTTGTAAAGTACTATAACTGTAGTACTTTGCTTTCACTTGCACTCAAATAGGTGAGCAAACAGTATCAGAGGTATTTACCAGTAAAATTTTGGAATGTGTGTAGTGCATTATGTAATTAGAATATATAATTTATGCTTGTATGATTATTATTACAATCATTGGTTTGGTCCAGTACTTAATGTATAGATGTTGACTTTTGGAAGATTGAATTCGTATTGTGATGGATATGTTTGTACATAAAATGAATGATGGATTGTGAGGAGAAGGAATAGACCTGACCTCAGTCAAGTGTCATGTTGACAACTTATTGTCAATCTATCATCAAAACAAAAATTGTCTAGGAAGTATTCAAGGATTATACCAGAAGGTAGAACATAACCACAATCAGATAATTACTTTTTCTTTATTTAACATTTTTAAAATGAAAAATTTCAAAAAAATACAAAAGTAGAAGAATAGTATAGTGAATCCTTATGTACCCCACACTCATCTTCAGTAATCTGGTAAATGCTTTTTGATGGTAGGATGGATGTGCAAACTCCTTTCCTAAAGGATGGGCAAAAAGATTACTTAGGAGCAAGAAAAGCTCATAGTAAGTTACAAATCAAATGAGCCAATAATGAAGCACTGTTAATCATTAAGAAAAAAATGGAATTGTGACATTTAAATGTTAGAGAAGGATTCTTAGGTATCTGAGCACTTGAGTTAGGAACACTTTTTTTTTCTTTTTTTAAAGATTATTTATTTATTTATTTATTTGTCAGAGAATGAAAACAATCCCACACACATGAGCAGGGGAGCAGGGGAGTGGTGAACAGAGAGAAGCAGGCTACCTGCTGCGCAAGAAGCCCAGTGTGAGACTCCATTCCAGGACCTTGGGATCATGACCTAAGCCAAAGGCAGACGTTTAACTGACTGAGCCACCCAAGCATTACTAGAAACATAGTTTATATTGATATATGAATTAAGGGAGAGAATGAGTTTGTTTATTCTCTGTGACTAATAGAATTTGTTTTGGGAAATTTCTGGCTTTTGCTGAGATTATCCTTTGTTCTACTGTCCCTTGAAACATCAAGAAATAAACATATTTATTGAGCATTTATTACATATTACAGGTACATAGAGTTAATTTATGCAATACTTCTGTAAGATAAGTGGGACTATAAATATAAAACTGAAATTTAGATAAATAAATTTTATGTAATCACATAGTGGGATTGGGATTTGAACTTTGGAATTTTAATTTCAAAATTAGTATTTTTCCCAAAGTAATTTGTCCTCTTTGTAAATGCTAATTCTGGAGGGTAAGTCCTATTTGACATGGAAGAGGATGTACCTGCCATTCCAGTAGAAACTCATATATTTGTGGGGGGTTTTTACTATCATTGGGTAACTAACTGTGTTTATTTAGGAAAGTGTACTGCTTATTTTGAACCAAACAGCTTTTAGAGTATAGCCTATAGTTGAAGGCTTATTTATTTAAAGACTAATGTTTTTTACTTTCTTTATAGTTTTAACTTAAAGCTTTAAAGGAGAAACAAGGAGATAGGAAGGGTTAGATTTTCGTATGAGTTCAGACAGAAGATGAGGGAATTACCAAGCAAAGTCAATATGAATCATATCTATAATGGTTGTTTCTTGGTGACTATTTCTGTTTAAATGATAACCATTTAGTTATACATGAATTTTTATAAATTGGGTACTTAATTAAATTACTATCTTATATCCTTAAATCCTATTTAGCAAATCTCCTGTTCCTGTTAACTCTGATGATAGTCCTCAACAAACTTCAAGGGCAAAGTGTGCTAAAGGGTTCCTTGATGATTTTTTAAATAATGATAATCAGGTAGGTGAAGTTAAATCTTTTTAACTTATTAAAAGTTTTTTTTAATTATTAAAAGAGGATTTATGACTAATATACAAATTTTAATTTCTAAGCTGTTAAAAAACAAAAAAAGATTAAAATTTCCTTTTTCTTTTTTTTCTTTTTTTAAGATTTATATATTTATTTGAGAGAGAGAGAGAGCTGGGGGAGAGGCAGAGGGAGAGGGAGAAGCAGACTCCCTGCTGAGCTGCGAGCCTGATGTAAGGCTCCATCCCAGGACTTGGAGATCATGACCTGAGCCAAAGGCAGACACTTAATCATCTGAGCCACCCAGTCACCCAAATTCCCTCTTTTAACACAAATGCATAAAACCATCACTCCTACAATTATTGATAATTTTGTTTTAATATTCTAAAGTAGAGGGACCTGGGACTGAACTCTACAGAGAACTTAAATTATCATGGAGAGCTTAAATTATCATGTTTTGGGGGGGGCAATTTATAAAGCGTATCATTATAGAGTAAGTTATATTTTACCATACAACTGTTAATTATTGAGAGTTCTGTTTCTAAGAAAATATGATAAATCTATCATGATAAAATTTAAAATAGGAAAATTATTGTCCAGTTTTGCAAAATCAGCATATGTGCATCTTGTAAGTAACCCTAAAATAAAGTATAAATGTGTATATGTGCACATATGAAAGTATATATCATTTGACATAGAAATATAGCCATGGCTGTTAAATATTGAAATCATACTTTTAAAATATGGAAGATTTGAGAGGTTAAGTCCTCAAAAGTTAGCCGAAAAATATACTAAAATGAACTCCTTCTGTGGAATTTACTAGAGAAAGTAGAGGCTGTCATAATATGTTTGACCCTGGAACTTTGTGTAAGATATTACAGCAGATATTGGGTAAGTTAAGCTTAATTATCAAGTATTTATTTGGCAGATATTTGAGTACTAAGCACATTTTTAGGAGCTGTATCCCTAGTAGTGAATAAGAGGAAATCCTTGTGTCTTGGATTTTTTATTTCAATTAGAAAAACTAAACAAAAATATAATATGTGATATATAAGGGAATACTGTAAGTGTTGTGAAGAAAAATTAGTTCGGACAGGAAAATGAGGGTATAATTTTAGCTAGGGTTGTCAGGGATGACCTCTAATGAGGTGATACTTGAGCAAAAATCTAAAATGAGTGAATAAGCCAGATACACATGGGGGAAATATCTTTACATGTAGAGGTAATAGTAAGTGCAGAAACCCCAAGGCAGAATTGCATTTGGCATGTTCAAGGAATATTAGAGTCCAAAAGGGTTGCTCAATCAGAATGAACAAGGGAAGGGATGGTAAGAGGTAAGGTGTGGAGAGGTGATCAGGAACCAGATTATGTAGGGTCTTATAAGTGATGAAATAAAGATTTTATGTTTTATTTCAGTGAGATGAGAAGTCACTGGAGGGTTTTGAGTGGAGGAGTGAAATGATGAGATCTACATTTTAAAATATAAAATGGCTGGGACGCCTGGGTGGCTCAGTTGGTTAAGCGGCTGCCTTCGGCTCAGGTCATGATCCCAGCGTCCTGGGATCGAGTTTCACATCGGGCTCCTTGCTCAGCAGGGAGCCTGCTTCTCCCTCTGCCTCTAGCCTGCCACTCTGTCTGCCTGTGCTTGTGCTCTGTATCTCTCTCTCTAACAAATAAATTAAAAAAAAAAAAAAAATATATATATATATATATATAAAATGGCAGCTGTATGGAGTACAGAGAAGGAGCTTGTAAAGGAGCAGGGAACCCAGTTAGGAAACTTTAGTCTTTCTGGATAGGATTGGCGTAGGGTGGGTGCATTGAAGGAAGTCAGAAATGGGCAGACTTGGAAGTATTTTGAAGGTAGACCTAGTAGGATGAGGATAGAATTCAAAGAATGAATCCAAGGTGTTTAGTCAAGCAGCTAAAAGATTGGGTGGTGGCATTTACTTAGGTAAAGAGCACTGATAGAGGAACAGATTGGCAGTTCTTTTAAGTTTAAGATGGATGAGTATTAAATACTAACCAACTGGTCCCTTTTCCCCTGCCACTACACACATAATCTCACTGCCAGGTTGTTTTTATTTCATTTTATTTCATGTTTTTATTTCATTTCATTTTCAATTTTAGATGTACAGAAAGTTCTTGTCACCCTTCTTTCAGCTTCCCTAATGTTATCTCACGTGCCATACTATAATGATCACAAACAAGGAATTAAGATAGGTAGAATTCTATTAACTAAACTACAGACCTTACTCTGATTTCACTAGTTTTTCTACCAGTGTCCTGTTCCAAGGTCCAACATTGTGTTTAGTTGTCTTGTCTCTTTAATCTACTTCAGTCTGTGACAATTCCTCAGTCTGTCCTTGTCTGTCATGCCTTTGACAGTTTTTAAGAGTACTAACTGGTTGGTTATTTTGTAGATAGTTCCTCAATTTGGATTTGTCTGAAGGTTTTTCTCGATTAGAATGAGGTTATTGTTTTGGCAAGAATGCAACAGAAATTATGCTATGCCCTTTTCAGTACATCATACCAGAGGGTTCACAATACATTGATATCATTGATTTACTGATATGTGTTTTAGTCAGGCTACTGTAATAAATATGGCATAGACCTGGTGGCTTAAACATTTATTTCTCATAGTTCTGGAGGCTGAGAAGTCCAGCATCAAGGTGTCTGGTGAGGTCCTGCTTCCTAGTTTGCAGATGGCCATCTTCCCCGTATGCTCTCCCACAAGCAGAGAACAGGGAGGAAGCAAGCTCTCTTGTGTTTCTTCTTATGAGGGCACTAATCCCATTCATGAGGACTCTACCCTTGTGACCTAATTACCTCACAAAATTCCTTTTTCCAAATACCATTGCATTGGGATTAGGCTTCAACATAAGAATTTTAGGGGGACACACATTCAGTCCACAGCAATGTGTTAATGTAATAATATATGAAATTATGTTAATGCTTATGATTTTAACCTTGAATACTTGGTGTTTACTGGCCCTCTCTCTAGTAAAATTAGTTTCTCCTTGTATTTAATAAATATGGGGAGATACTTTGACACTGTGCAAAGAGTCTCAAAACTTCACTCACTAATTTTAGCACCCATTGGTGGATCTTCTTTTCTTTTAATTGAAATTCTTGTAGAATGAAGACCTGTTCCTTTTTTCCCCATATATTATAATTATTCTAAGTTTTTAATACAATATTGTTATTTTGTTGCTCAAATTGTTCCAGTTTGGGCCATAAGGAGTTCCTGAGTTACTTCAGGTTGGCCCCTGTGTCCTTTGACATGTTCTTATCCTTTTTTTTGAGCACTTCTCTGTGGGGCCATGGTGGTTTTTTTGTTTTTTTTTTTAATTGGAAAATGGCAGTTAGAAACAGATCTGGGCACTAGATGTGCTTATTGCTACTGGGATGTTATTCATTCTAGACTTTCTCAGCAGGCAGATCTGAAACATGTATGTTTACTAATCTAGGTATGCATATCTGGATTTCTATATCTGTATATTTTATATGTATGTATAAAATCATGCATTCATACTGATACCTCTGACTCCAGTCCAGTTCTACGGGGATTTTAGCCTTTCCTGTTCCTTATTTGTAATTCTTTCCACTGATGAGAATCCCATCTGTTATCCATAATCCCTTAACTATTCATGTATTCTTAGCATACACCTACTTTGACAATTGTTAATCCATATACTTGTAAGAAACAATTTACTAACTAGATCACATTATTTATGTATAGTTCTTTTTATCTTAGCCTTACTATATCCAGTCAAAGTATTGCTTTCCAAAGTTACCTTGGTTAATTATTTTCTTTCCAACCCATTTCATTGTGGTCATGTTGTTCAATTGTAGTACTATTAGGTGGTTCACTTTTATTGTATATATCGAGTTTAAACCACATTGTATTTGGTTTAAATTATTTGGTTATTAGAATATGTGAAACATTACTATAGTTCTGAGAGAGCTATACAAAAAGCTAAGACATTCACTACCAGGTTTTAATGATGATTCTCAGGACAAATTCTTTTTTTTTAATTTATTTATTTGACAGACAGAGATCACAAGTAGGCAGAAAGGCAGGCAGAGAGAGCAGGCCAAGCAGAGAGCCCGATGCGGGGCTCGATCCCAGGACCCTGGGATCATGACCTGAGCCCAAGGCAGAGGCTTTAACCCACTGAGCCACCCAGGCACCCCTCAGGACAAATGCTGTCAGTCATAGCAACATTTATTAAATATTCATTAGTGAATAGTACAGTTCTATAATCTGTTTCATTGTTTTCTTTTTTGGAACTCTGATCACTAGTTTGCATGAAAAACTCACTCCAGAGGCAAGCTTTTGTGACCCTTATGGTTGGCATCAGGCAGCTAGAAATTCTTCTAAGTCAGTGCTAGTTGGAGGTAGTTTAGAGATGATGCTTCAGGTGGTGTCCACAAGAATCAGAATCAGGAGTATAAGACTAATTGGATCCTTTTTTGTTGTTGTTTTTTAAAGATTTATTTTTATTTGAGGAGGAAAGAAATAGAGGTAGGGAAGGTCAGAGGGAGAAGGAAGGATGAGAATCCCAAGCAGACTTCCTGACACAGGGGGCTCAATCCCGTGACCCAGAGATCATGACCTGAGCCAAAACCAAGAGTGTGATGCTCAAGCAACTGCGCAACCAAGGTGCCCCAAGGCTTGTTGGATCTTTAAGCCCCGTTTATTTTCCTTTATTTAAAAAATTTTGGTGAAATATGTATAGCATAATATTGAAGATATATGTAATATGTACTCTGGAAAATATTTGTTTGGTAAGAAGACTTTAAAAAAAGAAGTTTAAAAATATCCCTTATAGATTCTCTTAAAAGAATCCTGACCTGTAGTGCTGTTGCCCTCCTTGGACACATAAAATCAGTGATAATTGAGATATGAGTGTTTTTTAGGTAGTGAGGAATGTGTGGTCAATGAATAGGTGATAAACTAGCATTCTTTGTGTGAAAACATAAATTGTTTATAGAATGCTGTATTTGAAATTCTAGTCCTCATTCCGCTGATAACCACCTTCATTTACATACCCAAAAAGCATGTTGACCTACCTGAGCTCTGAAGATCTTTCATTTCTAAAAATCTATGATTTTAAATGTATGAATAAATGCATTGCAAATGTGAAGGTGTACTGTTTCTTTGAAAAGAGCAGAGACTAGAAAGAATACTGCCAAACTTTAATAATGGTTGTCTGTAAGTAACTCATCTGGGGACTGGGTAAGGGGAGGTGTTGAGTTATAATTTTGATTTTTTCAAAATATGTTATTGACTTTTATTGTTTGTTTTTTTGCACCTAATTTTATATTGGGGGAAAATAATACAAAATATGACTTTTTCCTCCCTGAATTGCTTGGTTCATAAATTCATCTATTTTAATCTCAGAGCTGTACCCTTTCTGGAGGGAAACATCATGGTCCTGTTGAAGCCCTGAAACAAATGTTATTTAATCTTCAAGCAGTACAGGAAAGTTTTAATCGGAATAAAACAGCAGAACTGGAAGAGGAGATTAAGCAAGTAAGTACAAACTTGATTTATGAATTGAGACCTGTGAATGTGAATTGAGATCTATGAAGATATGATTTTGTTCTAGATCTTTTTCAGCTTGACCACTATGGTTTTATGTTAATAAACATGCCACAAAACACATGTTGTAGAGTTGTGCTGTTATTTTTTTCAGAAATTAACTCACTCAAATTAATACTAATAGATTTCTGTAGTTGTGTGTAACCCTAAATGGATTGTTATGTTTAGTTCATGATTGGTTAGAAATACAGCATCTTATTTAGATCTAACAATGTTACAACTGTAGTATGGGAGAATTACAGGAGTTGTTTTTTAACGTTCTACAAAATTATTTGTATAATCCAACTCTTTGTATTTATATTTGGGGAGGCCTAGAAAACCTTTTCAACTTATACTTCTCCACATAACTTTTGTTTTCTGAAATTTTGTTTTGTTACCATGAGTTTGGCTTTTCTTATAGTTGATATGAAATTTTATCATTTAAAACCATTGGGTTTTTGTGTATTTTCTAGGAACTTAGAAATTTTTGTGCTTTGGACTGCTCTTCTCTAGGGATTGAATTTTCTTCACAGTAGTACAGTGTTTACAGAGGGTTTATATTCTCCCAAATCTGATTGTGAATTCTAATTCTACCACTTAACTAGCAAGTGCAGTATTTGTACAAATCACTTAACCTTTTTAGTTTCTGCTTCCTCTTCTGTAAAATGAAGTTGAGAAGATAAATTGAGATAAACTATGTGAAGTACTTATTATGTAGTACTTAGAACCTGATTAAAAAATAGCTTAATAAATATAAGTATATTAATAAGTATACTTAATAAATATTTTTATTGTCACTGTTTTGTTATTCTTATTCATTAGAGCTTTATGAAATTCAGTTTTTTTTTTTAAGACTTTATTTATTTGACGGATGGAGATCACAAGTAGGCAGAGAAACAGGCAGAGAGAGAGGAGGAAGCAGGCTCCCCACTGAGCAGAGAGCCCGATGCGGGGCTCGATCCCAGGACTCTGGGACCATGACCTGAGCCGAAGGCAGGGGCCCCAACCCACTGAGCCACCCAGGCACCCCTGAAATTCAGTTTTAATTACAAATTAATGGATCACCTCTTCGAAACTGTCACACCCTGAATTGTATTAACTTAATTTTTGTCTATACATTTGAATGATTAACAAATAGAGTGTATTCCATCCTTTTTTAGACATCATTGAGATGTAACCTTGTTCTTACAGTTATAATTTCAAGTCAAGGTTTTATTTTTATTGGACATACATTTAGAAGCATACTTGAAAGATGAATCTTAAATAGTAGTTACTTTTTAGAATCAAGAGCAAATATTTATTTATTTTTTTAAACATTTTATTTAGGGGGGGCGCCTGGGTGGCTCAGTCGTTAGGCATCTGCCTTTGGCTCCAGTCACGAGCCAAGGACCCTGGGATCCATCCCCACATTGGGCTCCCTGCTTGGCAGGAAGCCTGCTTTCCCTCTCCCACTCCCCCTGCTTCTGTTCCTCTCTCTGTGTCTCTCTGTCAAATAAATAAATAAAATCTCTTAAAAATTTTTTATTTAGGGGCACCTGGGTGGCTCAGTCATTAAGCATCTGCCTTCAGCTCAGGTCATGATCCCAGGGTCCTGGGATTGAGCCCCACATTGGGCTCCCTGCTCAGCGGGAAGCCTGCTTCTCCCTCTCTCACTCCCCTTGCTTCCCCCTCTCTCACTGTCCCTCTCTCTGTAAAATAAATAAAATCTTTAAAAATAAATAAAAGGTTTTTATTTATTAGAAAGACCACAAGCAGGGAATGGGGAGAGTGAGGAGAGGGAGAAGCAAGCTCCCCACTGAGCAGGGAACCCAACATGGGAGTTGATCTCAGGACCCTGGCATCATGACCTGAGCCAGAGGTGAATGCTTAACCAACTGAGCCACCCAGGCATCCCTAGAATAAAGAGAAAATAGGTAATGCTTCATTGAAAATTACTTCCTAGAATTATTTCCTTGGAAATACGGACAATATTTTTTATTGTTCTTTTTATTCTCATATTAAATGGTACTTAAGTTTATAGTTACATAATATTTTCAATATCTTGTTATATTTGGTGTTTTTATAGGTTTCGGAAGATAATTTCTCTAAATTACAGTTGAAAGAAAGTATGCTTCCTATTACTAGGTCACTTCAAAAGTAAGTTTTCTCTACTACTTTCTGAATATATTATGGATACATACCGGTTTTATCCATTTCTTTGCAATCAGAAGATGATAGGTGGAATTAAATACCCATAGTCCTTGGGTATAGTGTTCCTATCTAGTAAGAATCAGTGAATAATGAAACTAACATTTATTGAACACTTACCAAGTGTCAGTGTCAGTGCTTTTGAATATAATTCATGTGATCTTTACAACCCTATGATGGTAAGTACTATCATTATTTTCATAATTCAGATCAGGTAATAAAGATCAAGTAATAAAGTAACTATCCAAGGTCACATAGCTAGTAAGAGGTAGCAATGGGATTCAAAACAAATAGTTTGATTCTATAGCATGTGTTCCTAACACTCCTTTTATTAATGATAGTGGTACATTATCCATTTAGGCTAGTGCAGAGTCTCAACTGATTATTTAGGATAAAGACCTCATTGTGCTTTAAAATTTAAACTTCGTGGATGACCTCAGGCTTTCCAAGTCTCTTAAAAGCATTTATTTATTTATTTAAACACTTTTTAAAAGGATTTTATTTATTTATTTGAGAGAGAGAGAGCAAACATAAGAGAGCACAAGCAGGGGGCAGGGACAGAGGGAGAGGGAGAAACAGACTCCCCACTAAGCAGGGAGCCTCCATCCCAGGATCCTGGGGTCATAACCTGAGCCAAAGGCAGCCGCTTAACCTTAACTGCTTAACTGACAGAGCCACCCAGGCGACCCTCTTAAAAGCATTTATATTGAATTCGTGTCACAGACTTAAATGTGTTTTCTGAGTTAAAGTACATAGCTTAGAAGATGTTTTTCTTGGTGAAGATGAACACTGGCCCATAAGTAATTAAATTACCATAAAAATTGGTATTAATTGTAGATACTTTCACTATTAGCTAAAATAATTTTTTTTTAAAGATTTTATTTATTTGTTTGATAGAGGGAGACACAGAGAGATAGAGAACACAAGCAGGGGAAGTGAGAGAGGGAGAAGCAGGTTTCCCATTGAGCAGGGAGCCCCATGCGAGGCTCCACCCCAGGACCCTGGGATCTTGACCTGAGCTGAAGACAGAGGCTTAATGACTGAGCCACACAGGTGCCCCAGAATTTTTTTTTAAGATTTTATTTATTTATTTGACAGAGAGAGAGAGAGATCACAAGTAGGCAGAGAAAGAGGGGGAAGCAGGCTCTTCACTGAGCAGAGTGCCCAATGTGGAGCTCGATCTCAGGACTCTGAGATCAGGACCTGAGCTGAAGGCAGAGGCTTAACCCTCTGAGCTACTCAGGCAACCCTCCCCTCCAGAATTTTTTTTAATAGTATAGTAACTTTTGGGGCACCTGGGTGGCTCAGTGGGTTACAGCCTCTGCCTTCAGCTCAGGTCATGATCATAGGATCCTGGGATCCTTCTCTGCTCAGCAGGGAACCTGCTTCTGCCTCTCTCTCTCTGCCTGCCTCTCTGCCTACTTGTGATCTTTGTTTATCAAATAAATAAATAAAATCATTTAAAAAATAGTAACTTTTTTCTAGCTTACACAACCAATAATCTTACCTATATATAGAATGCCATTTTCAGAGCGTAAGATTCATATTTTGTTTAGCTATTGATTCTGGTGGATAAGCTGGGGCAATCTTAATTTGGTTTTTACTTACATTTCAAAGGTATTATCTGTAAGACATTTGTACTGTTATGAAGTCAGTTTAAACTTTTAAAAGTTATATTAGTACATGTTTTCGTTATTTTTAATCTGTAGATAATTTGAGGACAATTTGAAATTCAAATATTTCTGGTTAGGTTTATAGTCATCTTTTCGTAATTCAAAATAAACAGACTCAGCTTCTTCAGAAGTTGCAGATTGTACCTTGGGTGCTTTAATGACCTCTCCCAAGAAGGAAAGTCTAAATAGGTCTTTCCCCACCCCTCAAGTAATAGTTTTTGTTTTTAACAGTTTGATAGCTAACCAGTTTTAAAATGTCTTTCGTTAGCCTTATGAAACGTCAAGCTCTCTAGTATGGGTTCTGTTTACTCTGTTGGACACTCAGTTTTCTTATGTTCTTCCATTAGAAATAACTGCTCTCTAGGAAGACTGATTGGACTTGAAGTATAAATGATTGAGTAGCTTAAAATGGTTTGTTTTTTTCCCGGAGGGATTTTGCTTTTAGTAAGAATATAAACTGTAATTGTTTTGTATCCTTATAATTCTTAGCTTTGTCCTATGCAATTACATATTAGGAACTCATATTATTAACTAAAACCTTATTAACTGTTATTTATTAAATAAAATTTATTAACTAAAACCTCAATAAGAGAAGCTTGTCATCTTAGCAAATGAAAAACTTGTGGTTTTTGAGTAGGGGACTTTTCTAGAATCTTATATGTCATGTAAGCCACCAGCTGCTCTACCCAGGTTGGCTGTGAAGAATGAGTAATAGCATATTGCTTATATGCTATAAAGGATTGTAAAATCATCAATCATCCAAAAATAATTTGTATTGGCTTTGGAATATATTGTTTTATATATAATTTAGAAAAGAATGTGTAACATTTTATAGTTCTCAATACTAAGGGCCATGCTCTGAAGACTTAATGATAGCTAGAAAGTTGTCCTGTTTCTCAGTTCTCTTCTCTTGCTCGATTTTCTAGTCTTCATTATATGCTAGAAATAGACAGAATTATCTCTCAGATTTGCAAAACATTATCCTAGAGTAAAGATTTCTCTCTTATTCTAATGTACTCTACTAAAACCTAGGACTTGTCGGCAGTTTGTTCAGTTGTTGCTGGACACTAGGCTGAATATAGGCCAGTAAACAGTACTTAAGAGCAGCCAATATAGCAGTACTAATAGGAAACCTCATGTAAGATATCAGTGAGTAAGTTGAAATATAGTTAAATTGCCTTCATATAATCAGTCCATTACTGGATTTCGGTGGGTTGATTTCTGTTTATTCTAATGCTCATTGATAGATACTTTCTCACTATAAGACATGAGTTTTATTTCAACTTCTAAGATGAATGACTATTCAATGTTGTATGTAACATGACTCTTAAATTGATATTTTCCCCCATTAACTACCTTTTTCACTTTTTTAGAGAAGAAACTCAAGAATAACTTCCTTCTATAATTTTATTCTGCACTTGTCCCTACACATAATAGCAAATCCCTTCTGATAGCCTGTTGTCTAAGTAGATTGATTGCCTTATTCTTAGCAAAGTAGATAGAGGTTAAACCAAAGGAACTGCTGACTGATTGTGTAGGGGGACTGAAGCTACATTTCTACGTAGCTTTTTTTTTTTTTTATTCCCATCATACTACACTCTTCCCTTTCCTTCCCATTGTTCTTCTTTCTCCCTAACATTGTTTTGTAAAGACATAAATAATGTATTTAAATAAGATATTTAAAATATAGATAAGTTAAATTTCATTTTGTAAAAACCTATTAGTTTGAGGGCCTTTTACATCACTTGAATAAAAGTGTTAAACCATGCTGTGGTTTTTTATTTACCTTTCACATGTTGATCAGCAAACAGAGTAAGGGAATATTGGAAAGCATCAATCTCAGGGTCACCAGGAAGACTTCACTCTTCAATGGATGAACAACAAGGTTCAGAGTTGTCTAATAGTTGGCCAGTTGTGTCATAAAAACTTTCAGACTATAGGGAGAAAGACTTAGAATATATATGCTTTAGCAATGGGGTTAATAATCAATGTAATTTTATAACTATTATATATGACTATTATAATTTTTAAGTAGTGGTAAATATAAAAGGTATTTTGAGATACCTGCAGTGACTACATGTGATAAAAAATACCTCTGATTTCTGTGACATGAGGTCACAGATTTTGGTCTATTGCTTACATTCATAATGGAAGGAAATGCTAATTTACAGATAGCATTTCGTGAAAATAAAGATGAGGATTCCCCCCCATCCAATTTCATAAACCCTCTAAATCCAAGGGGTCTGTGGCCCTCAGAGTTGTAAACAGTAAGGTAAGACTCTAGCTGCTTACACCTCCCTCCCTCTCACTTTTCTTTCCTTCCTTTTTTTTATGATTTTATTTTTAAGCAATCTCTACACCCAGTGTGGGGATTGAACTCATGGCCCTGAGATCAAGAGTCACACTCCACACTCCACTGACTGAGCCAACTTGGTGCCCCTTCTTTTTTTTTAAGATTTTATTTATTTATTTGACAGAGATCACAAATAAGCAGAGAGGCAGGCGGGGGGGAGGGGGGAAGCAGGCTCCCTGCTGAGCAGAGAGCCCGATGCAGGGCTCCATCCCAGGACCCTGAGATGACCCAAGCTAAAGGCAGAGGCTTTAACCCACTGAGCCACCCAGGCGCCCCTTCCCTTCTTCTTTTGAATCATAGGTTGCTAAATGATATGCCTGAAAAGAAAAAGATAAATCTAAGTCCAAAGCATATTCATGCATTATCTTCTTTCTGATAAATGTATGTCTCTAGGAAGAAAATAATTTTTGATAAAGAGATACTACTATAGGCTGTAGAAATGATAGTCTAATTAATTTTACCTCTGACTGTATAGTAACTTTGGGTAATTTGTTGTCATTTAGTTAATGAAGATGAGAATCTCAAAACTTAACTGAAGTTAAGGGTGGCAAAATCCAGATTTTTTAAAAAGCTTTTATTTATTTATTTGACAGATAGAGATCACAAGAGATCACAGGCAGAGAGGCAAGCAGAAAAAGAGGGGGAAGCAGGCTCCCTGCTGAGCAGAGAGCCCGATCTGATCCGAGACTCAATCCCAGGACCCTGAGCTCAGGACCTGAACCAAAGGCAGAGGCTTAACCCACTCAGCCACCCAGATGCCCCCAAATCGAGATTCTTGTTACATTTGAGTAAAGTTGTCCAAGAAGTAAGGTGCAGGGAAATATATATAATGCAGTAATTAGCAGTATTTTATTTAATACACATTTACGAAACCTGTGTTAGAGACCATAAAAATAGGGTTTTGTAGTCATCACCTTTTAACTCAATTTAGAAATTACTAACAGTTGTTACATTACGTATTTTTGTTGGTCTCTTATTTGTCAGAGACCTGAAAAATGGTTAACTGACATTTTCTGGATGGTCTTTAGGGATCTGAATGAATAATAGGGGAGAGGAAAAAAAGAATATTTTTTGAGCAAGACTAGAAAATTAAGGGCCCCTCTTTTCTTGGTTTTATTTGATAGATTATTAAGTTTTCTCCACTGAGACTTGACCTATAATCTTAGCTTTATTTTATTTTTATTTTTACTTTTTTTTAAAAAAGATTTTATTTATTTATTTGACAGAGAGAAATCACAAGTAGATGGAGAGGCAGGCAGAGAGAGAGAGAGGGAAGCAGACTCCCTGCTGAGCAGAGAGCCCGATGCGGGCCTGGATCCCAGGACCCTGAGATCATGACCTGAGCCGAAGGCAGTGGCTTAACCCACTGAGCCACCCAGGCGCCCTATTTTTACTTTTTAAGATTTTATTTATTTGACAGAGAAAGATACAATGAGAGAGGGAACACAAGCAGGGGGAGCTGGAAGGGAGAAGCAGACTACCCACTGAGCAGGGAACCTGATGTGGGGCTCGATCCCAGGACCCTGGGATCATGATATGAGCAGAAGGCAGACGCTTAACAACTGAGCCACCCATGCACCCCCTTAGCTTTATTTTAGAGGGAAAAAACCCAGGTTGTTGGTATTATACCATGAAATTTTCATTTGATTCCCTTTATGCTCATTAAAAATGAGTTTTCCTCAACTGTAATTGATCATTCAGTGCTATTTTTTAAATTTTAGCTCTCCTGAATATACGTCTTAATGAATGTACTTTCTTAAATGATACAAACAGTATTCCAAAAGAAAAGGTATAATTTCACAAAGCTGTTGTAAAAATGACATGAACAAAATGTTAAGTGTTATGCAAACAAAACCTATTATTATTAAACTTCTTGGCAAACATTCAAAAAAAAAACCCTTGAATGTCAAAAAACATTTTTTTTTTAAGTAAATGTTTATAAATTTAAATGAATTATTTTAGCCCTCAGTTATTCAGATCTCAAGGTTTTATAAAGAAAAGTTCTAAATGTTTGATACTTATTCTATAAATTCATTTTTCATACTAATTTTGAAGTTAATAAACAATGTAATCCACCATTAGTTGCTGTCTGCATTGTCTCTTCAGTCCTTAATATTGGTTTATAATGTGTTTTATACTTTTTAATGAAGGGCTTTGCACCATTTATCTCGCCTGAGAGACCTGGTTGATGATACCAGTGGGAAACAGTCACCGAAAATGTGAAGAGGAAAATAAAACGGTCCAACAAATAGTCATCACAGAGCAAAGATGTATTGTTTTTCCTGTTGCTTAAACTGACAAAGAAATTATAAGCCATGCATTATTCTGTGATTGGTTCAAGTATTATATATTCTTTAAAAAACAAACTTGAAAACGTGTGTAGGTTTTGTGACCTATCCTCATTTTATGCCAAGATACCAGAATGTGAACTGAGAGGACCCACACTGTGTCCTACAGTCTGACTTTGGTCTTCAGGCCAGCAAATGTCCAATATTCAAAGATGGATGTTGTCTGCTATTGAAGCTTATGTGGACTTAATCTTCTTGAGCATCTGCATCATTTTATCTTCTGGCTCTGGATTATTAGGAAACTCTTCCTGGTTTCTATACAGAATCTCTTTAAGTAGACTTTTTGATACAAGTAGCATCTACTTTTAAGTTGGCTAAAGGAATATCAAAATTGTTATGGTGTAACTTCTCCATATATGTTACCTTTAATTTTTATAAATATTTTAAGGTATGTGGTACATGCAAATAACAGTTTAATAATGGGATGATACAGTGCAAAAGGAACGTTTTATGTTGTGAAATCCAAAAGAAAAACTCATTTAACTAATGCATTGATTTTGATTCTGTGTAAGATAATCTTTTTTTTTTCTTTTTTTTGTGTGTGTAAGATAATCTTGATATCACATAAGAGTTTACAAAATATTTTTTGGGAGTACATTTGAAAATTTAATATTTTGATATTCTCAGATTTTAGTTTTGGGGTTAGCTCAAACTAGTAAAAATTCTAAGATCAGTGACCAATTGCTTTATGCAGTTTGTTAAGTAAACTTAAAATGAATGTGGAAAATCCAGAAGCAGCTCTGTATTATAAGGCTATTTTGTAAGAGCTAAACATGGTTTAAAGCAATCTATAAAATTTGTCTTTAGCTGGAACTCAACAGAGCTCTATAGTTTCGCATTTTCTAACCAACTAAACTAATAAGCAAGAAAACACCTTTACTAACAAAACTAGGAATTAAATCATAAAGCATATTTTAAAAGCCTGATGAAATGAAAGAATGAGTGTCTGTATACAAACAGTACAAATTAACACTGCCCAAATTGTAGTATCTAGCAAAGATACAATAATAAACCTTGTTTTTTTGTTTTTTGACCAGTGAGTCAGAGTTACCACCATGCAATTGTTTTTGCCCAGTTTGAGACTCACTGGCCGTTAAGTTTGTTTTGTTTACTCTGGAGGTATTTCTGCTACCAACATTCTATTTTCTGATTATTGCTTCAAAACATACAGTTTGCATGTAATCAAATAAGATGTTACTTTGACAATGAAAGTATGGTGGCTGTAAAAAATGCAGATTTTAAGTAGATGAATGCTAGGTGGGTCTGGGTTGATCATGTTCCAGGCTTAGACAAATCCACTGTGACACAAATTCTATAGAAAGCAGAGAAGATGAATGCATCATAATAAACATCTAATTGCATATATGTTTATTAGTATGCTTAAAAAGCATTTGCAAAGGGATTATGCTATAATACTGAACAGCACTGATTTGGTTAGTACTGTCATTTGCGAGAAGATATCTCCAGTTGTAAATAAGATAAGCCTTCTAAATTTTTATATTACACCTAATATTTTAAGAAACTTGATTGTAGTTACTAAAGGAGTATTTTTCCTTTTGTGTTAAATATGGAAGCTTAGTCATTTACCTAAAAAGGGAATTTAAAATGATTGATTCCAACTTTTTAAAAAAAGAAATGTATAGGAGAGTCAACTTAGAAAAATCTAAATGATAAATGGTCATGAAATTCTCCAAAGAATTGATTTAATTACATGTGAAATATTTTAGTATTCTTTATTTTGAGTTTCCCAGGAGTAAAAGGGTGACAACAGTATTTAGATTGCTGAGCTGAAAATTAAAAGCAGACTATGGAACAATTAAAGGTTTTTAAAATTGCCGTGAGAATATAAATTTTTTATCAACCCCTTTTAGGTATATTTCAAAGTGTTAGGTAGAAAAGGAATTTTTAGTTGAGTATGAAAAAAAATTTGACAAACCTAATTCCAAAATTCCTTTGAGATCAAAGGGTAAAGGTGTGATGAGTATATAAAGACTCAAAACTCAGTTGTATGTTCTTATCAGTAGGAACTTTACTTTCAGTATTTCTGTGTTAGCACATTTCAGCTTCATAGAGAGTTCTTACAAAATCGAGGAGCACTGTTTTGAGTTTGTTTGGGTTATATGTCTGCCTAGTTTTGTTATTTCTTTTTTGTTGTTTGTTTTAAGATTTTATTTATTTATTTGACAGAGAGAAATCACAAGTAGGCAGAGAGGCAGAGAGAGAGAAGGGGGGAAGCAGGCTCCCCACGGAGCAGAGAGCCCAACATGGGACTTGATCCCAGGACCCTGAGATCATGACCCGAGCCGAAGGCAGAGGCTAAACCCACTGAGCCACCCAGGTGCCCCAAGTTTTGTTATTTCTTGTTGAAATTTATAAATGTGGGGTGTTTTTTTGGTGTTATATTTAATGTTTAGGATAACATTTTATTAAATTATATACAGTTCTACCAAAATATTTTTTTTAAAGATTTTTATTTATTTATTTGATAGACAGAGAGAGATCACAAGTAGGCAGAGAGGCAGGCAGAGAGAGGGGGGAAGCAGGCTCCCCGCTGAGCAGAGAGCCTGATGTGGGGCTCGATCCCAGGATCCCGAGATCATGACCTGAGCTGAAGGCAGAGGCTAAAACCACTGAGCCACCCAGGCGCCCCCCAAAATATTTTTAAAAGATAAATAAATCATGACATGATCCCCCCCACCCCCATGTTTTGAATGCATGGAATCACTCATGGATTTGAACTTTTGTTTCATCTTTCCTTTTCCGATGTTAACTGTCTCAAAACCCATTTGGTGGATGTATTATGGAGCTGTATGGAGATGTACTATGGACAAGTGAACTTGCCAAAAGGCAAGTATTGTGATAAGAGACAAAAGAAGCAAAAGGCAAAAACAAACAAACAAACAAAACAAAAAAAAACACAAAACAAACAAAAACAAAAGGCTAATAAAATTGGTAATTTCTGAGCAAATGAAGTTTCTTCAAAAGTGAAAGACTGTATCATTCTATGTATCCATTGGGTGTTTTATACAGGGTTGTGTGTCCTATTGGGTTGTAGTGCCTGTCATATAATGATTGGTGCAAACCTAGGCCTAAACCTGAACATATGTTCAGGTTATATTGTTACATTTCCCCCATGGCATTTGAAATTATTCTTTTCCTATTTGGTTTTTTCTTCTTTATTTTCACCTGTGACTAAGATCATTTTCCTATTTTGAAAAATATCTTTCTACCCTCCCAGTTTGTTCTGTATTGTTCTTACTCTAGACCAGACTTGTATAACAGCTTTTCTCACAATGTAGTAACTTTGCTAACGATGTAACAAATATAACAGCTATCCACCCTTCATTACCTTAACTAAGAGGTGCCTGTTGCCTAATACCTATTTCAACATGAAACATTCTTTCCCCTCACTTTCACCCCTTGCATTGGAGACAGGCTGACTGGTCTTTCAAGACACTATTGTAACACCACTGCTATAACATTACTAATTTATTTCAGGAATTTCCTATAGCTAAATTGCTTTACTCATATTCTCCCAGACTTTCTGGCTGTATTCTCACCTTTGGGCATATTTTCCTATACTTGAAACAGTTTTTTTTTTTTTTTTTTCATTCTGGTTATGTAAATCTTACTCTACCATTGCTTTAATTTTCAAGACTTGATGGGTAGGCTTTCCTTTTTCCATACCCATCACTCATTTAGCTATTATATTTTTTATTCTTGTATTAAATTGTGTCTCTTTACCACACTGTATCTCCAAGGGAGAAAATGTCTCAAAAGTTAGAGGATATTTTTTTTTGTATGATACTTATATTTTTAATTTTTTTAAATTTTTACTTATAAACATATAATGTATTATTAGCCCCAGGGGTACAAGTCTGTGACTCACCAGGTTTACATACTTAACAGCCCTCACCATAGCACATACCCTCCCCAATGTCCATAACCCCACCACCCTCTCCCTAGCCCCTGCCGCCTGGCCCCCCTCAGTTTGTTTTGTGATATTAAGAGTCTCTTATGGTTTGTCTCCCTCCAGATCCCATCTTGTTTCATTTATTCTTTTCCTACCCCTACCCCCCCTCCACCGCAGCTTTACTTCCTCATATTAGGGAGATCATATGATAGTTGTCTTTCTCTGAAAGACTTATTTCGCTAAGCATAACACCCTCTAGTTCCATCCACGTCATTGCAAATGGCAAGATTTTGTTTCTTTTGATGGCTGCATAGTATTCCACTGTGTGTGTGTGTGTGTGTGTGTGTGTGTGGTGTGTACCACATCTTCTTTATCCATTCATCTGTTGATGGACGTCTAGGTTCTTTCCATAGTTTGGCTATTGTGGACATTGCTGCTGTAAGCATTCGGGTGCACGTGTCCCTTAAGATCACTATGTTTGTATCGTTAGGGTAAATACCCAGTAGTGCAATTGCTGGGTTGTAAGGTAGCTCTATTTTCAACTTTTTGAGGAACCTCCACGCTGTTTTCCAGAGTGGTTGCACCGACTTGCATTTCCACTAACAGTGTAGGAGGGTTCCCCTTTCTCTGCATCCTCGCCAGCATCTGTCATTTCCTGACTTGTTAATTTTAGCAGAGGATTGATTTTTATCTCCTTTAATGATAGCACCTCAGGGCACCTGGTTGTCTCAGATGGTTAAGTCCCTTCCTTCGCCTCAGGTTATGATCTCAGGGTCCTGGGATTGAGCCCCGTGAGCTCTCTGCTCTGCAGGGAGCCTGCTTCCCCCTCTCTGCCTCATGTGATCTCTGTCAAATAAATAAAATCTTTTTTTAAAAAATGATAGCACCTCTTAACATTGTATAACCAGGAGCATGTAAACTTAAAATGACTCATGATTTTAAGCCTAGATCTCTGTAAGATTATAGGCTCAAGAAAGGAGAAACCGATTTTTTTATTTACGTGGTGTTCTGCAAATCCTTAAAATGAAGTAAATTAAACCTATTTTTTTGATAGGTTTAGTTTACCTATAAACAGATGTTTCACTGTTTATCAGATAGTATCAACATATGTGTATTTTGGATGACATCTATAAACCTAACCTTTGACCCTCAAAACTAAAGACTTTAGTTTATATATATATATTGCATTATTTTATATATATTACATATTTTGCATTTCATCAGATATAAAAATTATTTTACAGGTTTAGGACTATGTATAGGAAAACTTTCAGTGGCTGGTTTTCATTGTGTTGCTTCTTTGAGCCTGGCTTGATAGGAAACTCAGTCTGCGTCCAATCTAAACAAACCATGTAGTGATTATAACAAGGGAAGCTTAATGTAAAAAAAGTTTTAAATTGTGGCAAAAGAAAAAAGATAAGAGAATTCTATATGGTAACCCAGAGCTAAGGAAGAGTACCAAATGAAGAGGTACTTGAGTACCTTTTGGAAGCAGGGGACCTAAGATTTGGGTTCAGGTTTCCCTGAAGAAGGGGTAGCTACAGCCCACAGGGTGACAGTTTACTGGTTTGCCTAGGCCAGAGTTGGTCACTAGGCAAGTAGGAAGCCACCCTCCAATGTTCAGGGAAGCTGTAGCTAGTTACTGGGTGTTTGAGCACACAGAGACAGGGAGGGGTCTCAGGGTGAGCGGGAGCATGAGGTGTTTGTGCTGGAAGGGTTGAAAGAAGGTGATCACCAGCCTGGCCCAGGTTTAGGAGTGTCAAGGAGAAACATATATTCTGGGATCATGACTGGGGAAGAGCATCGCCAATCAGTTTACTGATTGTGCAGCTGCCAGAATGCAGTGGGAGAGCCCCTTCAGGGTGAATTTGGAGCTGAGAGATTGTAAATTGGTAGATTCTAGAAAGGTTTTGGTAGGAGAGAGCATCATACAGAAAATATGCTTTCCCTGTTTTGCAATGTCTTACATAGCCTGTTCAAACCAAGAAGGAGGCATAAAGGTAAGGTAGCAAAAATGTCAGGTTGTTTAGAAAATAGGCAAAAAGAAAACTTGGGCCAAGGTTTTAAACATCTCTCTTTTAAAAGATTTATCTACTTTAGAGATAGTGTAGGGGAGTGGGTCAGAGGGAAAGGGAGAGAGAATTTTTAAATATTTTTATTCATTTGACAGATCACAAGCAAGCAGAGAGGGAGGCAGAGGGAGGTGGGGAAGCAGGCTCCCCACCGAACAGAGCCCAATGTGGGGCTTGATCCCAGGACCCCGAGATCATGACCTGAGCTGAAGGCAGAGACTTAACCCACTGAGCCACCCAGGCACCCCAGAGGGGGTAGATTTTAACCAGTATCCTTGCTGAGCATTGAGCCTGGTATGGGGTGCGGTCTCACAACCTTGAGATCATGACCTGAACCTAAACCAAGCTTGACATTTGACTGCACGACCCAGGCGCCCCTAAGCATCTAATGAATTTGATAACTGTGAAACAGTTCTGAACTGGAGATCTGGGCTATTATAAGTATTCTGAAATTACATGAATTATACTCTTAAATGTCAGAGATGGGAATTAGTATATTCCTTCCATTATTTTTCATCAAGGTAGCCACATAACTTTTACATTAACTTTTCTGGAAATGGGGAGTTTCCTGTAATTGGAATGCTTTATTTTATAGTCTTATTTTTGCTTCAATTAAATTATTTTTTGCTTTGCTGTGTCTTCTCCATATTGCTTTTAATTTTGCCACTCAAGACCATCTCAATGGATATTTTAGTCTTCCACGTGTTGAAATCAACAAGAGTGGTGCTCTTTCCATGTTTCAGGCTGTTTCTAATTTCTAAAGTATTTTTTTTGGACAAAGTTTTCTTTCTTCATTGTTCACTTTTTGGATGTTCTCTAGCTTTCAATATATTTTTTTAAGATTTTATTTTTATTTATTTAACAGACAGAGATCACAAGTAGTCAGAGAGGCAGACAGAGAGAGAGAGGGAAGCAGAGTCCCCGCTGAGCAGAGAGCCTGGTACGGGGCTTGATCCCAGGACCCCGAGATCATGACCCGAGCCGAAGGCAGAGGGTTAACCCACTGAGCCACCCAGGCACCCCTCAGTATTTTGTTTTTTAAAGCCTATATTTTACAGATGATCCAGAGCCCTTCTTAATAGCAAAACTAGATTATATGCTTTATTTTTTTATTTTTTAAAAATTGAGTTATAACAGTTTCATGTGTACAACATAATTTATTTGATATATGTGTATTTCACAATAAGTCTAGTTAATACTCATACACTTTTTTTTCCTTTTTTTTGGAATTTTAAGTCCAGTGTAGTTAACATACAGTGTTATATTAGTTTCTGGTGTACAGTATAGTGATCCAACAATTTCATCACTCTGCGCTCATCAGGACAAGTGCACCCCTAATCCTCATCACCTACTTCACCCATCCCCCCACCCACCTCCCCTCTGGTAACAATTGAGTTTTTTCTCTACAGTTAAGAGTCTGTTTCTTGGTTTCTGTCCCTCTTTTTTTCACTTTATTTTTTCTTGCCTTCTCTGACTAATTTTTTAAAAAGCTTTGTTGATGTATAATTGACAAAATTGTAAGATACTTGAAATGTGCATTTTGATGATTTGATATACATACACATTATGAAGAGTTCACCATCTCATATTTATCTTTTTTTTTTTCCCCTTTTGGGTGAAATTTTTTAATTGTGGCACCAGTATGCAAGATGCAAAGAGTAGAATGGGCACTCTACATTTGATTCTTTAATAGTTTATTACTCCAGCGAGCATTTATTTGGCTCCTGGCACTGTACGAGATGTGTGTGGAGGTGGACGGAGGAGGGTAGGAATGCGACGGGAGAGGTGATGAATAAGAAGGCGTAAGTCTGTCAGGAGCTCAATGGTGGGAAGATATAAATGGACACAATTATACTATAACCACTAAGTATTGTTTCAGAGAAATGAAGATGGAGAAACTGTTGTAAAGGCACAGAAGATGCAGCAGCTAAGTGGCCTGGAAAAGATCAGGAATGATTTCACTCAGGAGGGAAATTGTGTTGATCTAGAAAAATGAACAAGTTTGTCATCAAAGAAATTGGGTGGAAGAGTATTCTAGGCAGAGGGTAATGTGCAAATGTACCTAAGCGGTAAAATAGTCTGATTCAGAATTCACGGACTTGGAAGCGTATGTTGTGGAAGAACAGTCGGGGGAACCTGCACGGTATTATCAAGTATATGATTCCATCATTTATTAGCTCTTCATTGTGAACAAGCAACTTGACTTTGCCCGAGTCTTTTTTGTTTTCTCTTCCATTTGTAACAGCTACTTTGTAGTTTTAAGGATTAAACGGTACAGTTATGCCTAGCACATATGACACAGTAAATAGTAGCTGCTTATGTGATGATACCTCTAGCTGGGGAGAGGAAGCAGGCTCCCCACCGAGCAGAGAGCCCGATGCGAGGCTCGATCCCAGGACTCTGAGATCATGACCTGAGCTGAAGGCAGAGGCTTAACCCACTGAGCCACACAGGCGCCCCTGTGAGCATGTAGTTTTCTTAAGACAGTTTAAAATTTAAAAATTTTGAAAAAAAAAATAATTTTGTCCCTCGCCCCCCACCCCCTTGCCCTTACTGGCTGGGGTGTCTTGGGCAAGTCATTTTAAGTTAAGTTTAGAAAGCAGAGTTAATGGTACCTACCTCACACAGCATTTAATGAGGTAATACCTTGTAAAATGTTTGCTTAGCACAGGGACTCACACGTAGTAAGTGTCTCGCGTCAGGTTGTATTGGTAAATACAATTATTTCAGAATTTCCGCGGATCACAATTATTGCCATTTAGCTGCCTGCGTGGATATTTTGTAGAAATAGCTAAGGCTCAGTGTTAGTAATAAGGGCTGCTTAATTTTTTTCCCCACTAGGAGGCACTGTGTCCTTTGAAGACAAGATTAAGAAACTGCCTGGCTGGTTTACTGCCCCTAATCTGGTTTTGAGCTCAACCCCTGGCATTCATTCTCCAGTTAAAACTCTTAAAGACTGTGTGGGAGTACATTAAGAAATGATCTTTCGCGGCGCCTGGGTGGCTCAGTCAGTTAAGCCGCTGCCTTCGGTTCAGGTCATGATCTCAGGGTCCTGGGATTGAGTCCCACATCAGGCTCTCTGCTCGGCAGGGAGCCTGCTTCCCTCTCACTCTCTCTGCCTGCCTCTCTGCCTACCTGTGATCTCTGTCAAATAAATAAAATAAAAAGAAATGATCTTATCTTCCCCTTCCTTCCCACTTCAAGGTATAATTTTTGTCTTCCTTTTTTTTTTTTTTTTTTTTAAGGAGGGAGAAGCATCTTTCTCCATTCTGTAAACTGGATATATTCTTTAGACGTAAGAAATTATGATTCTGACCCTGAATCTCTTCTTTTCAGTATAGGTTAGCCCCAGGAGTCCTTTAGACCACTCATGAACATGTATCGTACCAGGTCTCTTCCTTGTCACCCTCCCCAGAATTGCATCACGGAGGAGTGTTTGAGCCTTGGCACATACTTTTGCCATTGTAAAGGGGTGGCCCTGGAAAGAAAATTGGCTTTGGGTCTTCAGCAAGACATCGGCTCGACATCATGAACTGGGAGTGGAGATCCAAGGGAGGTGCTCTTGTTACTTATCATCCTGGAAGCCTCTTCCCTCTGCATATGGTTATAGAGCAGTTAGTTGACTAAACCGGTGGCCAACTTTCCCAACCCCTCTTCATTTCAAGTCAGGGAGAGGAGAGGAGAGGTGAAGTGGGGAAAGAGCAAGAAGGTGGGAAGGGGCAACGAAAAGTGAAATACAAAGTTTGGGAACATCGTTGTTTTGAACTAACAGATCCTGCTTAGGTTAATCTTTTCATGGATTAGATTGCTCCCTGGTGCCTGTGTCTACAAAGTAGCTTTGCAGAGGATGATGTAACATATGCATCCTAGCCTGTGTGTGACTTATCGTTTCCTCCCTATTTCCTTCTGTCCGTCTGTATACAGTGGGATGTCAGTGCGGGGGCCTCCACTTAGCGATGGCGGCAAGAGGGAGCCCCTAAACATGAAAGGGTGAGTCAGGTGTAGAGATAAGGGAGGAGGAGGAGACTGGAGGATCTGCCAGGATGACGGGACTGCTAGGGATTTCTCTAGTGGGAATGGTGAGGGAGGGGTTCCCCTTTGAGTCACCTTGTATGGTCCTGAAATGTAAAATCCTATTAGGAGCTGGAGTCCCTCTAGCCCAGTTTTAGACATTCTAGAAATGTCTAGATTTCATAGCATATGTTTTTCACAACATTCTCTGTGACCCACAGTGTCAGAGTCAAATGAAAAAAGTCTGAATTTAGCATTAACATAGCAGGGGCTTCTCTGGCTGTTGGAAGGCCTCACTTGTCGAGAATGACCCAAACCAGGGCTTTGGTTCAGCAATTGAAACAATATCGCATCCAAGGACCATACATTCTGACCTCAACCGAAAAGGGCAAGGTAGGAATGCTTTTAATATTGACAATTGAATAAGGGATAAAATTAGAAACGACTAAGGAGTTTCTTTTTTTTTTTTTTTTTAAAGATTTTATTTATTTATTTGACAGAGAGAGATCACAAGTAGGCAGAGAGGCAGGCAGAGAGAGAGAGGAGGGAGCAGGCTCCCCGCTGAGCAGAGAGCATGATGCGGGATCCCGAAGGCAGCGGCTTAACCCACTGAGCCACCCAGGCTCCCCTGACTAAGGAGTTTCTTGAAAGCTACTGACTCAAAAGGGAACAACCACTGCTTCTGCAGGAACTAGAGTATAAACAATCTAGTAGAAATAATCATCCTTTTAATGAAGCAGGATCTACCGCTCCTGAAGGAGAAAGCAATGAATGATGATTTTTTAAAGAGAGGGAGAGAGTGAGTGATTGAGTGTTGGGGGAGGGGCAGAGAGCGAGGGAGGGAGAAGATTAAGTGGGCTCCAGGCCAGCACAGAGCCTGTTGTAGAGCTCGATCTCTGAGATCATGATCTAGAATTGGACACTTAACTACTGAGCCACCCAGACTTCCCCAATAAATGGTGACTAACTGATTCTTGTAATATACCTTTCTAGATGATGGAGAGAAATAAGTGTGTTCTAGAGCAGGGGTGAGCAAACTATGACTCACAGGTCAAATTTTACCCTGCTGGTGACCTTTGTACAGTCTACAAGCTAAGAATGTTTTTCACATTTTTAAATGATTGCATAAAACTGAAAAGAGTATTTTATGACAAGTAAAGGAATGCAATCTACGTCAACATTATTGACTACTCATTGTAATATCTCTAATTCACTGAAACGCAACTGTCAAATTAGAAAAAAAATTGTAATAACTACAGCAAATTTCTTCATAAAAATCAAAAATAAAATGAGGTTGAAGCCATTTTTTTTTATTTTAAAGATTTTATTTACTTGACAGAGATCACAAGTAGACAGAGAGAGAGAGGAAGGGAAGCAGGTTCCCCACTGAACAGAGAGCCTGATGAGGGGCTTGATCCCATACCCTGAGATCATGACCGGAGCTGAAGGCAGAGGCTTTAACCCACTGAGCCACCCAGACACCCCAAAGCCATGGTGTTTTAAGTGGCTTATTTGTTAGCCAAATAAAGGAAACTTCTTTATTGATAGCGGGTTCGTTAAATCGTGATTGATTCCAGCAACTGAAGGGATGTGTCCAGAGAAAATAAACTTGTGTAAGACTGTTGCCTTTGGGGGGAATAGTTGATCAAAGAGTTGATGACTTTAAGAGCAATATCAATAATAAATTAAAAATCAAGGCAAATGATGGGCACCTGGGTGGCTCAGTCCATTAAGCATCCAACTCTTGAATTCTACTCAGGTCATGATTTCAAAATCATGAGACGGAGCCCCATGTCAGCTCTGGGGTGGGTTAAGATTCTTCCTTACCCTTGCCCTTCCCCCACTTCTCTCTTTGCCCCCCTGCTGCCTCTCAGGAAAAAATAAATAAGGGCAAATGATTTTAATGGGTTTTTTTGTTGTTGTTCTTGAGGAGTCCAAAAGATGAAATCGATACTAAGTTTTTTATTCCAGAAGTCAGTGCTGACTTTGAAGTGACAAAAGAATTAGTCTCCATGAAGAGTCTTCATGTGTTGTAAATAAAGGAGGAATATTTCAAAGAAACAATAATTAATCATGATAGTTAAACATGAAGTGGAATCTGCTAAGATGAATTACAACTTTAAAAGATGCTTGAAGTGGGAAGAAAAAGCTTAATAGTACAAATCTACAAATCTTGTGAAAATGTAAGATGTCTAAAGCTTATTTTTGGTTATTATGCATAAGCAGGTGCTCTGCAGGAAGTGTGCAGGTCTACCATGTGTTACCAAACCAGCCATGTTATGGTGCATCTGTTTATTCTTGTGGGCTTACCCAACAGTTCTGTGAATTTATGTCAGAAATTGAAGCTAAATCTTCTCTCTTGCTTTGCCACACATGAATTTGATGGCTCTGCAGTGGTAAAGGTTTCTCGTGACTTTTTTGATCTTGGGACCAAAATTGATATATTTCTTAATGAGAAGAACCAGCCTCAAATGTAATGGAACAACAAATGGCTTTGGAAGTTAGTTTTGAGGCAGACTTCAGAATGTTTCTTAATGAATTCAACCTAAAACTGCAGGACGAAACATCAATTATATGCAAATCATATACCATGGTCAAATCATTTTGATAACAATTCATGTTCGAATCTTAAGTAATGTCAAACACTTCTGTACTTCCAAATGTTAAAATAAGCAGCAAGATTTCCACTCCCACACACATTTTCAGGGAATGTATTTGTGAAGCTCAAACTAGTTTTGGCAACATATTTTGGACCTCCCAGCAAATACAAAGAAGATTTACATATTAAAAAATCTATTCATGTGTAGTTGAAGAACTTTCACCTTACTTTCAATTGGAGGTGATTAATGACAAGCTACAAAGGGCAAATATCCAGTGAAGAATCTAATAGAATTCTGTAAATGTGTCCCAAATGTTAAATATGCTCAACTAAAATAATATGCTTGTGGGCTGATATCAGTGTCTGTCAGTCACTTTCTGTGTGAAAAGGGGTTTTCAAGGATGAGATGTGTAAAATCTCATATGGGTCAGCATTAATAGATGAACACGTACGATTAGTTTTGATGATAAGGGGCATTCACTTTTAATCCCAATTAAGCAAAATGTTATCTCCCTACAAAGAATTCAGTTTTCTTCATTAATTGCCGGGGTCCAGCCTTGGCAGGTCCAGGTGTCCCTAAAGGATGGACGGTGTCGGTGAGGGGAATGAGAGAGCCACAGAGTGAGTTCTGGTCAGTAGTCAGGCTCTACTGTACTCTATTCTGATTTTAGAATCAGAATAGATTCTGATTATAGAGTAGAGTACATCTCTACTCTATTCTGATTTTAGAGCTTCTTATATAGGCAGTTTACTTGGGGGTAGGGAGTTACATTCATGCAAAGGACATCAAAGGACTCAAGCACTCATCAGATCATTTCTCTTTGTTCAGCACAAGTTATTCTAGTTAAGCTATAATGGGTACAGACTGGTGCCAGGGATGGGGGACAGGGTCTTGCTTCTTCAGTAATCATGTCCCTCAGAAAGCCGTGGGAGATAGCACAAATATGTGCTTTTTGGTAACTTATTCTGGGGTCTCCAGGAAAACAGGATATAGGTTAATGGAAAACGAGAAGCTATATGGAGGAACTAAGTATATAGGAGTGAAGTAGGAACCGGAAAGCATTACCTTTGCAGGAAGCAGGGTGTATATCAATGGCTCAGCTGTGAAAGCATTGGACAAACATCAGCCTAGGGAGGAATCAGCTATCGAGGTACACATCTAAAGTTCTCCAGTGTCCTAGATACAGAATAATTTACCTCCTTGAAGTTGCTCCGGCCCACAAGCCTGAGAGATGTTTGCAGCAGATTAGCAAGGGGTTCTTTATTTGAGAGAGTTACAGGGATCAGAGAAAAAGGCAAGAGACTATCAACCATGCTTACCTGCGGGGTTATCAGGCCCTCGGCTGGATTAGGCCTGCCTCAGTTCAAACCTTAACCTAGTGGGGCAATGCCCTCGACCAGGCCTCATGGCTCCCAACAATTAATAGACTTAATTATTTAAAAAATTATACTCTTTATTTTATTTTGAGTTTTAATTTTAAAAAAAGTTTGAAATTTATTTTCTTTCTTGGTAGATGAAAACTTACATAATACCTTTGACTTTGCTTCTTGGATCACGAAGACTAAAATGTGTACTATCTATCCCATTACAGGAAGAGTTAGGAATGTTTCTGGAATATAGCCTTGAGGAGTAACCCTCTGAGTGTATATTGAAAACCTATAGCTCTATCAGGACTCAGTTGCAGCCTAAGGCCTAGAATGCCTGAGCCATTGTCCTGTTATACTTTATTGACCTGCTGTGTTGGCGTTTTTCAAAATGTATGTGTTCCCTGGTGTCTAAAAGGTGGTGTCTGTCTGATCAGATGGGGGCCCCCAAATGTGCTGTGAGGATTTGAGTAGAGGCCAGTGGTGTAGGCAGTGAAAGGATTCACCTGAGGCAGAACGAAGGAGATGAAAGTTTATTGAATATGCTGCAAGGGAACAGCAGGCAGGACAGCAGAGGAGAGGTTGCTTGCAAGGCAGTGGGTGGGGGCTGTTTTTAAAGGAGGAAGATGAGAAGGTATGGAGACAGACAGAATTCTGCCTTTTCTGGTAACCGTTCCTGGTTGAAAGCAGCCCACTGATCAGTTAAGGCATATGGATATTCTGAGATGGGTCTCCTGATGACCCTGTCTGTAAACAGTCAGGTGGTCCCTGTGGGGCCTTTTCTGCATTCCGTTGCTCAAGCCTGTGTGTCTAAAAGCAGCCTCTACGCATTCTTTAAAGAGTTTTATTATAATTAGTAGGATCATCTAGAAGTTCTTTTCTCCTGGGAGATGACAATTGGCTGTAAAATTATGCCTTCTGCTTATAAATTTAGGTAATTTAACCTTTTGGGACACATGTGAACCCTTCTGTTGCTTCATAAGTATATGTAAGCATAGGTGCTGATTAAGTGTTGGGCCCCTCTTCTAGTTTTACATGTGTGCTCTCAGTCCTTCCTGGTTGGGGTATAGCATCTGCTTTTCCTAGGATTACTAAGTTCACTCACTGTTCCCTTCCCCTGGTGTCTACATAGAAATATGCACATATCTATAATTTATAAACAGATATTAACAGAAGAAAAGGATCCCTATATATTAGTACTTTTTCTACTTATTAAAATACAGAATATATTCTAATTATCCTTTTATATTACAACTATTCTATCCACCCTTTATATTGCCTTTTATCTTTGAGTATCAGAGTATCACTGAACATTTTACAGGTACAGTATGTTCCCCTTAACCACAATGGAACTTAATTGAAGCTCAAATGATCACAGTCTGGCTTTTGAAAGCCTCCTTTGAAGGCATTATTGAAAACATCATTGCTTTCTGGAAACAAAGGATGTTCCAGATCGTTCTTCACCCCCCGCCATGAGACATAGTCATAACCTCCTTTCAAGGAATCAAGGGTTCTTGTTCTTAATAGCAGAGACTGTTACTAGAGACCAAGGTCTGGACACTAGGGAAGAATGCAAGAATGGATGCAGGGCAAAAGTACAACTACAGATGTTGTTGGACTGTTTTTAGTAGTGACAGTGCTCGGAATGTAATACGAATTTACACAGATGTTTCTTATTTAGCTAATTGTATTGCTATACCATACCTGTTTTGTTATGTTTTGTTTTTAAAAACAGTTCTGTATATGATTTCATTGACCACTTAGATGTTCTCCTATTTTTTTTTTAAGATTTTATTTATTTATTTGAGAGACAGAAATCACAAGTAGGCAGAGAGGCAGGCAGAGAGAGAGGGGTAAGCAGGCTCCCTGCTGAGCAGAGAGCCGGATGCGGGGCTCTATGCGGGGCTCTATCCCAGGACCCTGGAATCATGACCTGAGCCGAAGGCAGAGGCTTTAACCCACTGAGCCACCCAGACGCCCCTAGATGTCCTCCTCTTTAACAGTATTCTAGAAGGCTAAGACAGGGAGCTGATGAAGGGTGGGCACATTGGTCGTTAGTAGGTAATGGTTTGGGGGACGAGACATGATTGCATGGAATGTAAGAGAGCATGTGAGAATGAGTCATTTATTCATGTATGCCTACTAAATACCCAGGTAGTATGCTAGGCTTTGATGATGAGTCTCTGTTCCATGTGGTTTATAATCTGGTAGTGGAGGCATTCATGTAACAAATAATTTAACCATTGGCTGAAACGAGAACTTCAAATGAAGCATACGTAATGTATTATAGGAGCACTTACTAGTTCTGGGGGTGTTATATTAGATAGAAGGGAGCTAGGAAGGGGCACTTGGTGGTGAATGGTAAAGAACAATGAACCGCATTCAGAAAGTACTTGCTGTATTTAGAGATACTAAGGGCCCACGTAGACAGGAGATGAAATTGTAGCTATTGAAGGCTTATTATTATTTTTTTTTTTTAAGATTTTATTTGTCAGAGAGAGGGAGAGAGAGCGAGCACAGGCAGACAGAATGGCAGGCAGAGGCAGAGGGAGAAGCAGGCTCCCTGCTGAGCAAGGAGCCCGATGGGACTCGATCCCAGGACGCTGGGATCATGATCTGAGCCGAAGGCAGCTGCTTAACCAACTCAGCCACCCAGGCATCCCGAAGGCTTATTGTTTTTAAAGAAATAATTTATACTTTTCTACCAAAGCCTTGTGAATTAAAAGGTTTAAAAAAAAAAAAGGATCATAAGATTAAAGTTTGTGGTAAAAAGAAAACCACAGCCCAAAAACAGTATCACTTGTGTAAAAGCCCCAAGTCAGTAAACTAAGACTTAATACCTAACCTAACTATAGTTTCAGCCACCACCCCCCAAGAATGTAACCTTGACCCTATTGATGAAGTTCTAGAACCTAGGTGAGGTTCGGTGGGCTGAGGTCCGGAGCCGATGCCAAGAAAGAATTCTTGAGACATCTTTGGTGCAAAATGGTGGTTTATTAAAGCACGGGGACAGGACCCGTGGGCAGGAAGAGCTACTGCCCAGGGCCTGTGAGGAGTGGCTGGTTATATACACAGGAGTTGAGTAGGTGAGGACAAAGGGGTGTTCAGAAGGGCTATTGGGGTAAAGAAAACTATCAGGATATTGAAGGCCTGGTTACTATCAAGCCAAGGCCACTTTCCCTCTAATGAGGCATTACCATAAAGACAACTGGGAGTCTCCTGGTGGAATGTTACATTCCTGCTATCAAGGGTCCTTGTGAGTGAGATTTAGGTTTAGACGAAATTTAACTTTATTTACTTTTCTTTCTACCTCCGCCTCCTTCAGTTTTTTTAATGGAGGGGAGGGTGATGTTAGGGCTTGAGGAACTGAGTTATGTGTCCTTGGAAATTGGGCTATTGATAAGGTAACTTCTTTGTTGTAAATCTCAAGGACATTTGCAAACCAAGGGAGACTCCTGCCTTACAGGACTGTGATCTCTGCAAAATAACCATTTGTTGTTCTTTTAGGGCAGTCTGGGGTGCCTGAGGAATGTCACACATATTACCAAGGGGAGTGGGTGGAGAGCGGGTACAAGGCGCCAGCCCCTGCTCCCTCCTCAGCCAGCCTCCTGCTCCCTCATCACTATCAGCATGGAATTTTCTGGATAATACAAGGAAAATTTATTGATAAGACCCCTTAAGCTCCCCTTAAGAGGGCAACCTTGCCTGAACAATGCATTCCATGCTAATAAATTACTTTTTTTATGCCCTCTCTCTGCCTTTGAAAACCTTTCTTTTGTTTAGCACAGTGAAGCTATTTTCCAAATGGGGTGCTGCCTATTCATGAATCATTTAATAAAGCCAAATAGATCTTCAAAATTCACTCTGTTGAATTTTGTTTTTCGGTGTTTTTTTTTTTAAGATTTTATTTATTTATTTGACAGAGATCACAAGTAGGCAGAGAGTCAGGCAGAGGCCCAACCCACTGAACGACCCAGTGGCCCCTGAATTTTGTTTTTTAACACACATTTACCCTAACAGTAAGAAAGACACAATTTGGGGTACCTGGGTGGCTCAGTGGGTTAAAACCTCTGCCTTTGGCTCAGGTCATGATCCCAGGGTCTTGGGATGGAGGCCCGCATCTGGCTCTCTGCTCAGTGGAGAGCCTGCTTCCCTCTCACTCTCTGCTTGTGAGATGCCTAAATTATAACCATTACCGCTATTTCTGCTTCTGTACCTTCGCTTACAAACCCATGAGGAGATGGAAAAATACCAGCAGACTTTCTATAGGCACTCTGTAACCACACATCCCCCCCCCAGAACTGAACCTGGCAGAGTGGCTGCTCCCCGACCCGGCTCTGGGCCGAGAGAGAACAGTCATCTGGCGCCAGAGAAACCCCCACCCAGAATTGGACGTGACAAAATGACTGCTCCCAGACCCCCCATCCAGCTCTGCGTGCAAGAGATAATAACCATCGGGCGCCCCGCAGCTTGACAGGGAGACCCCGGCCAATCCTGAGGTGACACATACCCTAGCGGTGCCAACCAAACAATTTGAAGAATGACAGCCCTTTGACCTAACCAATAATCTGTTCCCAGCCTTTTCCCGCTCTGTAGCGTATCAGTTATATTATAGAGTTCCTTTTTGATTTTCCCGCGGTATGTGGCGATTTGTTACAAGATACTATGATGTATGCTAAGTCCCTGCCTCCCCAAAAATAGTGTATAAAAAGTGCTGTGATCCTGAGCTCGGGACCTCTTAGCGTCACCGGCAACGAGTGCGTGGAGATCCGGGTTTGAACTCGTAATAAACGACCCTTGCTGTTTGGCTTTGACTCTGGACTCTGGTGGTCGTCTTTGGGGGGTCTTGGAATTTGGGCACAACACTTGCCTCTCTGCCTACTTGTGATCTTTGTCTGTCAAATAAATAAGTAAACTCTTTAAAAAAAAAAAGACACAATTTATATTCCTTTCCTATAGGCACATAGCTTGGCACCAATAAAGCTGAGCCTCCCTTTTTAAGGAAATTTTGATTACCTTCTTAAAATTGCTTCTTTCCATAGCACACACTTTGCTTCTCCTCTGCTTTTTTTTTTTCTCGTAACACTTAACATTTTCTAATGTAGAATGTCAATTACTACTTTTTTTTTTTTTTTAAAGATCTGTTCTGATTCTGCACATGGGCAGGGGACTTTTGTCTTTTTCATTTACTGATATATCCCAAGCAACTAGAAGGACAGCTGGCACATATGGGGCACTTAATATTTGTTGAATGAATGCCCTTCAAGATCATTCTGGCTGGGCTAAGAATTAACATGAGGCAGTAATAGGAGAAAATCAAACAAAAGTTTATAATAACACTTATACCTCCAACATACATTGGAGAAACCCAGAAAAACTGAGTAACTCCCCATAATGACTGAAACCATCAACTTAAATACCATCTTTAGCTAAAGACAAAAGAAGATGTTGGGGGTGGCAAGTCAGTTATGCGAGGTAACTAGGAAAAACAAAGTAAAGAAGAGTAAGATTGTTATGCAAATTTAATTCCAAGCCTTCTCCTTGATAAGAGTTTCTAAAGATTGAGTCATCCCCTTTCTTCCTGGCATAGCAAGGGAGAAACACCCTTCCAAATGAGATTTCCCTTACGAATGTAAATACCTTTTAGGAAGGGTAACTTCTACTTGGTTTTCAGTTTCTCTCACTTCCACTGTTTTTTAAAAAATAACCCGCTTAAAATAACCAATATGCCAAAGAGGCATATCTTGGGGTGGCAAAATTTGCTCCCCTTCAGCTATAACAAGTTTTCTGGAGTTGAATTCAGTTGATTTTGTTGGTCATATAATCACTTGATGGCTTTCCTGGAGTTGTCTTTCTCTGTTAATATTCTGTTAGATTTGTTGTACCCGAGTTTTCGGTCCGAGAGACCACCAAGGAGCCAACACCGATGCAATCACACGAGGGTTTATTTGACAAGCTTAAGCTTGGGCCCAAGTATACCTGACACAGCAGAGTAGGGACTTGGACCCTGATCTTAGTTAAGGCAGGGGTATTTATGGGTTCCTGTTACTAAAGCAGGGTGGGGGTCTCTGGAACCAAAGCAGGATGGGGGTCCTTAGAACTAAACTAAATTAGGGGAAAGTTCAGCCCTTGGGCACAGGAGTCTGAGATGGCTGCCGGAGCTAAGATGGCTGTGCTTATGCTACGGCTAAACCTGAGGTGGGATGGCCCTTTTTCTCAGCCTCCACAGATTGGCACTATAAATTACATACGCAGCAATTTATTTTGCAGAAAACTTGGAATGTTGAATATCTTTTTTTTTTTTAAAGATTTTATTTATTAATTTGACAGAGAGAAATCACAAGTAGATGGAGAGGCAGGCAGAGAGAGAGAGAGAGAGGGAAGCAGGCTCCCTGCTGAGCAGAGAGCCCGATGTGGGGCTGCTAGCCACCCAGGCGGCCCGGAATGTTGAATATCTTGAATCATTATGTCAATGGAATCTTGAAAAAATGGGAGTGTTTGGAAGCTAGCAGTTTAATGCTGTTGTTCAAAATAATTATATCCTCAATTCAAGTGGGTGGAGCCAGATTGTCATAAAACCATTTAATCTGTCTTTAATTTTGTACACATGGGGAAACTGATTTAGTGAGGTTAGTCCAAGATCAGATTGTCCTGTAGAGTTGAGTGAGTAGAATATTTTCATTTTCTTCACTTCCCAAGTTCAGAGCTCATTTCCAGTGTTCTCTGACACTTACTGTAGAAGCTCATACCCACATAACACCTGTAATGCTAGAGTTCTTCCTGAGAACATCCTGGGATGGATAATGGTGGGATGTGGGAGCGGGGGAGTATGTATTGAGCCTTTCCCCACTAAGATCTGGAATTTAAGTGGATGGCATTAATTTTGAGGATACAAAGCATTTTAAGGTAATTGTAGAAGTTTTATCTGTGGGGTGAGTAAGGTGATTTCCCTGTCTTATCAGGGAGCCATAAAACATTACATTTTCCCAGTTCAATCTTCCTTCTGCATCTGTTGGCTGGAATGAATCATTACATTGTAGTCTTTGAGGCAAGGGTCTATGTCATGTATGACTTTGGTAATCTCTGCAGTGTCTGGGATATAGCATGTCCTCATATACCTCTGATATCCAGATATCTCATTTGCATAATGAGAATAAGGATCAGTCTTGTTACTGGTAGAGATTTCAAAAGAAGTAATCAGAAAGAATTGCCCAACACTGTCTTATCAGTCTTTTCTACCACAATGATTATAGAAGACAGATAACTTCGGGGGGAATTTGGGGAAACGTTCTTAATGGAACTTAGAGGCCCTGTCTTTTCTTCCTACCAGAGCAGCATGCAAAATCTAGTTGGCCCAGTTTATCGAAGGAAAACAATATTCTTTTCTGATTGGATGTGTTCCAGGAAAATAAACTCAAGTTATTTAATGAAAAGTTGTATCTTCATTTTTTTTTTAATTAATTTATTTTTTTGAGAGAGAAAGAGCACAGAGGGAGAGTGAGAGGGAGCAGAGAGCCCAATGCAGGGCTTGATTCCAGGACCCTGAGATCATGACCTGAGTCAAAGGCAGATGCTTAACCAAGTGAGCCACCCGGGCACCTATGTATCTTAATGTATATTCAGTTTGTCCCTTTATAGATTTTTTTTTTTTTTTTTTTTTTTGTGAGAATGAGAAGTGGGGGCAGAGGGAGGAGGGAATCCCAGTCAGACTCCATGCCCAGTGCAGAGCCTGACACAGGGCAAGATCTCATAACCTAGAAACCATGATGTGAGCTGAAATCAAGAGTGGGACACCCAACTGAATGAGCCACCCAAGGACTCCTCTTTGATGGTGCAGTCAGCAGACTTAGCCCTTGCCAGATTGATTGTTCGTGTGCTCCCAGCCCTTGGGATGGAGATAAACATCAAGCAAAAGTAAACCTGGCAGCAAACCTCAGTGAAAATAAGGGCTTGGAAGGGTATAAATATGTTTGTCTTAGTTTTTGGTAAAAGATAGACTGCCCTAGATGTATCCTGGTGCAATGGAAAAGAAACCTTTATTATTTATTTTTATGCAAGAGCTTGAGATGGGAGTTCTTGTTTGGTAGGTGGTTTTATCTACACAGTGAACTGGGGACTTAGACTCCTTCCCTCTAGTGGCTTTGCCATCCCAAAGGGCATCTGTGCATCCAGTTGGTGAAAGGCAGAAAAGGCACGATGGGCTGGGGGGGCTCAAACCTTTTTTTTTTTTTTTAAGTCTGAGCTTGGAAATGACAAACAGCATTTCCACTCAAATCTCACTGACTAAAACTCAGTTGCATGACCACATCTGTTGAGGATGTTGGGAAGTATAAACTAGCCATGGCCCCATAAAGAGGTAATTGTTATTTTTCAGGATTTTCCTTCCTTCCCTCCCTCTTCCTTCTTTTCTCTCTTCCGCCCACCTTCTGTCCTTCCTCCCTTCTTTTTTTTTCTCTTCTTTTTTACTTTTTATTTTAAGATAATCATAGACTCTAGACTTTGGAGTTGCAGATATCCCCTGAGCAGCTTTCTTCTGGCTTCTCCTTCTATCAGCGTCTACACAACAAGAGAACAGTTTTCAAAATCTGACATGATACCGTTAAATAAACTACAGACTTTATTCAGATTTCACTAGTTTTTAACCCATAATGTCCTTTTTCTATTCCAGGGTCCAATCCATCTAGTTGTAATGGTTCCTTAGTCTCTTGCCATTTATGACAGTTCTTGCCTTTCCTTGCCTTTTATGACCTTGGCACTTTTGAAGAGTCAGTGATTATACTCCGTAATTTTGTAAAATGTCCCTCAGTCTGGGTTTGTTTGATGTTTTGTCATGATTCGACTGAGGGTTATGCATTATTGGGAAGGCTACCATAGACCAGAATTAATCTGTCCTTGGAACATCATATCAGAGCTAGTGAGTGCAGAGTGAGGATTCAAACCTTGGTGGTCTGTCTCCAGAATGTGTACTCTTAACCATTCTACTATAAACTCGTGCCCTGGTTGTAGCTATTGGCAGGACTGAGGTTCACCTAGTACACATTTATCTGGTGGCCACACCAGCTAACTGCTTCTCTTCTAACTGCTCATTGCCTGTGCCCTACAGGTGGTCAAATATTTGGGGGATAATCCTGCCCACTGGTGAATAACAAATGTTTGTATCTCCTAATTATGTTTCAATTGAGCAATTATTATATTTGACAGTATAAGTGAACCTTAGGAAATATTTTCAGGTACTTATGTTTGGAAGTACAATAGCTTAAACATTTTGAAGTCACGGCAAAAGTGACTTGGGCATGCATTTGTTAACTCTTCCTCCCAATTGTGTGGCATTGACCCATGTTTGTCTTTGACCACAACATGTAAGTAGTATGCCTCTTTTTTTTTTTTTTAAGATTTTATTTATTTATTTGACAGAGAGAGAGAGATTTATTTGACAGAGAGAGAGAGATCACAAGTAGGCAGAGAGGCAGGCAGAGGGGGAGGGGGAAGCAGGCCCCCCGCTGAGCAGAGAGCCCAATGCAGGTCTTGATCCCACCACCTGAGACCTGAGATCATGACTTAAGCTGAAGGCAGAGGCTTAACCCCCTGAGCCACCCAGGCACCCCAAGTAGTATGGCTCTTATTTAAAAATGATTATTAGGGGTGCCTGGGTGGCTCAGACATTAAGCCTCTGCCTTCGGCTCAGGTCATGATCCCAGTGTCCTGGGATCCAGCCCCACAGGGGACTCTCCCCCTGGCGGGAAGCCTGCTTCTTTTACCTTCTCCCACTCCTCCTGCTTGTGTTCCCTCTCTCGATATGTCTCTCTCTTCAAATGAATAAATGAAATCTTTAAAAAAAAAATGAAAATGACTATTAGATGTGTGATTAGGTATGTTACAAAAATGGGGTGTTTGAAAAATGGGGTCACCAGTCTTTCCCTTTTAATGACTGTCTGGCACTGGCTTGGTGATTTGGCTACTAGTTGTAGACTCCGCTTCAGTGAGCAGTTCTGCCTACTTACTTCCCAGTCTGCCAAGAATTTCTGGTTTAGTAGAAACTACCCCACTTCTGAGGGTTATGTGAATGGCTAGCATACTCACACCGAGGTTCTGCACCACAGAGTTGCATTCATATATCTTAAAATTTTGATGATATTCCGCCTTTTAGCTCTTTTGGTTCAATTCGCTATTTACATGTATATCAAAGGCACGAAGTTCCCCTACAGCAAAACGAAACAGGAAAATCTTTGGCTGAAATTGAGAGAGAAGGACATTTGTTCTGGGTCTGCCAGTGACTTACTGTGTTACTTTAAGAAAAATACTTAGTCTCTCGGATCCCTGTTTCCTTTCTTTCTCTCTCTCTCTCTCACTTTCTTTCTCCCAATTAATTTATCTATTTTAGAGAGCAAGAGAGCATGAGCAGGAAGAGCAAAGGGAGAGGGAGAGAGAATCTCAAGCAGACTCCATGTGGAGACTAACATGGGCTCAATCCGAGGACCCTGAGATCACGACCTGGGCCAAACCAAGAGTCTGGTGCTTAAGCAGCTGCACCACCCAGGTCCCAGCCCTCTGTTTTCTTATCTTCAAAGAGGAAAAGGACCCCATCCAGCTTCAGCATTCTTTGATTTAGTGCTAAAGTGAGTTTTCATATAGTTTGGTTGATGATTTGCTTGTCTTGCCATTTACATAAATGCTAAATGTAGCTCCTAGATACTGCTGGTGACAGAGGACTGTGTTTTCATACTCCTGAGAAAGAAAGATGGTAAAATAAAAAATTGTGTAAAACTTGCTTTGAAGATCATATAGTACCATTTGCTGATAAGACGAAGGAAAACTGGCATACTTTCCTTTAGTCTTAGAGACCATCCTTTGTAAAACACATCCCATTTTCAGAGATGTTAGGGTGTGAAATGTATTCCAGTTAACAAATGCACAGGGAACACTGAACAGGAAAAACACTGTATTTTATGGTACACAAAATATATAACAAGATATACAACAACCCGATAACACGATGACATCACCTTACTGGCTCCACAGAAAAATAATTATTTGAAATACTTTATGACCTCAAAATCAGTACCATTCATTTCAGTTCCAGGTCTTGGTGGGGAAAGGCTAGCTTGTATGGTGCCCTGGGGGATCTTAGATTTGAGGAGATGTGATAGGAAGGCCCCAGTGTCAGCTGTCCATCGCCTCAAAGAGTGACCACCTGCAGCCTTGTCAGAGCCTGAGCTGGCTAACCCAGAGAGCGTCTACATTGTTATCCCATATTCCGGAGCTTCTTAGAGACAAGCCAGAAATATGGACTAGAATGTGATGGACTAACTGGGCCTACCTAGTGAAGCCGTGTTGGGACTCAAAGCCTCAGCTCAAAATTCTGACTTTGGAGAAGCCTCATCTCAAACACGATCACTGTCTTCTCTATCCTCACAGAGCCTTGTGCATACTTCTGTCAGAGCACAGCACAGTCTTTGGTAGTGTTTTCCTTTCCATTTCTCCTACTAGAAGCTATTCAGAGGCCTCGTGTTGTTTCACAGGAGTGGTAAACAGCTTGGAACACAGTAGGCATTCAGCCACATCCACTGGAGGAAGACAGATAAGATAGAAAGGAAGGAAGGATGGTTAATGTTTTGTGGATTATAGGAATGGTTTTTAGGTGACTCGGGCCACCCCTCATCACCAGAAAATATGATGCAAGTTAATTGTGAATGAAGATTTAATTTTCAGGGAACAAAATTATTCAAGAAAGCACATGGGAAAATCAGTCCGTTGTTTTAGAGGCAGGACCGATTTGGGTGAAAAAAGGTTGTACTAGACAATGCACCCACCCTGAAACTGTAGAGAACCAGTGTCATGAAAAATCTTCCGAGAGATGATGCTTTGCTCCGATGCTGATATCAACAGGGCAGTGACTGTGTTTCCTTGTCTCAGTTTCCTTGTCCACAAAATAGGAAGGCTGGGAGTACCTGAGAGTTGCTGTAAGAGTTCAGTCATGTAACGGAGGTGATTAGTACAGTGCCTGGCGCACCGTGAGAGAAGGAAATGTCAGTTATCATTATCTGTGTTTGCGTCATCAGTAGGCAAAGACATGAGGACCAACGAAAGTATTTTATTGGTCTCTAATTTGGCAATTCTTTCTGGGGTTTTTCTGTGTGTGTTGTGTGTGTGTGTGTGTGTGTGTGTGTGTGTGTGTTTTTCCCTTAAACGGAGATTATAACTTCCTTATTTTGTTTCCTTAACTTTCAGCTATATATTAGTAGTCCCTTACTGGAGAGTTGTCATTCCTTACCTCTCAGGGATCTCCCCATCGACTAAAGCTCTATCTCCCCCTTTTTCTTTCTCAGTGAGTTGGCTGCTTCTGTTACAAATGGACAACTCAGCCTTTGAGATGCATGAAGATGCAGCACAGAATACTTTTTCTACGAGGAAGATGGACACCATCTCCAGAATGGTAAGGTTCAGACTGACACCTTGAGATTAGCTCCCTCCAAACCTTTATGCAGGGTCAGGAAAGAATCCCTTTTTAGACCAGCTTTCCTCAAGTGACCCTCTTTTGAAAGGTAGCATCTCCTGCTCTGGACATTTCTTGATTTGCTTTCCGTCTTATCAACTCCTAGCTCACATCTCCATTAGCTTTGTAAGGGGTTCAACTTTTCATGAATTTGTTGTTCATGGTATTAGTGAATTGGTTATTGTTCAGTATAATATCCTCATACAATGTAAAATTGCGAATGTTAATCAATGATTATACTATACAAAATATACCATTTAAGGATGTTGACATGCTAACATCTGTGTTCGATTTATTAGTAATCAAAGCTATGCCTGCTTAGAGAGGAATTCAGAGGGCAGTGGACAGGAAACCATGACATTAGCACTTATAAATGCCATTTTGTGGTCAGAGGAATGAGGGCAAATTGGTTCAAAAGTTAAGGTGTGTATTCTTTTGGTAGCTTTCAGCAATGTGGATGGTAACTCACAGAAATAATACTGTTGTTTGTAGCATGTATTTGTAATGTGATAACGAGGAAATAGTAACACAGCAGTACATGGAAATATTGGACTTGGACTTGGTAGATGAGTTAGTAGTAGCTGAGACAGGTCATCCATGGAAGGGGGTGTCTAATGAAGCTATTTAAGTGAAGGAGGGAGGGAGAGTGAGGCGAAGATCTATCAGGCCAGTTGTTTACTGGTACGTTACTTTCCCCAGGCCTATTACCTGTTCATGTGATTGCATGGATTATTCTGGAACTAAACGATTCTTGAAATCTAGTCTTTATAATCTCTTTAATTTTCAGGTGAAGGGACTGGTAAACAGGAGCTGATTGGCTGCACTCGAACGCATTTTCTGTACAAACTTAACTGGCTCCTTAATTTTCTAATCATTTATTCTGTGCCTCAGCTTTTCCTATGTTTATTGTTTTTCTTATTTATTTGGGTGTCAGGCAAGGTAAATGGGATGTGTGTGTGTGTGTGTGTGTGTGTGTGTACATTTGTATTTACTTACACTCATATTTACACATGTATTATTTTACTGAGTGTATTTATCCCAGAAGTGCATTTTTTAAGTAAAAGAAAATATAAGCCAAAGTGAGAAAGGATGCAATATTTTTAATGCATCAAGAGTGGAAAATAATGGCTTTAAAATTTCTCTTAGGAGAAGAAGAGGCAGTGGTCACTGATGAGCGTTTTCCTGGTGTGTCTCTTGGCCTGTACCGTCACCACGGCAGTAGGAGTACTGATACTTTCCTTGGTTTATGTTCACAACTCTCAGCCACATTCACAAGTCCACCTGGAAGTCCGGCCTCTGCAAACAACGGTTCCCGTAGTGCAAAAGGCTGTTGATCCAAAATACCAGTTTCTTAATCATTTGCCTAAATCCAAGGTATGAATCACACATTTAGCAAAAAGGATCATCTATTCTAACAGTGATTTCAAAACAAACCTCCCATTGCCTGTTTACTAAGCTTTGTTCTCTTTTCACTGGAAGGAACGGACTGTGGGCCATCTAGAGGAAGGGAGGTGAGCCACAGAGGAGAGAAGTGTTGGCTTGACACTGGCCCCAGGAAGAGATTTTCTGTCACTGATAGCTCTGTGTCAGCCCAGAGGGGAGGACTGCAGACAGACAAATGCAAAGCTCTCTATTCTCTTGTCAAGATACATGTTCTTTTCATGTCTAACAGGGTCTCAACCCACCATTCTGTAGGCACTACTGTCATTCCTAGAGTCTTGTAGACCTATTCTTCCTCTTCTCTTCTGGGCCTCCAGTCTTCATCCGCTCACCACTGTCTTTTCTGTTTTGCCTGCCTCTTACTCTGCAGGCCACAGTGGCCTCTTGTTCCTCAGATGACCTCCGTGTTGACGGTTGCTTGTCTGACATTTCAGGTCTTTGAATTCCCTGGCGGTGCAATCCAGTGGGCCCGGTATAGGAACAATGTCAAAGACTACCTCAGCATTGAAGAAGAGGCCTTTGGCAGCAGCTTGAACAGTCAGAGATCACAGATGACTCTGGGGACCCTGAGAATAAAAAGCAACGGTCTCCGGGCCCCTCACTGGCACTTCAATGCTAATGAACATGGCTACCTTGTACAGGTATAACCAGTTTGCCTGTGTTCTGCGCCTCAGTGTTTATGCTGTGTGTCCTCAAGCTATTATTTTAGTTGTTGTAAAACCTACTTAGCTAAGTGACAGACAACACCCAGGCTTGGGCTGTGTATTCAATTAGATTTGTTAGCAATGGCCTGAAGCATTAACCTGTTTGTTGTAATTATTCTTGGCATCACTGTGAACCTCTTTCTTCAGCATGAAATAATTTTTCATTTGCTATTGTTAAAATAAGATCACTTTTCCATCTTTTGAGCCAAAGCTAAAACTTGTAGCTCTGATCCAGTGATCAAAGAGATGGCTGCTTTCTTCTAAGGAAAAAAGCAGTTTGCTGATGTTCAGCCTGGAGTCCCCAAGATCAGGCCAATTAGAGGCACTTTTGTGGTTCAGACTTGATAGAACTGTCTAGGAGTCAAGTGATAGAGAGCTAGAGGTGAAATGAGCGTTCTCACTTGAATTTCAAATATTTCATTAATTCTAGAAAGTATTGATTGTTGCATTCTGTAGTCCAGATACTGGGAGAGGGATAGTGACTAAGTGCTTGCTCACGGTACTTCAGACTTTGGTTTTACCCTGGTGATCCTAATAATAGATCAGCCAGTGTTAAGTGACATATTTCTGTTGGTGTTAGTAATACCCCTTGTTTATGCAATTCATTCAGTTTTAGAATTTACAACAGAAAGAGAGATTAGAGTTTCATCTGTCTGAGACCAAACTTCTTATTTCTTATGAACAGAGGCTCAGAAGGATTGAGTTTTCTAAAGATAAATTGTAGTTGTTGGCCTGGGACAAGTCCATGTTTTCTGCCATTTTGTCTTTTTCCACATATACAGAATATGTAAAAGAGGACTGTCTTGGGGCACCTGGGTGGTGCAGTCCGTTAAATGTCTAACCCCTGGTTTTGGCTCAGGGTTTGATCTCAGGGGATGAGATGGAACCCTCTGTTAGGCTCTGCGCTCAGTGCAGAGTCTGCTAGGCCCTCTCTCTCTCTCCCTTGGCCCATCCCCCATAAATAAATAAATCTTAAAAAAAAAAAGAGGACAGTCTCCAAAAGATTAGTTTCCATGGCTCTGGCTGAGCAGTGGCAGAATAACAGGAGGAAGGAAAGGCACGTAAGTGGAAGGAGACCCTTAAATTAAAACAAATCTCAAGTAGGGAAATTAGTGGAAATTAGCCCGGAGCACGTTCCAGTAGATAACAGGCCTGGAATCCAGCTCAGTCTGGAGAACTGTTCTGGAAAGTCCAGAGAGAGTTTCTAATGTGATCTCCTAAATGTGAGCTAGAAGGTGGTCAAGAGGTATAAACTTCCAGTTATAAAATAAATAAATCATGGGATGTAATATACAGCATGGTGACTATATTTCATAATATTGAATTGTAAATTTGTAAGTGGGCAAATAAGTAGATCTTATAAGTTCCCATCAGAAGAAAAAATTCTAGCGAGGGTGATGGATGTTAAAACTAGACTGGTGGGGATTGTTTCACAGTGTAATATGAGTGTCACATCTTTGTGTCATACACCTGAAACTAATAGGATGTTGTGAGTCAATTACATCTTACTTACAAAAATATAAAAAAGTTCAACTCGAAAGGAAATAAATGTGGCTAGAATATTGTTTAGATCCCAGAGAAATTGTAGGATCCCTCACATACATGGTAAGGAGCCAGTCAATAGGATGTGAAGGAAGTCTCTCTACTGCATACTCACCCACGGATGTTGCTTTCGTATCCGAGTGTCTTCATGAAAGCCGTGAAAGGAGTAGCCCGGAGGGAGGCAGGGCCACCAGGTTCAGGGCCGCTGGGGTGACCAGAGTGCATGGCCCTGTTGTGCATGGCCCATTGGCCACGGGGCTGCTTCTGCTGTGGGTTTGGAGTAATTGGTACCCTGGTATGCATAGAGACACACTGCTGCCGTGGACTTGGAGAGAGCACTTTAGAGGTTCACCTTTCTCCTGTCTCTTTAACACTCATCTGGAACTGAGTTGTACACATCTGTGTAGATACAACAAAGACTCCTTTTTTTTTTTTTTTTTTTTTTTTGCCTTTCTCAGAGATAGTGTATTTATTTATTTATTAACAAAAAATGTATTATTTGTTTCAGGGGTATGGGTCTGTGATTCATCAGTCTTACCCAATTCACAGCACTCACCATAGCACAGACCCTCCCCAGTGTCCATTTCCCCCCACCCCATCCCTCCCACCCCCGGCCACTCCAGCAACCCTCAGTTTGTTTCCTGAGACCAAGAGTCTCTTAGGATTTGTCACCCTCTCTAGTTTTGTCTTGTTTCATTTTTTCTTCCCTTCCCCTATGATCCTCTGTCTTGTTTCTCAGATTCCTCAAATCAGTGAGATCATATGATAATAGTCCCTCTCTGATTGACTTATTTCATTTAG